>NC_079876.1:32905827-34105827 GCF_029227915.1 Hydractinia symbiolongicarpus | reverse complement strand
AATAACATTCTTCCTAATATGAAATGATTGCCGAAACTCAGCGACTACACTGGGCTTTGTAGTAGCACTTCATTTAAGAATTAAGATAAAAAAAGTCGTTTTTATATTATGGAACCAATCCTATCCGTTATCGCGCGCTGAAGAAATAGCGACAGTTTCAAGAACTACATTTCATTGACTTTCTAAGGGTGTCAGTCCCTTTAAGTTACAACGGTTCTGTCACATATTCGTACCAACATGTATTTAGCGATATTTTTTGATATTACTAGGTTGCATCGCTTTTAAAAATGGAACGATTGACTGTGGGACTTAATTGAACTAACTTTGGACTGTGACCTGATAAATGTGAAAAATGAGACAATTGGACTCCAAGAAATAACATTCTTCTTAATTTGACGTGATTGCCGGAGCTCAGCGATTACACTGGCCGCTGTGGTAGCTCTTCATTTAAGAGTTTAGACAAATAGGTCATTCTTTACTGTGGGACCAATCCTATCCGTTATCGCGCGCTGAAGAAATAGCGACAGTTTCAAAAACTACATTTCATTGACTTTCTAACAGTATCAATCCGTTTGAGTTACAACGGTTGAGTCACATATTCGTACCAACATATATTTAGCGATATTTTTTCGGTATTACTAAGTTGTATGGCTTTTAACAGTGAAACGATTGACTGTGAGACTTAATTGAACTGATTATGGACTAGGACCTTAAAAATGTGAAAGTGACACAATTGGCCACCAAGAAAAAACATTCTTCTTAATTTGAAATGATTGCCGAAACTGAGCGATTTCACTAGGCGCTGTGGTAGCGCGTCAATTAAAAATTTAGATTAATAAGTCATTTTTAACTGTGGGACCAGTCCTGGCCGTTATCGCGCGCTGAAGAAATAGCGACAGTTTCAAAAACTACATTTCATTGACTTTTTAACGGTGTCAGTCCGTTTGAGTTTCAACGGTTAGGTCACATCTTCGTACCAACATGTATTTAGCGATATTTATCTGATATCACTAGGTTGCAACGCTTTTAACAGTGAAACGATTGACTGTGGGACTTAATTGAACTACCTTTGGACCGTGACCTGATCAATGTGATAAATGACAAATATGGAATCCAAGAAAAAACATTCTTCTTAATTTGACGTGATTGCCGGAAATCAGCGATTACACTGGTCGCTGTGTTAGCGCTTCATTTAAAAATTAAGATAAAAAAAGTCGTTTTTATATTATGGAACCAATACTAGCCGTTATCGCGCGCTGAAGAAATAGCGACAGTTTCAAGAACTACATTTCATTGACTTTCTAACGGTGGCAGTCCGTTTCAGTTACAACGGTTTGGTCACATATTCGTACCAACATATATTTAGCGATATTTATCTGATATTACTTGGTTGCATCGCTTTTAACAGTGAAACGATTGACTGTAGGACTTAATTGAACTAACTTTGGACTGTGACATGATCAATGTGATAGATGACACAAATGGACTCCAGGAAATAACATTCTTCTTAATTTGACGTGATTACCGCAAATCAGCGATTACACTGGGAGCTGTGGTAGCGCTTCATTTAAAAAGTTAGATAAATAAGTCAAATTTTACTGTTGGACCAATCCTAGCCGTTATCGCGCGCTGAAAAAGTAGCTACAGCTTCAAAAAATACAATCCATTGACTTGTTAACGGTGTCAGTCTGTTTCAGTTACAACGGTTTGGTCACATATTCGTACCAACATGTATTTAGCGATATGTTTCTAATATTACTAGGTTGCATCGCTTTTAACTATGAAACGATTGACTGTTGGACTTAATTGAACTAACTTTGGACTGTGACCTGATAAATATGATAAATGAGACAATTGGACTCCAGGAAATAACATTCTTCTTAATTTGACGTGATTACCGCAAATCAGCGATTACACTGGGCGTTGTGGTAGCACTTCATTTGAAAGTTTAGGTAAATAAGTCATCTTTTACTGTGGGACCAATCCTAGCCGTTATCGAGCGCTGAAGAAATAGCGACAGTTTCAAGAACTACATTTCATTGACTTTCTAACAGTATCAATCCGTTTGAGTTACAACGGTTGAGTCACATATTCGTACCAACATGTATTTAGCGATATTTTTCCGGTATTACTAAGGTGTATGGCTTTTAACAGTAAAACGATTGACTGTGGCACATAATTGAACTGATTTTGGACTGTGACCTTATAAATGTTATAAGTGAGACAATTGGACTCCCAGAAATAACATTCTTCTTAATTTGACGTGATTGCCGGAACTCGGCGATTACACTGGGCGCTGTGGTAGCGCTCCATTAAAAAAATGAGATAAATAAGTCAAATTTTGCTGTTGGACCAATCCTAGCCGTTATCGCGCGCTGAAGAAGTAGCTACAGCTTCAAAAACTACATTTCATTGACTTTTTAACGGTGTCAGTCCGCTTGAGTTTCAACGGTTGGGTCACATTTTCGTACCAACATGTATTTAGCGATATTTTTCTGATATTACTAGGTTGTATGGCTTTTAACAGTGAAACGATTGACTGTGGGATTTAATTGAACTGATTATGGACTGTGACCTTATAAATGTGAAAGTGAGACAATTGGACTCCAAGAAATAACATTCTTCCTAATATGAAATGATTGCCGAAACTCAGCGACTACACTGGGCTTTGTAGTAGCACTTCATTTAAGAATTAAGATAAAAAAAGTCGTTTTTATATTATGGAACCAATCCTATCCGTTATCGCGAGCTGAAGAAATGGCGACAGTTTCAAGAACTACATTTCATTGACTTTCTAAGGGTGTCAGTCCGTTTAAGTTACAACGGTTCTGTCACATATTCGTACCAACATGTATTTAGCGATATTTTTTGATATTACTAGGTTGCATCGCTTTTAAAAATGAAACGATTGACTGTGGGACTTAATTGAACTAACTTTGGACTGTGACCTGATAAATGTGAAAAATGAGACAATTGGACTCCAAGAAATAACATTCTTCTTAATTTGACGTGATTGCCGGAGCTCAGCGATTACACTGGCCGCTGTGGTAGCGCTTCATTTAAGAGTTTAGACAAATAGGTCATTCTTTACTGTGGGACCAATCCTATCCGTTATCGCGCGCTGAAGAAATAGCGACAGTTTCAAAAACTACATTTCATTGACTTTCTAACAGTATCAATCCGTTTGAGTTACAACGGTTGAGTCACATATTCGTACCAACATATATTTAGCGATATTTTTTCGGTATTAATAAGTTGTATGGCTTTTAGAAGTGAAACGATTGACTGTGAGACTTAATTGAACTGATTATGGACTAGGACCTTAAAAATGTGAAAGTGACACAATTGGCCACCAAGAAAAAACATTCTTCTTAATTTGAAATGATTGCCGAAACTGAGCGATTTCACTAGGCGCTGTGGTAGCGCGTCAATTAAAAATTTAGATTAATAAGTCATTTTTAACTGTGGGACCAGTCCTGGCCGTTATCGCGCGCTGAAGAAATAGCGACAGTTTCAAAAACTACATTTCATTGACTTTCTAACGGTGCCAGTCCGTTAGAGTTTCAACGGTTGGGTCACATATTCATATCAACATGTGTTCAGCGTTATTATTCTCAGATTACTAGGTTGCATCGCTTTTAACTGTGAAACGATTGACTGTGGGACTTTTGGTGAACTAACTTTGGATGAGACAATTAGACTCCAAGAAAAAACATTCTTCCTAATATGAAATGATTGCCGAAACTCAGCGACTACACTGGGCTCTGTGGTAGCACTTCATTTAAGATTTAAGATAAAAAGTCATTTTTTACTGTGGAACCAATCCTAGCCGTTATCGCGCGCTGAAGAAATAGCGACAGTTTCAAAAACTACATTTCATTGACTTTTTAACGGTGTCAGCCCGTTTGACTTTCAACATTTGGGTCACATTTTCGTACCAACATGTATTTAGCGATATTTATCTGATATTACTAGGTTGCATCGCTTTTAACAGTGAACCGATTGACTGTGGGACTTAGTTGAACTAACTTTGGACCGTGACCTTATAAATCTTATAAGTGAGACAATTGGAGTCCAAGAAGTAACATTCTTCTTAATTTGACGTGATTCCCGGAACTCAGCGATTACACTGGGCGCTGTGGTAGCGCTTCATTTAAAAATTTAGATTAATAAGTCATTTTTAACTCTGGAAGCAATCCTAGCCGTTATCGCGCAATGAAGAAATAGGGACAGTTTCAAAAACTACATTTCATTGACTTTCAAACGGTGCTAGTCCGTTTGAGTTTCAACAGTTGGGTCACATATTCATATCAACATGTGTTCAGCGATATTATTCTCAGATTACTAAGTTGCATCGCTTTTAACAGTAAAACGATTGACTGTGGGACTTAATTGAACTAACTTTGGGCTGAGACCTGATAAATGTGATAAATGAGACAATTGGACTCCAAGAAATAATATTCTTCTTAATTTGACGTGATTGCCGGAACTCAGCGATTACACTGGGCGCTGTGATAGCGCTTCATTTGAAAGTTTAGGTAAATAAGTCATCCTTTACTGTGGGACCAATCCTAGCCGTTATGGCGCGCTGAAGAAATAGCGACAGTTTCAAAAACTACATTTCATTGACTTTCTGACAGTATCAATCCGTTTGAGTTACAACGGTTGAGTCACATATTCGTACCAACATGTACTTAGCCATATTTTTTCGGTAATACTAAGTTGTATGGCTTTTAACAGTGAAACGATTGACTGTGGCACATAATTGAACTCA
The DNA here is from genome assembly GCF_029227915.1 of Hydractinia symbiolongicarpus. Taxonomy (NCBI): domain Eukaryota; kingdom Metazoa; phylum Cnidaria; class Hydrozoa; order Anthoathecata; family Hydractiniidae; genus Hydractinia; species Hydractinia symbiolongicarpus. Next base: position 34,101,053 of record NC_079876.1, on the reverse strand, counting down.
TTTTGGACTGTGACCTTATAAATGTTATAAATGAGACAATTGGACTCCAAGAAATAGCATTCTTCTTAATTTGACGTGATTGCCGAAACTCTGCGATTACACTGGGCGCTGTGGTAGCGCTTCATTTAAAAAATTAGATAAATAAGTCGTTCTTTACTGTGGGACCAATCCTAGCCGTTATCGTGCGCTGAAGAAGTAGCTACAGTTTCAAAAACTAAATTAAATTGACTTTTTAACGGTGTCAGTCCGTTTGAGTTTCAACGGTTGGGTCACATTTTCGTACCAACATGTATTTAGCGATATTTATCTGATATTACTAGGTTGCATAGCTTTTAACAGTGAAACGATTGTCTGTGGGACTTAATTGAACTAACTTTGGACCGTGACCTGATAAATGTGATGAATGAGACAATTGGACTCCAAGAAGTAACATTCTTCTTAATTTGACGTGATTGCCGGAACTCAGCGATTACACTGGGCGCTGTGGTAGCGCTTCAATTAAAAATTAAGATAAAAAGTCATGTTTCACTGTGGGACCAATCCTAGCCGCTATCGCGCGCTGAAGAAATAGCGACAGTTTCAGAAACTACATTTCATTGACTTTCTAACGGTGCCGGTCCGTTATAGTTTCAACGGTTAGATCACATATTCGTACCAACATGTATTTAGCGATATTTATCTGATATTACTAGGTTGCATCGCTTTTAACAGTGAAACGATTGACTGTGGGACTTAATTGAACTAACTTTGGACTGTGACCTGATAAATGTGATAAATGAGGAAATTTGACTCCAAGAAATAACATTCTTCTTAATTTGACATGATTGCCGGAACTCAGCGATTACACTGGGCGCTGTGGTAGCGCTTCATTTAAAAATTTAGATTAATAAGTCATTTTTAACTCTGGAAGCAATCCTAGCCGTTATCGCGCAATGAGGAAATAGCGACAGTTTCAAAAACTACATTTCATTGACTTTCTAACGGTGCCAGTCCGTTAGAGTTTCAACGGTTGGGTCACATATTCATATCAACATGTGTTCAGCGTTATTATTATCAGATTACTAGGTTGCATCGCTTTTAACTGTGAAACGATTGACTGTGGGACTTAGTTGAACTAACTTTGGATGAGACAATTGGACTCCAATTTTTAACTGTGGGACCAGTCCTGGCCGTTATCGCGCGCTGAAGAAATAGCGACAGTTTCAAAAACTACATTTCATTGACTTTTTAACGGTGTCAGTCCGTTTGAGTTTCAACGGTTAGGTCACATCTTCGTACCAACATGTATTTAGCGATATTTATCTGATATCACTAGGTTGCAACGCTTTTAACAGTGAAACGATTGACTGTGGGACTTAATTGAACTACCTTTGGACCGTGACCTGATCAATGTGATAAATGACAAATATGGAATCCAAGAAAAAACATTCTTCTTAATTTGACGTGATTGCCGGAAATCAGCGATTACACTGGTCGCTGTGTTAGCGCTTCATTTAAAAATTAAGATAAAAAAAGTCGTTTTTATATTATGGAACCAATACTAGCCGTTATCGCGCGCTGAAGAAATAGCGACAGTTTCAAGAACTACATTTCATTGACTTTCTAACGGTGGCAGTCCGTTTCAGTTACAACGGTTTGGTCACATATTCGTACCAACATATATTTAGCGATCTTTATCTGATATTACTTGGTTGCATCGCTTTTAACAGTGAAACGATTGACTGTAGGACTTAATTGAACTAACTTTGGACTGTGACATGATCAATGTGATAGATGACACAAATGGACTCCAGGAAATAACATTCTTCTTAATTTGACGTGATTACCGCAAATCAGCGATTACACTGGGAGCTGTGGTAGCGCTTCATTTAAAAAGTTAGATAAATAAGTCAAATTTTACTGTTGGACCAATCCTAGCCGTTATCGCGCGCTGAAAAAGTAGCTACAGCTTCAAAAACTACAATCCATTGACTTTTTAACGGTGTCAGTCTGTTTCAGTTACAACGGTTTGGTCACATATTCGTACCAACATGTATTTAGCAATATGTTTCTAATATTACTAGGTTGCATCGCTTTCAACGGTTGGGTCACATTTTCGTACCAACATGTATTTAGCGATATTTTTCTGATATTACTAGGTTGTATGGCTTTTAACAGTGAAACGATTGACTGTGGGATTTAATTGAACTGATTATGGACTGTGACCTTATAAATGTGAAAGTGAGACAATTGGACTCCAAGAAATAACATTCTTCCTAATATGAAATGATTGCCGAAACTCAGCGACTACACTGGGCTTTGTAGTAGCACTTCATTTAAGAATTAAGATAAAAAAAGTCGTTTTTATATTATGGAACCAATCCTATCCGTTATCGCGAGCTGAAGAAATGGCGACAGTTTCAAGAACTACATTTCATTGACTTTCTAAGGGTGTCATTCCGTTTAAGTTACAACGGTTCTGTCACATATTCGTACCAACATGTATTTAGCGATATTTTTTGATATTACTAGGTTGCATCGCTTTTAAAAATGAAACGATTGACTGTGGGACTTAATTGAACTAACTTTGGACTGTGACCTGATAAATGTGAAAAATGAGACAATTGGACTCCAAGAAATAACATTCTTCTTAATTTGACGTGATTGCCGGAGCTCAGCGATTACACTGGCCGCTGTGGTAGCGCTTCATTTAAGAGTTTAGACAAATAGGTCATTCTTTACTGTGGGACCAATCCTATCCGTTATCGCGCGCTGAAGAAATAGCGACAGTTTCAAAAACTACATTTCATTGACTTTCTAACAGTATCAATCCGTTTGAGTTACAACGGTTGAGTCACATATTCGTACCAACATATATTTAGCGATATTTTTTCGGTATTACTAAGTTGTATGGCTTTTAACAGTGAAACGATTGACTGTGAGACTTAATTGAACTGATTATGGACTAGGACCTTAAAAATGTGAAAGTGACACAATTGGCCACCAAGAAAAAACATTCTTCTTAATTTGAAATGATTGCCGAAACTGAGCGATTTCACTAGGCGCTGTGGTAGCGCGTCAATTAAAAATTTAGATTAATAAGTCATTTTTAACTGTGGGACCAGTCCTGGCCGTTATCGCGCGCTGAAGAAATAGCGACAGTTTCAAAAACTACATTTCATTGACTTTCTAACGGTGCCAGTCCGTTAGAGTTTCAACGGTTGGGTCACATATTCATATCAACATGTGTTCAGCGTTATTATTCTCAGATTACTAGGTTGCATCGCTTTTAACTGTGAAACGATTGACTGTGGGACTTAGTTGAACTAACTTTGGATGAGACAATTGGACTCCAAGAAAAAACATTCTTCCTAATATGAAATGATTGCCGAAACTCAGCGACTACACTGGGCTCTGTGGTAGCACTTCATTTAAGATTTAAGATAAAAAGTCATTTTTTACTGTGGAACCAATCCTAGCCGTTATCGCGCGCTGAAGAAATAGCGACAGTTTCAAAAACTACATTTCATTGACTTTTTAACGGTGTCAGCCCGTTTGACTTTCAACATTTGGGTCACATTTTCGTACCAACATGTATTTAGCGATATTTATCTGATATTACTAGGTTGCATCGCTTTTAACAGTGAACCGATTGACTGTGTGACTTAGTTGAACTAACTTTGGACCGTGACCTTATAAATCTTATAAGTGAGACAATTGGAGTCCAAGAAGTAACATTCTTCTTAATTTGACGTGATTGCCGGAACTCAGCGATTACACTGGGCGCTGTGGTAGCGCTTCATTTAAAAATTTAGATTAATAAGTCATTTTTAACTCTGGAAGCAATCCTAGCCGTTATCGCGCAATGAAGAAATAGGGACAGTTTCAAAAACTACATTTCATTGACTTTCAAACGGTGCTAGTCCGTTTGAGTTTCAACAGTTGGGTCACATATTCATATCAACATGTGTTCAGCGATATTATTCTCAGATTACTAAGTTGCATCGCTTTTAACAGTAAAACGATTGACTGTGGGACTTAATTGAACTAACTTTGGGCTGAGACCTGATAAATGTGATAAATGAGACAATTGGACTCCAAGAAATAATATTCTTCTTAATTTGACGTGATTGCCGGAACTCAGCGATTACACTGGGCGCTGTGATAGCGCTTCATTTGAAAGTTTAGGTAAATAAGTCATCCTTTACTGTGGGACCAATCCTAGCCGTTATGGCGCGCTGAAGAAATAGCGACAGTTTCAAAAACTACATTTCATTGACTTTCTAACAGTATCAATCCGTTTGAGTTACAACGGTTGAGTCACATATTCGTACCAACATGTACTTAGCCATATTTTTTCGGTAATACTAAGTTGTATGGCTTTTAACAGTGAAACGATTGACTGTGGCACATAATTGAACTCATTTTGGACTGTGACCTTATAAATGTTATAAATGAGACAATTGGACTCCAAGAAATAGCATTCTTCTTAATTTGACGTGATTGCCGAAACTCTGCGATTACACTGGGCGCTGTGGTAGCGCTTCATTTAAAAAATTAGATAAATAAGTCGTTCTTTACTGTGGGACCAATCCTAGCCGTTATCGTGCGCTGAAGAAGTAGCTACAGTTTCAAAAACTAAATTAAATTGACTTTTTAACGGTGTCAGTCCGTTTGAGTTTCAACGGTTGGGTCACATTTTCGTACCAACATGTATTTAGCGATATTTATCTGATATTACTAGGTTGCATAGCTTTTAACAGTGAAACGATTGTCTGTGGGACTTAATTGAACTAACTTTGGACCGTGACCTGATAAATGTGATGAATGAGACAATTGGACTCCAAGAAGTAACATTCTTCTTAATTTGACGTGATTGCCGGAACTCAGCGATTACACTGGGCGCTGTGGTAGCGCTTCAATTAAAAATTAAGATAAAAAGTCATGTTTCACTGTGGGACCAATCCTAGCCGCTATCGCGCGCTGAAGAAATAGCGACAGTTTCAGAAACTACATTTCATTGACTTTCTAACGGTGCCGGTCCGTTATAGTTTCAACGGTTAGATCACATATTCGTACCAACATGTATTTAGCGATATTTATCTGATATTACTAGGTTGCATCGCTTTTAACAGTGAAACGATTGACTGTGGGACTTAATTGAACTAACTTTGGACTGTGACCTGATAAATGTGATAAATGAGGAAATTTGACTCCAAGAAATAACATTCTTCTTAATTTGACATGATTGCCGGAACTCAGCGATTACACTGGGCGCTGTGGTAGCGCTTCATTTAAAAATTTAGATTAATAAGTCATTTTTAACTCTGGAAGCAATCCTAGCCGTTATCGCGCAATGAGGAAATAGCGACAGTTTCAAAAACTACATTTCATTGACTTTCTAACGGTGCCAGTCCGTTAGAGTTTCAACGGTTGGGTCACATATTCATATCAACATGTGTTCAGCGTTATTATTATCAGATTACTAGGTTGCATCGCTTTTAACTGTGAAACGATTGACTGTGGGACTTAGTTGAACTAACTTTGGATGAGACAATTGGACTCCAAGAAAAAACATTCTTCCTAATATGAAATGATTGCCGAAACTCAGCGACTACACTGGGCTCTGTGGTAGCACTTCATTTAAGATTTAAGATAAAAAGTCATTTTTTACTGTGGAACCAATCCTAGCCGTTATCGCGCGCTGAAGAAATAGCGACAGTTTCAAAAACTACATTTCATTGACTTTTTAACGGTGTCAGCCCGTTTGACTTTCAACATTTGGGTCACATTTTCGTACCAACATGTATTTAGCGATATTTATCTGATATTACTAGGTTGCATCGCTTTTAACAGTGAACCGATTGACTGTGGGACTTAGTTGAACTAACTTTGGACCGTGACCTTATAAATCTTATAAGTGAGACAATTGGAGTCCAAGAAGTAACATTCTTCTTAATTTGACGTGATTGCCGGAACTCAGCGATTACACTGGGCGCTGTGGTAGCGCTTCATTTAAAAATTTAGATTAATAAGTCATTTTTAACTCTGGAAGCAATCCTAGCCGTTATCGCGCAATGAAGAAATAGGGACAGTTTCAAAAACTACATTTCATTGACTTTCAAACGGTGCTAGTCCGTTTGAGTTTCAACAGTTGGGTCACATATTCATATCAACATGTGTTCAGCGATATTATTCTCAGATTACTAGGTTGCATTGCTTTTAACAGTAAAACGATTGACTGTGGGACTTAATTGAACTAACTTTGGGCTGAGACCTGATAAATGTGATAAATGAGACAATTGGACTCCAAGAAATAATATTCTTCTTAATTTGACGTGATTGCCGGAACTCAGCGATTACACTGGGCGCTGTGATAGCGCTTCATTTGAAAGTTTAGGTAAATAAGTCATCCTTTACTGTGGGACCAATCCTAGCCGTTATGGCGCGCTGAAGAAATAGCGACAGTTTCAAAAACTACATTTCATTGACTTTCTAACAGTATCAATCCGTTTGAGTTACAACGGTTGAGTCACATATTCGTACCAACATGTACTTAGCCATATTTTTTCGGTAATACTAAGTTGTATGGCTTTTAACAGTGAAACGATTGACTGTGGCACATAATTGAACTCATTTTGGACTGTGACCTTATAAATGTTATAAATGAGACAATTGGACTCCAAGAAATAGCATTCTTCTTAATTTGACGTGATTGCCGAAACTCTGCGATTACACTGGGCGCTGTGGTAGCGCTTCATTTAAAAAATTAGATAAATAAGTCGTTCTTTACTGTGGGACCAATCCTAGCCGTTATCGTGCGCTGAAGAAGTAGCTACAGTTTCAAAAACTAAATTAAATTGACTTTTTAACGGTGTCAGTCCGTTTGAGTTTCAACGGTTGGGTCACATTTTCGTACCAACATGTATTTAGCGATATTTATCTGATATTACTAGGTTGCATAGCTTTTAACAGTGAAACGATTGTCTGTGGGACTTAATTGAACTAACTTTGGACCGTGACCTAATAAATGTGATGAATGAGACAATTGGACTCCAAGAAGTAACATTCTTCTTAATTTGACGTGATTGCCGGAACTCAGCGATTACACTGGGCGCTGTGGTAGCGCTTCATTTAAAAATTTAGATTAATAAGTCATTTTTAACTCTGGAAGCAATCCTAGCCGTTATCGCGCAATGAAGAAATAGGGACAGTTTCAAAAACTACATTTCATTGACTTTCAAACGGTGCTAGTCCGTTTGAGTTTCAACAGTTGGGTCACATATTCATATCAACATGTGTTCAGCGATATTATTCTCAGATTACTAGGTTGCATCGCTTTTAACAGTAAAACGATTGACTGTGGGACTTAATTGAACTAACCTTGGGCTGAGACCTGATAAATGTGATAAATGAGACAATTGGACTCCAAGAAATAATATTCTTCTTAATTTGACGTGATTGCCGGAACTCAGCGATTACACTGGGCGCTGTGATAGCGCTTCATTTGAAAGTTTAGGTAAATAAGTCATCCTTTACTGTGGGACCAATCCTAGCTGTTATGGCGCGCTGAAGAAATAGCGACAGTTTCAAAAACTACATTTCATTGACTTTCTAACAGTATCAATCCGTTTGAGTTACAACGGTTGAGTCACATATTCGTACCAACATGTACTTAGCCATATTTTTTCGGTAATACTAAGTTGTATGGCTTTTAACAGTGAAACGATTGACTGTGGCACATAATTGAACTCATTTTGGACTGTGACCTTATAAATGTTATAAATGAGACAATTGGACTCCAAGAAATAACATTCTTCTTAATTTGACGTGATTGCCGAAACTCTGCGATTACACTGGCCGCTGTGGTAGCGCTTCATTTAAAAAATTAGATAAATAAGTCGTTCTTTACTGTGGGACCAATCCTAGCCGTTATCGTGCGCTGAAGAAGTAGCTACAGTTTCAAAAACTAAATTAAATTGACTTTTTAACGGTGTCAGTCCGTTTGAGTTTCAACGGTTGGGTCACATTTTCGTACCAACATGTATTTAGCGATATTTATCTGATATTACTAGGTTGCATAGCTTTTAACAGTGAAACGATTGTCTGTGGGACTTAATTGAACTAACTTTGGACCGTGACCTGATAAATGTGATGAATGAGACAATTGGACTCCAAGAAGTAACATTCTTCTTAATTTGACGTGATTGCCGGAACTCAGCGATTACACTGGGCGCTGTGGTAGCGCTTCATTTAAAAATTTAGATTAATAAGTCATTTTTAACTCTGGAAGCAATCCTAGCCGTTATCGCGCAATGAAGAAATAGGGACAGTTTCAAAAACTACATTTCATTGACTTTCAAACGGTGCTAGTCCGTTTGAGTTTCAACAGTTGGGTCACATATTCATATCAACATGTGTTCAGCGATATTATTCTCAGATTACTAGGTTGCATCGCTTTTAACAGTAAAACGATTGACTGTGGGACTTAATTGAACTAACTTTGGGCTGAGACCTGATAAATGTGATAAATGAGACAATTGGACTCCAAGAAATAATATTCTTCTTAATTTGACGTGATTGCCGGAACTCAGCGATTACACTGGGCGCTGTGATAGCGCTTCATTTGAAAGTTTAGGTAAATAAGTCATCCTTTACTGTGGGACCAATCCTAGCTGTTATGGCGCGCTGAAGAAATAGCGACAGTTTCAAAAACTACATTTCATTGACTTTCTAACAGTATCAATCCGTTTGAGTTACAACGGTTGAGTCACATATTCGTACCAACATGTACTTAGCCATATTTTTTCGGTAATACTAAGTTGTATGGCTTTTAACAGTGAAACGATTGACTGTGGCACATAATTGAACTCATTTTGGACTGTGACCTTATAAATGTTATAAATGAGACAATTGGACTCCAAGAAATAACATTCTTCTTAATTTGACGTGATTGCCGAAACTCTGCGATTACACTGGCCGCTGTGGTAGCGCTTCATTTAAAAAATTAGATAAATAAGTCGTTCTTTACTGTGGGACCAATCCTAGCCGTTATCGTGCGCTGAAGAAGTAGCTACAGTTTCAAAAACTAAATTAAATTGACTTTTTAACGGTGTCAGTCCGTTTGAGTTTCAACGGTTGGGTCACATTTTCGTACCAACATGTATTTAGCGATATTTATCTGATATTACTAGGTTGCATAGCTTTTAACAGTGAAACGATTGTCTGTGGGACTTAATTGAACTAACTTTGGACCGTGACCTGATAAATGTGATGAATGAGACAATTGGACTCCAAGAAGTAACATTCTTCTTAATTTGACGTGATTGCCGGAACTCAGCGATTACACTGGGCGCTGTGGTAGCGCTTCATTTAAAAATTTAGATTAATAAGTCATTTTTAACTCTGGAAGCAATCCTAGCCGTTATCGCGCAATGAAGAAATAGGGACAGTTTCAAAAACTACATTTCATTGACTTTCAAACGGTGCTAGTCCGTTTGAGTTTCAACAGTTGGGTCACATATTCATATCAACATGTGTTCAGCGATATTATTCTCAGATTACTAGGTTGCATCGCTTTTAACAGTAAAACGATTGACTGTGGGACTTAATTGAACTAACTTTGGGCTGAGACCTGATAAATGTGATAAATGAGACAATTGGACTCCAAGAAATAATATTCTTCTTAATTTGACGTGATTGCCGGAACTCAGCGATTACACTGGGCGCTGTGGTAGCGCTTCATTTGAAAGTTTAGGTAAATAAGTCATCCTTTACTGTGGGACCAATCCTAGCCGTTATGGCGCGCTGAAGAAATAGCGACAGTTTCAAAAACTACATTTCATTGACTTTCTAACAGTATCAATCCGTTTGAGTTACAACGGTTGAGTCACATATTCGTACCAACATGTACTTAGCCATATTTTTTCGGTAATACTAAGTTGTATGGCTTTTAACAGTGAAACGATTGACTGTGGCACATAATTGAACTCATTTTGGACTGTGACCTTATAAATGTTATAAATGAGACAATTGGACTCCAAGAAATAGCATTCTTCTTAATTTGACGTGATTGCCGAAACTCTGCGATTACACTGGGCGCTGTGGTAGCGCTTCATTTAAAAAATTAGATAAATAAGTCGTTCTTTACTGTGGGACCAATCCTAGCCGTTATCGTGCGCTGAAGAAGTAGCTACAGTTTCAAAAACTAAATTACATTGACTTTTTAACGGTGTCAGTCCGTTTGAGTTTCAACGGTTGGGTCACATTTTCGTACCAACATGTATTTAGCGATATTTATCTGATATTACTAGGTTGCATAGCTTCTAACAGTGAAACGATTGTCTGTGGGACTTAATTGAACTAACTTTGGACCGTGACCTGATAAATGTGATGAATGAGACAATTGGACTCCAAGAAAAAACATTCTTCCTAATATGAAATGATTGCTGAAAGTCAGCGATTACACTGAGCGCTGTGGTAGCGCTTCAATTAAAAGTTAAGATAAAAAGTCATGTTTCACTGTGGGACCAATCCTAGCCGTTATCGCGCAATGAAGAAATAGCGACAGTTTCAAAAACTACATTTCATTGACTTTCTAACGGTGCCAGTCCGTTTGGGTTTCAACGGTTGGGTCACATATTCATATCAACATGTGTTCAGCGATATTATTCTCACATTACTAGGTTGCATCGCTTTTAACAGTGAAACGATTGACTGTGGGACTTAATTGAACTAACTTTGGATGAGACAATTGGACTCCAAAAAAAAACATTCTTCCTAATATGAAATGATTGCCGAAACTCAGCGACTACACTGGGCTCTGTGGTAGCACTTCATTTAAGAATTAAGATAAAAAGTCATTTTTTACTGTGGGACCAATCCTAGCCGTTATCGTGCGCTGAAGAAATAGCGACAGTTTCAAAAACTACATTACATTGACTTTTTAACGGTGTCAGTCCGTTTGAGTTTTAACGATTGGGTCACATTTTCGTACCAACATGTATTTAGCGATATTTATCTGATATTACTAGGTTGCATCGCTTCTAACAGTGAAGCGATTGGGGGTGGGATTTAATTGAACTGATTATGGAGTGTGACCTTATAAATGTGAAAGTGAGACAATTGGACTCCAAGAAATAACATTCTTCTTAATTTGGCGTGATTGCCGAAACTCAGCGATTACACTGGGCGCTGTGGTAGCGCTTCATTTAAAAAATTAGATAAATAAGTCGTTCTTTACTGTGGGACCAATCCTAGCTGTTATCGCGCGCTGAAGAAGTAGCTACAGTTTCAAAAACTACATTACATTGACTTTTTAACGGTGTCAGTCCGTTTGAGTTTCAACGGTTGTGTCACATTTTCGTACCAACATGTATTTAGCGATATTTATCTGATATTACTAGGTTGCATAGCTTTTAACAGTGAAGCGATTGACTGTGGGACTTAATTAAACTAACTTTGGACCGTGACCTGATAAATGTGATGAATGAGACAATTGGACTCCAAGAAAAAACATTCTTCCTAATATGAAATGATTGCCGAAACTCAGCAACTACACTGGGCTCTGTGGTAGCACTTCATTTAAGAATTAAGATAAAAAGTCATTTTTTACTGTGGGACCAATCCTAGCCGTTATAGCGCGCTGAAGAAATAACGACAGTTTCAAAAACTACATTTCATTGACTTTCTAACGGTGCCGGTCCGTTATAGTTTCAACGGTTAGATCACATATTCGTACCAACATGTATTTAGCGATATTTATCTGATATTACTAGGTTGCATCGCTTTTAACAGTGAAACGATTGACTGTGGGACTTAATTGAACTAACTTTGGACTGTGACCTGATAAATGTGATAAATGAGGAAATTTGACTCCAAGAAATAACATTCTTCTTAATTTGACATGATTGCCGGAACTCAGCGATTACACTGGGCGCTGTGGTAGCGCTTCATTTAAAAATTTAGATTAATAAGTCATTTTTAACTCTGGAAGCAATCCTAGCCGTTATCGCGCAATGAGGAAATAGCGACAGTTTCAAAAACTACATTTCATTGACTTTCTAACGGTGCCAGTCCGTTAGAGTTTCAACGGTTGGGTCACATATTCATATCAACATGTGTTCAGCGTTATTATTATCAGATTACTAGGTTGCATCGCTTTTAACTGTGAAACGATTGACTGTGGGACTTAGTTGAACTAACTTTGGATGAGACAATTGGACTCCAAGAAAAAACATTCTTCCTAATATGAAATGATTGCCGAAACTCAGCGACTACACTGGGCTCTGTGGTAGCACTTCATTTAAGATTTAAGATAAAAAGTCATTTTTTACTGTGGAACCAATCCTAGCCGTTATCGCGCGCTGAAGAAATAGCGACAGTTTCAAAAACTACATTTCATTGACTTTTTAACGGTGTCAGCCCGTTTGACTTTCAACATTTGGGTCACATTTTCGTACCAACATGTATTTAGCGATATTTATCTGATATTACTAGGTTGCATCGCTTTTAACAGTGAACCGATTGACTGTGGGACTTAGTTGAACTAACTTTGGACCGTGACCTTATAAATCTTATAAGTGAGACAATTGGAGTCCAAGAAGTAACATTCTTCTTAATTTGACGTGATTGCCGGAACTCAGCGATTACACTGGGCGCTGTGGTAGCGCTTCATTTAAAAATTTAGATTAATAAGTCATTTTTAACTCTGGAAGCAATCCTAGCCGTTATCGCGCAATGAAGAAATAGGGACAGTTTCAAAAACTACATTTCATTGACTTTCAAACGGTGCTAGTCCGTTTGAGTTTCAACAGTTGGGTCACATATTCATATCAACATGTGTTCAGCGATATTATTCTCAGATTACTAGGTTGCATTGCTTTTAACAGTAAAACGATTGACTGTGGGACTTAATTGAACTAACTTTGGGCTGAGACCTGATAAATGTGATAAATGAGACAATTGGACTCCAAGAAATAATATTCTTCTTAATTTGACGTGATTGCCGGAACTCAGCGATTACACTGGGCGCTGTGATAGCGCTTCATTTGAAAGTTTAGGTAAATAAGTCATCCTTTACTGTGGGACCAATCCTAGCCGTTATGGCGCGCTGAAGAAATAGCGACAGTTTCAAAAACTACATTTCATTGACTTTCTAACAGTATCAATCCGTTTGAGTTACAACGGTTGAGTCACATATTCGTACCAACATGTACTTAGCCATATTTTTTCGGTAATACTAAGTTGTATGGCTTTTAACAGTGAAACGATTGACTGTGGCACATAATTGAACTCATTTTGGACTGTGACCTTATAAATGTTATAAATGAGACAATTGGACTCCAAGAAATAGCATTCTTCTTAATTTGACGTGATTGCCGAAACTCTGCGATTACACTGGGCGCTGTGGTAGCGCTTCATTTAAAAAATTAGATAAATAAGTCGTTCTTTACTGTGGGACCAATCCTAGCCGTTATCGTGCGCTGAAGAAGTAGCTACAGTTTCAAAAACTAAATTAAATTGACTTTTTAACGGTGTCAGTCCGTTTGAGTTTCAACGGTTGGGTCACATTTTCGTACCAACATGTATTTAGCGATATTTATCTGATATTACTAGGTTGCATAGCTTTTAACAGTGAAACGATTGTCTGTGGGACTTAATTGAACTAACTTTGGACCGTGACCTGATAAATGTGATGAATGAGACAATTGGACTCCAAGAAGTAACATTCTTCTTAATTTGACGTGATTGCCGGAACTCAGCGATTACACTGGGCGCTGTGGTAGCGCTTCATTTAAAAATTTAGATTAATAAGTCATTTTTAACTCTGGAAGCAATCCTAGCCGTTATCGCGCAATGAAGAAATAGGGACAGTTTCAAAAACTACATTTCATTGACTTTCAAACGGTGCTAGTCCGTTTGAGTTTCAACAGTTGGGTCACATATTCATATCAACATGTGTTCAGCGATATTATTCTCAGATTACTAGGTTGCATCGCTTTTAACAGTAAAACGATTGACTGTGGGACTTAATTGAACTAACTTTGGGCTGAGACCTGATAAATGTGATAAATGAGACAATTGGACTCCAAGAAATAATATTCTTCTTAATTTGACGTGATTGCCGGAACTCAGCGATTACACTGGGCGCTGTGATAGCGCTTCATTTGAAAGTTTAGGTAAATAAGTCATCCTTTACTGTGGGACCAATCCTAGCTGTTATGGCGCGCTGAAGAAATAGCGACAGTTTCAAAAACTACATTTCATTGACTTTCTAACAGTATCAATCCGTTTGAGTTACAACGGTTGAGTCACATATTCGTACCAACATGTACTTAGCCATATTTTTTCGGTAATACTAAGTTGTATGGCTTTTAACAGTGAAACGATTGACTGTGGCACATAATTGAACTCATTTTGGACTGTGACCTTATAAATGTTATAAATGAGACAATTGGACTCCAAGAAATAACATTCTTCTTAATTTGACGTGATTGCCGAAACTCTGCGATTACACTGGCCGCTGTGGTAGCGCTTCATTTAAAAAATTAGATAAATAAGTCGTTCTTTACTGTGGGACCAATCCTAGCCGTTATCGTGCGCTGAAGAAGTAGCTACAGTTTCAAAAACTAAATTAAATTGACTTTTTAACGGTGTCAGTCCGTTTGAGTTTCAACGGTTGGGTCACATTTTCGTACCAACATGTATTTAGCGATATTTATCTGATATTACTAGTTTGCATAGCTTTTAACAGTGAAACGATTGTCTGTGGGACTTAATTGAACTAACTTTGGACCGTGACCTGATAAATGTGATGAATGAGACAATTGGACTCCAAGAAGTAACATTCTTCTTAATTTGACGTGATTGCCGGAACTCAGCGATTACACTGGGCGCTGTGGTAGCGCTTCATTTAAAAATTTAGATTAATAAGTCATTTTTAACTCTGGAAGCAATCCTAGCCGTTATCGCGCAATGAAGAAATAGGGACAGTTTCAAAAACTACATTTCATTGACTTTCAAACGGTGCTAGTCTGTTTGAGTTTCAACAGTTGGGTCACATATTCATATCAACATGTGTTCAGCGATATTATTCTCAGATTACTAGGTTGCATCGCTTTTAACAGTAAAACGATTGACTGTGGGACTTAATTGAACTAACTTTGGGCTGAGACCTGATAAATGTGATAAATGAGACAATTGGACTCCAAGAAATAATATTATTCTTAATTTGACGTGATTGCCGGAACTCAGCGATTACACTGGGCGCTGTGGTAGCGCTTCATTTGAAAGTTTAGGTAAATAAGTCATCCTTTACTGTGGGACCAATCCTAGCCGTTATGGCGCGCTGAAGAAATAGCGACAGTTTCAAAAACTACATTTCATTGACTTTCTAACAGTATCAATCCGTTTGAGTTACAACGGTTGAGTCACATATTCGTACCAACATGTACTTAGCCATATTTTTTCGGTAATACTAAGTTGTATGGCTTTTAACAGTGAAACGATTGACTGTGGCACATAATTGAACTCATTTTGGACTGTGACCTTATAAATGTTATAAATGAGACAATTGGACTCCAAGAAATAGCAGTCTTCTTAATTTGACGTGATTGCCGAAACTCAGCGATTACACTGAGCGCTGTGGTAGCGCTTCAATTAAAAGTTAAGATAAAAAGTCATGTTTCACTGTGGGACCAATCCTAGCCGTTATCGCGCAATGAAGAAATAGCGACAGTTTCAAAAACTACATTTCATTGACTTTCTAACGGTGCCAGTCCGTTTGGGTTTCAACGGTTGGGTCACATATTCATATCAACATGTGTTCAGCGATATTATTCTCACATTACTAGGTTGCATCGCTTTTAACAGTGAAACGATTGACTGTGGGACTTAATTGAACTAACTTTGGATGAGACAATTGGACTCCAAGAAAAAACATTCTTCCTAATATGAAATGATTGCCGAAACTCAGCGACTACACTGGGCTCTGTGGTAGCACTTCATTTAAGAATTAAGATAAAAAGTCATTTTTTACTGTGGGACCAATCCTAGCCATTATCGTGCGCTGAAGAAATAGCGACAGTTTCAAAAACTACATTACATTGACTTTTTAACGGTGTCAGTCCGTTTGAGTTTTAACGATTGGGTCACATTTTCGTACCAACATGTATTTAGCGATATTTATCTGATATTACTAGGTTGCATCGCTTCTAACAGTGAAGCGATTGGGGGTGGGATTTAATTGAACTGATTATGGAGTGTGACCTTATAAATGTGAAAGTGAGACAATTGGACTCCAAGAAATAACATTCTTCTTAATTTGGCGTGATTGCCGAAACTCAGCGATTACACTGGGCGCTGTGGTAGCGCTTCATTTAAAAAATTAGATAAATAAGTCGTTCTTTACTGTGGGACCAATCCTAGCTGTTATCGCGCGCTGAAGAAGTAGCTACAGTTTCAAAAACTACATTACATTGACTTTTTAACGGTGTCAGTCCGTTTGAGTTTCAACGGTTGTGTCACATTTTCGTACCAACATGTATTTAGCGATATTTATCTGATATTACTAGGTTGCATAGCTTTTAACAGTGAAGCGATTGACTGTGGGACTTAATTAAACTAACTTTGGACCGTGACCTGATAAATGTGATGAATGAGACAATTGGACTCCAAGAAAAAACATTCTTCCTAATATGAAATGATTGCCGAAACTCAGCAACTACACTGGGCTCTGTGGTAGCACTTCATTTAAGAATTAAGATAAAAAGTCATTTTTTACTGTGGGACCAATCCTAGCCGTTATAGCGCGCTGAAGAAATAACGACAGTTTCAAAAACTACATTTCATTGACTTTTTAACGGTGTCAGTCCGTTTGACTTTCAACGGTTGGGTCACATTTTCGTACCAACATGTATTTAGCGATATTTATCTGATATTACTAGGGTTGCATCGCTTTTAACAATGAAACGATTGACTGTGGGACTTAGTTGAACTAACTTTGGACCGTGACCTTATAAATGTTATAAGTGAGACAATTAGACTCCAAGAAATAACATTCTTCTTAATTTGACGTGATTGCCGGAGCTCAGCGATTACACTGGGCGCTGTGGTAGCGATTCATTTAAAAAATTAGATAAATAAGTCGTTCTTTACTGTGGGACCAATCCTAGCCGTTATCGCGCGCTGAAGAAGTAGCTACAGTTTCAAAAACTACATTTCATTGACTTTTTAACGGTGTCAGTCCGTTTGAGTTTCAACGGTTCTGTCACATTTTCGTACCAACATGTATTTAGCGATATTTATCTGATATTACTAGGTTGCATCGCTTTTAACAGTAAAACGATTGAGTGTGGGATTTAATTGAACTGATTATGGACTGTAACCTTATAAATGGGAAAGTGAGACAATTGGACTCCAAGAAATAACATTCTTCTTAATATGAAATTATTGCTGAAACTCAGCGATTACACTGGGCGCTGTGGTAGCGCTTCAATTAAAAATTAAGATAAAAAGTCATGTTTCACTGTGGGACCAATCCTAGCCGCTATCGCGCGCTGAAGAAATAGCGACAGTTTCAAAAACAACATTTCATTGACTTTCTAACGGTGCCGGTCCGTTATAGTTTCAACGGTTAGATCACATATTCGTACCAACATGTATTTAGCGATATTTATCTGATATTACTAGGTTGTATCGCTTCTAACAGTGAAGCGATTGGGGGTGGGATTTAATTGAACTGATTATGGAGTGTGACCTTATAAATGTGAAAGTGAGACAATTGGACTCCAAGAAATAACATTCTTCTTAATTTGGCGTGATTGCCGAAACTCAGCGATTACACTGGGCGCTGTGGTATCGCTTCATTTAAAAAATTAGATAAATAAGTCGTTCTTTACTGTGGGACCAATCCTAGCTGTTATCGCGCGCTGAAGAAATAACGACAGTTTCAAAAACTACATTTCATTGACTTTTTAACGGTGTCAGTCCGTTTGACTTTCAACGGTTGGGTCACATTTTCCTACCAACATGTATTTAGCGATATTTATCTGATATTACTAGGGTTGCATCGCTTTTAACAATGAAACGATTGACTGTGGGACTTAGTTGAACTAACTTTGGACCGTGACCTTATAAATGTTATAAGTGAGACAATTGGACTCCAAGAAATAACATTCTTCTTAATTTGACGTGATTGCCGGAGCTCAGCGATTACACTGGGCGCTGTGGTAGCGATTCATTTAAAAAATTAGATAAATAAGTCGTTCTTTACTGTGGGACCAATCGTAGCCGTTATCGCGCGCTGAAGAAGTAGCTACAGTTTCAAAAACTACATTTCATTGACTTTTTAACGGTGTCAGTCCGTTTGAGTTTCAACGGTTCTGTCACATTTTCGTACCAACATGTATTTAGCGATATTTATCTGATATTACTAGGTTGCATCGCTTTTAACAGTGAAACGATTGAGTGTGGGATTTAATTGAACTGATTATGGACTGTAACCTTATAAATGGGAAAGTGAGACAATTGGACTCCAAGAAATAACATTCTTCTTAATATGAAATGATTGCTGAAACTCAGCGATTACACTGGGCGCTGTGGTAGCGCTTCAATTAAAAATTAAGATAAAAAGTCATATTTCACTGTGGGACCAATCCTAGCCGCTATCGCGCGCTGAAGAAATAGCGACAGTTTCAAAAACAACATTTCATTGACTTTCTAACGGTGCCGGTCCGTTATAGTTTCAACGGTTAGATCACATATTCGTACCAACATGTATTTAGCGATATTTATCTGATATTACTAGGTTGCATCGCTTTTAACAGTGAAACGATTGACTGTGGGACTTAATTGAACTAACTTTGGACTGTGACCTGATAAATGTGATAAATGAGGAAATTGGACTCCAAGAAATAACATTCTTCTTAATTTGACATGATTGCCGGAACTCAGCGATTACACTGGGCGCTGTGGTAGCGCTTCATTTAAAAATTTAGATTAATAAGTCATTTTTAACTCTGGAAGCAATCCTAGCCGTTATCGCGCAATGAGGAAATAGCGACAGTTTCAAAAACTACATTTCATTGACTTTCTAACGGTGCCAGTCCGTTAGAGTTTCAACGGTTGGGTCACATATTCATATTAACATGTGTTCAGCGTTATTATTGTCAGATTACTAGGTTGCATCGCTTTTAACTGTGAAACGATTGACTGTGGGACTTAGTTGAACTAACTTTGGATGAGACAATTGGACTCCAAGAAAAAACATTCTTCCTAATATGAAATGATTGCCGAAACTCAGCGACTACACTGGGCTCTGTGGTAGCACTTCATTTAAGATTTAAGATAAAAAGTCATTTTTTACTGTGGAACCAATCCTAGCCGTTATCGCGCGCTGAAGAAATAGCGACAGTTTCAAAAACTACATTTCATTGACTTTTTAACGGTGTCAGCCCGTTTGACTTTCAACATTTGGGTCACATTTTCGTACCAACATGTATTTAGCGATATTTATCTGATATTACTAGGTTGCATCGCTTTTAACAGTGAACCGATTGACTGTGGGACTTAGTTGAACTAACTTTGGACCGTGACCTTATAAATCTTATAAGTGAGACAATTGGAGTCCAAGAAGTAACATTCTTCTTAATTTGACGTGATTGCCGGAACTCAGCGATTACACTGGGCGCTGTGGTAGCACTTCATTTAAAAATTTAGATTAATAAGTCATTTTTAACTCTGGAAGTAATCCTAGCCGTTATCGCGCAATGAAGAAATAGGGACAGTTTCAAAAACTACATTTCATTGACTTTCAAACGGTGCTAGTCCGTTTGAGTTTCAACAGTTGGGTCACATATTAATATCAACATGTGTTCAGCGATATTATTCTCAGATTACTAGGTTGCATCGCTTTTAACAGTAAAACGATTGACTGTGGGACTTAATTGAACTAACTTTGGATGAGACAATTGGACTCCAAGAAAAAACATTCTTCCTAATATGAAATGATTGCCGAAACTCAGCGGCTACACTGGGCTCTGTGGTAGCACTTCATTTAAGAATTAAGATAAAAAGTCATTTTTTACTGTGGGACCAATCCTAGCCGTTATCGCGCGCTGAAAAAATAGCGACAGTTTCAAAAACTACATTTCATTGACTTTCTAACGGTGCCAGTCCGTTTGAGTTTCAACGGTTGGGTCACATATTCATATCAACATGTGTTCAGCGATATTATTCTCAGATTACTAGGTTGCATCGCTTTTAACAGTGAAACGATTGACTGTGGGACTTAATTGAACTAACTTTGGATGAGACAATTGGACTCCAAAAAAAAACATTCTTCGTAATATGAAATGATTGCCGAAACTCAGCGACTACACTGGGCTCTGTGGTAGCACTTCATTTAAGAATTAAGATAAAAAGTCATTTTTTACTGTGGGACCAATCCTAGCCGTTTTAGCGCGCTGAAAAAATAGCGACAGTTTCAAAAACTACATTTCATTGACTTTTTAACGGTGTCAGTCCGTTTGAGTTTCAACGGTTGGGTCACATATTCATATCAACATGTGTTCAGCGATATTATTCTCAGATTACTAGGTGGCATCGCTTTTAACAGTGAAACGATTGACTGTGGGACTTAATTGAACTAACTTTGGATGAGACAATTGGACTCCAAAAAAAAACATTCTTCGTAATATGAAATGATTGCCGAAACTCAGCGACTACACTGGGCTCTGTGGTAGCACTTCATTTAGGAATTAAGATAAAAAGTCATTTTATACTGTGGGACCAATCCTAGCCGTTTTAGCGCGCTGAAAAAATAGCGACAGTTTCAAAAACTACATTTCATTGACTTTTTAACGGTGTCAGTCCGTTTGACTTTCAACATTTGGGTCACATTTTCGTACCAACATGTATTTAGCGATATTTATCTGATATTACTAGGTTGCATCGCTTTTAACAGTGAAACGATTGACTGTGGGACTTAGTTGAACTAACTTTGGATGAGACAATTGGACTCCAAGAAAAAACATTCTTCCTAATATGAAATGATTGCCGAAACTCAGCGACTACACTGGGCTCTGTGGTAGCACTTCATTTAAGAATTAAGATAAAAAGTCATTTTTTACTGTGGGACCAATCCTAGCCGTTATCGCGCACTGAAGAAATTGCGACAGTTTCAAAAACTACATTTCATTGACTAATTAACGGTGTCAGTCCGTTTGACTTTCAACATTTGGGTCAAATTTTCGTACCAACATGTATTTAGCGATATTTATCTGATATTACTAGGTTGCATCGCTTTTAACAGTGAAACGATTGACTGTGGGACTTAGTTGAACTAACTTTGGACCGTGACCTTATAAATGTTATAAGTGAGACAATTGGAGTCCAAGAAGTAACATTCTTCTTAATTTGACGTGATTGCCGGAACTCAGCGATTACACTGGGCGTTGTGGTAGCGCTTCATTTAAAAAATTAGATAAATAAGTCGTTCTTTACTGTGGGACCAATCCTAGCCGTTATCGCGCGCTGAAAAAGTAGCCACAGTTTGAAAAACTACATTTCATTCACTTTTTAACGGTGTCAGTCCGTTTGAGTTTCAACGGTTGTGTCACATTTTCGTACCAACATGTATTTAGCGATATTTATCTGATATTACTAGGTTGCATCGCTTTTAACAGTGAAACGATTGAGTGTGGGATTTAATTGAACTGATTATGGACTGTAACCTTATAAATGGGAAAGTGAGGCAATTGGACTCCAAGAAATAACATTCCTCTTAATATGAAATGATTGCTGAAACTCAGCGATTACACTGGGCGCTGTGGTAGCGCTTCAATTAAAAATTAAGATAAAAAGTCATGTTTCACTGTGGGACCAATCCTAGCCGCTATCGCGCGCTGAAGAAATAGCGACAGTTTCAAAAACTACATTTCATTAACTTTCTAACGGTGCCGGTCCGTTATAGTTTCAACGGTTAAATCACATATTCGTACCAACATGTATTTAGCGATATTTATCTGATATTACTAGGTTGCATCGCTTTTAACAGTGAAACGATTGACTGTGGGACTTAATTGAACTAACTTTGGACTGTGACCTGATAAATGTGAGAAATGAGGAAATTGGACTCCAAGAAATAACATTCTTCTTAATTTGACATGATTGCCGGAACTCAGCGAGTACACTGGGCGCTGTGGTAGCGCTTCATTTAAAAATTTAGATTAATAAGTCATTTTTAACTCAGGAAGCAATCCTAGCCGTTATCGCGCAATGAGGAAATAGCGACAGTTTCAAAAACTACATTTCATTGACTTTCTAACGGTGCCAATTCGTTAGAGTTTCAACGGTTGGGTCACATATTCATATCAACATGTGTTCAGCGTTATTATTCTCAGATTACTAGGTTGCATCGCTTTTAACAGTGAAACGATTGACTGTGGGACTTAGTTGAACTAACTTTGGATGAGACAATTGGACTCCAAGAAAAAACATTCTTCCTAATATGAAATGATTGCCGAAACTCAGCGACTACACTGGGCTCTGTAGTAGCACTTCATTTAAGAATTAAGATAAAAAGTCATTTTTTACTGTGGGACCAATCCTAGCCGTTATGGCGCGCTGAAGAAATAGCGACAGTTTCAAAAACTACATTTCATTGACTTTTTAACGGTGTCAGTCCGTTTGACTTTCAACATTTGGGTCACATTTTCGTACCAACATGTATTTAGCGATATTTATCTGATATTACTAGGTTGCATCGCTTTTAACAGTGAAACGATTGACTGTGGGACTTAGTTGAACTAACTTTGGACCGTGACCTTATAAATGTTATAAGTGAGACAATTGAAGTCCAAGAAGTAACATTCTTCTTAATTTGACGTGATTGCCGGAACTCAGCGATTACACTGGGCGTTGTGGTAGCGCTTCATTTAAAAAATTAGATAAATAAGTCGTTCTTTACTGTGGGACCAATCCTAGCCGTTATCGCGCGCTGAAGAAATAGCTACAGTTTCAAAAACTACATTTCATTGACTTTTTAACGGTGTCAGTCCGTTTGAGTTTCAACGATTGGGTCACATTTTCGTACCAACATGTATTTAGCGATATTTATCTGATATTACTAGGTTGCATCGCTTTTAACAGTGAAATGATTGATGGTGGGATTTAATTGAACTGATTATGGACTGTGACCTTATAAATGTGAAAGTGAGACAATTGGACTCCAAGAAATAACATTCTTCTTAATATGAAATGATTGCTGAAACTCAGCGATTACACTGGGCGCTGTGGTAGCGCTTCAATTAAAAATTAAGATAAAAAGTCATGTTTCACTGTGGGACGAATCCTAGCCGTTATCGCGCAATGAGGAAATAGCGACAGTTTCAAAAACTACATTTCATTGACTTTCTAATGGTGCCAGTCCGTTTGAGTTTCAACGGTTGGGTCACATATTCATATCAACATGTGTTCAGCGATATTATTCTCAGATTACTAGGTTCCATCGTTTTAACAGTGAAACGATTGACTGTGGGACTTAGTTGAACTAACTTTGGATGAGACAATTGGACTCCAAGAAAAAACAATCTTCCTAATATGAAATGATTGCCGAAACTCAGCGACTACACTAGGCTCTGTGGTAGCACTTCATTTAAGATTTAAGATAAAAAGTCATTTTTTACTGTGGGACCAATCCTAGCTGTTATCGCGCGCTGAAGAAATAGCGACAGTTTCAAAAACTACATTTCATTGACTTTTTAACGGTGTCAGTCCGTTTGACTTTCAACATTTGGGTCACATTTTCGTACCAACATGTATTTAGCGATATTTATCTGATATTACTAGGTTGCATCGCTTTTAACAGTGAAACGATTGATGGTGGGATTTAATTGAACTGATTATGGACTGTGACCTTATAAATGTGAAAGTGAGACAATTGGACTCCAAGAAATAACATTCTTCTTAATATGAAATGATTGCTGAAACTCAGCGATTACACTGGGCGCTGTGGTAGCGCTTCAATTAAAAATTAAGATAAAAAGTCATGTTTCACTGTGGGACGAATCCTAGCCGTTATGGCGCAATGAGGAAATAGCGACAGTTTCAAAAACTACATTTCATTGACTTTCTAATGGTGCCAGTACGTTTGAGTTTCAACGGTTGGGTCACATATTCATATCAACATGTGTTCAGCGATATTATTCTCAGATTACTAGGTTCCATCGCTTTTAACAGTGAAACGATTGACTGTGGGACTTAGTTGAACTAACTTTGGATGAGACAATTGGACTCCAAGAAAAAACATTCTTCCTTATTTGAAATGATTGCCGAAACTCAGCGACTACACTGGGCTCTGTGGTAGCACTTCATTTAAGATTTAAGATAAAAAGTCATTTTTTACTGTGGGACCAATCTTAGCCGTTATCGCGCGCTGAAGAAATAGCGACAGTTTCAAAAACTACATTTCATTGACTTTTTAACGGTGTCAGTCCGTTTGACTTTCAACATTTGGGTCACATTTTCGTACCAACATGTATTTAGCGATATTTATCTGATATTACTAGGTTGCATCGCTTTTAACAGTGAAACGATTGATGGTGGGATTTAATTGAACTGATTATGGACTGTGACCTTATAAATGTGAAAGTGAGACAATTGGACTCCAAGAAATAACATTCTTCTTAATATGAAATGATTGCTGAAACTCAGCGATTACACTGGGCGCTGTGGTAGCGCTTCAATTAAAAATTAAGATAAAAAGTCATGTTTCACTGTGGGACGAATCCTAGCCGTTATCGCGCAATGAGGAAATAGCGACAGTTTCAAAAACTACATTTCATTGACTTTCTAATGGTGCCAGTACGTTTGAGTTTCAACGGTTGGGTCACATATTCATATCAACATGTGTTCAGCGATATTATTCTCAGATTACTAGGTTCCATCGCTTTTAACAGTGAAACGATTGACTGTGGGACTTAGTTGAACTAACTTTGGATGAGACAATTGGACTCCAAGAAAAAACATTCTTCCTTATTTGAAATGATTGCCGAAACTCAGCGACTACACTGGGCTCTGTGGTAGCACTTCATTTAAGATTTAAGATAAAAAGTCATTTTTTACTGTGGGACCAATCTTAGCCGTTATCGCGCGCTGAAGAAATAGCGACAGTTTCAAAAACTACATTTCATTGACTTTTTAACGGTGTCAGTCCGTTTGACTTTCAACATTTGAGTCACATTTTCGTACCAACATGTATTTAGCGATATTTATCTGATATTACTAGGTTGCATCGCTTTTAACAGTGCACCCATTGACTGTGGGACTTAGTTGAACTAACTTTGGACCGTGACCTTATAAATGTTATAATTGAGACAATTGGAGTGCAAGAAGTAACATTCTTCTTAATTTGACGTGATTGCCGGAACTCAGCGATTACCCTGGGCGTTGTGGTAGCGCTTCATTTAAAAAATTAGATAAATAAGTCGTTCTTTACTGTGGGACCAATCCTAGCCGTTATCGCGCGCTGAAGAAGTAGCTACAGTTTCAAAAACTACATTTCATTGACTTTTTACCGGTGTCAGTCCGTTTGAGTTTCAACGATTGGGTCACATTTTCGTACCAACATGTATTTAGCGATGTTTATCTGATATTACTAGGTTGCATCGCTTTTAACAGTGAAACGATTGACTGTGGGACTTAATTGAACTAACTTTGGACTGTGACCTGATAAATGTGATAAATGAGGAAATTGGACTCCAAGAAATAACATTCTTCTTAATTTGACATGATTGCCGGAACTCAGCGATTACACTGGGCGCTGTGGTAGCGCTTCATTTAAAAATTTAGATTAATAAGTCATTTTTAACTCTGGAAGCAATCCTAGCCGTTATCGCGCAATGCAAAAACTACATTTCATTGACTTTCTAACGGTGCCAGTCCGTTTGAGTTTCAACGGTTGGGTCACATATTCATATCAACATGTGTTCAGCGACATTTTTCTGAGATTACTAGTTTGTATCGCTTTTAACAATGAAACGATTGACTATGGGACTTAATTGAACTAACTTTGGACTGTCACCTGATTAATGTGATAAAGGAGACAATTGGACTCCAAGAAATAACATTCTTCTTAATTTGACATGATTGCCGAAACTCAGCGATTACACTGGGCTCTGTGGTAGCATTTCATTTAAGAATTAAGATAAAAAGTCTTTTTTTACTGTGGGACCAATCCTTGCCGTTATCGCGCGCTGAACAAATAGCGACAGTTTCAAAAACTACATTTCATTGACTTTTTAACGGTGTCAGTCCGTTTGACTTTGAACGGTTGGGTCACATTTTCGTACCAACATGTATTTAGCGATATTTATCTGATATTACTAGGTTGCATCGCTTTTAACAGTGAAACGATTGACTGTGGGACTTAGTTGAACTAACTTTTAACCGTGACCTGATCAATGTGATAAATGACACATATGGACTCCAAGAAAAAGCATTCTTCTTAATTTGACGTGATTGCCGGAAATCAGCGATTACACAGGGGCGTTGTGGTAGCGCTTTATTTAAAAATTTAGATAAATAAGTCGTTTTTTACTGTGGGACCAATCCTATCCGTTATCGCGCGCAGAAGAAATAGCGACAGTTTCAAAAACTACACTTCATTGACTTTCTAACGGTGTCAATCCGTTTGAGTTACAACGGTTGGGTCACATATTCGTACCAACATGTATTTAGCGATATTTATCTGATATTACTAGGTTGCATCGCTTTTAACAGTGAAACGATTGACTGTGGGACTTAGTTGAACTAACTTTGGACCGTGACCTTATAAATGTTATAAGTGAGACAATTGGACTCCAAGAAGTAACATTCTTCTTAATTTGAAGTGATTGGCGGAACTCAGCGATTACACTGGTCGTTGTGGTAGCGCTTCATTTAAAAAAGTAGATAAATAAGTCGTTCTTTACTGTGGGACCAATCCTAGCCGTTATCGCGCGCTGAAGAAGTAGCTACAGTTTCAAAAACTTCATTTCATTGACTTTTTAACGGTGTCAGTCCGTTTGAGTTTCAACGGTTGGGTCACATTTTCGTACCAACATGTATTTAGCGATATTTATCTGATATTACTAGGTTGCATCGCTTTTAACAGTGAAACGATTGAGTGTGGGATTTAATTGAACTGATTATGGACTGTAACCTTATAAATGTGAAAGTGAGACAATTGGTCTCCAAGAAATAACATTCTTCTTAATATGAAATGATTGCTGAAACTCAGCGATTACACTGGGCGCTGTGGTAGTGCTTCAATTAAAAATTAAGATAAAAAGTCATGTTTCACTGTGGGACCAATCCTAGCCGTTATCGCGCGCTGAAGAAATAGCGACAGTCTCAAAAACTACATTTCATTGACTTTCTAACGGTGTCAGTCCGTTTGAGTTTCAACGGTTGGGTCACATTTTCGTACCAACATGTGCTTAGCGATATTTATCTGATATTACTAGGTTGCAATTCTGTTAACAGTGAAGCGATTGAGTGTGGGATTTAAATGAACTGATTATGGACTGTGACCTTATAAATGTGAAAGTGAGACAATTGGACTCCAAGAAATAACATTCTTCTTAATATGAAATAATTGCTGAAACTCAGCGATTACACTGGGCGCTGTGGTAGCGCTTCATTTAAAAATTAAGATTAATTAGTCATTTTTAACTCTGGGAGCAATCCTAGCCGTTATCGCGCAATGAAGAAATAGCGACAGTTTCAAAAACTACATTTCATTGACTTTCTAACGGTGCCAGTCCGTTAGAGTTTCAACGGTTGGGACACATATTCGTATCATCATGTGTTTAGCGATATTTTTCTGAGATTACTAGGTTGCATCGCTTTTAACAATGAAACGATTGACTGTGGAACTCAATTGAACTAACTTTGGACTGTGACCTGATAAATGTAATAAATGAGGCAATTGGACTCCAAGAAATAACATTCTTCTTAATTTGACATGATTACCCGAGCTCAGCGATTACACTGGGCGCTGTGGTAGCGCTTCATTTAAAAATTTAGATTAATAAGTCATTTTCAACTGTGGGAGCAATCCTAGCCGTTATCGCGCAATGAAGAAATAGCGACAGTTTCAAAAACTACATTTCATTGACTTTCTAACGGTGCCAGTCCGTTTGAGTTTCAACGGTTGGGACACATATTCGTATCAGCATGTGTTTAGCGATATTTTTCTGAGATTACTAGGTTGCATCGCTTTTAACAATGAAACGATTGACTGTGGAACTTAATTGAACTAACTTTGGACTGTGACCTTATAAATGTGATAAATGAGACAATTGGACTCCAAGAAATAACATTCTTCTTAATTTGACATGATTGCCCGACCTCAGCGATTACACTGGGCGCTGTGGTAGCGCTTCATTTAAAAATTTAGATTAATAAGTCATTTTCAACTGTGGGAGCAATCCTAGCCGTTATCGCGCAATGAAGAAGTAGGGACAGTTTCAAAAACTACATTTCATTGACTTTCTAACGGTGCCAGTCCGTTTGAGTTTCAACGGTTGGGTCACATATTCATATCAACATGTCTTCAGCGATATTTTTCTGAGATTACTAGGTTGCATCGCTTTTAACAATGAAACGTTTGACTATGGGACTTAATTGAACTAACTTTGGACTGTCACCTGATAAATGTGATAAAGGAGACAATTGGACTCAAAGAAACAACAT
This sequence comes from Hydractinia symbiolongicarpus, assembly GCF_029227915.1. Classification (NCBI taxonomy): domain Eukaryota; kingdom Metazoa; phylum Cnidaria; class Hydrozoa; order Anthoathecata; family Hydractiniidae; genus Hydractinia; species Hydractinia symbiolongicarpus. The sequence goes on along the minus strand of NC_079876.1, from coordinate 34,072,337 downwards.
TCATCTTAATTTGACGTGATTGCCAGAAATCAGCGATTACACTGGGCGTTGTGGTAGCCCTTTATTTAAAAATTTAGATAAATAAGTCGTTTTTTACTGTGGGACCAATCCTATCCGTTATCGCGCGCAGAAGAAATAGCGACAGTTTCAAAAACTACATTTCATTGACTTTCTAACGGTGCCTGTCCGTTTGAGTTTCAACGGTTGGGACACATATTCGTATCAGCATGTGTTTAGCGATATTTTTCTGAGATTACTAGGTTGCATCGCTTTTAACAATGAAACGATTGACTGTGGAACTTAATTGAACTAACTTTGGACTGTGACCTTATAAATGTGATAAATGAGACAATTGGACTCCAAGAAATAACATTCTTCTTAACTTGACATGATTACCCGAGCTCAGCGATTACACTGGGCGCTGTGGTAGCGCTTCATTTAAAAATTTAGATTAATAAGTCATTTTCAACTGTGGGAGCAATCCTAGCCGTTATCGCGCAATGAAGAAATAGCGACAGTTTCAAAAACTACATTTCATTGACTATCTAACGGTGCCAGTCCGTTTGAGTTTCAACGGTTGGGTCACATATTCATATCAACATGTGTTCAGCGATATTTTTCTGAGATTACTAGGTTGCATCGCTTTTAACAATGAAACGTTTGACTATGGGACTTAATTGAACTAACTTTGGACTGTCACCTGATAAATGTGATAAAGGAGACAATTGGACTCCAAGAAACAACATTCTTCTTAATTTGACATGATTGCCGAAACTCAGCGATTACACTGGGCTCTGTGGTAGCATTTCATTTAAGAATTAAGATAAAAAGTCTTTTTTTACTGTGGGACCAATCCTAGCCGTTATCGCGCGCTGAACAAATAGCGACAGTTTCAAAAACTACATTTCATTGACTTTTTAACGGTGTCAATCCGTTTGACTTTCAACGGTTGGGTCACATTTTCGTACCAACATGTATTTAGCGACATTTATCTGATATTACTAGGTTGCATCGCTTTAAACAGTGAAACGATTGACTGTGGGACTTAGTTGAACTAACTTTGGACCGTGACCTGATCAATGTGATAAATGACACATATGGACTCCAAGAAAAAACATTCTTCTTAATTTGACGTGATTGCCGGAAATCAGCGATTACGCTGGGCGTTGTGGTAGCGCTTTATTTAAAAATTTAGATAAATAAGACGTTTTTTACTGTGGGACCAATCCTATCCGTTATCGCGCGCTGAAGAAATAGCGACACTTTCAAAAACTATATTTCATTGACTTTCTAACGGTGTCAATCCGTTTGAGTTACAACGGTTGGGTCACATATTCGTACCAACTTGTATTTAGCGATATTTTTCTAATATTACTAGGTTGTATGGCTTTTAACAATGAAATGATTGACTATGGGACTTAATTGAACTAACTTTGGACTGTCACCTGATAAATGTGATGAAGGAGAAAATTGGACTCCAAGAAATAACATTCTTCTTAATTTGACATGATTGCCGAAACTCAGCGATTATACTGGGCTCTGTGGTAGCACTTCATTTAAGAATTAAGATGAAAAAAGTCGTTTTAATATTTTGGAACCAATCCTAGCCGTTATCGCACGCTGAAGAAATAGCGACAGTTTCAAGAACTACATTTCATTGACTTTCTAACGGTGTCAGTCCGTTTGATTCACAACGGTTGTGTCACATATTCGTACCAACATGTATTTCGCGATATTTTTTTGAGATTACTAGGTTGCATCGCTTTTAACAATGAAACGATTGACTGTGGGACTTAATTGAACTAACTTTGGACTGTGACCTGATAAATGTGAAAAATGAGACAATTGGACTCCAGGAAATAACATTCTTCTTATCTTGACGTAATTGCCGGAGCTCAGCGATTACACTGGCCGCTGTGGTAGCGCTTCATTCAAGAGTTTGGACAAATAAGTCATTCTTTACTGCGGGACCAATCCTATCCGTTATTGCGCGCTGAAGAAATAGCGATAGTTTCAAAAACTACATTTCATTGACTTTCTAACGGTGTCAGTCCGTTTCAGTTTCAACGGCTTGGTCACATATTCGTACCAACATGTATTTAGCGATATTTTTCTGATATTACTAGGTTGCATTGCTTTTAACTATGAACCGATTGACTGTTGGGTTTAATTGAACTAACTTTGGACTGTGACCTGATAAATGTGATAAATGAGACATTTGGACTCCAATAAATAACATTCCTCTTAATTTGACGTGATTGCCGGAACCCAGCGATTACACTGGGCGCTGTGGTAGCGCTTCATTTGAAAGTTTAGATTAATAAGTCATTTTCAACTGTGGGAGCAATCCTAGCCGTTATCGGGCAATGAAGAAATAGCGACAGTCTCAAAAACTACATTTTATTGACTTTCTAACGGTGCCAGTCCGTTTGAGTTTCAACGGTTGGGTCACATATTCATATCAACATGTGTTCAGCGATATTTTTCTGAGATTACTAGGTTGCATCGCTTTTAACAGTGAAACGATTAACTGTGGGACTTAATTGAACTCACTTTGGACCGTGACCTGATCAATGTAATAAATGACACAAATGGACTCCAAGAAAAAACATTCTTCTTAATTTGACGTGATTGCCGGAAATCAGCGATTACACTGAGAGTTGTGGTAGGGCTTTATTTAAAAATTTAGACAAAATAATTCGTTGTTTACTGTGGGACCAATCCTATCCGTTATCACGCGCTGAAGAAATAGCGACAGTTTCAAAAACTACACTTCATTGACGTTCTAACGGTGGCAATCCGTTTGAGTTACAACGGTTGGGTCACATATTCGTACCAACATGTACTTAGCGATATTTTTCTGATATTACTAGGTTGTATGGTTTTTAACAGTGGAACGATTGACTGTGGGATTTAATTGAACTGATTATGGACTGTGACCTTATAAATGTTATAAGTGAGACAATTGGACTCCAAGAAATAACATTCTTCTTAATTTGACGTGATTGCCGGAACTCAGCGATTACACTGGGCGAGTGGTAGCGCTTCATTTAAAAAATTAGATAAATAAGTCATGTTTCACTGTGGGACCAATCCTAGCCGTTATCGCGCGCTGAAGAAGTAGCTACAGTTTCAAAAACTACATTTCATTGACTCTTTAACGGTGTCAGTCCGTTTGAGTTTAAACGGTTGGGTCATATTTTCGTACCAACATGTATTTAGCTATATTTATCTGCTATTACTAGGTTGCATCGCTTTTAACAGTGAAACGATTGACTGTGGGACTTAATTGAACTAACTTTGGACTGTGACCTGATAAATGTGATAAATGAGACAATTGGACTCCAAGAAATAATATTCTTCTTAATTTGACGTGATTGCCGGAACTCAGCGATTACACTGGGCGCTGTGGTAGCGCTTCATTTGAAAGTTTAGGTAAATAAGTCATCCTTTACTGTGGGACCAATCCTATCCGTTATCGCGCGCTGAAGAAATAGCGACAGTTTCAAAAACTACATTTCATTGACTTTCTAACGGTGTTAATCCGTTTGAGTTACAACGGTTGGGTCACATATTCGTACCAACATGTATTTAGCGATATTTTTCTGATATTACTAGGTTGTATGGCTTTTAACAGTAAAACGATTGACTGTGGCACATAATTGAACTGATTTTGAACTGTGACCTTATAAATGTTATAAGTGAGACAATTGGACTCCAAGAAATAACATTCTTCTTAACTTGACGTGATTGCCGGAACTCAGCGATTACACTGGGCGTTGTGGTAGCGCTTCATTTAAAAATTAGATAAATAAGTCGTTCTTTACTGTGGGACCAATCCTAGCCGTTATCGTGCGCTGAAGAAGTAGCTACAGTTTCCAAAACTACATTTCATTGACTTTTTAACGGTGTCAGTCCGTTTGAGTTTAAACGGTTGGGTTACATTTTCGTACCAACATGTATTTAGCGATATTTATCTGATAGTACTAGGTTGCATCGCTTTTAACAGTGAAACGATTGACTGTAGGAATTAATTGAACTAACTTTGGACTGTGACCTGATAAAAGTGATAAATGAGGAAATTGCACTCCAAGAAATAACATTCTTCTTAACTTGACATGATTGCCGGAACTCAGCGATTACACTGGGCGCTGTGGTAGCACTTCATTTAAAAATTTAGATTAATAAGTCATTTTCAACTGTGGGAGCAGTCCTTGCCGTTATCGCGCAATGAAGAAATAGCGACAGTTTCAAAAACTACATTTCATTGACTTTCTAACGGTGCCAGTCCGTTAGAGTTTCAACGGTTGGGACACATATTCGTATCATCATGTGTTTAGCGATATTTTTCTGAGATTACTAGGTTGCATCGCTTTTAACAATGAAACGATTGACTGTGGAACTCAATTGAACTAACTTTGGACTGTGACCTGATAAATGTAATAAATGAGGCAATTGGACTCCAAGAAATAACATTCTTCTTAATTTGACATGATTACCCGAGCTCAGCGATTACACTGGGCGCTGTGGTAGCGCTTCATTTAAAAATTTAGATTAATAAGTCATTTTCAACTGTGGGAGCAATCCTAGCCGTTATCGCGCAATGAAGAAATAGCGACAGTTTCAAAAACTACATTTCATTGACTTTCTAACGGTGCCAGTCCGTTTGAGTTTCAACGGTTGGGTTACATTTTCGTATCAGCATGTGTTTAGCGATATTTTTCTGAGATTACTAGGTTGCATCGCTTTTAACAGTGAAACGATTGACTGTAGGAATTAATTGAACTAACTTTGGACTGTGACCTTATAAATGTGATAAATGAGGAAATTGCACTCCAAGAAATAACATTCTTCTTAACTTGACATGATTGCCGGAACTCAGCGATTACACTGGGCGCTGTGGTAGCACTTCATTTAAAAATTTAGATTAATAAGTCATTTTCAACTGTGGGAGCAGTCCTTGCCGTTATCGCGCAATGAAGAAATAGCGACAGTTTCAAAAACTACATTTCATTGACTTTCTAACGGTGCCAGTCCGTTAGAGTTTCAACGGTTGGGACACATATTCGTATCATCATGTGTTTAGCGATATTTTTCTGAGATTACTAGGTTGCATCGCTTTTAACAATGAAACGATTGACTGTGGAACTCAATTGAACTAACTTTGGACTGTGACCTGATAAATGTGATAAAGGAGACAATTGGACTCCAAGAAATAACATTCTTCTTAATTTGACATGATTACCCGAGCTCAGCGATTACACTGGGCGCTGTGGTAGCGCTTCATTTAAAAATTTAGATTAATAAGTCATTTTCAACTGTGGGACCAATCCTATCCGTTATCGCGCGCAGAAGAAATAGCGACAGTTTCAAAAACTACATTTCATTGACTTTCTAACGGTGCCAGTCCGTTTGAGTTTCAACGGTTGGGACACATATTCGTATCAGCATGTGTTTAGCGATATTTTTCTGAGATTACTAGGTTGCATCGCTTTTAACAATGAAACGATTGACTGTGGAACTTAATTGAACTAACTTTGGACTGTGACCTTATAAATGTGATAAATGAGACAATTGGACTCCAAGAAATAACATTCTTCTTAATTTGACATGATTGCCCGACCTCAGCGATTACACTGGGCGCTGTGGTAGCGCTTCATTTAAAAATTTAGATTAATAAGTCATTTTCAACTGTGGGAGCAATCCTAGCCGTTATCGCGCAATGAAGAAGTAGGGACAGTTTCAAAAACTACATTTCATTGACTTTCTAACGGTGCCAGTCCGTTTGAGTTTCAACGGTTGGGTCACATATTCATATCAACATGTCTTCAGCGATATTTTTCTGAGATTACTAGGTTGCATCGCTTTTAACAATGAAACGTTTGACTATGGGACTTAATTGAACTAACTTTGGACTGTCACCTGATAAATGTGATAAAGGAGACAATTGGACTCAAAGAAACAACATTCATCTTAATTTGACGTGATTGCCAGAAATCAGCGATTACACTGGGCGTTGTGGTAGCGCTTTATTTAAAAATTTAGATAAATAAGTCGTTTTTTACTGTGGGACCAATCCTATCCGTTATCGCGCGCAGAAGAAATAGCGACAGTTTCAAAAACTACATTTCATTGACTTTCTAACGGTGCCTGTCCGTTTGAGTTTCAACGGTTGGGACACATATTCGTATCAGCATGTGTTTAGCGATATTTTTCTGAGATTACTAGGTTGCATCGCTTTTAACAATGAAACGATTGACTGTGGAACTTAATTGAACTAACTTTGGACTGTGACCTTATAAATGTGATAAATGAGACAATTGGACTCCAAGAAATAACATTCTTCTTAACTTGACATGATTACCCGAGCTCAGCGATTACACTGGGCGCTGTGGTAGCGCTTCATTTAAAAATTTAGATTAATAAGTCATTTTCAACTGTGGGAGCAATCCTAGCCGTTATCGCGCAATGAAGAAATAGCGACAGTTTCAAAAACTACATTTCATTGACTATCTAACGGTGCCAGTCCGTTTGAGTTTCAACGGTTGGGTCACATATTCATATCAACATGTGTTCAGCGATATTTTTCTGAGATTACTAGGTTGCATCGCTTTTAACAATGAAACGTTTGACTATGGGACTTAATTGAACTAACTTTGGACTGTCACCTGATAAATGTGATGAAGGAGAAAATTGGACTCCAAGAAACAACATTCTTCTTAATTTGACATGATTGCCGAAACTCAGCGATTATACTGGGCTCTGTGGTAGCACTTCATTTAAGAATTAAGATGAAAAAAGTCGTTTTAATATTTTGGAACCAATCCTAGCCGTTATCGCACGCTGAAGAAATAGCGACAGTTTCAAGAACTACATTTCATTGACTTTCTAACGGTGTCAGTCCGTTTGATTCACAACGGTTGTGTCACATATTCGTACCAACATGTATTTCGCGATATTTTTTTGTGATTACTAGGTTGCATCGCTTTTAACAATGAAACGATTGACTGTGGGACTTAATTGAACTAACTTTGGACTGTGACCTGATAAATGTGAAAAATGAGACAATTGGACTCCAGGAAATAACATTCTTCTTATCTTGACGTAATTGCCGGAGCTCAGCGATTACACTGGCCGCTGTGGTAGCGCTTCATTCAAGAGTTTGGACAAATAAGTCATTCTTTACTGTGGGACCAATCCTATCCGTTATCGCGCGCTGAAGAAATAGCGATAGTTTCAAAAACTACATTTCATTGACTTTCTAACGGTGTCAGTCCGTTTCAGTTTCAACGGCTTGGTCACATATTCGTACCAACATGTATTTAGCGATATTTTTCTGATATTACTAGGTTGCATTGCTTTTAACTATGAACCGATTGACTGTTGGGTTTAATTGAACTAACTTTGGACTGTGACCTGATAAATGTGATAAATGAGACATTTGGACTCCAATAAATAACATTCCTCTTAATTTGACGTGATTGCCGGAACCCAGCGATTACACTGGGCGCTGTGGTAGCGCTTCATTTGAAAGTTTAGATTAATAAGTCATTTTCAACTGTGGGAGCAATCCTAGCCGTTATCGGGCAATGAAGAAATAGCGACAGTCTCAAAAACTACATTTTATTGACTTTCTAACGGTGCCAGTCCGTTTGAGTTTCAACGGTTGGGTCACATATTCATATCAACATGTGTTCAGCGATATTTTTCTGAGATTACTAGGTTGCATCGCTTTTAACAGTGAAACGATTAACTGTGGGACTTAATTGAACTCACTTTGGACCGTGACCTGATCAATGTAATAAATGACACAAATGGACTCCAAGAAAAAACATTCTTCTTAATTTGACGTGATTGCCGGAAATCAGCGATTACACTGAGAGTTGTGGTAGGGCTTTATTTAAAAATTTAGACAAAATAATTCGTTGTTTACTGTGGGACCAATCCTATCCGTTATCACGCGCTGAAGAAATAGCGACAGTTTCAAAAACTACACTTCATTGACGTTCTAACGGTGGCAATCCGTTTGAGTTACAACGGTTGGGTCACATATTCGTACCAACATGTACTTAGCGATATTTTTCTGATATTACTAGGTTGTATGGTTTTTAACAGTGGAACGATTGACTGTGGGATTTAATTGAACTGATTATGGACTGTGACCTTATAAATGTTATAAGTGAGACAATTGGACTCCAAGAAATAACATTCTTCTTAATTTGACGTGATTGCCGGAACTCAGCGATTACACTGGGCGCTGTGGTAGCGCTTCATTTAAAAAATTAGATAAATAAGTCATGTTTCACTGTGGGACCAATCCTAGCCGTTATCGCGCGCTGAAGAAGTAGCTACAGTTTCAAAAACTACATTTCATTGACTCTTTAACGGTGTCAGTCCGTTTGAGTTTAAACGGTTGGGTCATATTTTCGTACCAACATGTATTTAGCTATATTTATCTGCTATTACTAGGTTGCATCGCTTTTAACAGTGAAACGATTGACTGTGGGACTTAATTGAACTAACTTTGGACTGTGACCTGATAAATGTGATAAATGAGACAATTGGACTCCAAGAAATAATATTCTTCTTAATTTGACGTGATTGCCGGAACTCAGCGATTACACTGGGCGCTGTGGTAGCGCTTCATTTGAAAGTTTAGGTAAATAAGTCATCCTTTACTGTGGGACCAATCCTATCCGTTATCGCGCGCTGAAGAAATAGCGACAGTTTCAAAAACTACATTTCATTGACTTTCTAACGGTGTTAATCCGTTTGAGTTACAAAGGTTGGGTCACATATTCGTACCAACATGTATTTAGCGATATTTTTCTGATATTACTAGGTTGTATGGCTTTTAACAGTAAAACGATTGACTGTGGCACATAATTGAACTGATTTTGAACTGTGACCTTATAAATGTTATAAGTGAGACAATTGGACTCCAAGAAATAACATTCTTCTTAACTTGACGTGATTGCCGGAACTCAGCGATTACACTGGGCGTTGTGGTAGCGCTTCATTTAAAAATTAGATAAATAAGTCGTTCTTTACTGTGGGACCAATCCTAGCCGTTATCGTGCGCTGAAGAAGTAGCTACAGTTTCCAAAACTACATTTCATTGACTTTTTAACGGTGTCAGTCCGTTTGAGTTTAAACGGTTGGGTTACATTTTCGTACCAACATGTATTTAGCGATATTTATCTGATAGTACTAGGTTGCATCGCTTTTAACAGTGAAACGATTGACTGTAGGAATTAATTGAACTAACTTTGGACTGTGACCTGATAAAAGTGATAAATGAGGAAATTGCACTCCAAGAAATAACATTCTTCTTAACTTGACATGATTGCCGGAACTCAGCGATTACACTGGGCGCTGTGGTAGCACTTCATTTAAAAATTTAGATTAATAAGTCATTTTCAACTGTGGGAGCAGTCCTTGCCGTTATCGCGCAATGAAGAAATAGCGACAGTTTCAAAAACTACATTTCATTGACTTTCTAACGGTGCCAGTCCGTTAGAGTTTCAACGGTTGGGACACATATTCGTATCATCATGTGTTTAGCGATATTTTTCTGAGATTACTAGGTTGCATCGCTTTTAACAATGAAACGATTGACTGTGGAACTCAATTGAACTAACTTTGGACTGTGACCTGATAAATGTAATAAATGAGGCAATTGGACTCCAAGAAATAACATTCTTCTTAATTTGACATGATTACCCGAGCTCAGCGATTACACTGGGCGCTGTGGTAGCGCTTCATTTAAAAATTTAGATTAATAAGTCATTTTCAACTGTGGGAGCAATCCTAGCCGTTATCGCGCAATGAAGAAATAGCGACAGTTTCAAAAACTACATTTCATTGACTTTCTAACGGTGCCAGTCCGTTTGAGTTTCAACGGTTGGGACACATATTCGTATCAGCATGTGTTTAGCGATATTTTTCTGAGATTACTAGGTTGCATCGCTTTTAACAATGAAACGATTGACTGTGGAACTTAATTGAACTAACTTTGGACTGTGACCTTATAAATGTGATAAATGAGACAATTGGACTCCAAGAAATAACATTCTTCTTAATTTGACATGATTGCCCGACCTCAGCGATTACACTGGGCGCTGTGGTAGCGCTTCATTTAAAAATTTAGATTAATAAGTCATTTTCAACTGTGGGAGCAATCCTAGCCGTTATCGCGCAATGAAGAAGTAGGGACAGTTTCAAAAACTACATTTCATTGACTTTCTAACGGTGCCAGTCCGTTTGAGTTTCAACGGTTGGGTCACATATTCATATCAACATGTCTTCAGCGATATTTTTCTGAGATTACTAGGTTGCATCGCTTTTAACAATGAAACGTTTGACTATGGGACTTAATTGAACTAACTTTGGACTGTCACCTGATAAATGTGATAAAGGAGACAATTGGACTCAAAGAAACAACATTCATCTTAATTTGACGTGATTGCCAGAAATCAGCGATTACACTGGGCGTTGTGGTAGCGCTTTATTTAAAAATTTAGATAAATAAGTCGTTTTTTACTGTGGGACCAATCCTATCCGTTATCGCGCGCAGAAGAAATAGCGACAGTTTCAAAAACTACATTTCATTGACTTTCTAACGGTGCCTGTCCGTTTGAGTTTCAACGGTTGGGACACATATTCGTATCAGCATGTGTTTAGCGATATTTTTCTGAGATTACTAGGTTGCATCGCTTTTAACAATGAAACGATTGACTGTGGAACTTAATTGAACTAACTTTGGACTGTGACCTTATAAATGTGATAAATGAGACAATTGGACTCCAAGAAATAACATTCTTCTTAACTTGACATGATTACCCGAGCTCAGCGATTACACTGGGCGCTGTGGTAGCGCTTCATTTAAAAATTTAGATTAATAAGTCATTTTCAACTGTGGGAGCAATCCTAGCCGTTATCGCGCAATGAAGAAATAGCGACAGTTTCAAAAACTACATTTCATTGACTTTCTAACGGTGCCAGTCCGTTTGAGTTTCAACGGTTGGGACACATATTCGTATCAGCATGTGTTTAGCGATATTTTTCTGAGATTACTAGGTTGCATCGCTTTTAACAATGAAACGATTGACTGTGGAACTTAATTGAACTAACTTTGGACTGTGACCTTATAAATGTGATAAATGAGACAATTGGACTCCAAGAAATAACATTCTTCTTAATTTGACATGATTGCCCGACCTCAGCGATTACACTGGGCGCTGTGGTAGCGCTTCATTTAAAAATTTAGATTAATAAGTCATTTTCAACTGTGGGAGCAATCCTAGCCGTTATCGCGCAATGAAGAAGTAGGGACAGTTTCAAAAACTACATTTCATTGACTTTCTAACGGTGCCAGTCCGTTTGAGTTTCAACGGTTGGGTCACATATTCATATCAACATGTCTTCAGCGATATTTTTCTGAGATTACTAGGTTGCATCGCTTTTAACAATGAAACGTTTGACTATGGGACTTAATTGAACTAACTTTGGACTGTCACCTGATAAATGTGATAAAGGAGACAATTGGACTCAAAGATACAACATTCATCTTAATTTGACGTGATTGCCAGAAATCAGCGATTACACTGGGCGTTGTGGTAGCGCTTTATTTAAAAATTTAGATAAATAAGTCGTTTTTTACTGTGGGACCAATCCTATCCGTTATCGCGCGCAGAAGAAATAGCGACAGTTTCAAAAACTACATTTCATTGACTTTCTAACGGTGCCTGTCCGTTTGAGTTTCAACGGTTGGGACACATATTCGTATCAGCATGTGTTTAGCGATATTTTTCTGAGATTACTAGGTTGCATCGCTTTTAACAATGAAACGATTGACTGTGGAACTTAATTGAACTAACTTTGGACTGTGACCTTATAAATGTGATAAATGAGACAATTGGACTCCAAGAAATAACATTCTTCTTAACTTGACATGATTACCCGAGCTCAGCGATTACACTGGGCGCTGTGGTAGCGCTTCATTTAAAAATTTAGATTAATAAGTCATTTTCAACTGTGGGAGCAATCCTAGCCGTTATCGCGCAATGAAGAAATAGCGACAGTTTCAAAAACTACATTTCATTGACTATCTAACGGTGCCAGTCCGTTTGAGTTTCAACGGTTGGGTCACATATTCATATCAACATGTGTTCAGCGATATTTTTCTGAGATTACTAGGTTGCATCGCTTTTAACAATGAAACGTTTGACTATGGGACTTAATTGAACTAACTTTGGACTGTCACCTGATAAATGTGATAAAGGAGACAATTGGACTCCAAGAAACAACATTCTTCTTAATTTGACATGATTGCCGAAACTCAGCGATTACACTGGGCTCTGTGGTAGCATTTCATTTAAGAATTAAGATAAAAAGTCTTTTTTTACTGTGGGACCAATCCTAGCCGTTATCGCGCGCTGAACAAATAGCGACAGTTTCAAAAACTACATTTCATTGACTTTTTAACGGTGTCAATCCGTTTGACTTTCAACGGTTGGGTCACATTTTGGTACCAACATGTATTTAGCGACATTTATCTGATATTACTAGGTTGCATCGCTTTAAACAGTGAAACGATTGACTGTGGGACTTAGTTGAACTAACTTTGGACCGTGACCTGATCAATGTGATAAATGACACATATGGACTCCAAGAAAAAACATTCTTCTTAATTTGACGTGATTGCCGGAAATCAGCGATTACGCTGGGCGTTGTGGTAGCGCTTTATTTAAAAATTTAGATAAATAAGACGTTTTTTACTGTGGGACCAATCCTATCCGTTATCGCGCGCTGAAGAAATAGCGACACTTTCAAAAACTATATTTCATTGACTTTCTAACGGTGTCAATCCGTTTGAGTTACAACGGTTGGGTCACATATTCGTACCAACTTGTATTTAGCGATATTTTTCTAATATTACTAGGTTGTATGGCTTTTAACAATGAAATGATTGACTATGGGACTTAATTGAACTAACTTTGGACTGTCACCTGATAAATGTGATGAAGGAGAAAATTGGACTCCAAGAAATAACATTCTTCTTAATTTGACATGATTGCCGAAACTCAGCGATTATACTGGGCTCTGTGGTAGCACTTCATTTAAGAATTAAGATGAAAAAAGTCGTTTTAATATTTTGGAACCAATCCTAGCCGTTATCGCACGCTGAAGAAATAGCGACAGTTTCAAGAACTACATTTCATTGACTTTCTAACGGTGTCAGTCCGTTTGATTCACAACGGTTGTGTCACATATTCGTACCAACATGTATTTCGCGATATTTTTTTGAGATTACTAGGTTGCATCGCTTTTAACAATGAAACGATTGACTGTGGGACTTAATTGAACTAACTTTGGACTGTGACCTGATAAATGTGAAAAATGAGACAATTGGACTCCAGGAAATAACATTCTTCTTATCTTGACGTAATTGCCGGAGCTCAGCGATTACACTGGCCGCTGTGGTAGCGCTTCATTCAAGAGTTTGGACAAATAAGTCATTCTTTACTGTGGGACCAATCCTATCCGTTATCGCGCGCTGAAGAAATAGCGATAGTTTCAAAAACTACATTTCATTGACTTTCTAACGGTGTCAGTCCGTTTCAGTTTCAACGGCTTGGTCACATATTCGTACCAACATGTATTTAGCGATATTTTTCTGATATTACTAGGTTGCATTGCTTTTAACTATGAACCGATTGACTGTTGGGTTTAATTGAACTAACTTTGGACTGTGACCTGATAAATGTGATAAATGAGACATTTGGACTCCAATAAATAACATTCCTCTTAATTTGACGTGATTGCCGGAACCCAGCGATTACACTGGGCGCTGTGGTAGCGCTTCATTTGAAAGTTTAGATTAATAAGTCATTTTCAACTGTGGGAGCAATCCTAGCCGTTATCGGGCAATGAAGAAATAGCGACAGTCTCAAAAACTACATTTTATTGACTTTCTAACGGTGCCAGTCCGTTTGAGTTTCAACGGTTGGGTCACATATTCATATCAACATGTGTTCAGCGATATTTTTCTGAGATTACTAGGTTGCATCGCTTTTAACAGTGAAACGATTAACTGTGGGACTTAATTGAACTCACTTTGGACCGTGACCTGATCAATGTAATAAATGACACAAATGGACTCCAAGAAAAAACATTCTTCTTAATTTGACGTGATTGCCGGAAATCAGCGATTACACTGAGAGTTGTGGTAGGGCTTTATTTAAAAATTTAGACAAAATAATTCGTTGTTTACTGTGGGACCAATCCTATCCGTTATCACGCGCTGAAGAAATAGCGACAGTTTCAAAAACTACACTTCATTGACGTTCTAACGGTGGCAATCCGTTTGAGTTACAACGGTTGGGTCACATATTCGTACCAACATGTACTTAGCGATATTTTTCTGATATTACTAGGTTGTATGGTTTTTAACAGTGGAACGATTGACTGTGGGATTTAATTGAACTGATTATGGACTGTGACCTTATAAATGTTATAAGTGAGACAATTGGACTCCAAGAAATAACATTCTTCTTAATTTGACGTGATTGCCGGAACTCAGCGATTACACTGGGCGCTGTGGTAGCGCTTCATTTAAAAAATTAGATAAATAAGTCATGTTTCACTGTGGGACCAATCCTAGCCGTTATCGCGCGCTGAAGAAGTAGCTACAGTTTCAAAAACTACATTTCATTGACTCTTTAACGGTGTCAGTCCGTTTGAGTTTAAACGGTTGGGTCATATTTTCGTACCAACATGTATTTAGCTATATTTATCTGCTATTACTAGGTTGCATCGCTTTTAACAGTGAAACGATTGACTGTGGGACTTAATTGAACTAACTTTGGACTGTGACCTGATAAATGTGATAAATGAGACAATTGGACTCCAAGAAATAACATTCTTCTTAATTTGACGTGATTGCCGGAACTCAGCGATTACACTGGGCGCTGTGGTAGCGCTTCATTTGAAAGTTTAGGTAAATAAGTCAACCTTTACTGTGGGACCAATCCTATCCGTTATCGCGCGCTGAAGAAATAGCGACAGTTTCAAAAACTACATTTCATTGACTTTCTAACGGTGTTAATCCGTTTGAGTTACAACGGTTGGGTCACATATTCGTACCAACATGTATTTAGCGATATTTTTCTGATATTACTAGGTTGTATGGCTTTTAACAGTAAAACGATTGACTGTGGCACATAATTGAACTGATTTTGAACTGTGACCTTATAAATGTTATAAGTGAGACAATTGGACTCCAAGAAATAACATTCTTCTTAACTTGACGTGATTGCCGGAACTCAGCGATTACACTGGGCGTTGTGGTAGCGCTTCATTTAAAAATTAGATAAATAAGTCGTTCTTTACTGTGGGACCAATCCTAGCCGTTATCGTGCGCTGAAGAAGTAGCTACAGTTTCCAAAACTACATTTCATTGACTTTTTAACGGTGTCAGTCCGTTTGAGTTTAAACGGTTGGGTTACATTTTCGTACCAACATGT
The DNA here is from genome assembly GCF_029227915.1 of Hydractinia symbiolongicarpus. Classification (NCBI taxonomy): domain Eukaryota; kingdom Metazoa; phylum Cnidaria; class Hydrozoa; order Anthoathecata; family Hydractiniidae; genus Hydractinia; species Hydractinia symbiolongicarpus. The sequence goes on along the minus strand of NC_079876.1, from coordinate 34,056,810 downwards.
ATTTAGCGATATTTATCTGATAGTACTAGGTTGCATCGCTTTTAACAGTGAAACGATTGACTGTAGGAATTAATTGAACTAACTTTGGACTGTGACCTGATAAAAGTGATAAATGAGGAAATTGCACTCCAAGAAATAACATTCTTCTTTACTTGACATGATTGCCGGAACTCAGCGATTACACTGGGCGCTGTGGTAGCACTTCATTTAAAAATTTAGATTAATAAGTCATTTTCAACTGTGGGAGCAGTCCTTGCCGTTATCGCGCAATGAAGAAATAGCGACAGTTTCAAAAACTACATTTCATTGACTTTCTAACGGTGCCCGTCCGTTTGAGTTTCAACGGTTGGGTCACATATTCATATCAACATGTCTTCAGCGATATTTTTCTGAGATTACTAGGTTGCATCGCTTTTAACAATGAAACGTTTGACTATGGGACTTAATTGAACTAACTTTGGACTGTCACCTGATAAATGTGATAAAGGAGACAATTGGACTCAAAGAAACAACATTCATCTTAATTTGACGTGATTGCCAGAAATCAGCGATTACACTGGGCGTTGTGGTAGCGCTTTATTTAAAAATTTAGATAAATAAGTCGTTTTTTACTGTGGGACCAATCCTATCCGTTATCGCGCGCAGAAGAAATAGCGACAGTTTCAAAAACTACATTTCATTGACTTTCTAACGGTGCCTGTCCGTTTGAGTTTCAACGGTTGGGACACATATTCGTATCAGCATGTGTTTAGCGATATTTTTCTGAGATTACTAGGTTGCATCGCTTTTAACAATGAAACGATTGACTGTGGAACTTAATTGAACTAACTTTGGACTGTGACCTTATAAATGTGATAAATGAGACAATTGGACTCCAAGAAATAACATTCTTCTTAACTTGACATGATTACCCGAGCTCAGCGATTACACTGGGCGCTGTGGTAGCGCTTCATTTAAAAATTTAGATTAATAAGTCATTTTCAACTGTGGGAGCAATCCTAGCCGTTATCGCGCAATGAAGAAATAGCGACAGTTTCAAAAACTACATTTCATTGACTATCTAACGGTGCCAGTCCGTTTGAGTTTCAACGGTTGGGTCACATATTCATATCAACATGTGTTCAGCGATATTTTTCTGAGATTACTAGGTTGCATCGCTTTTAACAATGAAACGTTTGACTATGGGACTTAATTGAACTAACTTTGGACTGTCACCTGATAAATGTGATGAAGGAGAAAATTGGACTCCAAGAAACAACATTCTTCTTAATTTGACATGATTGCCGAAACTCAGCGATTATACTGGGCTCTGTGGTAGCACTTCATTTAAGAATTAAGATGAAAAAAGTCGTTTTAATATTTTGGAACCAATCCTAGCCGTTATCGCACGCTGAAGAAATAGCGACAGTTTCAAGAACTACATTTCATTGACTTTCTAACGGTGTCAGTCCGTTTGATTCACAACGGTTGTGTCACATATTCGTACCAACATGTATTTCGCGATATTTTTTTGAGATTACTAGGTTGCATCGCTTTTAACAATGAAACGATTGACTGTGGGACTTAATTGAACTAACTTTGGACTGTGACCTGATAAATGTGAAAAATGAGACAATTGGACTCCAGGAAATAACATTCTTCTTATCTTGACGTAATTGCCGGAGCTCAGCGATTACACTGGCCGCTGTGGTAGCGCTTCATTCAAGAGTTTGGACAAATAAGTCATTCTTTACTGTGGGACCAATCCTATCCGTTATCGCGCGCTGAAGAAATAGCGATAGTTTCAAAAACTACATTTCATTGACTTTCTAACGGTGTCAGTCCGTTTCAGTTTCAACGGCTTGGTCACATATTCGTACCAACATGTATTTAGCGATATTTTTCTGATATTACTAGGTTGCATTGCTTTTAACTATGAACCGATTGACTGTTGGGTTTAATTGAACTAACTTTGGACTGTGACCTGATAAATGTGATAAATGAGACATTTGGACTCCAATAAATAACATTCCTCTTAATTTGACGTGATTGCCGGAACCCAGCGATTACACTGGGCGCTGTGGTAGCGCTTCATTTGAAAGTTTAGATTAATAAGTCATTTTCAACTGTGGGAGCAATCCTAGCCGTTATCGGGCAATGAAGAAATAGCGACAGTCTCAAAAACTACATTTTATTGACTTTCTAACGGTGCCAGTCCGTTTGAGTTTCAACGGTTGGGTCACATATTCATATCAACATGTCTTCAGCGATATTTTTCTGAGATTACTAGGTTGCATCGCTTTTAACAATGAAACGTTTGACTATGGGACTTAATTGAACTAACTTTGGACTGTCACCTGATAAATGTGATAAAGGAGACAATTGGACTCAAAGAAACAACATTCATCTTAATTTGACGTGATTGCCAGAAATCAGCGATTACACTGGGCGTTGTGGTAGCGCTTTATTTAAAAATTTAGATAAATAAGTCGTTTTTTACTGTGGGACCAATCCTATCCGTTATCGCGCGCAGAAGAAATAGCGACAGTTTCAAAAACTACATTTCATTGACTTTCTAACGGTGCCTGTCCGTTTGAGTTTCAACGGTTGGGACACATATTCGTATCAGCATGTGTTTAGCGATATTTTTCTGAGATTACTAGGTTGCATCGCTTTTAACAATGAAACGATTGACTGTGGAACTTAATTGAACTAACTTTGGACTGTGACCTTATAAATGTGATAAATGAGACAATTGGACTCCAAGAAATAACATTCTTCTTAACTTGACATGATTACCCGAGCTCAGCGATTACACTGGGCGCTGTGGTAGCGCTTCATTTAAAAATTTAGATTAATAAGTCATTTTCAACTGTGGGAGCAATCCTAGCCGTTATCGCGCAATGAAGAAATAGCGACAGTTTCAAAAACTACATTTCATTGACTATCTAACGGTGCCAGTCCGTTTGAGTTTCAACGGTTGGGTCACATATTCATATCAACATGTGTTCAGCGATATTTTTCTGAGATTACTAGGTTGCATCGCTTTTAACAATGAAACGTTTGACTATGGGACTTAATTGAACTAACTTTGGACTGTCACCTGATAAATGTGATGAAGGAGAAAATTGGACTCCAAGAAACAACATTCTTCTTAATTTGACATGATTGCCGAAACTCAGCGATTATACTGGGCTCTGTGGTAGCACTTCATTTAAGAATTAAGATGAAAAAAGTCGTTTTAATATTTTGGAACCAATCCTAGCCGTTATCGCACGCTGAAGAAATAGCGACAGTTTCAAGAACTACATTTCATTGACTTTCTAACGGTGTCAGTCCGTTTGATTCACAACGGTTGTGTCACATATTCGTACCAACATGTATTTCGCGATATTTTTTTGAGATTACTAGGTTGCATCGCTTTTAACAATGAAACGATTGACTGTGGGACTTAATTGAACTAACTTTGGACTGTGACCTGATAAATGTGAAAAATGAGACAATTGGACTCCAGGAAATAACATTCTTCTTATCTTGACGTAATTGCCGGAGCTCAGCGATTACACTGGCCGCTGTGGTAGCGCTTCATTCAAGAGTTTGGACAAATAAGTCATTCTTTACTGTGGGACCAATCCTATCCGTTATCGCGCGCTGAAGAAATAGCGATAGTTTCAAAAACTACATTTCATTGACTTTCTAACGGTGTCAGTCCGTTTCAGTTTCAACGGCTTGGTCACATATTCGTACCAACATGTATTTAGCGATATTTTTCTGATATTACTAGGTTGCATTGCTTTTAACTATGAACCGATTGACTGTTGGGTTTAATTGAACTAACTTTGGACTGTGACCTGATAAATGTGATAAATGAGACATTTGGACTCCAATAAATAACATTCCTCTTAATTTGACGTGATTGCCGGAACCCAGCGATTACACTGGGCGCTGTGGTAGCGCTTCATTTGAAAGTTTAGATTAATAAGTCATTTTCAACTGTGGGAGCAATCCTAGCCGTTATCGGGCAATGAAGAAATAGCGACAGTCTCAAAAACTACATTTTATTGACTTTCTAACGGTGCCAGTCCGTTTGAGTTTCAACGGTTGGGTCACATATTCATATCAACATGTGTTCAGCGATATTTTTCTGAGATTACTAGGTTGCATCGCTTTTAACAGTGAAACGATTAACTGTGGGACTTAATTGAACTCACTTTGGACCGTGACCTGATCAATGTAATAAATGACACAAATGGACTCCAAGAAAAAACATTCTTCTTAATTTGACGTGATTGCCGGAAATCAGCGATTACACTGAGAGTTGTGGTAGGGCTTTATTTAAAAATTTAGACAAAATAATTCGTTGTTTACTGTGGGACCAATCCTATCCGTTATCACGCGCTGAAGAAATAGCGACAGTTTCAAAAACTACACTTCATTGACGTTCTAACGGTGGCAATCCGTTTGAGTTACAACGGTTGGGTCACATATTCGTACCAACATGTACTTAGCGATATTTTTCTGATATTACTAGGTTGTATGGTTTTTAACAGTGGAACGATTGACTGTGGGATTTAATTGAACTGATTATGGACTGTGACCTTATAAATGTTATAAGTGAGACAATTGGACTCCAAGAAATAACATTCTTCTTAATTTGACGTGATTGCCGGAACTCAGCGATTACACTGGGCGCTGTGGTAGCGCTTCATTTAAAAAATTAGATAAATAAGTCATGTTTCACTGTGGGACCAATCCTAGCCGTTATCGCGCGCTGAAGAAGTAGCTACAGTTTCAAAAACTACATTTCATTGACTCTTTAACGGTGTCAGTCCGTTTGAGTTTAAACGGTTGGGTCATATTTTCGTACCAACATGTATTTAGCTATATTTATCTGCTATTACTAGGTTGCATCGCTTTTAACAGTGAAACGATTGACTGTGGGACTTAATTGAACTAACTTTGGACTGTGACCTGATAAATGTGATAAATGAGACAATTGGACTCCAAGAAATAATATTCTTCTTAATTTGACGTGATTGCCGGAACTCAGCGATTACACTGGGCGCTGTGGTAGCGCTTCATTTGAAAGTTTAGGTAAATAAGTCATCCTTTACTGTGGGACCAATCCTATCCGTTATCGCGCGCTGAAGAAATAGCGACAGTTTCAAAAACTACATTTCATTGACTTTCTAACGGTGTTAATCCGTTTGAGTTACAACGGTTGGGTCACATATTCGTACCAACATGTATTTAGCGATATTTTTCTGATATTACTAGGTTGTATGGCTTTTAACAGTAAAACGATTGACTGTGGCACATCATTGAACTGATTTTGAACTGTGACCTTATAAATGTTATAAGTGAGACAATTGGACTCCAAGAAATAACATTCTTCTTAACTTGACGTGATTGCCGGAACTCAGCGATTACACTGGGCGTTGTGGTAGCGCTTCATTTAAAAATTAGATAAATAAGTCGTTCTTTACTGTGGGACCAATCCTAGCCGTTATCGTGCGCTGAAGAAGTAGCTACAGTTTCCAAAACTACATTTCATTGACTTTTTAACGGTGTCAGTCCGTTTGAGTTTAAACGGTTGGGTTACATTTTCGTACCAACATGTATTTAGCGATATTTATCTGATAGTACTAGGTTGCATCGCTTTTAACAGTGAAACGATTGACTGTAGGAATTAATTGAACTAACTTTGGACTGTGACCTGATAAAAGTGATAAATGAGGAAATTGAACTCCAAGAAATAACATTCTTCTTTACTTGACATGATTGCCGGAACTCAGCGATTACACTGGGCGCTGTGGTAGCACTTCATTTAAAAATTTAGATTAATAAGTCATTTTCAACTGTGGGAGCAGTCCTTGCCGTTATCGCGCAATGAAGAAATAGCGACAGTTTCAAAAACTACATTTCATTGACTTTCTAACGGTGCCAGTCCGTTTGAGTTTCAACGGTTGGGTCACATATTCATATCAACATGTCTTCAGCGATATTTTTCTGAGATTACTAGGTTGCATCGCTTTTAACAATGAAACGTTTGACTATGGGACTTAATTGAACTAACTTTGGACTGTCACCTGATAAATGTGATAAAGGAGACAATTGGACTCAAAGAAACAACATTCATCTTAATTTGACGTGATTGCCAGAAATCAGCGATTACACTGGGCGTTGTGGTAGCGCTTTATTTAAAAATTTAGATAAATAAGTCGTTTTTTACTGTGGGACCAATCCTATCCGTTATCGCGCGCAGAAGAAATAGCGACAGTTTCAAAAACTACATTTCATTGACTTTCTAACGGTGCCTGTCCGTTTGAGTTTCAACGGTTGGGACACATATTCGTATCAGCATGTGTTTAGCGATATTTTTCTGAGATTACTAGGTTGCATCGCTTTTAACAATGAAACGATTGACTGTGGAACTTAATTGAACTAACTTTGGACTGTGACCTTATAAATGTGATAAATGAGACAATTGGACTCCAAGAAATAACATTCTTCTTAACTTGACATGATTACCCGAGCTCAGCGATTACACTGGGCGCTGTGGTAGCGCTTCATTTAAAAATTTAGATTAATAAGTCATTTTCAACTGTGGGAGCAATCCTAGCCGTTATCGCGCAATGAAGAAATAGCGACAGTTTCAAAAACTACATTTCATTGACTATCTAACGGTGCCAGTCCGTTTGAGTTTCAACGGTTGGGTCACATATTCATATCAACATGTGTTCAGCGATATTTTTCTGAGATTACTAGGTTGCATCGCTCTTAACAATGAAACGTTTGACTATGGGACTTAATTGAACTAACTTTGGACTGTCACCTGATAAATGTGATGAAGGAGAAAATTGGACTCCAAGAAACAACATTCTTCTTAATTTGACATGATTGCCGAAACTCAGCGATTATACTGGGCTCTGTGGTAGCACTTCATTTAAGAATTAAGATGAAAAAAGTCGTTTTAATATTTTGGAACCAATCCTAGCCGTTATCGCACGCTGAAGAAATAGCGACAGTTTCAAGAACTACATTTCATTGACTTTCTAACGGTGTCAGTCCGTTTGATTCACAACGGTTGTGTCACATATTCGTACCAACATGTATTTCGCGATATTTTTTTGAGATTACTAGGTTGCATCGCTTTTAACAATGAAACGATTGACTGTGGGACTTAATTGAACTAACTTTGGACTGTGACCTGATAAATGTGAAAAATGAGACAATTGGACTCCAGGAAATAACATTCTTCTTATCTTGACGTAATTGCCGGAGCTCAGCGATTACACTGGCCGCTGTGGTAGCGCTTCATTCAAGAGTTTGGACAAATAAGTCATTCTTTACTGTGGGACCAATCCTATCCGTTATCGCGCGCTGAAGAAATAGCGATAGTTTCAAAAACTACATTTCATTGACTTTCTAACGGTGTCAGTCCGTTTCAGTTTCAACGGCTTGGTCACATATTCGTACCAACATGTATTTAGCGATATTTTTCTGATATTACTAGGTTGCATTGCTTTTAACTATGAACCGATTGACTGTTGGGTTTAATTGAACTAACTTTGGACTGTGACCTGATAAATGTGATAAATGAGACATTTGGACTCCAATAAATAACATTCCTCTTAATTTGACGTGATTGCCGGAACCCAGCGATTACACTGGGCGCTGTGGTAGCGCTTCATTTGAAAGTTTAGATTAATAAGTCATTTTCAACTGTGGGAGCAATCCTAGCCGTTATCGGGCAATGAAGAAATAGCGACAGTCTCAAAAACTACATTTTATTGACTTTCTAACGGTGCCAGTCCGTTTGAGTTTCAACGGTTGGGTCACATATTCATATCAACATGTCTTCAGCGATATTTTTCTGAGATTACTAGGTTGCATCGCTTTTAACAATGAAACGTTTGACTATGGGACTTAATTGAACTAACTTTGGACTGTCACCTGATAAATGTGATAAAGGAGACAATTGGACTCAAAGAAACAACATTCATCTTAATTTGACGTGATTGCCAGAAATCAGCGATTACACTGGGCGTTGTGGTAGCGCTTTATTTAAAAATTTAGATAAATAAGTCGTTTTTTACTGTGGGACCAATCCTATCCGTTATCGCGCGCAGAAGAAATAGCGACAGTTTCAAAAACTACATTTCATTGACTTTCTAACGGTGCCTGTCCGTTTGAGTTTCAACGGTTGGGACACATATTCGTATCAGCATGTGTTTAGCGATATTTTTCTGAGATTACTAGGTTGCATCGCTTTTAACAATGAAACGATTGACTGTGGAACTTAATTGAACTAACTTTGGACTGTGACCTTATAAATGTGATAAATGAGACAATTGGACTCCAAGAAATAACATTCTTCTTAACTTGACATGATTACCCGAGCTCAGCGATTACACTGGGCGCTGTGGTAGCGCTTCATTTAAAAATTTAGATTAATAAGTCATTTTCAACTGTGGGAGCAATCCTAGCCGTTATCGCGCAATGAAGAAATAGCGACAGTTTCAAAAACTACATTTCATTGACTATCTAACGGTGCCAGTCCGTTTGAGTTTCAACGGTTGGGTCACATATTCATATCAACATGTGTTCAGCGATATTTTTCTGAGATTACTAGGTTGCATCGCTTTTAACAATGAAACGTTTGACTATGGGACTTAATTGAACTAACTTTGGACTGTCACCTGATAAATGTGATGAAGGAGAAAATTGGACTCCAAGAAACAACATTCTTCTTAATTTGACATGATTGCCGAAACTCAGCGATTATACTGGGCTCTGTGGTAGCACTTCATTTAAGAATTAAGATGAAAAAAGTCGTTTTAATATTTTGGAACCAATCCTAGCCGTTATCGCACGCTGAAGAAATAGCGACAGTTTCAAGAACTACATTTCATTGACTTTCTAACGGTGTCAGTCCGTTTGATTCACAACGGTTGTGTCACATATTCGTACCAACATGTATTTCGCGATATTTTTTTGAGATTACTAGGTTGCATCGCTTTTAACAATGAAACGATTGACTGTGGGACTTAATTGAACTAACTTTGGACTGTGACCTGATAAATGTGAAAAATGAGACAATTGGACTCCAGGAAATAACATTCTTCTTATCTTGACGTAATTGCCGGAGCTCAGCGATTACACTGGCCGCTGTGGTAGCGCTTCATTCAAGAGTTTGGACAAATAAGTCATTCTTTACTGTGGGACCAATCCTATCCGTTATCGCGCGCTGAAGAAATAGCGATAGTTTCAAAAACTACATTTCATTGACTTTCTAACGGTGTCAGTCCGTTTCAGTTTCAACGGCTTGGTCACATATTCGTACCAACATGTATTTAGCGATATTTTTCTGATATTACTAGGTTGCATTGCTTTTAACTATGAACCGATTGACTGTTGGGTTTAATTGAACTAACTTTGGACTGTGACCTGATAAATGTGATAAATGAGACATTTGGACTCCAATAAATAACATTCCTCTTAATTTGACGTGATTGCCGGAACCCAGCGATTACACTGGGCGCTGTGGTAGCGCTTCATTTGAAAGTTTAGATTAATAAGTCATTTTCAACTGTGGGAGCAATCCTAGCCGTTATCGGGCAATGAAGAAATAGCGACAGTCTCAAAAACTACATTTTATTGACTTTCTAACGGTGCCAGTCCGTTTGAGTTTCAACGGTTGGGTCACATATTCATATCAACATGTGTTCAGCGATATTTTTCTGAGATTACTAGGTTGCATCGCTTTTAACAGTGAAACGATTAACTGTGGGACTTAATTGAACTCACTTTGGACCGTGACCTGATCAATGTAATAAATGACACAAATGGACTCCAAGAAAAAACATTCTTCTTAATTTGACGTGATTGCCGGAAATCAGCGATTACACTGAGAGTTGTGGTAGGGCTTTATTTAAAAATTTAGACAAAATAATTCGTTGTTTACTGTGGGACCAATCCTATCCGTTATCACGCGCTGAAGAAATAGCGACAGTTTCAAAAACTACACTTCATTGACGTTCTAACGGTGGCAATCCGTTTGAGTTACAACGGTTGGGTCACATATTCGTACCAACATGTACTTAGCGATATTTTTCTGATATTACTAGGTTGTATGGTTTTTAACAGTGGAACGATTGACTGTGGGATTTAATTGAACTGATTATGGACTGTGACCTTATAAATGTTATAAGTGAGACAATTGGACTCCAAGAAATAACATTCTTCTTAATTTGACGTGATTGCCGGAACTCAGCGATTACACTGGGCGCTGTGGTAGCGCTTCATTTAAAAAATTAGATAAATAAGTCATGTTTCACTGTGGGACCAATCCTAGCCGTTATCGCGCGCTGAAGAAGTAGCTACAGTTTCAAAAACTACATTTCATTGACTCTTTAACGGTGTCAGTCCGTTTGAGTTTAAACGGTTGGGTCATATTTTCGTACCGACATGTATTTAGCTATATTTATCTGCTATTACTAGGTTGCATCGCTTTTAACAGTGAAACGATTGACTGTGGGACTTAATTGAACTAACTTTGGACTGTGACCTGATAAATGTGATAAATGAGACAATTGGACTCCAAGAAATAATATTCTTCTTAATTTGACGTGATTGCCGGAACTCAGCGATTACACTGGGCGCTGTGGTAGCGCTTCATTTGAAAGTTTAGGTAAATAAGTCATCCTTTACTGTGGGACCAATCCTATCCGTTATCGCGCGCTGAAGAAATAGCGACAGTTTCAAAAACTACATTTCATTGACTTTCTAACGGTGTTAATCCGTTTGAGTTACAACGGTTGGGTCACATATTCGTACCAACATGTATTTAGCGATATTTTTCTGATATTACTAGGTTGTATGGCTTTTAACAGTAAAACGATTGACTGTGGCACATAATTGAACTGATTTTGAACTGTGACCTTATAAATGTTATAAGTGAGACAATTGGACTCCAAGAAATAACATTCTTCTTAACTTGACGTGATTGCCGGAACTCAGCGATTACACTGGGCGTTGTGGTAGCGCTTCATTTAAAAATTAGATAAATAAGTCGTTCTTTACTGTGGGACCAATCCTAGCCGTTATCGTGCGCTGAAGAAGTAGATACAGTTTCCAAAACTACATTTCATTGACTTTTTAACGGTGTCAGTCCGTTTGAGTTTAAACGGTTGGGTTACATTTTCGTACCAACATGTATTTAGCGATATTTATCTGATAGTACTAGGTTGCATCGCTTTTAACAGTGAAACGATTGACTGTAGGAATTAATTGAACTAACTTTGGACTGTGACCTGATAAAAGTGATAAATGAGGAAATTGCACTCCAAGAAATAACATTCTTCTTAACTTGACATGATTGCCGGAACTCAGCGATTACACTGGGCGCTGTGGTAGCACTTCATTTAAAAATTTAGATTAATAAGTCATTTTCAACTGTGGGAGCAGTCCTTGCCGTTATCGCGCAATGAAGAAATAGCGACAGTTTCAAAAACTACATTTCATTGACTTTCTAACGGTGCCAGTCCGTTAGAGTTTCAACGGTTGGGACACATATTCGTATCATCATGTGTTTAGCGATATTTTTCTGAGATTACTAGGTTGCATCGCTTTTAACAATGAAACGATTGACTGTGGAACTCAATTGAACTAACATTGGACTGTGACCTGATAAATGTAATAAATGAGGCAATTGGACTCCAAGAAATAACATTCTTCTTAATTTGACATGATTACCCGAGCTCAGCGATTAAACTGGGCGCTGTGGTAGCGCTTCATTTAAAAATTTAGATTAATAAGTCATTTTCAACTGTGGGAGCAATCCTAGCCGTTATCGCGCAATGAAGAAATAGCGACAGTTTCAAAAACTACATTTCATTGACTTTCTAACGGTGCCAGTCCGTTTGAGTTTCAACGGTTGGGACACATATTCGTATCAGCATGTGTTTAGCGATATTTTTCTGAGATTACTAGGTTGCATCGCTTTTAACAATGAAACGATTGACTGTGGAACTTAATTGAACTAACTTTGGACTGTGACCTTATAAATGTGATAAATGAGACAATTGGACTCCAAGAAATAACATTCTTCTTAATTTGACATGATTGCCCGACCTCAGCGATTACACTGGGCGCTGTGGTAGCGCTTCATTTAAAAATTTAGATTAATAAGTCATTTTCAACTGTGGGAGCAATCCTAGCCGTTATCGCGCAATGAAGAAGTAGGGACAGTTTCAAAAACTACATTTCATTGACTTTCTAACGGTGCCAGTCCGTTTGAGTTTCAACGGTTGGGTCACATATTCATATCAACATGTCTTCAGCGATATTTTTCTGAGATTACTAGGTTGCATCGCTTTTAACAATGAAACGTTTGACTATGGGACTTAATTGAACTAACTTTGGACTGTCACCTGATAAATGTGATAAAGGAGACAATTGGACTCAAAGAAACAACATTCATCTTAATTTGACGTGATTGCCAGAAATCAGCGATTACACTGGGCGTTGTGGTAGCGCTTTATTTAAAAATTTAGATAAATAAGTCGTTTTTTACTGTGGGACCAATCCTATCCGTTATCGCGCGCAGAAGAAATAGCGACAGTTTCAAAAACTACATTTCATTGACTTTCTAACGGTGCCTGTCCGTTTGAGTTTCAACGGTTGGGACACATATTCGTATCAGCATGTGTTTAGCGATATTTTTCTGAGATTACTAGGTTGCATCGCTTTTAACAATGAAACGATTGACTGTGGAACTTAATTGAACTAACTTTGGACTGTGACCTTATAAATGTGATAAATGAGACAATTGGACTCCAAGAAATAACATTCTTCTTAACTTGACATGATTACCCGAGCTCAGCGATTACACTGGGCGCTGTGGTAGCGCTTCATTTAAAAATTTAGATTAATAAGTCATTTTCAACTGTGGGAGCAATCCTAGCCGTTATCGCGCAATGAAGAAATAGCGACAGTTTCAAAAACTACATTTCATTGACTATCTAACGGTGCCAGTCCGTTTGAGTTTCAACGGTTGGGTCACATATTCATATCAACATGTGTTCAACGATATTTTTCTGAGATTACTAGGTTGCATCGCTTTTAACAATGAAACGTTTGACTATGGGACTTAATTGAACTAACTTTGGACTGTCACCTGATAAATGTGATAAAGGAGACAATTGGACTCCAAGAAACAACATTCTTCTTAATTTGACATGATTGCCGAAACTCAGCGATTACACTGGGCTCTGTGGTAGCATTTCATTTAAGAATTAAGATAAAAAGTCTTTTTTTACTGTGGGACCAATCCTAGCCGTTATCGCGCGCTGAACAAATAGCGACAGTTTCAAAAACTACATTTCATTGACTTTTTAACGGTGTCAATCCGTTTGACTTTCAACGGTTGGGTCACATTTTCGTACCAACATGTATTTAGCGACATTTATCTGATATTACTAGGTTGCATCGCTTTAAACAGTGAAACGATTGACTGTGGGACTTAGTTGAACTAACTTTGGACCGTGACCTGATCAATGTGATAAATGACACATATGGACTCCAAGAAAAAACATTCTTCTTAATTTGACGTGATTGCCGGAAATCAGCGATTACGCTGGGCGTTGTGGTAGCGCTTTATTTAAAAATTTAGATAAATAAGACGTTTTTTACTGTGGGACCAATCCTATCCGTTATCGCGCGCTGAAGAAATAGCGACACTTTCAAAAACTATATTTCATTGACTTTCTAACGGTGTCAATCCGTTTGAGTTACAACGGTTGGGTCACATATTCGTACCAACTTGTATTTAGCGATATTTTTCTAATATTACTAGGTTGTATGGCTTTTAACAATGAAATGATTGACTATGGGACTTAATTGAACTAACTTTGGACTGTCACCTGATAAATGTGATGAAGGAGAAAATTGGACTCCAAGAAATAACATTCTTCTTAATTTGACATGATTGCCGAAACTCAGCGATTATACTGGGCTCTGTGGTAGCACTTCATTTAAGAATTAAGATGAAAAAAGTCGTTTTAATATTTTGGAACCAATCCTAGCCGTTATCGCACGCTGAAGAAATAGCGACAGTTTCAAGAACTACATTTCATTGACTTTCTAACGGTGTCAGTCCGTTTGATTCACAACGGTTGTGTCACATATTCGTACCAACATGTATTTCGCGATATTTTTTTGAGATTACTAGGTTGCATCGCTTTTAACAATGAAACGATTGACTGTGGGACTTAATTGAACTAACTTTGGACTGTGACCTGATAAATGTGAAAAATGAGACAATTGGACTCCAGGAAATAACATTCTTCTTATCTTGACGTAATTGCCGGAGCTCAGCGATTACACTGGCCGCTGTGGTAGCGCTTCATTCAAGAGTTTGGACAAATAAGTCATTCTTTACTGTGGGACCAATCCTATCCGTTATCGCGCGCTGAAGAAATAGCGATAGTTTCAAAAACTACATTTCATTGACTTTCTAACGGTGTCAGTCCGTTTCAGTTTCAACGGCTTGGTCACATATTCGTACCAACATGTATTTAGCGATATTTTTCTGATATTACTAGGTTGCATTGCTTTTAACTATGAACCGATTGACTGTTGGGTTTAATTGAACTAACTTTGGACTGTGACCTGATAAATGTGATAAATGAGACATTTGGACTCCAATAAATAACATTCCTCTTAATTTGACGTGATTGCCGGAACCCAGCGATTACACTGGGCGCTGTGGTAGCGCTTCATTTGAAAGTTTAGATTAATAAGTCATTTTCAACTGTGGGAGCAATCCTAGCCGTTATCGGGCAATGAAGAAATAGCGACAGTCTCAAAAACTACATTTTATTGACTTTCTAACGGTGCCAGTCCGTTTGAGTTTCAACGGTTGGGTCACATATTCATATCAACATGTGTTCAGCGATATTTTTCTGAGATTACTAGGTTGCATCGCTTTTAACAGTGAAACGATTAACTGTGGGACTTAATTGAACTCACTTTGGACCGTGACCTGATCAATGTAATAAATGACACAAATGGACTCCAAGAAAAAACATTCTTCTTAATTTGACGTGATTGCCGGAAATCAGCGATTACACTGAGAGTTGTGGTAGGGCTTTATTTAAAAATTTAGACAAAATAATTCGTTGTTTACTGTGGGACCAATCCTATCCGTTATCACGCGCTGAAGAAATAGCGACAGTTTCAAAAACTACACTTCATTGACGTTCTAACGGTGGCAATCCGTTTGAGTTACAACGGTTGGGTCACATATTCGTACCAACATGTACTTAGCGATATTTTTCTGATATTACTAGGTTGTATGGTTTTTAACAGTGGAACGATTGACTGTGGGATTTAATTGAACTGATTATGGACTGTGACCTTATAAATGTTATAAGTGAGACAATTGGACTCCAAGAAATAACATTCTTCTTAATTTGACGTGATTGCCGGAACTCAGCGATTACACTGGGCGCTGTGGTAGCGCTTCATTTAAAAAATTAGATAAATAAGTCATGTTTCACTGTGGGACCAATCCTAGCCGTTATCGCGCGCTGAAGAAGTAGCTACAGTTTCAAAAACTACATTTCATTGACTCTTTAACGGTGTCAGTCCGTTTGAGTTTAAACGGTTGGGTCATATTTTCTTACCAACATGTATTTAGCTATATTTATCTGCTATTACTAGGTTGCATCGCTTTTAACAGTGAAACGATTGACTGTGGGACTTAATTGAACTAACTTTGGACTGTGACCTGATAAATGTGATAAATGAGACAATTGGACTCCAAGAAATAATATTCTTCTTAATTTGACGTGATTGCCGGAACTCAGCGATTACACTGGGCGCTGTGGTAGCGCTTCATTTGAAAGTTTAGGTAAATAAGTCATCCTTTACTGTGGGACCAATCCTATCCGTTATCGCGCGCTGAAGAAATAGCGACAGTTTCAAAAACTACATTTCATTGACTTTCTAACGGTGTTAATCCGTTTGAGTTACAACGGTTGGGTCACATATTCGTACCAACATGTATTTAGCGATATTTTTCTGATATTACTAGGTTGTATGGCTTTTAACAGTAAAACGATTGACTGTGGCACATAATTGAACTGATTTTGAACTGTGACCTTATAAATGTTATAAGTGAGACAATTGGACTCCAAGAAATAACATTCTTCTTAACTTGACGTGATTGCCGGAACTCAGCGATTACACTGGGCGTTGTGGTAGCGCTTCATTTAAAAATTAGATAAATAAGTCGTTCTTTACTGTGGGACCAATCCTAGCCGTTATCGTGCGCTGAAGAAGTAGCTACAGTTTCCAAAACTACATTTCATTGACTTTTTAACGGTGTCAGTCCGTTTGAGTTTAAACGGTTGGGTTACATTTTCGTACCAACATGTATTTAGCGATATTTATCTGATAGTACTAGGTTGCATCGCTTTTAACAGTGAAACGATTGACTGTAGGAATTAATTGAACTAACTTTGGACTGTGACCTGATAAAAGTGATAAATGAGGAAATTGCACTCCAAGAAATAACATTCTTCTTTACTTGACATGATTGCCGGAACTCAGCGATTACACTGGGCGCTGTGGTAGCACTTCATTTAAAAATTTAGATTAATAAGTCATTTTCAACTGTGGGAGCAGTCCTTGCCGTTATCGCGCAATGAAGAAATAGCGACAGTTTCAAAAACTACATTTCATTGACTTTCTAACGGTGCCAGTCCGTTTGAGTTTCAACGGTTGGGTCACATATTCATATCAACATGTGTTTAGCGATATTTTTCTGAGATTACTAGGTTGCATCGCTTTTAACAATGAAACGATTGACTATGGGACTTAATTGAACTAACTTTGGACTGTCACCTGATAAATGTGATAAGGGAGACAATTGGACTCCAAGAAATAACATTCTTCTTAATTTGACATGATTGTCGAAACTCTGCGATTACACTGGGCTCTGTGGTAGCATTTCATTTAAGAATTAAGATAAAAAGTTATTTTTTACTGTGGGACCAATCCTAGCCGTTATCGCGCGCTGAAGAAGTAGCTACAGCTTCAAAAACTACATTTCATTGACTTTTTAACGGTGTCAGTCCGTTTGATTCACAACGGTTGTGTCACATATTCGTACCAACATGTATTTCGCGATATTTTTTTGATATTACTAGGTTGCATCGCTTTTAACAATGAAACGATTGACTGTGGGACTTAATTGAACTAACTTTGGACTGTGACCTGATAAATGTGAAAAATGAGACAATTGGACTCCAGGAAATAACATTCTTCTAATCTTGACGTGATTGCCGGAACTCAGCGATTACACTGGGCGCTGTGGTAGCGCTTCATTTGAAAGTTTAGGTAAATAAGTCATCCTTTACTGTGGGACCAATCCTATCCGTTATCGCGCGCTGAAGAAATAGCGACAGTTTCAAAAACTACATTTCATTGACTTTCTAACGGTGTTAATCCGTTTGAGTTACAACGGTTGGGTCACATATTCGTACCAACATGTATTTAGCGATATTTTTCTGATATTACTAGGTTGTATGGCTTTTAACAGTAAAACGATTGACTGTGGCACATAATTGAACTGATTTTGAACTGTGACCTTATAAATGTTATAAGTGAGACAATTGGACTCCAAGAAATAACATTCTTCTTAACTTGACGTGATTGCCGGAACTCAGCGATTACACTGGGCGTTGTGGTAGCGCTTCATTTAAAAATTAGATAAATAAGTCGTTCTTTACTGTGGGACCAATCCTAGCCGTTATCGTGCGCTGAAGAAGTAGCTACAGTTTCCAAAACTACATTTCATTGACTTTTTAACGGTGTCAGTCCGTTTGAGTTTAAACGGTTGGGTTACATTTTCGTACCAACATGTATTTAGCGATATTTATCTGATAGTACTAGGTTGCATCGCTTTTAACAGTGAAACGATTGACTGTAGGAATTAATTGAACTAACTTTGGACTGTGACCTGATAAAAGTGATAAATGAGGAAATTGCACTCCAAGAAATAACATTCTTCTTTACTTGACATGATTGCCGGAACTCAGCGATTACACTGGGCGCTGTGGTAGCACTTCATTTAAAAATTTAGATTAATAAGTCATTTTCAACTGTGGGAGCAGTCCTTGCCGTTATCGCGCAATGAAGAAATAGCGACAGTTTCAAAAACTACATTTCATTGACTTTCTAACGGTGCCAGTCCGTTTGAGTTTCAACGGTTGGGTCACATATTCATATCAACATGTGTTTAGCGATATTTTTCTGAGATTACTAGGTTGCATCGCTTTTAACAATGAAACGATTGACTATGGGACTTAATTGAACTAACTTTGGACTGTCACCTGATAAATGTGATAAGGGAGACAATTGGACTCCAAGAAATAACATTCTTCTTAATTTGACATGATTGTCGAAACTCTGCGATTACACTGGGCTCTGTGGTAGCATTTCATTTAAGAATTAAGATAAAAAGTTATTTTTTACTGTGGGACCAATCCTAGCCGTTATCGCGCGCTGAAGAAGTAGCTACAGCTTCAAAAACTACATTTCATTGACTTTTTAACGGTGTCAGTCCGTTTGATTCACAACGGTTGTGTCACATATTCGTACCAACATGTATTTCGCGATATTTTTTTGATATTACTAGGTTGCATCGCTTTTAACAATGAAACGATTGACTGTGGGACTTAATTGAACTAACTTTGGACTGTGACCTGATAAATGTGAAAAATGAGACAATTGGACTCCAGGAAATAACATTCTTCTAATCTTGACGTGATTGCCGGAGCTCAGCGATTACACTGGCCACTGTGGTAGCGCTTCATTTAAGAGTTTGGACAAATAAGTCATTCTTTACTGTGGGACCAATCCTATCCGTTATCGCGCGCTGAAGAAATAGCGATAGTTTCAAAAACTACATTTCATTGACTTTCTAACGGTGTCAGTCCGTTTCAGTTTCAACGGCTTGGTCACATATTCGTACCAACATGTATTTAGCGATATTTTTTCGGTATTACTAAGTTGTATGGCTTTTAACAGTGAAACGATTGACTGTGAGACTTAAGTGAACTGATTATGGACTGTGACCTTATAAATGTGAAAGTGAGACAATTGGACTCCAAGAAATAACATTCTTCTTAATTTGACCAGATTACCGCAAATCAGCGATTACACTGGGAGCTGTGGTAGCGCTTCATTTAAAAAATTAGATAAATAAGTCAAGTTTTACTGTGGGACCAATCCTAGCCGTTATCGCGCGCTGAAGAAGTAGCTACAGCTTCAAAAGCTACATTTCATTGACTTTTTAACGGTGTCAGTCCGTTTGAGTTTCAACGGTTGGGTCACATTTTCGTACCAACATGTATTTAGCGATATTTATCTGATATTACTAGGTTGCATCGCTTTTAACAGTGAAACGATTGACTGTGGGACTTAATTGAACTCACTTTGGACCGTGACCTGATCAATGTAATAAATGACACAAATGGACTCCAAGAAAAAACATTCTTCTTAATTTGACGTGATTGCCGGAAATCAGCGATTACACTGAGAGTTGTGGTAGGGCTTTATTTAAAAATTTAGACAAAATAATTCGTTGTTTAATGTGGGACCAATCCTATCCGTTATCGCGCGCTGAAGAAATAGCGACAGTTTCAAAAACTACACTTCATTGACGTTCTAACGGTGTCAATCCGTTTGAGTTACAACGGTTGGGTCACATATTCGTACCAACATGTACTTAGCGATATTTTTCTGATATTACTAGGTTGTATGGTTTTTAACAGTGAAACGATTGACTGTGGGATTTAATTGAACTGATTATGGACTGTGACCTTATAAATGTTATAAGTGAGACAATTGGACTCCAAGAAATAACATTCTTCTTAATTTGACGTGATTGCCGGAACTCAGCGATTACACTGGGCGCTGTGGTAGCGCTTCAATTAAAAAATTAGATAAATAAGTCATGTTTCACTGTGGGACCAATCCTAGCCGTTATCGCGCGCTGAAAAAGTAGCTACAGTTTCAAAAACTACATTTCATTGACTCTTTAACGGTGTCAGTCCGTTTGAGTTTAAACGGTTGGGTCATATTTTCGTACCAACATGTATTTAGCTATATTTATCTGCTATTACTAGGTTGCATCGCTTTTAACAGTGAAACGATTGACTGTGGGACTTAATTGAACTAACTTTGGACTGTGACCTGATAAATGTGATAAATGAGACAATTGGACTCCAAAAAATAATATTCTTCTTAATTTGACGTGATTGCCGGAACTCAGCGATTACACTGGGCGCTGTGGTAGCGCTTCATTTGAAAGTTTAGGTAAATAAGTTATCCTTTACTGTGGGACCAATCCTAGCCGTTATCGCGCGCTGAAGAAATAGCGACAGTTTTAAAAACTACATTTCATTGACTTTCTAACAGTATCAATCCGTTTGAATTACAACGGTTGAGTCACATATTCGTACCAACATGTATTTAGCGATATTTTTTCGGTATTACTAAGTTGTATGGCTTTTAACAGTGAAACGATTGACTGTGAGACTTAATTGAACTGATTATGGACTGTGACCTTATAAATGTGAAAGTGAGACAATTGGACTCCAAGAAAAAACATTCTTCTTAATTTGACGTGATTACCGCAAATCAGCGATTACACTGGGCGCTGTGGTAGCGCTTCATTTAAAAATTTAGATAAATAAGTCGTTCTTTTCTGTGGGACCAATCCTATCCGTTATCGCGCACTGAAGAAATAGCGACAGTTTCAAAAACTACATTTCATTGACTTTCTAACGGTGTTAATCCGTTTGAGTTACAACGGTTGGGTCACATATTCGTACCAACATGTATTTAGCGATATTTTTCTGATATTACTAGGTTGTATGGCTTTTAACAGTAAAACGATTGACTGTGGCACATAATTGAACTGATTTTGAACTGTGACCTTATAAATGTTATAAGTGAGACAATTGGACTCCAAGAAATAACATTCTTCTTAACTTGACGTGATTGCCGGAACTCAGCGATTACACTGGGCGTTGTGGTAGCGCTTCATTTAAAAAATTAGATAAATAAGTCGTTCTTTACTGTGGGACCAATCCTAGCCGTTATCGTGCGCTGAAGAAGTAGCTACAGTTTCCAAAACTACATTTCATTGACTTTTTAACGGTGTCAGTCCGTTTTACTTTAAACGGTTGGGTTACATTTTCGTACCAACATGTATTTAGCGATAATTATCTGATAGCACTAGGTTGCATCGCTTTTAACAGTGATACGATTGATTGTAGGACTTAATTGAACTAACTTTGGACTGTGACCTGATAAATGTGATAAATGAGGAAATTGCACTCCAAGAAATAACATTCTTCTTAACTTGATATGATTGCCGGAACTCAGCGATTACACTGGGCGCTGTGGTAGCACTTCATTTAAAGATTTAGATTAATAAGTCATTTTCAACTGTGGGAGCAATCCTTGCCGTTATCGCGCAATGAAGAAATAGCAACAGTTTCAAAAACTACATTTCATTGACTTTCTAACGGTGCCAGTCCGTTTGAGTTTCAACGGTTGGGTCACATATTCATATCAACATGTGTTTAGCGATATTTTTCTGAGATTACTAGGTTGCATCGCTTTTAACAATGAAACGATTGACTATGGGACTTAATTGAACTAACTTTGGACTGTCACCTGATAGATGTGATAAGGGAGACAATGGACTCCAGGAAATAACATTCTTCTTAATTTGACATGATTGTCGAAACTCTGCGATTACACTGGGCTCTGTGGTAGCATTTCATTTAAGAATTAAGATAAAAAGTTATTTTTTACTGTGGGACCAATCCTAGCCGTTATGGCGCGCTGAAGAAATAGCGACAGTTTCCAAAACTACATTTCATTGACTTTTTAACGGTGTCAGTCCGTTTGACTTTCAACGGTTGGGTCACATTTTCGTACCAACATGTATTTAGCGATATTTATCTGATATTACTAGGTTGCATCGCTTTTAACAGTGAAACGATTGACTGTGGGACTTAATTGAACTAACTTTGGACTGTGACAAGATAAATGTGATAAATGAGACAATTGGACTCCAAGAAAAAAACATTCTTCTTAATTTGACGTGATTGCCGGAAATCAGCGATTACACTGGGCGTTGTGGTAGCGCTTTATTTAAAAATTTAGATAAATAAGTCGTTTTTTACTGTGGGACCAATCCTATCCGTTATCGCGCGCGGAAGAAAGAGCGAAAGTTTCAAGAACTACACTTCATTGACTTTCTAACGGTGTCAATCCATTTGAGTTACAACGGTTGGGTCACATATTCGTACCAACATGTATTTAGCGATATTTTTCTGATATTACTAGGTTGTATGGCTTTTAACAGTGAAACGATTGAGTGTGGGATTTAATTGACCTGATTATGGACTGTGACCTTATAAATGTGAAAGTGAGACAATTGGACTCCAAGAAATAACATTCTTCTTAATTTGACGTGATTGCCGGAACTCAGCGATTACACTGGGCGCTGTGGTAGCGCTTCATTTAAAAAATGAGATAAATAAGTCGTTCTTTACTGTGGGACCAATCCTAGCTGTCATCGCGCGCTAAAGAAGTAGCTACAGTTTCAAAAACTACATTTCATTGACGTTTTTACGGTGTCAGTCCGTTTGAGTTTCAACGGTTCGGTCACATTTTCGTACCAACATGTATTTAGCGATATTTTTCTGATATTACTAAGTTGCATCGCTTTTAACAGTGAAACGATTGACTGTGGGACTTAATTGAACTAACTTTGGACTGTGACCTGATAAATGTGATAAATGAGGAAATTGGACTCCAAGAAATAACATTCTTCTTAATTTGACATGATTGCCGGAACTCAGCGATTACACTGGGCGCTGTGGTAGCGCTTCAATTAAAAATTAAGATTAAAAGTCATGTTTCACTGTGGAACCAATCCTAGCCGTCATCGCGCGCTGAAGAAATAGCGACAGTTTCAAAAACTACCTTTCATTGACTTTCTAACGGTGCCAGTCCGTTTGAGTTTCAACGGTTGGGTCACATATTCATATCAACATGTGTTTAGCGATATTTTTCTGAGATTACTAGGTTGCATCGCTTTTAACAATGAAACGATTGACTATGGGACTTAATTGAACTAACTTTGGACTGTCACCTGATAAATGTGATAAAGGAGACAATTGGAATCCAAGAAATAACATTCTTCTTAATCTGACATGATTGCCGAAACTTAGCGATTACACTGGGCTCTGTGGTAGCATTTCATTTAAGAATTAAGATAAAAAGTCATTTTTTACTGTGGGACCAATCCTAGCCGTTATCGCGCGCTGAAGAAATAGCGACAGTTTTAAAAACTACAATTCATTGACTTTTTAACGGTGTCATTCCGTTTGACTTTCAACGGTTGGGTCACATTTTCGTACCAACATGTATTTAGCGATATTTATCTGATATTACTAGGTTGCAACGGTGCCAGTCCGTTTGAGTTTCAACGGTTGGGTCACATATTCATATCAACATGTGTTTAGCGATATTTTTCTGAGATTACTAGGTTGCATCGCTTTTAACAATGAAACGATTGACTATGGGACTTAATTGAACTAAATTTGGACTGTCACCTGATAAATGTGATAAAGGAGACAATTGGACTCCAAGAAATAACATTCTTCTTAATCTGACATGATTGCCGAAACTCAGCGATTACACTGGGCTCTGTGGTAGCATTTCATTTAAGAATTAAGATAAAAAAACATTTTTTACTGTGGGACCAGTCCTAGCCGTTATCGCGCGCTGAAGAAATAGCGACAGTTTTAAAAACTACATTTCATTGACTTTTTAACGTTGTCAGTCCGTTTGACTTTCAACGGTTGGGTCACATTTTCGTACCAACATGTATTTAGCGATATTTATCTGATATTACTAGGTTGCATCGCTTTTAACAGTGAAACGATTGACTGTGGGACTTAGTTGAACTAACTTTGGACCGTGACGTGATCAATGTGATAAATGACACATATGGACTCCAAGAAAAAAACATTCTTCTTAATTTGACGTGATTGCCGGAGCTCAGCGATTACACTGGGCGCTGTGGTAGCGATTCATTTAAAAAATTAGATAAATAAGTCGTTCTTTACTGTGGGACCAATCCTAGCCGTTATCGCGCGCTGAAGAAGTAGCTACAGTTTCAAAAACTACATTTCATTGACTTTTTAACGGTGTCAGTCCGTTTGAGTTTCAACGGTTCTGTCACATTTTCGTACCAACATGTATTTAGCGATATTTATCTGATATTACTAGGTTGCATCGCTTTTAACAGTGAAACGATTGAGTGTGGGATTTAATTGAACTCATTATGGACTGTGACCTTATAAATGTGAAAGTGAGACAATTGGACTCCAAGAAATAACATTCTTCTTAATATGAAATCATTGCTGAAACTCAGCGATTACACTGGGCGCTGTGGTAGCGCTTCAATTAAAAATTAAGATTAAAAGTCATGTTTCACTGTGGGACCAATCCTAGCCGTCATCGCGCGCTGAAGAAATAGCGACAGTTTCAAAAACTACATTTCATTGACTTTCTAACGGTGCCAGTCCGTTGTAGTTTCAACGGTTAGGTCACATATTCGTACCAACATGTATTTAGCGATATTTATCTGATATTACTAGGTTGCATCGCTTTTAACAGTGAAACGATTGACTGTGGGAGTTAATTGAACTAACTTTGGACTGTGACCTGATAAATGTGAAAAATGAGGAAGTTGGACACCAAGAAATAACATTCTTCTTAATTTGACATGATTGCCGGAACTCAGCGATTACACTGGGCGCTGTGGTAGCGCTTCAATTAAAAATTAAGATAAAAAGTGATGTTTCACTGTGGGACCAATCCTAGCCGTCATCGCGCGCTGAAGAAATAGCGACAGTTTCAAAAACTACATTTCATTGACTTTCCAACGGTGCCAGTCCGTTTGAGTTTCAACGGTTGGGTCACATATTCGTATCAACATGTGTTTAGCGATATTGTTCTGAGATTACTGGGTTGCATCGCTTTTAACAGTTAAACAATTGACTGTTGGACTTAATTGAACTAACTTTGGACTGTGACCTGATAAATGTGATAAATGAGGAAGTTGGACTCCAAGAAATAACATTCTTCTTAATTTGACAGGATTGCCGGAATTTAGCGATTACACTGGGCGCTGTGGTAGCGCTTCAATTAAAAATTAAGATAAAAAGTCATGTTTCACTGTGGGACCAATCCTAGCCGTCATTGCGCGCTAAAGAAATAGCGACAGTTTCAAAAGCTACATTTCATTGACTTTCTAACGGTGCCAGTCCGTTATAGTTTCAACGGTTAGGTCACATTATCGTACCAACATGTATTTAGCGATATTTATCTGATATTACTAGGTTGCATCGCT
The DNA here is from genome assembly GCF_029227915.1 of Hydractinia symbiolongicarpus. Taxonomy (NCBI): domain Eukaryota; kingdom Metazoa; phylum Cnidaria; class Hydrozoa; order Anthoathecata; family Hydractiniidae; genus Hydractinia; species Hydractinia symbiolongicarpus. The sequence continues at coordinate 34,031,318 of NC_079876.1, read as the reverse complement.
TGTAACAGTGAAACGATTGACTGTGGGACTTAATTGAACTAACTTTGGACTGTGACCTGATAAATGTGATAAATGAGGAAATTGGACTCCAACAAATAACATTCTTCTTAATTTGACATGATTGCCGGAACTCAGCGATTACACTGGGCGCTGTGGTAGCGCTTCACTTAAAAATTTAGATTAATAAGTCATTTTTAACTCTGGGAGCAATCCTAGCCGTTATCGCGCAATGAAGAAATAGCGACAGTTTCAAAAACTACATTTCATTGACTTTCTAACAGTGCCAGTCCGTTTGAGTTTCAACGGTTGGGTGACATATTCGTATCAACATGTGTTTAGCGATGTTTTTCTGAGATTACTAGGTTGCATCGCTTTTAACAATGAAACGATTGACTGTGGAACTTAATTGAACTAACTTTGGACTATGACCTGATAAATGTGATAAATGAGGAAATTGGACTCCAAGAAATAACATTCTTCTTAATTTGACATGATTGCCGGAACTTAGCGATTACACTGGCCGCTGTGGTAGCGCTTCAATTAAAAATTTAGATTAATAAGTCATTTTTAACTATGGGAGCAATCCTAGCCGTTATCGCACAATGAAGAAATAGCGACAGTTTCAAAAACTACATTTCATTGACTTTCTAACGGTGCCAGTCCGTTTGAGTTTCAACGGTTGGGTCACATATTCGTATCAACATGTGTTTAGCGATATTTTTCTGAGATTACTAGGTTGCATCGCTTTTAACAATGAAACGATTGACTGTGGAACTTAATTGAACTAACTTTGGACTGTGACCTGATAAATGTGATAAATGAGACAATTGGACACCAAGAAATAACATTCTTCTTAATTTGACATGATTGCGGGAACTCAGCGATTACACTGGGCGCTGTGGTAGCGCTTCATTTAAAAATTTATATTAATAATTCATTTTCAACTGTGGGAGCAATCCTAGCCGCTATTGTGCAATGAAGAAATAGCGACAGTTTCATAAACTACTTTTCAATGACTTTCTAACGGTGCCCGTCCGTTTGAGTTTCAACGGTTGGGTCACATATTCGTATCAACATGTTTTTAGCGATATTTTTCGGAGATTACTAGGTTGCATCGCATTTAACAGTGAAACAAATGACTGTGGGACTTAATTGAACTAACTTTGGACTGTGACCTGATAAATGTGATAAATGAGGAAGTTGGTCTCCAAGAAATAACATTCTTCTTAATTTGACATGATTGCCGCAACTCAGCGATTACACTGGGCGCTGTGGTAGCGCTTCAATTAAAAATTAAGATAAAAAGTCATGTTTCACTGTGGGACCAATCCTAGCCGTCATCGCGCGCTGAAGAAATAGCGACAGTTTCAAAAACTAAATTTCATTGACTTTCTAACGGTGCCAGTCCGTTATAGTTTCAACGGTTAGGTCACATTATCGTACCAACATGTATTTAGCGATATTTATCTGATATTACTAGGTTGCATCGCTTGTAACAGTGAAACGATTGACTGTGGGACTTAATTGAACTAACTTTGGACTGTGACCTGATAAATGTGATAAATGAGGAAATTGGACTCCAACAAATAACATTCTTCTTAATTTGACATGATTGCCGGAACTCAGCGATTACACTGGGCGCTGTGGTAGCGCTTCATTTAAAAATTTGTATTAATAAGTCATTTTCAACTGTGGGAGCAATCCTAGCCGTTATCGCGCATTGAAGAAATAGCGACAGTTTCAAAAACTACTTTTCAATGACTTTCTAACGGTGCCAGTCCGTTTGAGTTTCAACGGTTGGGTCACATATTCGTATCAACATGTGTTTAGCGATATTGTTCTGAGATTACTGGGTTACATCGCTTTTAACAGTTAAACAATTGACTGTTGGACTTAATTGAACTAACTTTGGACTGTGACCTGATAAATGTGATAAATGAGGAAGTTGGACTCCAAGAAATAACATTCTTCTTAATTTGACAGGATTGCCGGAATTTAGCGATTACACTGGGCGCTGTGGTAGCGCTTCAATTAAAAATTAAGATAAAAAGTCATGTTTCACTGTGGGACCAATCCTAGCCGTCATTGCGCGATAAAGAAATAGCGACAGTTTCAAAAGCTACATTTCATTGACTTTCTAACGGTGCCAGTCCGTTATAGTTTCAACGGTTAGGTCACCTTATCGTACCAACATGTATTTAGCGATATTTATCTGATATTACTAGGTTGCATCGCTTTTAACAGTGAAACGATTGACTGTGGGACTTAATTAAACTAACTTTGGACTGTGACCTGATAAATGTGATTAATGAGGAAATTGGACTCCAACAAATAACATTCGTCTTAATTTGACATGATTGCCGGAACTCAGCGATTACACTGGCCGTTGTGGTAGCGCTTCAATTAAAAATTTAGATTAATAAGTCATTTTTAACTCTGGGAACAATCCTAGCCGTTATCGCGCAATGAAGAAATAGCAACAGTTTCAAAAACTACATTTCATTGACTTTCTAACGGTGCCAGTCCGTTTGAGTTTCAACGGTTGGGTCACATATTTGTATCAACATGTGTTTAGCGATATTTTTCTGAGATTACTAGGTTGCATCGCTTTTAACAATGAAACGATTGACTGTGGAACTTAATTGAACTAACTTTGGACTGTGACCTGATAAATGTGATAAATGAGACAATTGGACTCCAAGAAATAACATTCTTCTTAATTTGACCTGATTGCCGGAACTCAGCGATTACACTGGGCGCTGTGGTAGCGCTTCATTTAAAAGTTTAGGTAAATGAGTCATCCTTTACTGTGGGACCAATCCCAGCCGTTATCGCGCGCTGAAAAAATAGCGACAGTTTCAAAAACTACATTTCATTCACTTTCTAACAGTATCAATCCGTTTGAGTTACAACGGTTGAGTCACATATTCGTACCAACATGTATTTAGCGATATTTTTCCGGTATTACTAAGTTGTATGGCTTTTAACAGTGAAACGATTGACTGTGAGACTTAATTGAACTGATTATGGACTGTGACCTTATAAATGTGAAAGTGAGACAATTGGACTCTAAGAAATAACATTCTTCTTAATTTGAAAGGATTGTCGAAACTCAGCGATTACACTGGGCTCTGTGGTAGCACTTCATTTAAGAATTAAGATGAAAAAAGTCGTTTTTATATTATGGAACCAATCCTAGCCGTTATCGCGCGCTAAAGAAATAGCGACAGTTTCAAAAACTACATTTCATTGACTTTCTAACGGTGTCAGTCCGTTTCAGTTACAACGGTTTGGTCACATATTCGTACCAACATGTATTTAGCGATATTTTTCTGATATTACTAGGTTGCATCGCTTTTAACTATGAAACGATTGACTGTTGGACTCAATTGAACTAACTTTGGACTGTGACCTGATAAATGTGATAAATGAGACAATTGGACTCCAAGAAATAACATTCTTCTTAATTTGACGTGATCGCCGGAACTCAGCGATTACACTGGGCGCTGTGGTAGCGCTTCATTTAAAAATTTAGATAAATAAGTCGTTCTTTTCTGTGGGATCAATCCTATCCGTTATCGCGCGCTGAAGAAATAGCGACAGTTTCAAAAACTACATTTCAATGACTTTCTAACGGTGTTAATCCGTTTGAGTTACAACGGTTGGGTCACATATTCGTATCAACATGTGTTTAGCGATATTTTTCTGAGATTACTAGGTTGCATCGCTTTTAACAGTGAAACGATTGACTGTGGGACTTAATCGAACTAACGTTGGACTGTGACCTAATAAATGTGATAAATGAGGAAGATGGACTCCAAGAAATAACATTCTTCTTAATTTGACATGATTGCCGCAACTCAGCGATTACACTGGGCGCTGTGGTAGCGCTTCAATTAAAAATTAAGATAAAAAGTCATGTTTCACTGTGGGACCAATGCTAGCCGTCATCGCGCGCTGAAGAAATAGCGACAGTTTCAAAAACTAAATTTCATTGACTTTCTAACGGTGTCAGTCCGTTATAGTTTCAACGGTTAGGTCACCTTATCGTAGCAACATGTATTTAGCGATATTTATCTGATATTACTAGGTTGCATCGCTTTTAACAGTGAAACGATTGACTTTGGTACTTAATTGAACTAACTTTGGACTGTCACCTGATAAATGTGATAAAGAAGACAATTGGACTCCAAGAAATAACATTCTTCTTAATTTGACAAGATTGCCGAAACTTAGCGATTACACTGGGCTCTGTGGTAGCACTTCATTTAAGAATTAAGATAAAAAAAGTCGTTTTTATATTATGGAACCAATCCTAGCCGTTATCGCGCGCTGAAGAAATAGCGACAGTTTCAAAAACTACATTTCATCGACTTTCTAACGGTGTCAGACCGTTTCAGTTACAACGGTTTGGTCACATATTCGTACCAACATGTATTTAGCGATATTTTTCTGATATTACTAGGTTGCATCGCTTTTAACTATGAAACGATTGACTGTTGGACTTGATTGAACTAACTTTGGACTGTGACCTGCTAAATGTGATAAATGAGACAATTGGACTCCAAGAAATAACATTCTTCTTAATTTGACGTGATTGCCGGAACTCAGCGATTACACTGGGCGCTGTGGTAGCGCTTCATTTAAAAGTTTAGGTAAATGAGTCATCCTTTACTGTGGGACCAATCCCAGCCGTTATCGCGGGCTGAAAAAATTGCGACAGTTTCAAAAACTACATTTCATTGACTTTCTAACAGTATCAATCCGTTTGAGTTACAACGGTTGAGTCACATATTCGTACCAACATGTATTTAGCGATATTTTTCCGGTATTACTAAGTTGTATGGCTTTTAACAGTGAAACGATTGACTGTGAGACTTAATTGAACTGATTATGGACTGTGACCTTATAAATGTGAAAGTGAGACAATTGGACTCTAAGAAATAACATTCTTCTTAATTTGAAAGGATTGCCGAAACTCAGCGATTACACTGGGCTCTGTGGTAGCACTTCATTTAAGAATTAAGATGAAAAAAGTCGTTTTTATATTATGGAACCAATCCTAGCCGTTATCGCGGGCTAAAAAAATAGCGACAGTTTCAAAAACTACATTTCATTGACTTTCTAACGGTGTCAGTCCGTTTCAGTTACAACGGTTTGGTCACATATTCGTACCAACATGTATTTAGCGATATTTTTCCGGTATTACTAAGTTGTATGGCTTTTAACAGTGAAACGATTGACTGTGAGACTTAATTGAACTGATTATGGACTGTGACCTTATAAATGTGAAAGTGAGACAATTGGACTCTAAGAAATAACATTCTTCTTAATTTGAAAGGATTGCCGAAACTCAGCGATTTCACTGGGCGCTGTGGTAGCGCTTCAATTAAAAATTTAGATTAATAAGTCATTTTTAACTGTGGGACCAATCCTGGCCGTTATCGCGCGCTGAAGAAATAGCGACAGTTTCAAAAACTACATTTTATTGACTTTCTAACGGTGTCAGTTCGTTTGAGTTTCAACGGTTGGGTCACATATTCGTACCAACATGTATTTAGCGATATTTATCTGATATTACTAGGTTGCATCGCTTTTAACAGTGAAACGATTGACTGTGGGACTTAATTGAACTAACTTTGAACTGTGACCTGATCAATGTGATAGATAACACAAATGGACTGCAAGAAAAAATATTCTTCTTAATTTGACGTGATTACTGCAAATCAGCGATTACACTGGGCGCTGTGGTAGCGCTTCATTTAAAAATTTAGATAAATAAGTCGTTCTTTTCTGTGGGATCAATCCTATCCGTTATCGCGCGCTGAAGAAATAGCGACAGTTTCAAAAACTACATTTCAATGACTTTCTAACGGTGTTAATCCGTTTGAGTTACAACGGTTGGGTCACATATTCGTACCAACATGTATTTAGCGATATTTATCTGATATTACTAGGTTGCATCGCTTTTAACAGTGAAACGATTGACTGTGGGACTTAATTGAACTAACTTTGAACTGTGACCTGATCAATGTGATAGATAACACAAATGGACTGCAAGAAAAAATATTCTTCTTAATTTGACGTGATTACTGCAAATCAGCGATTACACTGGGCGCTGTGCTAGCGCTTCATTTAAAAATTTAGATAAATAAGTCGTTCTTTTCTGTGGGATCAATCCTATCCGTTATCGCGCGCTAAAGAAATAGCGACAGTTTCAAAAACTACATTTCAATGACTTTCTAACGGTGTTAATCCGTTTAAGTTACAACGGCTGGGTCATATATCCGTACCAACATGTATTTAGCGATATGTTTCTGTTATTACTAGGTTGTATGGCTTTCAACAGTGAAACGATTGACTGTGGCACATAATTGAACTAACTTTGGACTGTGACCTTATAAATTTTATAAGTGAGACAATTGGATTCCAAGAAATAACATTCTTCTTTATTTGACGTGATTGCCGGAACTCAGCGATTACACCGGGCGCTGTGGTAGCGCTTCATTTAAAAAATTAGATAAATAAGTCAAATTTTACTGTGGGACCAATCCCAGCCGTTATCGCGCGCTGAAGAAGTAGCTACAGCTTCAAAAACTACATTTCATTGGCGTTCTAACGGTGTCAGTCCGTTTGAATTACAACGGTTGTGTCACATATTCGTACAAATATGTATTTAGCGATATTTTTTTGATATTACTAGTTTGCATCGCTTTTAACAATGAAACGATTGACTGTGCGACTTAATTGAACTAACTTTGGACTGTGAATTGATAAATGTGAAAAATGAGACAATTGGACTCCAAGAAATAACATTCTTCTTAATTTGACATGATTGCCGGAACTCAGCGATTACACTGGGCGCTGTGGTAGCGCTTCATTTAAAAATTTAGATAAATAAGTCGTTCTTTTCTGTGGGATCAATCCTATCCGTTATCGCGCGCTAAAGAAATAGCGACAGTTTCAAAAACTACGTTTCAATGACTTTCTAACGGTGTTAATCCGTTTGAGTTACAACGGCTGGGTCACATATTCGTACCAACATGTATTTAGCGATATGTTTCTGTTATTACTAGTTTGTATGGCTTTCAACAGTGAAACGATTGACTGTGGCACATAATTGAACTAACTTTGGACTGTGACCTTATAAATGGTATAAGTGAGACAATTGGATTCCAAGAAATAACATTCTTCTTTATTTGACGTGATTGCCGGAACTCAGCGATTACACCGGGCGCTGTGGTAGCGCTTCATTTAAAAAATTAGATAAATAAGTCAAATTTTACTGTGGGACCAATCCCAGCCGTTATCGCGCGCTGAAGAAGTAGCTACAGCTTCAAAAACTACATTTCATTGGCGTTCTAACGGTGTCAGTCCGTTTGAATTACAACGGTTGTGTCACATATTCGTACAAATATGTATTTAGCGATATTTTTTTGATATTACTAGTTTGCATCGCTTTTAACAATGAAACGATTGACTGTGGGACTTAATTGAACTAAATTTGGACTGTGAATTGATAAATGTGAAAAATGAGACAATTGGACTCCGAGAAATAACATTCTTCTTAATTTGACGTGATTGCCGGACCTCAGCGATTACACTGGCCGCTGTGGTAGAGCTTCATTTACGAGTTTAGACAAATAAGTCATTCTTTACTGTGGAACCAATCCTATCCGTTATCGCGCGCTGAAGAAGTAGCTACAGCTTCAAAAACTATATTTCATTGACTTTCTAACGGTGTCAGTCCGTTTGAGTTGCAACGGTTGTGTCACATATTCGTACCAACATCTATTTAGCGATATTTTTTCGGTATTACTAAGTTGTATGGCTTTTAACAGTGAAACGATTGACTGTGAGACTTAGTTGAACTGATTATGGACTGTGACCTTATAGATGTGAAAGTGAGACAATTGGACTCCAAGAAATAACATTCTTCTTAATTTGAAATGATTGCCGAAACTCAGCGGTTTCCCTGGGCGCTGTGGTAGCACTTCAATTAAAAATTTAGATTAATAAGTCATTTTTAACTGTGGGACCAATCCTGGCCGTTATCGCGCGCTGAAGAAAAAGCGACAGTTTTAAAAACTACATTTCATTGACTTTCTAACAGTATCAATCCGTTTAAGTTACAACGGTTGAGTCACATATTCGTACCAACATGTATTTAGCGATATTTTTTCGGTATTACTAAGTTGTAAAAATTTTAACAGTGAAACGATTGGCTGTGAGACTTAATTGAACTGATTATGGACTGTGACCTTATAAATGTGAAAGTGAGACAATTGGACTCCAAGAAAAAACATTCTTCTTAATTTGAAATGATTGCCGAAACTCAGCGGGTTCACTGGGCGCTGTGGTAGCGCTTCAATTAAAAATTTAGATTAATAAGTCATTTTTAACTGTGGGACCAACCCTAGCCGTTATCGCGCGCTGAAGAAATAGCGACAGTTTCAAAAACTACATTTCATTGACTTTCTAACAGTATCAATCCGTTTGAGTTACAACGGTTGAGTCACATATTCGTACCAACATGTATTTAGCGATATTTATCTGATATTACTAGGTTGCATTGCTTTTAACAGTGAAACGATTGACTGTGAGACTTAATTGAACTGATTATGGACTGTGACCTTATAAATGTGAAAGTGAGACAATTGGACTCCAAGAAATAACATTCTTCTTAATTTGAAAGGATTGCCGAAACTCAGCGATTTCACTGGGCGCTGTGGTAGCGCTTCATTTAAAAAATTAGATAAATAAGTCAAATTTTACTGTGGGACCAATCCTAGCCGTTATGGCGCGCTGAAGAAGTAGCTACAGCTTCAAAAACTACATTTCATTGACGTTCTAACGGTGTCAGTCCGTTTGAGTTACAACGGTTGTGTCACATATTGGTACCAACATGTATTTAGCGATATTTTTTTGATATTACTAGGTTGCATCGCTTTTAACAATGAAACGATTGACTGTGGGACTTAATTGAACTAACTTTGGACTGTGAAATGATAAATGTGAAAAATGAGACAATTGGACTCCAAGAAATAACATTCTTCTAAATTTGACGTGATTGCCGGACCTCAGCGATTACACTGGCCGCTGTCGTAGCGCTTCATTTAAGAGTTTAGACAAATAAGTCATTCTTTACTATGGAACCAATCCTATCCGTTATCGCGCGCTGAAGAAGTAGCTACAGCTTTAAAAACTACATTTGATTGACTTTCTAACGGTGTCAGTCCGTTTGAGTTACAACTGTTGTGTCACATATTCGTACCAACATGTATTTAGCGATATTGTTTCGGTATTACTAAGTTGTATGGCTTTTAACAGTGAAACGATTGACTGTGAGACTTAGTTGAACTAATTATGGACTGTGACCTTATAGATGTGAAAGTGAGACAATTGGACTCCAAGAAATAACATTCTTCTTAATTTGAAATGATTGCTGAAACTAAGCGATTTCACTGGGCGCTGTGGTAGCACTTCAATTAAAAATTTGGATTAATAAGTCATTTTTAACTGTGGGACCAATCCTGACCGTTATCGCGCACTGAAAAAATAGCGACAGTTTCAAAAACTACATTTCATTGACTTTCTAACAGTATCAATCCGTTTGAGTTACAACGGTTGAGTCACATATTTGTACCAACATGTATTTAGCGATATTTTTTCGGTATTACTAAGTTGTATGGCTTTTTTTTTTTATTTTATTAATTAATTTATTTATAGTTGACAAATTTACAAGAAAATGTAGCTCTGAGGCTAATTAAAGTCAACTTTAAAAACATTAAAAACAATAAATAACTGAATATAAAAAATATATAAGGAATACCGTATATACCATTTTTTTTTTTTAAGTATTTTAAATAATATAAATAATATGTCAAAAATATGTCAAGGCTATGTAGTGGTGGTTCCAGGAACTCAGTCAAACTTCCCAGGCAGGGGTCGAGAGAAAATAATATACAACCAGATAATAAGGCTAGAATATTCTCATATGATACCACCCCACCTAAACCGTCGCACCGCAAGACATGTTTAACTGAGTTCCCGCTCCACAACTGGCAAAGGAAGACAACGGGGAAACTAAAGAAAACCTAATTCAGGTATAAAAGTTTTGCATATTCTGCAAGGACAATGGTTTGGAATCCAGTTTCTTATTTTGTTTCTAAACTCAATTAAAGTACCAGCGTTCCGATACTCGTTAGGCAAAGAGTTCCAAAGCTTTAACCCAACATTAGACAGTGTTTCGATCCCATATCTCACTGAAAATATTTTGTTACTCTTAAGTTTGTCCTTCCTCAAATTATACACTGGTTCAGGAAAAATAAAAATTTCATTCAACATTTCTGGACCTGTTTTTGTTTTAGCTTTATACAGCTCAGTAACAAGGATGCGTAAGTTCGTTTGGTGAATTGTAACGCTCCCATTTTTGGATAAAAGCTCTTCAAATGAGGATTGATAGTCTTGATAGACAATTCTTAGTGCTCTTTCATGTATATGGTTTATCCTATTGTTTAATTTACGACTGTGAAACATCCATACTAATGGACAGTACGAAAAATGACTAGTGACAAAAGCATTAATAATCAGCTTTCGCTGGTCTAATGTCATGAAGGAAGATAACCTTGCAAGCGCACTAACTTTCTGGCCTGCCTTGTTACAGAGCTGATTAACATGTTCCTCGAAAGAAAGTTTGTGGTCTATGGTGATACCAAGCAGTTTCTCAGTTTGAGAATTGTTTAGAAGTTCATCACAAACTTTTAATCGTACATCAGTTTTGTTAGTAAAAAAATGTGATTTTTCTGGGTTGGCTTTCATACCGTTATTTTCTAACCAAGTAAATATTATAATTGCTGCATATTCAATCTTTTCAATAACTTCGTTGATATTCTTTCCTATTGAAAATGGGGTTGTATCATCAGCATTGAAAAGCAAAGGACCCAAAATTGATCCTTGCGGTACGCCGTATTTTATTTTTTTCCATGTACTATAATTGTTATTTATACGCACTCGCTGTTTCCTGTCAATTAGGTACGATTTTATAAACAGCAAAGAGTTCATATCAAAGCCACATGCATGAAGTTTTGCTAGTAATAGCTCGTGTGGTATGCAGTCAAATGCCTTAGACAAATCAGTTAAAAGCGCTCCAAATGTGCCACCTTTGTCAAGACTGTTTTTCCATTTTTCAATCATACTTATGAGGCATTGTTGTGAACTGTGCCCCTTGCGAAAACCAAATTGAAGTTTCGAAAATAATGGCTCGAAGAAGGTGTATATTTGGTCATACATGCATCTTTCATAGATTTTTGAGATGTTCGATAGGACGCTTACAGGTCTATAGTTCGCCTTTTCAGTGCGCAGTCCTTTTTTGTGTGTAGGAGTAATATCTGCGTTTTTAAAAGATGTTGGAAATTCAGAACTTTTTAACGATTGATTAAAATTTTCAGTAATGAATTGGCTAAAAATATCACTGTTTTCTTTGATGATGTTAGTAGGAATATCATCTTTTTGCTGCGCCTTTTTTGGATCAAGTTTTCGAATGTATTTTTCAACATCTTTAAATGCAGTTTGTTTAAAAGAAAATTTTGTGTTGCTTTTTGCGCTTTTTCTTATCTTTTCTACACTAGGATGAGATTTATATTTATATATTATCGAATTTATTTGATCTTTGGGTCTGTTTTCATTACTTGAAGGTTGTATATTTGATGACTTTATGCCTAAATTTTCAACAACACTGCCAAAATAATTGTTGAATATTTCAGTAATATCTTTATCATGAGATATTGTAGTCCCATTTTCAACTAAGGTAATATTTTCACTTGTAACTGTCTTGTTAGAGAAACATGGTTTTACTGTTTTCCAGAATAACCTATTGTCAGTTATATTTTTAACATTAAGGTTGTTGAAGAATTTGTATTTACTTTTTCTTATTAGTGAAACACAAAAATTCCTTTTAACAGTGAAAAGATTGGCTGTGAGACTTAATTGAACTGATTATGGACTGCGACCTTATAAATGTGAAAGTGAGACAATTGAGCTCCAAGAAAAAACATTCTTCTTAACTTGAAATGATTGCCGAAACTCAGCGGGTTCACTGGGCGCTGTGGTAGCGCTTCAATTAAAAATTTAAATTAATAAGTCATTTTTAACTGTGGGACCAATCCTGGCGGTTTTTGCGCGCTGAAGAAATAGCGACAGTTTCAAAAACTACATTTCATTGACTTTCTAACTGTGTCAGTTCGTTTGAGTTTTAACGGTTGGGTCACATATTCGTACCAACATGTATTTAGCGATATTTATCTGATATTACTAGGTTGCATCGCTTTTAACAGTGAAACGATTGACTGTGGGACTTAATTGAACAAACTTTGAACTGTGACCGGATCAATGTGATAGATGACACAAATGGACGCCAAGAAAAAATATTCTTTTTAATTTGACGTGATTACTGCAAATCAGCGATTACACTGGGCGCTGTGGTAGCGCTTCATTTAAAAAATTAGATAAATAAGTCAAATTTTACTGTGGGACCAATCCTAGCCGTTATCGCGCGCTGAAGAAGTAGCTACAGCTTCAAAAACTACATTTCATTGACTTTCTAACGGTGTCAGTCCGTTTGAGTTACAACGGTTGTGTCACATATTCGTACCAACATGTATTTAGCGATATTTTTTCGGTATTACTAAGTTGTATGGCTTTTAACAGTTAAACGATTGACTGTGGGACTTAGTTGAACTGATTATGGACTGTGACCTTATAGATGTGAAAGTGAGACAATTGGACTCCAAGAAATAACATTCTTCTTAATTTGAAATGATTGCCGAAACTCAGCGATTTCACTGGGCGCTGTGGTAGCACTTCAATTAAAAATTTAGATTAATAAGTCATTTTTAACTGTGGGACCAATCCTGGCCGTTATCGCGCGCTGAAGAAATAGCGACAGTTTCAAAAACTACATTTCATTGACTTTCTAACAGTATCAATCCGTTTGAGTTACAACGGTTGAGTCACATATTCGTACCAACATGTATTTAGCGATATTTTTTCGGTATTACTAAGTTGTATGGCTTTTAACAGTGAAACGATTGACTGTGAGACTTAATTGAACTGATTATGGACTGTGACCTTATAAATGTGAAAGTGAGAAAATTGGACCCAAGAAATAACATTCTTCTTTATTTGAAATGGTTGCCGAAACTCAGCCATTTCACTGGGCGCTGTGGTAGCGCTTCAATTAAAAATTTAGATTAATAAATCATTTTTAACTGTGGGACCAATCCTGGCCGTTATCGCGCGCTGAAGAAATAGCGACAGTCTCAAAAACTACATTTCATTGACTTTCTAACTGTGTTAATCCGTTTGAGTTACAACGGTTGGGTCACATATTCGTACCAACATGTATTTAGCGATATTTTTTTGATATTACTAGGTTGCATCGCTTTTAACAATGAAACGATTGACTGTGGGACTTAATTGGACTAACTTTGGACTGTGACCTGATAAATGTGATAAATGAGACAATTGGACTCCAAGAAATAACATTCTTCTTAATTTGACGTGATTGCCGGAACTCAGCGATTACACTGGCCGCTGTGGTAGCGCTTCATTTAAGAGTTTAGACACATAAGTCATTCTTTACTGTGGGACCAATCCTAACCGTTATCGCGCGCTGAAGAAATGGCGACAGTTTCAAAAACTACATTTCATTGATTTTCTAACGGTGTCAGTCCGTTTGAGTTTCAACGGTTGGGTCACATATTCGTAGCAACATGTATTTAGCGATAATTATCTGATATTACTAGGTTGCATGGCTTTTAACAGTGAAACGATTGACGGTGGGACTTAATTGAACTAACTTTGGACTGTGACCTGATAAATGTGATAAATGAGGAAACTGGACTCCAAGAAATAACATTCATCTGAATTTGACATGATTGTCGGAACTCAGCGATTACACTGGGCGCTGTGGTAGCGCTTTATTTAAAAATTTAGATTAATAAGTCATTTTTAACTCTGGGAGCAATCCTAGCCGTTATCGCGCAATGAAAAATTAGCGACAGTTTAAAAAACTACATTTCATTGACTTTCTAACGGTGCCAGTCCGTTTGAGTTTCAACGGTTGGGTCACATATTCGTATGAACATGTGTTTAGCGATATTTTTCTGAGATTACAGGTTGCATCGCTTTTAACAATGAAACGATTGACTGTGGAACTTAATTGAACTAACTTTGGACTGTAACCTGATAAGTTTGATAAATGAGACAATTGGACTCCAAGAAATAACATTCTTTTTAATTTGACGTGATTGCCGGAAATCAGCGATTACACTGGGCGCTGTGGTAGCGCTTCATTTAAAAATTAAACTAAAAAAGTCATTTTTTTACTGTGGGACCAATCCTAGCCGTTATCCAGCGCTGGAGAAATAGAGACAGTTTCAAAAAGTACATTTCATTGACTTTCTAACAGTATCAATCCGTTTGAGTTACAATTGTTGAGGCAAATATTCGTTCCAACATGTACTTAGCGATATTTTTCTGATATTACTAGGTTGTATGGCTTTTAACAGTGAAACGATTGACTGTGGGACTTAATTGAACTGATTATGGACTGTGACCTTATAAATGAGAAAGTGAGACAATTGGGCTTCAATAAATAACATTCTTTTTAATTTGAAGTGATTGCCGGAACTCAGCGATTACACTGGGCGCTGTGGTAGCGCTTTATTTAAAAATTAAGCTAAAAAAAGTCATTTATTTACTGTGGGACCAATCCTAGCCGTTAGCGCGCGCTGAAGAAATAGCGACAGTTTCAAAAACTACATTTCATTGACTTTCTGACGGTGTCAGTCCGTTTGAGTTACAACGGTTGGGTCACATATTCGTACCAACATGTATTTAGCGATATTTTTCTGATATTACTAGATTGCATCGCTTTTAACAGTGAAACGATTGACGGTGGGACTTAATTGAACTAACTTTGGACTGTGACCTGATAAATGTGATAAATGAGGAAATTGGACTCCAAGAAATAACATTCTTCTTAAGTTGACAGGATTGCCGAACTCAGCGATTACACTGGGCGCTGTGGTTGCGCTTCATTTAAAAATTTAGATTAATAAGTCATTTTTAACTCTGGGAGCAATCCCAGCCGTTATCGCGCAATGAAAAAATAGCGACAGTTTAAAAAACTACATTTCATTGACTTTCTAACGCTGCCAGTCCGTTTGAGTTACAACGGTTGGGTCACATATTCGTACCAACATGTATTTAGCGATATTTTTCTGATATTACTATGTTGCATCGCTTTTAACTATGAATCGATTGACTGTGGGACTTAATTGAACTAACTTTGGACTGTCACCTGATAAATGTGATAAATGAGGAAATTGGATTCCAAGAAATAACATTCTTCTTAATTTGACATGATTGCCGGAACTCAGCGATTACACTGGGCGCTGTGGTAGTGCTTTATTTAAAAATTTAGATTAATAAGTCATTTTTAACTCTGGGAGCAATCCTAGCCGCTATCGCGCAATGAAAAAATAGCGACAGTTTAAAAAACTACATTTCATTGACTTTTTAACGCTGCCAGTCCGTTTGAGGTTCAACGGTTGGGTCACATTTTCGTATCAACATGTGTTTAGCGATATTTTTCTGAGATTACTAGGCTGCATCGCTTTTAACAATGAAACGATTGACTGTGGAACTTAATTGAACTAACTTTGGACTGTAACCTGATAAGTTTGATAAATGAGAAAATTCGACTCCAAGAAATAACATTTTTCTTAATTTGACGTGATTGCCGGAACTCAGCGATTACACTGGTCGCTGTGGTAGCGCTTTATTTAAAAATTAAGCTAAAAAAAGTCATTTTTTTACTGCGGGACAATCCTAGCCTTTAGCGCGCGCTGAAGAAATAGCAATAGTTTCAAAAACTACATTTCATTGACTTTCTAACGGTGTCAGTCCGGTTGAGTTACAGCGGTTGGGTCACATATTCGTACCAACATGTATTTAGCGATATTGATCTGATATTACTAGGTTGCATCGCTTTTAATAGTAAAACGATTGACTGTGGGACTTAATTGAACTAACTTTGGATTGCCAGAACTCAGCGATTACACTGGGCGCTCTGGTAGCGCTTCATTTAAAAATTAAGCTAGAAAAAGTCATTTTTTTGCTGCGGGCCAATCCTAGCCGTTAGCGCGCGCTGAAGAAATAGCAATAGTTTCAAAAACTACATTTCATTGACTTTCTAACGGTGTTAGTCCGTTTGAGTTACAGCGGTTGGGTCACATATTCGTACCAACATGTATTTAGCGATATTTATCTGATATTACTAGGTTGCATCGCTTTTAACAGTGAAACGATTGACTGTGGGACTTAATTGAACTAACTTTGGACCGTGACCTGATCAATGTGATAAATGACACAAATGGACGCCAAGAAAAAAAATTCTTCTTAATTTGACATGATTGCCGGAAATCAACGATTACACTGGGCGCTGTGGTAGCTCTTTATTTAAAAATTAGATAAATAAGTCATTGTTTACTGTGGGACCAATCCTATCCGTTATTGCGCGCTGAAGAAATAGCGACAGTTTCAAAAACTACATTTCATTGACTTTCTAACGGTGTCAGTCCGTTTGAGTTTCAACGGTTGGATCACATATTCGAACCAACATGTATTTAGCGATATCTTTCTGATATTACTAGGTTGTATGGCTTTTAACAGTGAAACAATTGACTGTGGGACTTAATTGAACTGATTATGGACTGTGACCTTATAAATGTGATAAATGAGGAAATTGGATTCCAAGAAATAACATTCTTCCTAATTTGACATCATTGCCGGAACTCAGCGGTTACGCTGGGCGCTGTGGTAGCGCTTCATTTAAAAGTTTAAATAAATATGTCAATTTTTATCTGTGGGACCAATCCTAGCCGTTATCGCGAGATGAAGAAATAGCGACAGTTTCAAAAACTACATCTCATTGACTTTCTAACGGTGCCAGTCCGTTTGAGTCTCAACGGTTGGGTAACATATTCGTACCAACATGTGTTCAGCGATATTTTTCTGAGATAACTAGGTTGCATCGCTTTTAACAATGAAACGATTGACTGTAGAACTTAATTGAACTAACTTTGGACTGTGACCTAATAAATGTTATAAATGAAACAGTTGGACTCCAAGAAAAAAATTCTTCTTAATTTGTCGTGATTGCCGGAAATCAGCGATTACACTGGGCGCTGTGGTAGCGCTTCATTTAAAAATTTAGATAAATAAGTAATTTCTTACTGTGGGACCAATCCTAGACGTTATCCCGCGCTGAAGAAATAGAGACCGTTTCAAAAAGTACATTTTATTGACTTTCTAACAGTATCAATCCGTTTGAGTTACAACGGGTGAGGCACATATTCTTACCAACATGTATTTAACGATATTGTTCTGACATTACTAGGTTGTATGGCTTTTAACAGTGAAAGGGTTGACTGTGGGACTTAATTGAACTGATTATGGACTGTGACCTTATAAATGTGAAAGTGAGACAATTGGACTCCAAGAAACAACATTCTTCTTAATTTGAAGTGATTGCTGGAACTCAGCGATTGCACTGGGCGCTGTGGTAGCGCTTCATTTAAAATTATAGATAAATAAATCATTTTTTACTGTGGGACCAATCCTATCCGTTATCGCGCGATGAAAAAATAGCGAAAGTTTCAGAAACTACATTTCATTGACTTTCTAACGGTGCCAGTCCGTTTGAGTTTCAACGGTTGGGTCACATATTCGTACCAACATGTATTTAACGATTTTCTTCAAAGATTACCAGGTTGCCCAGGTTGCATCGGTTTTAACAATGAAAAGATTGGCTATGGGACTTAATTGAACTAAATTTGGACTGTGACCTGATCAATGTGATAAATGAGACAATTGGTCTCCAAGAAAAAACATTCTTCTTAATTTGACGTGATTGCTGGAAATCAGCGATTACACTGGGCGCTGTTGTAGCGCTTCATTTAAAAATTTAGATAAATAAGTCATTTCTTACTGTGGGACCAATCTTAGCCGTTATCCCGCGCTGAAGAAATAGAGACAGTTTCAAAAAGTACATTTCATTGACTTTCTAACAGTATCAATCCGTTTGAGTTACAACGGTTGAGGCAAATGTTCGTACCAACATGTATTTAGCGATATTTTTCTGATATTACTAGGTTGTATGGCTTTTAACAGTGAAACGATTGACTTTGGGACTTAATTGAACTGATTTTGGACCGTGACCTTATAAATGTGAAAGTGAAACAATTGGACTCCAAGAAATAACATTCTTCTTAATGTGAAATGATTGCCGGGACTCACCGATTACACTGGGCGCTGTGGTAGCGCTTCATTAAAACATTTAGATAAATAAATCATTCTTTACTGTGGGACCAATCCTATCCGTTATCGCGCGATGAAAAAATAGCAAAAGTTTCAAAAGCTACATTTCATTGATTTTCTAACGGTATCAGTCCGTTTCAACTACAACAGTTGCGTCACATATTCGTACCAACATGTATTTAGCGATATTTTTCTGAGATTACTAGGTTGCATCGCTTTTAACAATGAAACGATTGATTGTGGGACTTAGTTGAACTAACTTTTGACTGTGTCCTGATAAATGTGATAAGTAAGACAATTGGACTCCAAGAAATAACATTCTTCTTAATTTGTCGTGATTGCTGGAACTCAGCGATTACACTGGGCGCTGTGGTAGCGCTTCATTTAAACGTTTAGATAAATGAATCATTCTTTACTGTGGGACCAATCCTATCCGTTATCGCGCGATGAAAAAATAGCGATATTTATCTGATATTACTAGGTTGCATCGCTTTTAACAATGAAACGATTTATTGTGGGACTTAGTTGAACTAACTTTGGACTGTGTCCTGATAAATGTGATAAGTGAGACAATTGGACTCCAAGAAATAACATTCTTCTTAATTTGTCGTGATTGCCGGGACTCACCGATTACACTGGGCGCTGTGGTAGCGCTTCATTTAAAAAGTTAGAAAGATAAGTCATTTCTTACTGTGGGACCAATCTTAGCCGTTATCCCGCGCTGAAGAAATAGAGACAGTTTCAAAAAGTACATTTCATTGACTTTCTAACAGTATCAATCCGTTTGAGTTACAACGGTTGAGGCAAATGTTCGTACCAACATGTATTTAGCGATATTTTTCTGATATTACTAGGTTGTATGGCTTTTAACAGTGAAACGATTGACTTTGGGACTTAATTGAACTGATTTTGGACCGTGACCTTATAAATGTGAAAGTGAAACAATTGGACTCCAAGAAATAACATTCTTCTTAATGTGAAATGATTGCCGGGACTCACCGATTACACTGGGCGCTGTGGTAGCGCTTCATTTAAAAAGTTAGATAAATAAGTCATTTTTAAGTGTGGGACTAATCCTGGCCGTTATGGCGCGCTGAAGAAATAGCGACAGTTTCAAAAACTATATTTCATTGACTTTCTAACGGTGTCAGTCCGTTTGAGTTACAACGGTTGGGTCACATATTCGTACCAACATGTACTTAGCGGTATTTTTCTGATATTACTAAGTTGCATCGCTTTTAACAATGAAACGATTACCTGTGGGACTTAATTGAACTTACTTTGTACTGTGAGCTGATAAATGTGATAAGTGAGACAATTGGACCCCAAGAAATGACAGTCTTCATAATTTGTCGTGATTGCTGGAACTCAGCGATTACACTGGGCGCTCTGGTAGCGCTTCATTTAAACATTTAGATAAATAAATCATTCTTTACTGTGGGACCAATCCTATCCGTTATCGCGCGATGAAAAAATAGCAAAAGTTTCAAAAGCTACATTTCATTGATTTTCTAACGGTATCAGTCCGTTTCAACTACAACAGTTGCGTCACATATTCGTACCAACATGTATTTAGCGATATTTTTCTGAGATTACTAGGTTGCATCGCTTTTAACAATGAAACGATTGATTGTGGGACTTAGTTGAACTAACTTTGGACTGTGTCCTGATAAATGTGATAAGTGAGACAATTGGACTCCAAGAAATAACATTCTTCTTAATTTGTCGTGATTGCTGGAACTCAGAGATTACACTGGGCGCTGTGGTAGCGCTTCATTTAAACGTTTAGATAAATGAATCATTTTTTACTGTGGGACCAATCCTATTCGTTATCGCGCGATGAAAAAATAGCGATATTTATCTGATATTACTAGGTTGCATCGCTTTTAACAATGAAACCATTGACTGTGGGACTTATTTGAACTAACTTTGGACTTTGACCTGATAAATGTGATAAATGAGACAATTGGACCCGAAGAAATAACATTCTTCTTAATTTTACGTTATTGACGGAACTTAGCGATTACACTGGGCGCTGTGGTAGCGCTTTATTTAAAAATTTAGATTAATAAGTCTTTTTTTAATGTGGGACCAATCCTAGCCGTTATTGCGCGCTGAAGAAATAGTTACAGTTTCAAAAACTACATTTCATTGAATCTCTAACGGTGTCAGTCCGTTTGAGTTACAACAGTTGGGTCACAAATTCGTACCGTATCATTCTTTACTGTGGGACCAATCGTATCCGTTATCGCGCGATGAAGAAATAGCGAAAGTTTCAAAAACTACATTTCATTGACTTTGTAACAGTGTCAGTCCGTTTGAGTTACAACAGTTGGGTCACATATTCGTACCAACATTTATTTAGCGATATTTATCTGATATTACTAGGTTGCATCGCTTTTAACCATGAAACGTTTGACTCTGGGACTTATTTGAACTAACTTTGGACTGTGACCTTATAAATGTGATAAATGAGAAAATTGGACTCCAAGAAATAACATTCTTCTTAATTTGACGTGATTGCCGGAACTCAGCAATTACACTTGCCGCTGTGGTAGCGCTTTATTTAAATATTTGGATAAATAAGTCATTTTGTACTGTGGGACCAATCGTAGCCGTTAGGACGCGCTGAAGAAATATTGACAGCTTCAAGAACTACATTTCATTGACTTTTTAACAGTATCAATCAGTTTGAGTTTCAACGGTTGAGTCACATATTCTTACCAAAATGTATTTCGTGATATCTTTCCGGTAACACTAGGTTGTATCGCTTTTAACAGTGAAACGATTGACTGTGGGACTTAATTGGAACTGATTTAGCGTTGTGACCTTATAAATGTTTTAAGTGAGACAATTGGACTCAAAGAAATAACATTCTTTTTAATTTGACATGATTGCCGGAACTCAGCGATTACACTGGGCGCTGTGGTAGCGCTTCATTTAAAAATTTAGATAAATATGTCATTTCTTACTGTAAGACCAATCCTAGCCGTTATCCCGCTCTGAAGAAATAGAGACAGTTTCAAAAAGTACATTTCATTGAATTTCTAACAGTATCAATCCGTTTGAGTTACAACGGTTGAGTCACATATTCTTACCAAAATATATTTCGTGATATCCTTCCGGTATTACTAGGTTGTATCGCTTTCAACGGTGAAACGATTGACTGTGGGACTTAATTGGAACTGATTTTGGGCAGTGACCTTGTAAATGTTATAAGTGAGTCAATTGGACTCCAAGAAAAAACATTCTTTTTAATTTGACATGATTACCGGAACTCAGCGGTTACACTTGGCGCTGTGGTAGCGTTTCAATTAAAAACTTAAATCAATATATCATTTCTTACTGTAGGATCAATCCTAGCCGTTAGACCGCGCTGAAGAAAGAGAGACAGTTTCAAAAAGTACATTTCATTGACTTCCTATCAGTATCAATCCCTTTGAGCTACAACGGTTGAGTCACATATTCTTACCAACATGTATTTCGTGATATCTTTCCGGTATTACTAGGTTGCATTGCTCTTAACAGTGAGACAATTGACTGTGGGACTTAATTGAACTGATTTTGGGCTGTGACCTTATAAATGTGAAAGTGAGAAAATTGGACTCCAAGAAATAACATTCTTCTTAATTTGACATGATTGCCGCAACTCAGCGATTACACCGGGCGCTGTGGTAGCGCTTCATTTAAAAATGTAGATAAATAAGTCATTCTTTACCGTGGCACCAATCCTAGCCGTTATCGCGCGTTGAAGAATAGCGACAGTTTCAAAAACTACATTTCATTGACTTTCTAACGGTGTCAGTCCGTTTGAGTTACAATCGTTGGGTCACATATTCGTACCAACATGTATTTAGCGATATTTATCTGTTATTACTAGGTTGCATCGCTTTTAAAAGTGAAACGATTGAATGTGGTACTTAATTGAACGAACTTTGGACTGTGACCTGATAAATGTGATAAATGAGACAATTGGACTCAAAGAAAAACATTCTTCCTAATTTGATGTGCTTGCCGGAACTCAGCTATTACACTGGGCGCTGTGGTAGCGCTTCATTTAAAAATTTAGATAAATAAGTCATTCTTTACCGTGGGACCAATCCTAGCCGTTATTGCGCGCTGAAGAATAGCGACAGTTTCAAAAACTACATTTCATTGACTTTCTAACGGTGTCAGTCCGTTTGAGTTACAATGGTTGGGTCACATATTCGTACCAACCATTATTTAGCGATATTTTTCTGATATTTCTAGATTGCATCGCTTTTAACAATGAAACGATTGACTGTGGGACTTAATTGAACCAACTTTGGACTGTGACCTGATAAATTTTATATGTGAGACAATTGAACTCCAAAAAGTAACATTCTTCTTAATTTGACGTGATTGCCGGAACTCAGCGATTACACTGGGCGCTGGGGTAGCACTACATTTAAAAATTTAGATAAATAAGTCATTCTTTACTGTGGGACCAATCCTATTCGTTATCGCGCGCTGAAGAAATAGCGACAGTTTCAAATACTACATTTCACTGACTTTCTATCGATGTCAGTCCATTTGAGTTACAACGGTTGGTTAACATATTCGTACCAACATGTATTTAGCGATATTTATCTGTTAATACTAGGTTGCACCGCTTTTAACAGTGAAACGATTGAATGTGGGACTTAAAAGAACTAAATTTGGACTGTGACCTGATAAACGTGATAAATGAGACAATTGAACTCCAAGAAATAACATTCATCTTAATTTGACATGATTGCCGGAATTGAGCGATTACACTGGGCGCTGTGGGAGGGCTTCATTTAAAAATTTAGATAAATAAATCATTCTTTACCGTGTGACCAATCCTAGCCGTTATCGCGCGCTGAAGAAATAGCGAAAGTTTCAAAAACTACATTTCATTGACTTTCTAACCGTGTCAGTCCGTTTGAGTTACAACGGTTGGGTCACATATTCGTACTAACATATATTTAGCGATATTTTTCTGATATTACTAGGTTGCATAGCTTTTAACAATGAAGCGATTGACTGTGGGACTTAATTGAACTAACTTTGGACTGTGACCTGATAAATTAGATAAATGAGACAATTGGACTCCAAGAAATAACATTCCTCTTAATTTGACGTGATTGCAGGAACTCAGCGATTACACTGGGCGCTGTGGTAGCGCTTCATTTAAAAATTTAGATTAGTAAGTCATTTTTTACTGTGGGACCAATCCTAGGCGTTATCCCGCGCCGAAGAAATAGAGACAGTTTCAAAAACTACATTTCATTGAATTTGTAACAGTATCAATCCATTTAAGTTACAACGGTTGAGTCACATATTCGTACCAACATGTATTTCGTGATATCTTTCCGGTATTACTAGGTTGTATCGCTTTCAACGGTGAAACGATTGACTGTGGGACTTAATTGGAACTGATTTTGGGCAGTGACCTTATAAATGTTATAAGTGAGTCAATTGGACTCCAAGAAAAAACATTCTTTTTAATTTGACATGATTACCGGAACTCAGCGGTTACACTGGGCGCTGTGGTAGCGTTTCAATTAAAAACTTAAATCAATATATCATTTCTTACTGTAGGACCAATCCTAGCCGTTAGACCGCGCTGAAGAAAGAGAGACAGTTTCAAAAAGTACATTTCATTGACTTCCTATCAGTATCAATCCCTTTGAGCTACAACGGTTGAGTCACATATTCTTACCAACATGTATTTCGTGATATCTTTCCGGTATTACTAGGTTGCATTGCTCTTAACAGTGAGACAATTGACTGTGGGACTTAATTGAACTGATTTTGGGCTGTGACCTTATAAATGTGAAAGTGAGAAAATTGGACTCCAAGAAATAACATTCTTCTTAATTTGACATGATTGTCGCAACTCAGCGATTACACCGGGCGCTGTGGTAGCGCTTCATTTAAAAATGTAGATAAATAAGTCATTCTTTACCGTGGCACCAATCCTAGCCGTTATCGCGCGTTGAAGAATAGCGACAGTTTCAAAAACTACATTTCATTGACTTTCTAACGGTGTCAGTCCGTTTGAGTTACAATCGTTGGGTCACATATTCGTACCAACATGTATTTAGCGATATTTATCTGTTATTACTAGGTTGCATCGCTTTTAAAAGTGAAACGATTGAATGTGGTACTTAATTGAACGAACTTTGGACTGTGACCTGATAAATGTGATAAATGAAACAATTGGACTCAAAGAAAAACATTCTTCCTAATTTGATGTGCTTGCCGGAACTCAGCTATTACACTGGGCGCTGTGGTAGCGCTTCATTTAAAAATTTAGATAAATAAGTCATTCTTTACCGTGGGACCAATCCTAGCCGTTATTGCGCGCTGAAGAATAGCGACAGTTTCAAAAACTACATTTCATTGACTTTCTAACGGTGTCAGTCCGTTTGAGTTACAATGGTTGGGTCACATATTCGTACCAACCATTATTTAGCGATATTTTTCTGATATTTCTAGATTGCATCGCTTTTAACAATGAAACGATTGACTGTGGGACTTAATTGAACCAACTTTGGACTGTGACCTGATAAATTTTATATGTGAGACAATTGAACTCCAAAAAGTAACATTCTTCTTAATTTGACGTGATTGCCGGAACTCAGCGATTACACTGGGCGCTGGGGTAGCACTACATTTAAAAATTTAGATAAATAAGTCATTCTTTACTGTGGGACCAATCCTATTCGTTATCGCGCGCTGAAGAAATAGCGACAGTTTCAAATACTACATTTCACTGACTTTCTATCGATGTCAGTCCATTTGAGTTACAACGGTTGGTTAACATATTCGTACCAACATGTATTTAGCGATATTTATCTGTTAATACTAGGTTGCACCGCTTTTAACAGTGAAACGATTGAATGTGGGACTTAAAAGAACTAAATTTGGACTGTGACCTGATAAACGTGATAAATGAGACAATTGAACTCCAAGAGATAACATTCATCTTAATTTGACATGATTGCCGGAATTGAGCGATTACACTGGGCGCTGTGGGAGGGCTTCATTTAAAAATTTAGATAAATAAATCATTCTTTACCGTGTGACCAATCCTAGCCGTTATCGCGCGCTGAAGAAATAGCGAAAGTTTCAAAAACTACATTTCATTGACTTTCTAACCGTGTCAGTCCGTTTGAGTTACAACGGTTGGGTCACATATTCGTACTAACATATATTTAGCGATATTTTTCTGATATTACTAGGTTGCATAGCTTTTAACAATGAAACGATTGACTGTGGGATTTAATTGAACTAACTTTGGACTGTGACCTGATAAATTTGATAAATGAGACAATTGGACTCCAAGAAATAACATTCCTCTTAATTTGACGTGATTGCAGGAACTCAGCGATTACACTGGGCGCTGTGGTAGCGCTTCATTTAAAAATTTAGATTAGTAAGTCGTTTTTTACTGTGGGACCAATCCTAGGCGTTATCCCGCGCCGAAGAAATAGAGACAGTTTCAAAAACTACATTTCATTGAATTTGTAACAGTATCAATCCATTTAAGTTACAACGGTTGAGTCACATATTTGTACCAACATGTATTTCGTGATATCCTTCCGGTATTACTAGGTTGTATCGCTTTCAACGGTGAAACGATTGACTGTGGGACTTAATTGAACTGATTTTGGGCTGTGACCTTATAAATGAAAAAGTAAGACAATTGGACTCTAAGAAATAACATTCTTCCTAATTTGACATGATTGCCGCAACTCAGCGATTACACTGGTCCCTGTGGTAGCGCTTCATTTGAAAATTAAGATAAAAAAATCACGTTTTAGCCGTGTGACGAATCCTAGCCGTTAGCGCGCGCTGAAGAAATAGAGACAGTTTCAAATACTACTTTTCACGGACTTTCTATCGATGTCAGTCCGTTTGAGTTACAACGGTTGAGTCACATATTCTTACCAAAATGTATTTTGTGATATCTTTCCAGTAATACTAGGTTGTATCGCTTTAAACAGTGAAACGATTGACTGTGGGACTTATTTGGAACTGAGTTTGGGCTGTGACCTTATAAATGTTTTAAGTGAGACAATTGGACTCAAAGAAATAACATTCTTTTTAATTTGACATGATTGCCGGAACTAAGCGATTACACTGGGCGCTGTGGTAGCGCCTCATTTAAAAATTTAGATAAATATGTCATTTCTTACTGTAAGACCAATCCTAGCCCTTATCCCGCTCTGAAGAAATAGAGACAGTTTCAAAAAGTACATTTCATTGACTTTCTAACAGTATCAATCCGTTTGAGTTACAACTGTTGAGTCACATATTCTTACCAAAATGTATTTCGTGATATCTTTCCGGTAATACTAGGTTGTATCGCTTTTAACAGTGAAACGATTGACTGTGGGACTTAATTGAAACTGATTTTGGGCAGTGACATTATAAATGTTATAAGTGAGTCAATTGGACTCCAAGAAATAACATTCTTTTTAATTTGACATGATTGCCGGAACTCAGCGGTTACACTGGGCGCTGTGGTAGCGTTTCATTTAAAAATTTAGATAAATATGTCATTTCTTACTGTAAGACCAATCCAAGCCGTTAGACCGCGCTGAAGAAATAGAGACAGTTTCAAAAAGTACATTTCATTGACTTTCTAACAGTATCAATCCCTTTGAGCTAAAACGGTTGAGTCACATATTCTTACCAACATGTATTTAGCGATATTTATCTGTTAATACTAGGTTGCACCGCTTTTAACAGTAAAACGATTGAATGTGGGACTTAATAGAACTAACTTTGGACTGTGACCTGATAAATTTGATAAATGAGACAATTGGACTCCAAGAAATAACATTCCTCTTAATTTGACGTGATTGCAGGAACTCAGCGATTACACTGGGCGCTGTGGTAGCGCTTCATTTAAAAATTTAGATTAATAAGTCATTTTTTACTGTGGGACCAATCCTAGCCGTTATCCCGCGCCGAAGAAATAGAGACAGTTTCAAAAACTACATTTCATTGAATTTGTAACAGTATCAATCCATTTGTGTTACAACGGTTGAGTCACATATTCGTACCAACATGTATTTCGTGATATCCTTCCGGTATTACTAGGTTGTATCGCTTTCAACAGTGAAACGATTGACTGTGGGACTTAATTGAGCTGATTTTGGGCTGTGATCTTATAAATGAAAAAGTAAGACAATTGGACTCCAAGAAATAACATTCTTCCTAATTTGACATGATTGCCGCAACTCAGCGATTACACTGGTCCCTGTGGTAGCGCTTCATTTGAAAATTAAGATAAAAAAATCACGTTTTAGCCGTGTTACGAATCCTAGCCGTCAGCGCGCGCTGAAGAAATAGAGACAGTTTCAAATAATACTTTTCACGGACTTTCTATCGATGTCAGTCCGTTTGAGTTACAACGGTTGGGTCACATATTCGTACCAACATGTATTTATCGATATTTATCTGTTATTACTATGTTGCATCGCTTTTAACAGTGAAACGAATGAATGTGGTACTTAATTGAACTAACTTTGGACTGTGACCTAATAAATGTGATAAATGAGACAATTGGATTCCAAGAAATAACATTCATCTTAATTTGACATGATTGCCGGAATTGAGCGATTACACTGGGAGCTGTGGTAGCGCTTTATTTAAAAACTTAGATAAATAAGCCATTTTTTTTACTGTGGGACCAATCGTAGCCGTTAGGACGCGATGAAGAAATATTGACAGCTTCAAGAACTACCTTTCATTGACTTTTTAACAGTATCAATCAGTTTAAGTTACAACGGTTGAGTCACATATTCTTACCAAAATGTATTTTGTGATATCTTTCCGGTAATACTAGGTTGTATCGCTTTTAACAGTGAAACGATTGACTGTGGGACTTAATTGGAACTGATTTTGGGCTGTGACCTTATAAATGTTTTAAGTGAGACAATTGGACTCAAAGAAATAACATTCTTTTTAATTTGACATGATTGCCGGAACTAAGCAATTACACTGGGCGCTGTGGTAGCGCTTCATTTAAAAATTTAGATAAATATGTCATTTCTTACTGTAAGACCAATCCTAGCCTTTATCCCGCTCTGAAGAAATAGAGACAGTTTCAAAAAGTACATTTCATTGACTTTCTAACAGTATCAATCCGTTTGAGTTACAACTGTTGAGTCACATATTCTTACCAAAATGTATTTCGTGATATCTTTCCGGTAATACTAGGTTGTATCGCTTTTAACAGTGAAACAATTGACTGTGGGACTTAATTGAGCTTATTTTGGGCTGTGACCTGATAAATGTGGTAAATGAGACAATTGGACTCCAAGAAATAACATTCTTCTTAATTTGACATGATTGCCGGAACTCAGCGATTACACTGGGCGCTGTGGTAGCGCTTCATATAAAAATTTAGATAAATATTTCATTTCTTACTGTAAGACCAATCCTATCTGTTATCGCGCGCTGTAGAACTAGCGACAGTTTCAAAAACTACATTTCATTGACTTTCTAACGGTTACAGTGCGTGTGAGTTACAACGGTTTGGTCACATATTTTTACCAACATGTATTTGGCTATATTTTTCTGATATTACTAGGTTGCATCGCTTTTAACAGTGAAACGATTGACTGTGGGACTTAATTGAACTGATTTTGGACTGTGACTTTAGAAATGTTATAAGTGAGACAATTGGACTACAAGAAATAACATTCTTCTTAATTTGACATGAGTGCCGGAACTCAGCGATTACACTGGTCTCTGTGGTAGCGCTTCATTTTTAAAAATTAGATAAGTAAGTCATTTTTTACTGTGGGACCAATCCTACCCGTTATCCTGCGCTGAAGAAATTGAGACAGTATCAAAAACTTCATTGCATTGACTTTCTAACAGTGTCAGTTCGTTTGAGTTACAACAGTTGGGTCACATATTCGTACCAACATTTATTAAGCGATATTTATCTGATATTACTAGGTTGCATCGCTTTTAACAATGAAACGATTGACTGTGGGACTTATTTGAACTAACTTTGGACTTTGACCTGATAAATGTAATGAATGAGACAATTGGATTCCAAGAAAAAACATTCTTCTTAATTTGACATGATTGCCGGAACTCAGCGATTACACTGGGAGCTGTGGTAGCGCTTCATTTAAAAATGTAGATAAAAAAGTCACTTTTTAACTGTGGGACCAATCCTAGCCGTTAGCACGTGCTGAAGAAATAGAGACAGTTTCAAATACTATATTTCATTGACTTTCTATCGATGTCAGTCCGCTTGAGTTACAACGGTTGGGTCACATATTCGTACCAACATGTATTTGGCGATATTTTTCTAACATTACTAGGTTGCATGGCTTTTAACAGTGAAACGATTGACTGTGGGACTTAATTGAACTGATTTTGGACTATGACTTTATAAATGTTATAAGTGAGACAATTGGACTACAAGAAATATCATTCTTCTTAATTTGACATGATTGCCGGAACTCAGCGATTACACTGGTAGCTGTGGTAGCGCTTCATTTTTAAAATTGAGATAAATAAGTCATTTTTTACTGTGGGACCAATCCTAGCCGTTATCCTGCGCTGAAGAAATTGAGACAGTATCAAAAACTACATTTCATTGACTTTCTAACAGTGTCAGTCCGTTTGAGTTACTACGGTTGGGTCACAAATTCGTACCGTATCATTCTTTTACTGTGGGACCAATCGTATCCGTTATCGCGCGATGAAGAAATAGCGAAAGTTTCAAAAACTACACTTCATTGACTTTGTAACGGTGTCAGTTCGTTTGAGTTACAACAGTTGGGTCACATATTCGTACCAACATTTATTTAGCAATATTTATCTGATATTACTAGGTTGCATCGCTTTTAACAATGAAACGATTGACTGTGGGACTTATTTGAACTAACTTTGGACTTTGACCTGATAAATGTGATAAATGAGACAATTGAACTCCAAGAAATAACATTCATCTTAATTTGACATGATTGCCGGAATTGAGCGATTACACTGGGCGCTGTGGGAGGGCTTCATTTAAAAATTTAGATAAATAAATCATTCTTTACCGTGTGACCAATCCTAGCCGTTATCGCGCGCTGAAGAAATAGCGAAAGTTTCAAAAACTACATTTCATTGACTTTCTAACCGTGTCAGTCCGTTTGAGTTACAACGGTTGGGTCACATATTCGTACTAACATATATTTAGCGATATTTTTCTGATATTACTAGGTTGCATAGCTTTTAACAATGAAACGATTGACTGTGGGACTTAATTGAACTAACTTTGGACTGTGACCTGATAAATTTGATAAATGAGACAATTGGACTCCAAGAAATAACATTCCTCTTAATTTGACGTGATTGCAGGAACTCAGCGATTACACTGGGCGCTGTGGTAGCGCTTCATTTAAAAATTTAGATTAGTAAGTCATTTTTTACTGTGGGACCAATCCTAGGCGTTATCCCGCGCCGAAGAAATAGAGACAGTTTCAAAAACTACATTTCATTGAATTTGTAACAGTATCAATCCATTTAAGTTACAACGGTTGAGTCACATATTCGTACCAACATGTATTTCGTGATATCCTTCCGGTATTACTAGGTTGTATCGCTTTCAACGGTGAAACGATTGACTGTGGGACTTAATTGAACTGATTTTGGGCTGTGACCTTATAAATGAAAAAGTAAGACAATTGGATTCTAAGAAATAACATTCTTCCTAATTTGACATGATTGCCGCAACTCAGCGATTACACTGGTCCCTGTGGTAGCGCTTCATTTGAAAATTAAGATAAAAAAAATCACGTTTTAGCCGTGTGACGAATCCTAGCCGTTAGCGCGCGCTGAAGAAATAGAGACAGTTTCAAATACTACTTTTCACGGACTTTCTATCGATGTCAGTCCGTTTGAGTTACAACGGTTGAGTCACATATTCTTACCAAAATGTATTTTGTGATATCTTTCCAGTAATACTAGGTTGTATCGCTTTAAACAGTGAAACGATTGACTGTGGGACTTAATTGGAACTGATTTTGGGCTGTGACCTTATAAATGTTTTAAGTGAGACAATTGGACTCAAAGAAATAACAATCTTTTTAATTTGACATGATTGCCGGAACTAAGCGATTACACTGGGCGCTGTGGTAGCGCCTCATTTAAAAATTTAGATAAATATGTCATTTCTTACTGTAAGACCAATCCTAGCCCTTATCCCGCTGTGAAAAATAGAGAGAGTTTCAAAAAGTACATTTTATTGACTTTCTAACAGTATCAATCCGTTTGAGTTACAACTGTTGAGTCACATATTCTTACCAAAATGTATTTCGTGATATCTTTCCGGTAATACTAGGTTGTATCGCTTTTAACAGTGAAACGATTGACTGCGGGACTTAATTGAAACTGATTTTGGGCAGTGACATTATAAATGTTATAAGTGAGTCAATTGGACTCCAAGAAATAACATTCTTTTTAATTTGACATGATTGCCGGAACTCAGCGGTTACACTGGGCGCTGTGGTAGCGTTTCATTTAAAAATTTAGATAAATATGTCATTTCTTACTGTAAGACCAATCCAAGCCGTTAGACCGCGCTGAAGAAATAGAGACAGTTTCAAAAAGTACATTTCATTGACTTTCTAACAGTATCAATCCCTTTGAGCTAAAACGGTTGAGTCACATATTCTTACCAACATGTATTTAGCGATATTTATCTGTTAATACTAGGTTGCACCGCTTTTAACAGTGAAACGATTGAATGTGGGACTTAATAGAACTAACTTTGGACTGTGACCTGATAAATTTGATAAATGAGACAATTGGACTCCAAGAAATAACATTCCTCTTAATTTGACGTGATTGCAGGAACTCAGCGATTACACTGGGCGCTGTGGTAGCGCTTCATTTAAAAATTTAGATTATTAAGTCATTTTTTACTGTGGGACCAATCCTAGCCGTTATCCCGCGCCGAAGAAATAGAGACAGTTTCAAAAACTACATTTCATTGAATTTGTAACAGTATCAATCCATTTGTGTTACAACGGTTGAGTCACATATTCGTACCAACATGTATTTCGTGATATCCTTCCGGTATTACTAGGTTGTATCGCTTTCAACAGTGAAACGATTGACTGTGGGACTTAATTGACCTGATTTTGGGCTGTGACCTTATAAATGAAAAAGTAAGACAATTGGACTCCAAGAAATAACATTCTTCCTAATTTGACATGATTGCCGCAACTCAGCGATTACACTGGTCCCTGTGGTAGCGCTTCATTTGAAAATTAAGATAAAAAAATCACGTTTTAGCCGTGTTACGAATCCTAGCCGTCAGCGCGCGCTGAAGAAATAGAGACAGTTTCAAATAATACTTTTCCCGGACTTTCTATCGATGTCAGTCCGTTTGAGTTACAACGGTTGGGTCACATATTCGTACCAACATGTATTTATCGATATTTATCTGTTATTACTATGTTGCATCGCTTTTAACAGTGAAACGAATGAATGTGGTACTTAATTGAACTAACTTTGGACTGTGACCTAATAAATGTGATGAATGAGACAATTGGATTCCAAGAAAAAACATTCTTCTTAATTTGACGTGATTGCCGAAACTCAGCGATTACACTGGGAGCTGTGGTAGCGCTTTATTTAAAAATTTAGATAAATAAGCCATTTTTTTTACTGTGGGACCAATCGTAGCCGTTAGGACGCGATGAAGAAATATTGACAGCTTCAAGAACTACATTTCATTGACTTTTTAACAGTATCAATCAGTTTAAGTTACAACGGTTGAGTCACATATTCTTACCAAAATGTATTTTGTGATATCTTTCCGGTAATACTAGGTTGTATCACTTTTAACAGTGAAACGATTGACTGTGGGACTTAATTGGAACTGATTTTGGGCTGTGACCTTATAAATGTTTTAAGTGAGACAATTGGACTCAAAGAAATAACATTCTTTTTAATTTGACATGATTGCCGGAACTAAGCAATTACACTGGGCGCTGTGGTAGCGCTTCATTTAAAAATTTAGATAAATATGTCATTTCTTACTGTAAGACCAATCCTAGCCTTTATCCCGCTCTGAAGAAATAGAGACAGTTTCAAAAAGTACATTTCATTGACTTTCTAACAGTATCAATCCGTTTGAGTTACAACGGTTGAGTCGCATATTCTTACCAAAATGTATTTCGTGATATCTTTCCGGTAATACTAGGTTGTATCGCTTTTAACAGTGAAACGATTGACTGTGGGACTTAATTGGAACTGATTTTGGGCAGTGACCTTATAAATGTTATAAGTGAGTCAATTGAACTCCAAGAAATAACATTCTTTTTAATTTGACATGATTGCCGGAACTCAGCGGTTAAACTGGGCGCTGTGGTAGCGTTTCATTTAAAAATTTAGATAAATATGTCATTTCTTACTGTAAGACCAATCCAAGCCGTTAGACCGCGCTGAAGAAATAGAGACAGTTTCAAAAAGTACATTTCATTGACTTTCTAACAGTATCAATCCCTTTGAGCTAAAACGGTTGAGTCACATATTCTTACCAACATGTATTTCGTGATATCTTTCCGGTATTACTAGGTTGCATCGCTTTTAACAGTGAAACAATTGACTGTGGGACTTAATTGAGCTTATTTTGGGCTGTGACCTGATAAATGTGGTAAATGAGACAATTGGACTCCAAGAAATAACATTCTTCTTAATTTGACATGATTGCCGGAACTCAGCGATTACACTGGGCGCTGTGGTAGCGCTTCATTTAAAAATTTAGATAAATATTTCATTTCTTACTGTAAGACCAATCCTATCTGTTATCGCGCGCTGTAGAACTAGCGCCAGTTTCAAAAACTACATTTCATTGACTTTCTAACGGTTACAGTGCGTGTGAGTTACAACGGTTTGGTCACATATTTTTACCAACATGTATTTGGCTATATTTTTCTGATATTACTAGGTTGCATCGCTTTTAACAGTGAAACGATTGACTGTGGGACTTAATTGAACTGATTTTGGACTGTGACTTTAGAAATGTTATAAGTGAGACAATTGGACTACAAGAAATAACATTCTTCTTAATTTGACATGATTGCCGGAACTCAGCGATTACACTGGGAGCTGTGGTAGCGCTTCATTTAAAAATGTAGATAAAAAAGTCACTTTTTAACTGTGGGACCAATCCTAGCCGTTAGCACGTGCTGAAGAAATAGAGACAGTTTCAAATACTATATTTCATTGACTTTCTATCGATGTCAGTCCGCTTGAGTTACAACGGTTGGGTCACATATTCGTACCAACATGTATTTGGCGATATTTTTCTAACATTACTAGGTTGCATGGCTTTTAACAGTGAAACGATTGACTGTGGGACTTAATTGAACTGATTTTGGACTATGACTTTATAAATGTTATAAGTGAGACAATTGGACTACAAGAAATATCATTCTTCTTAATTTGACATGATTGCCGGAACTCAGCGATTACACTGGTAGCTGTGGTAGCGCTTCATTTTTAAAATTGAGATAAATAAGTCATTTTTTACTGTGGGACCAATCCTAGCCGTTATCCTGCGCTGAAGAAATTGAGACAGTATCAAAAACTACATTTCATTGACTTTCTAACAGTGTCAGTCCGTTTGAGTTACTACGGTTGGGTCACAAATTCGTACCGTATCATTCTTTTACTGTGGGACCAATCGTATCCGTTATCGCGCGATGAAGAAATAGCGAAAGTTTCAAAAACTACACTTCATTGACTTTGTAACGGTGTCAGTTCGTTTGAGTTACAACAGTTGGGTCACATATTCGTACCAACATTTATTTAGCAATATTTATCTGATATTACTAGGTTGCATCGCTTTTAACAATGAAACGATTGACTGTGGGACTTATTTGAACTAACTTTGGACTTTGACCTGATAAATGTGATAAATGAGACAATTGAACTCCAAGAAATAACATTCATCTTAATTTGACATGATTGCCGGAATTGAGCGATTACACTGGGCGCTGTGGGAGGGCTTCATTTAAAAATTTAGATAAATAAATCATTCTTTACCGTGTGACCAATCCTAGCCGTTATCGCGCGCTGAAGAAATAGCGAAAGTTTCAAAAACTACATTTCATTGACTTTCTAACCGTGTCAGTCCGTTTGAGTTACAACGGTTGGGTCACATATTCGTACTAACATATATTTAGCGATATTTTTCTGATATTACTAGGTTGCATAGCTTTTAACAATGAAACGATTGACTGTGGGACTTAATTGAACTAACTTTGGACTGTGACCTGATAAATTTGATAAATGAGACAATTGGACTCCAAGAAATAACATTCCTCTTAATTTGACGTGATTGCAGGAACTCAGCGATTACACTGGGCGCTGTGGTAGCGCTTCATTTAAAAATTTAGATTAGTAAGTCATTTTTTACTGTGGGACCAATCCTAGGCGTTATCCCGCGCCGAAGAAATAGAGACAGTTTCAAAAACTACATTTCATTGAATTTGTAACAGTATCAATCCATTTAAGTTACAACGGTTGAGTCACATATTCGTACCAACATGTATTTCGTGATATCCTTCCGGTATTACTAGGTTGTATCGCTTTCAACGGTGAAACGATTGACTGTGGGACTTAATTGAACTGATTTTGGGCTGTGACCTTATAAATGAAAAAGTAAGACAATTGGATTCTAAGAAATAACATTCTTCCTAATTTGACATGATTGCCGCAACTCAGCGATTACACTGGTCCCTGTGGTAGCGCTTCATTTGAAAATTAAGATAAAAAAAATCACGTTTTAGCCGTGTGACGAATCCTAGCCGTTAGCGCGCGCTGAAGAAATAGAGACAGTTTCAAATACTACTTTTCACGGACTTTCTATCGATGTCAGTCCGTTTGAGTTACAACGGTTGAGTCACATATTCTTACCAAAATGTATTTTGTGATATCTTTCCAGTAATACTAGGTTGTATCGCTTTAAACAGTGAAACGATTGACTGTGGGACTTAATTGGAACTGATTTTGGGCTGTGACCTTATAAATGTTTTAAGTGAGACAATTGGACTCAAAGAAATAACAATCTTTTTAATTTGACATGATTGCCGGAACTAAGCGATTACACTGGGCGCTGTGGTAGCGCCTCATTTAAAAATTTAGATAAATATGTCATTTCTTACTGTAAGACCAATCCTAGCCCTTATCCCGCTGTGAAAAATAGAGAGAGTTTCAAAAAGTACATTTTATTGACTTTCTAACAGTATCAATCCGTTTGAGTTACAACTGTTGAGTCACATATTCTTACCAAAATGTATTTCGTGATATCTTTCCGGTAATACTAGGTTGTATCGCTTTTAACAGTGAAACGATTGACTGCGGGACTTAATTGAAACTGATTTTGGGCAGTGACATTATAAATGTTATAAGTGAGTCAATTGGACTCCAAGAAATAACATTCTTTTTAATTTGACATGATTGCCGGAACTCAGCGGTTACACTGGGCGCTGTGGTAGCGTTTCATTTAAAAATTTAGATAAATATGTCATTTCTTACTGTAAGACCAATCCAAGCCGTTAGACCGCGCTGAAGAAATAGAGACAGTTTCAAAAAGTACATTTCATTGACTTTCTAACAGTATCAATCCCTTTGAGCTAAAACGGTTGAGTCACATATTCTTACCAACATGTATTTAGCGATATTTATCTGTTAATACTAGGTTGCACCGCTTTTAACAGTGAAACGATTGAATGTGGGACTTAATAGAACTAACTTTGGACTGTGACCTGATAAATTTGATAAATGAGACAATTGGACTCCAAGAAATAACATTCCTCTTAATTTGACGTGATTGCAGGAACTCAGCGATTACACTGGGCGCTGTGGTAGCGCTTCATTTAAAAATTTAGATTATTAAGTCATTTTTTACTGTGGGACCAATCCTAGCCGTTATCCCGCGCCGAAGAAATAGAGACAGTTTCAAAAACTACATTTCAATGAATTTGTAACAGTATCAATCCATTTGTGTTACAACGGTTGAGTCACATATTCGTACCAACATGTATTTCGTGATATCCTTCCGGTATTACTAGGTTGTATCGCTTTCAACAGTGAAACGATTGACTGTGGGACTTAATTGACCTGATTTTGGGCTGTGACCTTATAAATGAAAAAGTAAGACAATTGGACTCCAAGAAATAACATTCTTCCTAATTTGACATGATTGCCGCAACTCAGCGATTACACTGGTCCCTGTGGTAGCGCTTCATTTGAAAATTAAGATAAAAAAATCACGTTTTAGCCGTGTTACGAATCCTAGCCGTCAGCGCGCGCTGAAGAAATAGAGACAGTTTCAAATAATACTTTTCCCGGACTTTCTATCGATGTCAGTCCGTTTGAGTTACAACGGTTGGGTCACATATTCGTACCAACATGTATTTATCGATATTTATCTGTTATTACTATGTTGCATCGCTTTTAACAGTGAAACGAATGAATGTGGTACTTAATTGAACTAACTTTGGACTGTGACCTAATAAATGTGATGAATGAGACAATTGGATTCCAAGAAAAAACATTCTTCTTAATTTGACGTGATTGCCGAAACTCAGCGATTACACTGGGAGCTGTGGTAGCGCTTTATTTAAAAATTTAGATAAATAAGCCATTTTTTTTACTGTGGGACCAATCGTAGCCGTTAGGACGCGATGAAGAAATATTGACAGCTTCAAGAACTACATTTCATTGACTTTTTAACAGTATCAATCAGTTTAAGTTACAACGGTTGAGTCACATATTCTTACCAAAATGTATTTTGTGATATCTTTCCGGTAATACTAGGTTGTATCGCTTTTAACAGTGAAACGATTGACTGTGGGACTTAATTGGAACTGATTTTGGGCTGTGACCTTATAAATGTTTTAAGTGAGACAATTGGACTCAAAGAAATAACATTCTTTTTAATTTGACATGATTGCCGGAACTAAGCAATTACACTGGGCGCTGTGGTAGCGCTTCATTTAAAAATTTAGATAAATATGTCATTTCTTACTGTAAGACCAATCCTA
Source organism: Hydractinia symbiolongicarpus (assembly GCF_029227915.1). Taxonomy (NCBI): domain Eukaryota; kingdom Metazoa; phylum Cnidaria; class Hydrozoa; order Anthoathecata; family Hydractiniidae; genus Hydractinia; species Hydractinia symbiolongicarpus. Next base: position 33,992,862 of record NC_079876.1, on the reverse strand, counting down.
GCCTTTATCCCGCTCTGAAGAAATAGAGACAGTTTCAAAAAGTACATTTCATTGACTTTCTAACAGTATCAATCCGTTTGAGTTACAACGGTTGAGTCGCATATTCTTACCAAAATGTATTTCGTGATATCTTTCCGGTAATACTAGGTTGTATCGCTTTTAACAGTGAAACGATTGACTGTGGGACTTAATTGGAACTGATTTTGGGCAGTGACCTTATAAATGTTATAAGTGAGTCAATTGAACTCCAAGAAATAACATTCTTTTTAATTTGACATGATTGCCGGAACTCAGCGGTTAAACTGGGCGCTGTGGTAGCGTTTCATTTAAAAATTTAGATAAATATGTCATTTCTTACTGTAAGACCAATCCAAGCCGTTAGACCGCGCTGAAGAAATAGAGACAGTTTCAAAAAGTACATTTCATTGACTTTCTAACAGTATCAATCCCTTTGAGCTAAAACGGTTGAGTCACATATTCTTACCAACATGTATTTCGTGATATCTTTCCGGTATTACTAGGTTGCATCGCTTTTAACAGTGAAACAATTGACTGTGGGACTTAATTGAGCTTATTTTGGGCTGTGACCTGATAAATGTGGTAAATGAGACAATTGGACTCCAAGAAATAACATTCTTCTTAATTTGACATGATTGCCGGAACTCAGCGATTACACTGGGCGCTGTGGTAGCGCTTCATTTAAAAATTTAGATAAATATTTCATTTCTTACTGTAAGACCAATCCTATCTGTTATCGCGCGCTGTAGAACTAGCGCCAGTTTCAAAAACTACATTTCATTGACTTTCTAACGGTTACAGTGCGTGTGAGTTACAACGGTTTGGTCACATATTTTTACCAACATGTATTTGGCTATATTTTTCTGATATTACTAGGTTGCATCGCTTTTAACAGTGAAACGATTGACTGTGGGACTTAATTGAACTGATTTTGGACTGTGACTTTAGAAATGTTATAAGTGAGACAATTGGACTACAAGAAATAACATTCTTCTTAATTTGACATGAGTGCCGGAACTCAGCGATTACACTGGTCTCTGTGGTAGCGCTTCATTTTTAAAAATTAGATAAGTAAGTCATTTTTTACTGTGGGACCAATCCTAGCCGTTATCCTGCGCTGAAGAAATTGAGACAGTATCAAGAACTTCATTTCATTGACTTTCTAACAGTGTCACTTCGTTTGAGTTACAACAGTTGGGTCACATATTCGTACCAACATTTATTAAGCGATATTTATCTGATATTACTAGGTTGCATCGCTTTTAACAATGAAACGATTGACTGTGGGACTTATTTGAACTAACTTTGGACTTTGACCTGATAAATGTAATGAATGAGACAATTGGATTCCAAGAAAAAACATTCTTCTTAATTTGACATGATTGCCGGAACTCAGCGATTACACTGGGAGCTGTGGTAGCGCTTCATTTAAAAATTTAGATTAATAAGTCATTTTTAACTGTGGGACCAATCCTAGCCGTTAGCACGTGCTGAAGAAATAGAGACAGTTTCAAATACTATATTTCATTGACTTTTTATCGATGTCAGTCCGCTTGAGTTACAACGGTTGGGTCACATATTCGTACCAACATGTATTTGGCGATATTTTTCTAACATTACTAGGTTGCATGGCTTTTAACAGTGAAACGATTGACTGTGGGACTTAATTGAACTGATTTTGGACTATGACTTTATAAATGTTATAAGTGAGACAATTGGACTACAAGAAATATCATTCTTCTTAATTTGACATGATTGCCGGAACTCAGCGATTACACTGGTAGCTGTGGTAGCGCTTCATTTTTAAAATTGAGATAAATAAGTTATTTTTTACTGTGGGACCAATCCTAGCCGTTATCCTGCGCTGAAGAAATTGAGACAGTATCAAAAACTACATTTCATTGACTTTCTAACAGTGTCAGTCCGTTTGAGTTACTACGGTTGGGTCACAAATTCGTACCGTATCATTCTTTTACTGTGGGACCAATCGTATCCGTTATCGCGCGATGAAGAAATAGCGAAAGTTTCAAAAACTACACTTCATTGACTTTGTAACGGTGTCAGTTCGTTTGAGTTACAACAGTTGGGTCACATATTCGTACCAACATTTATTTAGCAATATTTATCTGATATTACTAGGTTGCATCGCTTTTAACAATGAAACGATTGACTGTGGGACTTATTTGAACTAACTTTGGACTTTGACTTGATAAATGTGATAAATGAGACAATTGAACTCCAAGAAATAACATTCATCTTAATTTGACATGATTGCCGGAATTGAGCGATTACACTGGGCGCTGTGGGAGGGCTTCATTTAAAAATTTTGATAAATAAATCATTCTTTACCGTGTGACCAATCCTAGCCGTTATCGCGCGCTGAAGAAATAGCGAAAGTTTCAAAAACTACATTTCATTGACTTTCTAACCGTGTCAGTCCGTTTGAGTTACAACGGTTGGGTCACATATTCGTACTAACATATATTTAGCGATATTTTTCTGATATTACTACGTTGCATAGCTTTTAACAATGAAACGATTGACTGTGGGACTTAATTGAACTAACTTTGGACTGTGACCTGATAAATTTGATAAATGAGACAATTGGACTCCAAGTAATAACATTCCTCTTAATTTGACGTGATTGCAGGAACTCAGCGATTACACTGGGCGCTGTGGTAGCGCTTCATTTAAAAATTTAGATTAGTAAGTCATTTTTTACTGTGGGACCAATCCTAGGCGTTATCCCGCGCCGAAGAAATAGAGACAGTTTCAAAAACTACATTTCATTGAATTTGTAACAGTATCAATCCAATTAAGTTACAACGGTTGAGTCACATATTCGTACCAACATGTATTTCGTGATATCCTTCCGGTATTACTAGGTTGTATCGCTTTCAACGGTGAAACGATTGACTGTGGGACTTAATTGAACTGATTTTGGGCTGTGACCTTATAAATGAAAAAGTAAGACAATTGGACTCCAAGAAATAACATTCTTCCTAATTTGACATGATTGCCGCAACTCAGCGATTACACTGGTCCCTGTGGTAGCGCTTCATTTGAAAATTAAGATAAAAAAATCACGTTTTAGCCGTGTGACGAATCCTAGCCGTTAGCGCGCGCTGAAGAAATAGAGACAGTTTCAAATACTACTTTTCACGGACTTTCTATCGATGTCAGTCCGTTTGAGTTACAACGGTTGGATCACATATTCGTACCAACATGTATTTAGCGATATTTATCTGTTATTACTATGTTGCATCGCTTTTAACAGTGAAACGATTGAATGTGGTACTTAATTGAACTAACTTTGGACTGTGACCTAATAAATGTGATAAATGAGACAATTGGATTCCAAGAAAAAACATTCTTCTTAATTTGACGTGATTGCCGAAACTCAGCGATTACACTGGGAGCTGTGGTAGCGCTTTATTTAAAAATTTAGATAAATAAGTCATTTTGTACTGTGGGACCAATCGTAGCCGTTAGGACGCGCTGAAGAAATATTGACAGCTTCAAGAACTACATTTCATTGACTTTTTAACAGTATCAATCAGTTTGAGTTACAACGGTTGAGTCACATATTCTTACCAAAATGTATTTTGTGATATCTTTCCAGTAATACTAGGTTGTATCGCTTTAAACAGTGAAACGATTGACTGTGGGACTTAATTGGAACTGATTTTGGGCTGTGACCTTATAAATGTTTTAAGTGAGACAATTGGACTCAAAGAAATAACATTCTTTTTAATTTGACATGATTGCCGGAACTAAGCGATTACACTGGGCGCTGTGGTAGCGCTTCATTTAAAAATTTAGATAAATATGTCATTTCTTACTGTAAGACCAATCCTAGCCCTTATCCCGCTCTGAAGAAATAGAGACAGTTTCAAAAAGTACATTTCATTGACTTTCCAACAGTATCAATCCGTTTGAGTTACAACGGTTGAGTCACATATTCTTACCAAAATGTATTTCGTGATATCTTTCCGGTAATACTAGGTTGTATCGCTTTTAACAGTGAAACGATTGACTGTGGGACTTAATTGAAACTGATTTTGGGCAGTGACATTATAAATGTTATAAGTGAGTCAATTGGACTCGAAGAAATAACATTCTTTTTAATTTGACATGATTGCCGGAACTCAGCGGTTACACTGGGCGCTGTGGTAGCGTTTCATTTAAAAATTTAGATAAATATGTCATTTCTTACTGTAAGACCAATCCAAGCCGTTAGACCGCGCTGAAGAAATAGAGACAGTTTCAAAAAGTACATTTCATTGACTTTCTAACAGTATCAATCCCTTTGAGCTAAAACGGTTGAGTCACATATTCTTACCAACATGTATTTAGCGATATTTATCTGTTAATACTAGGTTGCACCGCTTTTAACAGTGAAACGATTGAATGTGGGACTTAATAGAACTAACTTTGGACTGTGACCTGATAAATTTGATAAATGAGACAATTGGACTCCAAGAAATAACATTCCTCTTAATTTGACGTGATTGCAGGAACTCAGCGATTACACTGGGCGCTGTGGTAGCGCTTCATTTGAAAATTTAGATTAATAAGTCATTTTTTACTGTGGGACCAATCCTAGCCGTTATCCCGCGCCGAAGAAATAGAGACAGTTTCAAAAACTACATTTCATTGAATTTGTAACAGTATCAATCCATTTGTGTTACAACGGTTGAGTCACATATTCGTACCAACATGTATTTCGTGATATCCTTCCGGTATTACTAGGTTGTATCGCTTTCAACAGTGAAACGATTGACTGTGGGACTTAATTGAACTGATTTTGGGCTGTGACCTTATAAATGAAAAAGTAAGACAATTGGACTCCAAGAAATAACATTCTTCCTAATTTGACATGATTGCCGCAACTCAGCGATTACACTGGTCCCTGTGGTAGCGCTTCATTTGAAAATTAAGATAAAAAAATCACGTTTTAGCCGTGTTACAAATCCTAGCCGTCAGCGCGCGCTGAAGAAATAGAGACAGTTTCAAATAATACTTTTCACGGACTTTCTATCGATGTCAGTCCGTTTGAGTTACAACGGTTGGGTCACATATTCGTACCAACATGTATTTATCGATATTTATCTGTTATTACTATGTTGCATCGCTTTTAACAGTGAAACGATTGAATGTGGTACTTAATTGAACTAACTTTGGACTGTGACCTAATAAATGTGATAAATGAGACAATTGGATTCCAAGAAAAAACATTCTTCTTAATTTGACGTGTTTGCCGAAACTCAGCGATTACACTGGGAGCTGTGGTAGCGCTTTATTTAAAAATTTAGATAAATAAGTCATTTTGTACTGTGGGACCAATCGTAGCCGTTAGGACGCGCTGAAGAAATATTGACAGCTTCAAGAACTACATTTCATTGACTTTTTAACAGTATCAATCAGTTTGAGTTACAACGGTTGAGTCACATATTCTTACCAAAATGTATTTTGTGATATCTTTCCAGTAATACTAGGTTGTATCGCTTTAAACAGTGAAACGATTGACTGTGGGACTTAATTGGAACTGATTTTGGGCTGTGACCTTATAAATGTTTTAAGTGAGACAATTGGACTCAAAGAAATAACATTCTTTTTAATTTGACATGATTGCCGGAACTAAGCGATTACACTGGGCGCTGTGGTAGCGCTTCATTTAAAAATTTAGATTATTAAGTCATTTTTTACTGTGGGACCAATCCTAGCCGTTATCCCGCGCCGAAGAAATAGAGACAGTTTCAAAAACTACATTTCATTGAATTTGTAACAGTATCAATCCATTTGTGTTACAACGGTTGAGTCACATATTCGTACCAACATGTATTTCGTGATATCCTTCCGGTATTACTAGGTTGTATCGCTTTCAACAGTGAAACGATTGACTGTGGGACTTAATTGACCTGATTTTGGGCTGTGACCTTATAAATTAAAAAGTAAGACAATTGGACTCCAAGAAATAACATTCTTCCTAATTTGACATGATTGCCGCAACTCAGCGATTACACTGGTCCCTGTGGTAGCGCTTCATTTGAAAATTAAGATAAAAAAATCACGTTTTAGCCGTGTTACGAATCCTAGCCGTCAGCGCGCGCTGAAGAAATAGAGACAGTTTCAAATAATACTTTTCCCGGACTTTCTATCGATGTCAGTCCGTTTGAGTTACAACGGTTGGGTCACATATTCGTACCAACATGTATTTATCGATATTTATCTGTTATTACTATGTTGCATCGCTTTTAACAGTGAAACGAATGAATGTGGTACTTAATTGAACTAACTTTGGACTGTGACCTAATAAATGTGATAAATGAGACAATTGGATTCCAAGAAAAAACATTCTTCTTAATTTGACGTGTTTGCCGAAACTCAGCGATTACACTGGGAGCTGTGGTAGCGCTTTATTTAAAAATTTAGATAAATAAGTCATTTTGTACTGTGGGACCAATCGTAGCCGTTAGGACGCGCTGAAGAAATATTGACAGCTTCAAGAACTACATTTCATTGACTTTTTAACAGTATCAATCAGTTTGAGTTACAACGGTTGAGTCACATATTCTTACCAAAATGTATTTTGTGATATCTTTCCAGTAATACTAGGTTGTATCGCTTTAAACAGTGAAACGATTGACTGTGGGACTTAATTGGAACTGATTTTGGGCTGTGACCTTATAAATGTTTTAAGTGAGACAATTGGACTCAAAGAAATAACATTCTTTTTAATTTGACATGATTGCCGGAACTAAGCGATTACACTGGGCGCTGTGGTAGCGCTTCATTTAAAAATTTAGATTATTAAGTCATTTTTTACTGTGGGACCAATCCTAGCCGTTATCCCGCGCCGAAGAAATAGAGACAGTTTCAAAAACTACATTTCATTGAATTTGTAACAGTATCAATCCATTTGTGTTACAACGGTTGAGTCACATATTCGTACCAACATGTATTTCGTGATATCCTTCCGGTATTACTAGGTTGTATCGCTTTCAACAGTGAAACGATTGACTGTGGGACTTAATTGACCTGATTTTGGGCTGTGACCTTATAAATTAAAAAGTAAGACAATTGGACTCCAAGAAATAACATTCTTCCTAATTTGACATGATTGCCGCAACTCAGCGATTACACTGGTCCCTGTGGTAGCGCTTCATTTGAAAATTAAGATAAAAAAATCACGTTTTAGCCGTGTTACGAATCCTAGCCGTCAGCGCGCGCTGAAGAAATAGAGACAGTTTCAAATAATACTTTTCCCGGACTTTCTATCGATGTCAGTCCGTTTGAGTTACAACGGTTGGGTCACATATTCGTACCAACATGTATTTATCGATATTTATCTGTTATTACTATGTTGCATCGCTTTTAACAGTGAAACGAATGAATGTGGTACTTAATTGAACTAACTTTGGACTGTGACCTAATAAATGTGATGAATGAGACAATTGGATTCCAAGAAAAAACATTCTTCTTAATTTGACGTGATTGCCGAAACTCAGCGATTACACTGGGAGCTGTGGTAGCGCTTTATTTAAAAATTTAGATAAATAAGCCATTTTTTTTACTGTGGGACCAATCGTAGCCGTTAGGACGCGATGAAGAAATATTGACAGCTTCAAGAACTACATTTCATTGACTTTTTAACAGTATCAATCAGTTTAAGTTACAACGGTTGAGTCACATATTCTTACCAAAATGTATTTTGTGATATCTTTCCGGTAATACTAGGTTGTATCGCTTTTAACAGTGAAACGATTGACTGTGGGACTTAATTGGAACTGATTTTGGGCTGTGACCTTATAAATGTTTTAAGTGAGACAATTGGACTCAAAGAAATAACATTCTTTTTAATTTGACATGATTGCCGGAACTAAGCAATTACACTGGGCGCTGTGGTAGCGCTTCATTTAAAAATTTAGATAAATATGTCATTTCTTACTGTAAGACCAATCCTAGCCTTTATCCCGCTCTGAAGAAATAGAGACAGTTTCAAAAAGTACATTTCATTGACTTTCTAACAGTATCAATCCGTTTGAGTTACAACGGTTGAGTCGCATATTCTTACCAAAATGTATTTCGTGATATCTTTCCGGTAATACTAGGTTGTATCGCTTTTAACAGTGAAACGATTGACTGTGGGACTTAATTGGAACTGATTTTGGGCAGTGACCTTATAAATGTTATAAGTGAGTCAATTGAACTCCAAGAAATAACATTCTTTTTAATTTGACATGATTGCCGGAACTCAGCGGTTAAACTGGGCGCTGTGGTAGCGTTTCATTTAAAAATTTAGATAAATATGTCATTTCTTACTGTAAGACCAATCCAAGCCGTTAGACCGCGCTGAAGAAATAGAGACAGTTTCAAAAAGTACATTTCATTGACTTTCTAACAGTATCAATCCCTTTGAGCTAAAACGGTTGAGTCACATATTCTTACCAACATGTATTTCGTGATATCTTTCCGGTATTACTAGGTTGCATCGCTTTTAACAGTGAAACAATTGACTGTGGGACTTAATTGAGCTTATTTTGGGCTGTGACCTGATAAATGTGGTAAATGAGACAATTGGACTCCAAGAAATAACATTCTTCTTAATTTGACATGATTGCCGGAACTCAGCGATTACACTGGGCGCTGTGGTAGCGCTTCATTTAAAAATTTAGATAAATATTTCATTTCTTACTGTAAGACCAATCCTATCTGTTATCGCGCGCTGTAGAACTAGCGCCAGTTTCAAAAACTACATTTCATTGACTTTCTAACGGTTACAGTGCGTGTGAGTTACAACGGTTTGGTCACATATTTTTACCAACATGTATTTGGCTATATTTTTCTGATATTACTAGGTTGCATCGCTTTTAACAGTGAAACGATTGACTGTGGGACTTAATTGAACTGATTTTGGACTGTGACTTTAGAAATGTTATAAGTGAGACAATTGGACTACAAGAAATAACATTCTTCTTAATTTGACATGAGTGCCGGAACTCAGCGATTACACTGGTCTCTGTGGTAGCGCTTCATTTTTAAAAATTAGATAAGTAAGTCATTTTTTACTGTGGGACCAATCCTAGCCGTTATCCTGCGCTGAAGAAATTGAGACAGTATCAAAAACTTCATTTCATTGACTTTCTAACAGTGTCAGTTCGTTTGAGTTACAACAGTTGGGTCACATATTCGTACCAACATTTATTAAGCGATATTTATCTGATATTACTAGGTTGCATCGCTTTTAACAATGAAACGATTGACTGTGGGACTTATTTGAACTAACTTTGGACTTTGACCTGATAAATGTAATGAATGAGACAATTGGATTCCAAGAAAAAACATTCTTCTTAATTTGACATGATTGCCGGAACTCAGCGATTACACTGGGAGCTGTGGTAGCGCTTCATTTAAAAATTTAGATTAATAAGTCATTTTTAACTGTGGGACCAATCCTAGCCGTTAGCACGTGCTGAAGAAATAGAGACAGTTTCAAATACTATATTTCATTGACTTTCTATCGATGTCAGTCCGCTTGAGTTACAACGGTTGGGTCACATATTCGTACCAACATGTATTTGGCGATATTTTTCTAACATTACTAGGTTGCATGGCTTTTAACAGTGAAACGATTGACTGTGGGACTTAATTGAACTGATTTTGGACTATGACTTTATAAATGTTATAAGTGAGACAATTGGACTACAAGAAATATCATTCTTCTTAATTTGACATGATTGCCGGAACTCAGCGATTACACTGGTAGCTGTGGTAGCGCTTGATTTTTAAAATTGAGATAAATAAGTCATTTTTTACTGTGGGACCAATCCTAGCCGTTATCCTGCGCTGAAGAAATTGAGACAGTATCAAAAACTACATTTCATTGACTTTCTAACAGTGTCAGTCCGTTTGAGTTACTACGGTTGGGTCACAAATTCGTACCGTATCATTCTTTTACTGTGGGACCAATCGTATCCGTTATCGCGCGATGAAGAAATAGCGAAAGTTTCAAAAACTACACTTCATTGACTTTGTAACGGTGTCAGTTCGTTTGAGTTACAACAGTTGGGTCACATATTCGTACCAACATTTATTTAGCAATATTTATCTGATATTACTAGGTTGCATCGCTTTTAACAATGAAACGATTGACTGTGGGACTTATTTGAACTAACTTTGGACTTTGACCTGATAAATGTGATAAATGAGACAATTGAACTCCAAGAAATAACATTCATCTTAATTTGACATGATTGCCGGAATTGAGCGATTACACTGGGCGCTGTGGGAGGGCTTCATTTAAAAATTTTGATAAATAAATCATTCTTTACCGTGTAACCAATCCTAGCCGTTATCGCGCGCTGAAGAAATAGCGAAAGTTTCAAAAACTACATTTCATTGACTTTCTAACCGTGTCAGTCCGTTTGAGTTACAACGGTTGGGTCACATATTCGTACTAACATATATTTAGCGATATTTTTCTGATATTACTACGTTGCATAGCTTTTAACAATGAAACGATTGACTGTGGGACTTAATTGAACTAACTTTGGACTGTGACCTGATAAATTTGATAAATGAGACAATTGGACTCCAAGTAATAACATTCCTCTTAATTTGACGTGATTGCAGGAACTCAGCGATTACACTGGGCGCTGTGGTAGCGCTTCATTTAAAAATTTAGATTAGTAAGTCATTTTTTACTGTGGGACCAATCCTAGGCGTTATCCCGCGCCGAAGAAATAGAGACAGTTTCAAAAACTACATTTCATTGAATTTGTAACAGTATCAATCCAATTAAGTTACAACGGTTGAGTCACATATTCGTACCAACATGTATTTCGTGATATCCTTCCGGTATTACTAGGTTGTATCGCTTTCAACGGTGAAACGATTGACTGTGGGACTTAATTGAACTGATTTTGGGCTGTGACCTTATAAATGAAAAAGTAAGACAATTGGACTCCAAGAAATAACATTCTTCCTAATTTGACATGATTGCCGCAACTCAGCGATTACACTGGTCCCTGTGGTAGCGCTTCATTTGAAAATTAAGATAAAAAAATCACGTTTTAGCCGTGTGACGAATCCTAGCCGTTAGCGCGCGCTGAAGAAATAGAGACAGTTTCAAATACTACTTTTCACGGACTTTCTATCGATGTCAGTCCGTTTGAGTTACAACGGTTGGATCACATATTCGTACCAACATGTATTTAGCGATATTTATCTGTTATTACTATGTTGCATCGCTTTTAACAGTGAAACGATTGAATGTGGTACTTAATTGAACTAACTTTGGACTGTGACCTAATAAATGTGATAAATGAGACAATTGGATTCCAAGAAAAAACATTCTTCTTAATTTGACGTGATTGCCGAAACTCAGCGATTACACTGGGAGCTGTGGTAGCGCTTTATTTAAAAATTTAGATAAATAAGTCATTTTGTACTGTGGGACCAATCGTAGCCGTTAGGACGCGCTGAAGAAATATTGACAGCTTCAAGAACTACATTTCATTGACTTTTTAACAGTATCAATCAGTTTGAGTTACAACGGTTGAGTCACATATTCTTACCAAAATGTATTTTGTGATATCTTTCCAGTAATACTAGGTTGTATCGCTTTAAACAGTGAAACGATTGACTGTGGGACTTAATTGGAACTGATTTTGGGCTGTGACCTTATAAATGTTTTAAGTGAGACAATTGGACTCAAAGAAATAACATTCTTTTTAATTTGACATGATTGCCGGAACTAAGCGATTACACTGGGCGCTGTGGTAGCGCTTCATTTAAAAATTTAGATAAATATGTCATTTCTTACTGTAAGACCAATCCTAGCCCTTATCCCGCTCTGAAGAAATAGAGACAGTTTCAAAAAGTACATTTCATTGACTTTGCAACAGTATCAATCCGTTTGAGTTACAACGGTTGAGTCACATATTCTTACCAAAATGTATTTCGTGATATCTTTCCGGTAATACTAGGTTGTATCGCTTTTAACAGTGAAACGATTGACTGTGGGACTTAATTGAAACTGATTTTGGGCAGTGACATTATAAATGTTATAAGTGAGTCAATTGGACTCGAAGAAATAACATTCTTTTTAATTTGACATGATTGCCGGAACTCAGCGGTTACACTGGGCGCTGTGGTAGCGTTTCATTTAAAAATTTAGATAAATATGTCATTTCTTACTGTAAGACCAATCCAAGCCGTTAGACCGCGCTGAAGAAATAGAGACAGTTTCAAAAAGTACATTTCATTGACTTTCTAACAGTATCAATCCCTTTGAGCTAAAACGGTTGAGTCACATATTCTTACCAACATGTATTTAGCGATATTTATCTGTTAATACTAGGTTGCACCGCTTTTAACAGTGAAACGATTGAATGTGGGACTTAATAGAACTAACTTTGGACTGTGACCTGATAAATTTGATAAATGAGACAATTGGACTCCAAGAAATAACATTCCTCTTAATTTGACGTGATTGCAGGAACTCAGCGATTACACTGGGCGCTGTGGTAGCGCTTCATTTAAAAATTTAGATTAATAAGTCATTTTTTACTGTGGGACCAATCCTAGCCGTTATCCCGCGCCGAAGAAATAGAGACAGTTTCAAAAACTACATTTCATTGAATTTGTAACAGTATCAATCCATTTGTGTTACAACGGTTGAGTCACATATTCGTACCAACATGTATTTCGTGATATCCTTCCGGTATTACTAGGTTGTATCGCTTTCAACAGTGAAACGATTGACTGTGGGACTTAATTGAACTGATTTTGGGCTGTGACCTTATAAATGAAAAAGTAAGACAATTGGACTCCAAGAAATAACATTCTTCCTAATTTGACATGATTGCCGCAACTCAGCGATTACACTGGTCCCTGTGGTAGCGCTTCATTTGAAAATTAAGATAAAAAAATCACGTTTTAGCCGTGTTACAAATCCTAGCCGTCAGCGCGCGCTGAAGAAATAGAGACAGTTTCAAATAATACTTTTCACGGACTTTCTATCGATGTCAGTCCGTTTGAGTTACAACGGTTGGGTCACATATTCGTACCAACATGTATTTATCGATATTTATCTGTTATTACTATGTTGCATCGCTTTTAACAGTGAAACGATTGAATGTGGTACTTAATTGAACTAACTTTGGACTGTGACCTAATAAATGTGATAAATGAGACAATTGGATTCCAAGAAAAAACATTCTTCTTAATTTGACGTGTTTGCCGAAACTCAGCGATTACACTGGGAGCTGTGGTAGCGCTTTATTTAAAAATTTAGATAAATAAGTCATTTTGTACTGTGGGACCAATCGTAGCCGTTAGGACGCGCTGAAGAAATATTGACAGCTTCAAGAACTACATTTCATTGACTTTTTAACAGTATCAATCAGTTTGAGTTACAACGGTTGAGTCACAAATTCTTACCAAAATGTATTTTGTGATATCTTTCCAGTAATACTAGGTTGTATCGCTTTAAACAGTGAAACGATTGACTGTGGGACTTAATTGGAACTGATTTTGGGCTGTGACCTTATAAATGTTTTAAGTGAGACAATTGGACTCAAAGAAATAACATTCTTTTTAATTTGACATGATTGCCGGAACTAAGCGATTACACTGGGCGCTGTGGTAGCGCTTCATTTAAAAATTTAGATAAATATGTCATTTCTTACTGTAAGACCAATCCTAGCCCTTATCCCGCTCTGAAGAAATAGAGACAGTTTCAAAAAGTACATTTCATTGACTTTCTAACAGTATCAATCCGTTTGAGTTACAACGGTTGAGTCACATATTCTTACCAAAATGTATTTCGTGATATCTTTCCGGTAATACTAGGTTGTATCGCTTTTAACAGTGAAACGATTGACTGTGGGACTTAATTGAAACTGATTTTGGGCAGTGACATTATAAATGTTATAAGTGAGTCAATTGGACTCGAAGAAATAACATTCTTTTTAATTTGACATGATTGCCGGAACTCAGCGGTTACACTGGGCGCTGTGGTAGCGTTTCATTTAAAAATTTAGATAAATATGTCATTTCTTACTGTAAGACCAATCCAAGCCGTTAGACCGCGCTGAAGAAATAGAGACAGTTTCAAAAAGTACATTTCATTGACTTTCTAACAGTATCAATCCCTTTGAGCTAAAACGGTTGAGTCACATATTCTTACCAACATGTATTTAGCGATATTTATCTGTTAATACTAGGTTGCACCGCTTTTAACAGTGAAACGATTGAATGTGGGACTTAATAGAACTAACTTTGGACTGTGACCTGATAAATTTGATAAATGAGACAATTGGACTCCAAGAAATAACATTCCTCTTAATTTGACGTGATTGCAGGAACTCAGCGATTACACTGGGCGCTGTGGTAGCGCTTCATTTAAAAATTTAGATTAATAAGTCATTTTTTACTGTGGGACCAATCCTAGCCGTTATCCCGCGCCGAAGAAATAGAGACAGTTTCAAAAACTACATTTCATTGAATTTGTAACAGTATCAATCCATTTGTGTTACAACGGTTGAGTCACATATTCGTACCAACATGTATTTCGTGATATCCTTCCGGTATTACTAGGTTGTATCGCTTTCAACAGTGAAACGATTGACTGTGGGACTTAATTGAACTGATTTTGGGCTGTGACCTTATAAATGAAAAAGTAAGACAATTGGACTCCAAGAAATAACATTCTTCCTAATTTGACATGATTGCCGCAACTCAGCGATTACACTGGTCCCTGTGGTAGCGCTTCATTTGAAAATTAAGATAAAAAAATCACGTTTTAGCCGTGTTACAAATCCTAGCCGTCAGCGCGCGCTGAAGAAATAGAGACAGTTTCAAATAATACTTTTCACGGACTTTCTATCGATGTCAGTCCGTTTGAGTTACAACGGTTGGGTCACATATTCGTACCAACATGTATTTATCGATATTTATCTGTTATTACTATGTTGCATCGCTTTTAACAGTGAAACGAATGAATGTGGTACTTAATTGAACTAACTTTGGACTGTGACCTAATAAATGTGATAAATGAGACAATTGGATTCCAAGAAAAAACATTCTTCTTAATTTGACGTGATTGCCGAAACTCAGCGATTACACTGGGAGCTGTGGTAGCGCTTTATTTAAAAATTTAGATAAATAAGCCATTTTTTTACTGTGGGACCAATCGTAGCCGTTAGGACGCGCTGAAGAAATATTGACAGCTTCAGGAACTACATTTCATTGACTTTTTAACAGTATCAATCAGTTTGAGTTACAACGGTTGAGTCACATATTTTTACCAAAATGTATTTTGTGATATCTTTCCGGTAATACTACGTTGTATCGCTTTTAACAGTGAAACGATTGACTGTGGGACTTAATTGGAACTGATTTTGGGCTGTGACCTTATAAATGTTTTAAGTGAGACAATTGGACTCAAAGAAATAACATTCTTTTTAATTTGACATGATTGCCGGAACTAAGCGATTACACTGGGCGCTGTGGTAGCGCTTCATTTAAAAATTTAGATAAATATGTCATTTCTTACTGTAAGACCAATCCTAGCCCTTATCCCGCTCTGAAGAAATAGAGACAGTTTCAAAAAGTACATTTCATTGAATTTGTAACAGTATCAATCCATTTGTGTTACAACGGTTGAGTCACATATTCGTACCAACATGTATTTCGTGATATCCTTCCGGTATTACTAGGTTGTACCACTTTCAACAGTGAAACGATTGACTGTGGGACTTAATTGAACTGATTTTGGGCTGTGACCTTATAAATGAAAAAGTAAGACAATTGGACTCCAAGAAATAACATTCTTCCTAATTTGACATGATTGCCGCAACTCAGCGATTACACTGGTCCCTGTGGTAGCGCTTCATTTGAAAATTAAGATAAAAAAATCACGTTTTAGCCGTGTTACAAATCCTAGCCGTCAGCGCGCGCTGAAGAAATAGAGACAGTTTCAAATAATACTTTTCACGGACTTTCTATCGATGTCAGTCCGTTTGAGTTACAACGGTTGGGTCACATATTCGTACCAACATGTATTTATCGATATTTATCTGTTATTACTATGTTGCATAGCTTTTAACAGTGAAACGAATGACTGTGGGACTTAATTGGAACTGATTTTGGGCAGTGACCTTATAAATGTTATAAGTGAGTCAATTGGACTCCAAGAAATAACATTCTTTTTAAATTGACATGATTGCCGGAACTCAGCGGTTACACTGGGTGCTGTGGTAGCGTTTCATTTTAAAATGTAGATAAAAAAGTCACTTTTTAACTGTGGGACCAATCCTAGCCGTTAGCGCGTGCTGACAAAATAGAGACAGTTTCAAATACTATATTTCATTGACTTTCTATCGATGTCAGTCCGCTTGAGTTACAACGGTTGGGTCACATATTCGTACCAACATGTATTTAGCGATATTTATCTGTTATTACTAGGTTGCATTGCTTTTAATAGTGAAACGATTGAATGTGGGACTTTTTTAAATTAACTTTGGACTGTGACCTGATAAATGTGGTAAATGAGACAATTGGACTCCAAGAAATAACATTCTTCTTAATTTGACATGATTGCCGGAACTCAGCGATTACTCTGGGCGCTGTGGTAGCGCTTCATTTAAAAATTTAGATAAATATTTCATTTCTTACTGTAAGACCAATCCTATCTGTTATCGCGCGCTGTAGAACTTGCGACAGTTTCAAAAACTACATTTCATTGACTTTCTAACGGTTACAGTGCGTGTGAGTTACAACGGTTTGGTCACATATTTTTACCAACATGTATTTGGCTATATTTTTCTGATATTACTAGGTTGCATCGCTTTTAACAGTGAAACGATTGACTGTGGGACTTAATTGAACTGATTTTGGACTATGACTTTATAAATGTTATAAGTGAGACAATTGGACTACAAGAAATATCATTCTTCTTAATTTGACATGATTGCCGGAACTCAGCGATTACACTGGTAGCTGTGGTAGCGCTTCATTTTTAAAATTTAGATAAATAAGTCATTTTTTACTGTAGGACCAATCCTAGCCGTTATCCTGCGCTGAAGAAATTGAGACAGTATCAAAAACTACATTTCATTGACTTTCTAACAGTGTCAGTCCGTTTGAGTTACTACGGTTGGGTCACAAATTCGTACCGTATCATTCTTTTACTGTGGGACCAATCGTATCCGTTATCGCGCGATGAAGAAATAGCGAAAGTTTCAAAAACTACACTTCATTGACTTTGTAACGGTGTCAGTTCGTTTGAGTTACAACAGTTGGGTCACATATTCGTACCAACATTTATTTAGCAATATTTATCTGATATTACTAGGTTGCATCGCTTTTAACAATGAAACGATTGACTGTGGGACTTATTTGAACTAACTTTGGACTTTGACCTGATAAATGTGATAAATGAGGCAATTGGATTCCAAGAAAAAACATTCTTCTTAATTTGACATGATTGCCGGAACTCAGCGATTACACTGGGAGCTGTGGTAGCGCTTCATTTAAAAATTTAGATAAATAAGTCATTTTTTACAGTGGGACCAATCCTATCCGTTATCGCGCGCTGAAGAAATAGCGACAGTTTCAAAAACTACATTTCATTGACGTTCTAACGGTTACAGTCCGTGTGAGTTACAACAGTTGGGTCACATATTGGTACCAACATGTATTTAGCGATATTTTTCTGATATTACTAGGTTGCATCGCTTTTAACAGTGAAACGATTGACTGTGGGACTTAATTGAACTAACTTTGGACTGTGACCAGATAAATGTGATAAATGAGAAAATTAGACTCCAAGAAATAACATTCTTCTTAATTTGACGTGATTGCCGGAACTCAGCGATTACACTGGGCGCTTTGGTAGCACTTAATTTAAAAATTTAGATAATTAAGTCATTTTTACTGTGGGACCTATCCTAGCCGTTATCGCGCGCTGAAGAAATAGAGACAGCTTCAAAAAATACATTTCATTGACTTTTTAACAGTATCAGTCCGTTTGAGTTACAACGGTTGAGTCACAAATTCGTACCGTATCATTCTTTTACTGTGGGACCAATCGTATCCGTTATCGCGCAATGAAGAATTAGCGAAAGTTTCAAAAACTACACTTCATTGACTTTGTAACAATGTCAGTTCGTTTGAGTTACAACAGTTGGGTCACATATTCGTACCAACATTTATATAGCGATATTTATCTGATATTACTAGGTTGCATCACTTTTAACAATGAAACGATTGACTGTGGGACATATTTTAACTAACTTTGGACTTTGACCTGATAAATGGGATAAATGAGACAATTGGATTCCAAGAAAAAACATTCTTCTTAATTTGACATGATTGCCGGAACTCAGCGATGACACTGGGAGCTGTGGTAGCGCTTCATTTGAAAATTTAGATAAATAAGTCATTCTTTACTGTGGGACCAATCCTATCCGTTATCGCGCGCTGAAGAAATAGCGACAGTTTCAAAAAGTACATTTCATTGACGTTCTAACGGTTACAGTCCGTGTGAGTTACAACAGTTGGGTCACATATTGGTACCAACATGTATTTAGCGATATTTTTCTGATATTACTAGGTTGCATCGCTTTTAACAGTGAAACGATTGACTGTGGGACTTAATTGAACTAACTTTGGACTGTGACCTGATAAATGTGATAAATGAGAAAATTGGACTCCAAGAAATAACATTCTTCTTAATTTGACGTGATTGCGGAACTCAGCGATTACACTGGCCGCTTTGGTAGCACTTAATTTAAAAATTTAGATAATTAAGTCATTTTTACTGTGGGACCTATCCTAGCCGTTATCGCGCGCTGAAGAAATAGAGACAGCTTCAAAAAGTACATTTCATTGAATATTTAACAGTATCAATCAGTTTGAGTTACAACGGTTGAGTCACATATTCTTACCAAAATGTATTTTGTGATATCTTTCCGGTAATACTATGTTGTATCGCTTTTAACAGTGAAACGATTGACTGTGGGACTTAATTGGAACTGATTTTGGGCTGTGACCTTACAAATGTTATAAGTGAGACAATTGGACTCAAAGAAATAACTTTCTTTTTAATTTGACATGATTGTCGGAACTCAGCGATTACACTGGGCGCTATGGTCGCGCTTCATTTAAAAATTTAGATAAATATGTCATTTCTTACTGTAAGACCAACCCTAGCCGTTATCCCGCTCTGAAGAAATAGAGACAGTTTCAAAAAGTACATTTCATTGACTTTCTAACAGTATTAATCCGTTTGAGTTACAACGGTTGAGTCACATATTCTTACCAAAATGTATTTCATGATATCTTTCCGGTAATACTAGGTTGTATCGCTTTTAACAGTGAAACGATTTACTGTGGGACTAAATTGGAACTCATTTTGGGCAGGGACCTTATAAATGTTATAAGTGAGTCAATTGGACTCCAAGAAATAACATTCTTTTTAATTTGACATGACTGCCGGAACTCAGCGGTTACACTGGGCGCTGTAGTAGCGTTTCATTTAAAAATTTAGATAAATATGTCATTTCTTACTGTAAGACCAATCCTAGCCGTTAGACCGCGCTGAAGAAATAGAGACATTTTTAAGAAGTACATTTCATTGACTTTCTAACAGCATTAATCCCTTTGAGCTACAACGGTTGAGTCATATATTCTTACCAACATGTATTTCGTGATATCTTTCCGGTATTACTAGGTTGCATCGCTTTTAACAGTGAAACAATTGACTGTTGGACTTAATTGAACTGATTTCGGGCTGCGACCTTATAAATGTGAAAGTGAGACAATTGGACTCCAAGAAATAACATTCTTCTTAATTTGACATGATTGCCGCAACTCAGCGATTACACTGGGCGCTGTGGTAGTGCTTCATTTAAGAATTTAGATAAATAAGTCATTTCTTACTGTGGGACAAATCCTATCCGTTATCCCGCTCTTAAGAAATAGAGACAGTTTCAAAAAGTACATTTCATTGACTTTCTAACAGTATCAATCCGTTTGAGTTACAACGGTTGAGTCACATATTCTTACCAACATGTATTTCGTGATATCTTTCCGGTATTACTAGGTTGCATCGCTTTTAACAGTGAAACAATTGACTGTGGGACTTAATTGAACTGATTTTGGGCTGTGACCTTATAAATGTGAAAGTGAGACAATTGGACTCCAAGAAATAACATTCTTCTTAATTTGACATGATTGCCGTAACTCGGCGATTACACCGGGCGCTGTGGTAGCGCTTTATTTAAAAATGTAGATAAAAAAGTCACTTTTTAACTGTGGGACCAATCCTAGCCGTTAGCGCGTGCTGAAGAAATAGAGACAGCTTCAAATACTATATTTCATTGACTTTCTAACGGTTACAGTCCGTGTGAGTTACAACGGTTTGGTCACATATTCGTACCAACATGTATTTGGCGATATTTATCTGTTATTACTAGGTTGCATCGCTTTTAACAGTGAAACGATTGACTGTGGGACTTAATTGAACTGATTTTGGACTGTGACTTTATAAATGTTATAAGTGAGACAATTGGACTACAAGAAATAACACTCTTCTTAATATGACATGATTGCCGGAACTCAGCGATTACACTGGGCGCTGTGGTAGCGCTTCGTTTTTAAAATTTAGATAAATAAGTCATTTTTTACTGTGGGACCAATCCTAGCCGTTATCCTGCGCTGAAGAAATTGAGACAGTATCAAAAACTACATTTCATTGACTTTCTAACAGTGTCAGTCCGTTTGAGTTACAACGGTTGGGTCACAAATTCGTACCGTATCATTCTTTTACTGTGGGACCAATCGTATCCGTTATCGCCCGATGAAGAAATAGCGAAAGTATCAAAAACTACACTTCATTGACTTTGTAACGGTGTCAGTTCGTTTGAGTTAAGACAGTTGGGTCACATATTCGTACCAACATTTATTTAGCGATATTTATCTGATATTACTAGGTTGCATCGCTTTTAACAATGAAACGATTGACTGTGGGACTTATTTGAACTAACTTTGTACTTTGACCTAATAAATGTGATAAATGAGACAATTGGATTCCAAGAAAAAACATTCTTCTTAATTTGACATGATTGCCGGAACTCAGCGATTACACTGGGAGCTGTGGTAGCGCTTCATTTAAAAATGTAGATAAAAAAGTCACTTTTTAACTGTGGGACCAATCCTAGCCGTGAGCGCGTGCTGAAGAAATAGAGACAGTTTCAAATACTATATTTCATTGACTTTCTATCGATGTCAGTCCGCTTGAGTTACAACGGTTGGGTCACATATTCGTACCAACATGTACTTAGCGACATTTATCTGTTATTACTAGGTTGC
This sequence comes from Hydractinia symbiolongicarpus, assembly GCF_029227915.1. NCBI lineage: Eukaryota > Metazoa > Cnidaria > Hydrozoa > Anthoathecata > Hydractiniidae > Hydractinia > Hydractinia symbiolongicarpus. Next base: position 33,971,463 of record NC_079876.1, on the reverse strand, counting down.
ATCGCTTTTAATAGTGAAACGATTGAATGTGGGACTTTTTTGAATTAATTTTGGACTGTAACCTGATAAATGTGGTAAATGAGACAATTGGACTCCAAGAAATAACATTCTTCTTAATTTGACATGATTGCCGGAACTCAGCGATTGCACTGGGCGCTGTGGTAGCGCTTCATTTGAAAATGTAGATAAATATGTCATTTCTTACTGTAAGACCAATCCTATCTGTTATCGCGTGCTGAAGAAATAGCGACAGTTTCAAAAACTACATTTCATTGACTTTCTAACGGTTATAGTCCGTGTGAGTTACAACGGTTTGGTCACATATTCGTACCAACATGTATTTGGCGATATTTTTCTGATATTACTAGGTTGCATCGCTTTTAACAGTGAAACGATTGACTGTGGGACTTAATTGAACTGAATTTGGACTATGACTTTATAAATGTTATAAGTGAGACAATTGGACTACAAGAAATAACATTCTTCTTAATTTGACATGATTGCCGGAACTCAGCGATTACACTGGGCGCTATGGTAGCGCTTCATTTTTAAAATTTAGATAAATAAGTCATTTTTTACTGTGGGACCAATCCTAGCCGTTATCCTGCGCTGAAGAAATTGAGACAGTATCAAAAACTACATTTCATTGACTTTCTAACAGTGTCAGTCCGTTTGAGTTACAACGGTTGGGTCACAAATTCGTACCGTATCATTCTTTTACTGTGGGACCAATCCTAGCCGTTATCCTGCGCTGAAGAAATTGAGACAGTTTCAAAAAGTACATTTGATTGACTTTCTAACAGTATCAATCCGTTTGAGTTACAACGGCTGAGTCACATATTCTTACCAAAATGTATTTCGTGATATCTTTCCGGTAATACTAGGTTGTATCGCTTTTAACAGTGAAACGATTGACTGTGGGACGTAATTGGAACTGATTTTGGGCTGTGACCTTATAAATGTTATAAGTGAGACAATTGGACTCCAAGAAATAACATTCTTTTTAATTTGACATGACTGCCGGAACTCAGCGATTACACTGGGCGCTGTGGTAGCGCTTCATTTAAAAATTTATATAAATATGTCATTTCTTACTGTAAGACCAATCCTATCTGTTATCGCGCGCTGAAGAAATAGCGACAGTTTCAAAAACTACATTTCATTAACTTTCTAACGGTTACAGTCCGTGTGAGTTACAACGGTTTGGTCACATATTCGTACCAACATGCATTTAGCGATATTTTTCTGATATTACTAGGTTGCATCGCTTTTAACAGTGAAACGATTGACTGTGTGACTTAATTGAACTAACTTTGGACTGTGACCTGATAAATGTGATAAATGAGAAAATTGGACTCCAAGAAACAACATTCTTCTTAATTTGACGTGATTGCCGGAACTCAGCGATTACACTGGGCGCTGTGGTAGCACTTCATTTAAAATTTTAGATAATTAAGTCATTTTTACTGTGGGAGCAATCCTAGCCGTTATTGCGCACTGAAGAAATAGCGACAGTTTCAAAAACTACATTTCATTGACTTTCTAACGGTATCAATCCGCTTCAGTTACAACGGTTGCGTCACATACTCGTACCAAAATGTATTTAGCGATATTTTTCCAACATTACTAGGTTGCATCGCTTTTAACAGTGAAACGATTGACTGTGGGACTTAATTGAACTGATTTTGGACTGTGACTTTATAAACGTTATAATTGAGACAATTGGACTACAAGAAATAACATTCTTCTTAATTTGACATGATTGCCGGAACTCAGCGATTACACTGGTCGCTGTGTTAGCGCTTCATTTAAAAATTTAGATAAATAAGTCATTTTATACTGTGGGACCAATCCTAGCCGTTATCCCGCGCTGAAGAAATAGAGACAGTATCAAAAACTACATTTCATTGACTTTCTAACAGCATCAATCCGTTTGAGTTACAACGGATGAGTCACATATTTGTACCGACATGTATTTAGCAATAATCTTCTCATATTAATAGGTTGCATCGCTTTTAACAGTGAAACGATTGACTGTGTGACTTAATTGAACTAACTTTGGACTGTGACCTGATAAATGTGATAAATGAGAAAATTGGACTCCAAGAAACAACATTCTTCTTAATTTGACGTGATTGCCGGAACTCAGCGATTACACTGGTCGCTGTGGTAGCGCTTCATTTAAAAACTTAGATAAATAAGTCATTTTATATTGTGGGACCAATCCTAGCCGTTATCCCGGGCTGAAGAAATAGAGACAGTATCAAAAACTAAATTTCATTGACTTTCTAACGATATCAATCTGCTTCAGTTACAATGGTTGCGTTACATACTCGTACTAACATGTATTTAGCGATATTTTTCCAATATTACTAGGTTGCATCGCTTTTAGCAGTGAAACGATTGACTGTGGGACTTAATTGAACTGATTTTGGACTGTGACTTTATTAATGTTATAAGTGAGACAATTGGACTACAAGAAATAACATTCTTCTTAATTTGACATGATTGCCGGAACTCAGCGATTACACTGGTCGCTGTGGTAGCGCTTCATTTAAAAATTTAGATAAATAAGTCATTTTATATTGTGGGACCAATCCTAGCCGTTATCCCGGGCTGAAGAAATAGAGACTGTATCAAAAACTAAATTTCATTGACTTTCTAACAGCATCAATCCGTTTGAGTTACAACGGATGAGTCACATATTCGTACCAACATGTATTTAGCGATATTTTTCTGATATTACTAGGTTGCATCGCTTTTAACAGTGAAACGATTGACTGTGGGACTTAATTGGAACTGATTTTGAGCTGTGACCTTATAAATGTTATAAGTGAGACAATTGGACTCCAAGAAATAACATTATTTTTAATTTGACATGATTGCCGGAACTCAGCGATTACACTGGGCGCTGTGGTAGCGCTTCATTTGAAAATTTAGATAAATATGTCATTTCTTATTGTAAGACCAATCCTATCTGTTATCGCGCGCTGAAGAAATAGCGACAGTTTCAAAAACTACATTTCATTGACTTTCTAACAGTTACAGTCCGTGTGAGTTACAACGGTTGGGTCACATATCCGTACCAACATGTATTTAGCGATATTTTTCTGATATTACTAGGTTGCATAGCTTTTAACAGTGAAACGATTGACTGTGTGACTTAATTGAACTAACTTTGAACTGTGACCTGATAAATGTGATAAATGAGAAAATTGGACTCCAAGAAATAACATTCTTCTTAATTTGACGTGATTGCCGGAACTCAGCGATTACACTGGGCGCTGTGGTAGCACTTCATTTAAAAATTTAGATAGTTAAGTCATTTTTACTGTGGGACCAATCCTAGCCGTTATCGCGCGCTGAAGAAATAGCGACAGATTCAAAAACTACATTTCATTGACTTTCTAACGGTATCAATCTGCTTCAGTTACAACGGTTGCGTCACATACTCGTACCAACATGTATTTAGCGATATTTTTCCAATATTACTAGGTTGCATCGCTATTAACAGTGAATCGATTGACTGTGGGACTTAATTGAACTGATTTTGGACTGTGACTTTATAAATGTTATGAGTGAGAAAATTGGATTAAAAGAAATAACATTCTTCTTAATTTGACATGATTGCGGGAACTCAGCGATTACACTGGTCGCTGTGGTAGCGCTTCATTTAAGAATTTAGATAAATAAGTCATTTCTTACTGTGGGACCAATCCTAGCCGTTATCCCGCTCTGAAGAAATAGCGACAGTTTCAAAAACTACATTTCATTGACTTTCTAACGGTTACAGTCCGTGTGAGTTACAACGGTTGGGTCACATATTCGTACCAACATGTATTTAGCGATATTTTTCTAGTATTACTAGGTTGCATCGCTTTTAACAGTGAAACGATTGACTGAGTGACTTAATTGAACTAACTTGGGACTGTGACCTGATAAATGTGATAAATGAGAAAATTGGACTCCAAGAAATAACATTCTTCTTAATTTGACATGATTGCCGGAACTCAGCGATTACACTGGGCGCTGTGGTAGCACTTCATTTAAAAATTTAGATAGTTAAGTCATTTTTACTGCGGGACCAATCCTAGCCGTTATCGCGCGCTGAAGAAATAGCGACAGTTTCAAAAACTACATTTCATTGACTTTCTAACGGTTACAGTCCGTGTGAGTTACAACGGTTGGGTCACATATCCGTACCAACATGTATTTAGCGAGATTTTTCTGATATTACTAGGTTGCATCGCTTTTAACAGTGAAACGATTGACTGTGTGACTTAATTGAACTAACTTTGGACTGTGACCTGATAAATGTGATAAATGAGAAAATTGGACTCCAAGAAATAACATTCTTCTTAATTTGACGTGATTGCCGGAACTCAGCGATTACACTGGGCGCTGCGGTAGCACTTCATTTAAAAATTTAGATAGTTAAGTCATTTTTACTGTGGGACCAATCCTAGCCGTTATTGCGCACTGAAGAAATAGCGACAGTTTCAAAAAATACATTTCATTGACTTTCTAACGGTATCAATCCGCTTCAGTTACAACGGTTGCGTCACATACTCGTACCAACATGTATTTAGCGATATTTTTCCAATATTACTAGGTTGCATCGCTATTAACAGTGAAACGATTGACTGTGGGACTTAATTGAACTGATTTTGGACTGTGACTTTAAAAATGTTATAATTGAGACAATTGGACTACAAGAAATAACATTCTTCTTAATTTGACATGATTGCGGGAACTCAGCGATTACACTGGTCGCTGTGGTAGCGCTTCATTTAAGAATTTAGATAAATAAGTCATTTCTTACTGTGGGACCAATCCTAGCCGTTATCCCGCTCTGAAGAAATAGCGACAGTTTCAAAAACTACATTTCATTGACTTTCTAACGGTTACAATCCGTGTGAGTTACAACGGTTGGGTCACATATTCGTACCAACATGTATTTAGCGATATTTTTCTAATATTACTAGGTTGCATCGCTTTTAACAGTGAAACGATTGACTGTGTGACTTAATTGAACTAACTTTGGATTGTGACCTGATCAATGTTATAAATGAGAAAATTGGACTCCAAGAAATAACATTCTTCTTAATTTGACATGATTGCCGGAACTCAACGATTACACTGGGCGCTGTGGTAGCACTTCATTAAAAAATTTAGATAGTTAAGTCATTTTTACTGTGGGACCAATCCTAGCCGTTATCGCGCGCTGAAGAAATAGCGACAGTTTCAAAAACTACATTTCATTGACTTTCTAACGATATCAATCCGCTTCAGTTACAACGGTTGCGTCGCATACTCGTACCAACATGTATTTAGCGATATTTTTCCAATATTACTAGGTTGCATCGCTTTTAACAATGAAACGATTGACTGTGGGACTTAATTGAACTGATTTTGGACTGTGACTTTATAAATGTTATAAGTGAGACGATTGGACTACAAGAAATAACATTCTTCTTAATTTGACATGATTGCCGGAACTCAGCGATTACACTGGTCGCTGTGGTAGCGCTTCATTTAAAAATTTAGATAAATAATTCATTTTTCACTGTGGGACCAATCCTAGCCGTTATCCCGCGCTGAAGAAATAGTGACAGTTTCAAAAACTACATTTCATTGACTTTCTAACAGCATCAATCCGTTTGAGTTACAACGGATGAGTCATATATTCGTACCAACATGTATTTAGCGATAATATTCTCATATTAATAGGTTGCATCGCTTTTAACAGTGAAATGATTGACTGTGGGATTAAATTAAACTGATTTTTGACTGTGACCTTATAAATGTTATAAGTCAGACAATTGGACTCCAAGAAATAACATTTTTTTTAATTTGACATGATTGCCGGAACTCAGCGATTACACTGGGCGCTGTGGTAGCGCTTCATTTAAGAATTTAGATAAATAAGTCATTTCTTACTGTGGGACCAATCCTAGCCGTTATCCCGCTCTGAAAAAATAGCGACAGTTTCAAAAAGTACATTTCATTGACTTTCTAACAGTATCAATCCGTTTGAGTTACAACAGCTGAGTCACATATTCTTACCAAAATGTATTTCGTGATATATTTCCGGTAATACTAGGTTGTATCGCTTTTAACAGTGAAACGATTGACTGTGGGACTTAATTGAACTGATATTAGGCTGTGACTTGATAAATGTGATAAATGAGACAATTGGACTCCAAGAAATAACATTCATCTTAATTTGACATGATTGCCGGAACTCAGCGATTACACTGGGCGCTGTGGTAGCGCTTCATTTAAGAGTTTAGATAAATAAGTCATTCTTTACTGTGGGACCAATCCTAGCCGTTCTCGCGCGCTGAAGAAATAGCGACAGTTTCAAAAAACTACAATTCATTGACTTTCTAACAGTATAAATCCGTTTGAGTTACAACAGTTGAGTCACATATTCGTACCAACATGTATTTAGCGATAATTTTCTCATATTAATAGGTTGCATCGCTTTTAACAGTGAAATGATTGACTGTGGGATTAAATTAAACTGATTTTTGACTGTGACCTTATAAATGTTATAAGTGAGACAATTGGACTCCAAGAAATAACATTTTTTTTAGTTTGACATGACTGCCGGAACTCAGCGATTACACTGGGCGTTGTGGTAGCGCTTCATTTAAGAATTTAGATAAATAAGTCATTTCTTACTGTGGGACCAATCCTAGCCGTTATCCCGCTCTGAAAAAATAGCGACAGTTTCAAAAAGTACATTTCATTGACTTTCTAACAGTATCAATCCGTTTGAGTTACAACAGTTGAGTCACATATTCGTACCAACATGTATTTAGCGATATTTTTCTGATATTACTAGGTTGCATCGCTTTTAACAGTGAAACGATTGACTGTGGGACTTAATTGAACTGATATTAGGCTGTGACTTGATAAATGTGATAAATGAGACAATTGGACTCCAAGAAATAACATTCATCTTAATTTGACATGATTGCCGGAACTCAGCGATTACACTGGGCGCTGTGGTAGCGCTTCATTTAAGAGTTTAGATAAATAAGTCATTCTTTACTGTGGGACCAATCCTAGCCGTTATCGCGCGCTGAAGAAATAGCGACAGTTTCAAAAAACTACAATTCATTGACTTTCTAACAGTATAAATCCGTTTGAGTTACAACAGTTGAGTCACATATTCGTACCAACATGTATTTAGCGATATTTTTCTGATATTACTAGGTTGCATCGCTTTTAACAGTAAAACAATTGACTGTGGGACTTAATTGAACTGATTTTGGCCTGTGACCTTATAAATGTAAAAGTGAGACAATTGGACTCAAAGAAATAACATTGTTCTTAATTTGACATGATTGCCGCAACTCAGTGATTACACCGGGCGCTGTGGTAGCGCTTCATTTAAAAATTAAGATAAAAAAGTCATTTTTTAACTGTGGGACCAATTCTAGCCGTTAGCGCGTGTTAAAGAAATAGAGACAGTTTCAAATACTATATTTCACAGACTTTTTATACATGCCAGTCCGCTAGAGTTACAACGGTTGGGTCACATATTCGTACCAACATGTATTTAGCGATATTTTTCTCATATTACTAGGTTGCATCGCTTTTAACAGTGAAACGATTGACTGTGGGATTAAATTGAACCGAATTTTGACTGTGACCTTATAAATGTTATAAATGAGACAATTGTACCCCAAGAAATAACATTCTTTTTAATTTGACATGATTGCCGGAACTCAGCGATTACACTGGGCGCTGGGGTAGCACTTCATTTAAAAATTTAGATAATTAAGTCATTTTTACTGTGGGACCAATCCTAGCCGTTATCGCGCGCTGAAGAAATAGCGACAGTTTCAAAAACTACATTTCATTGACTTTCTAACGGTATCAATCCGCTTCAGTTACAACGGTTGCGTCACATACTCGTACCAACATGTATTTAGCGATATTTTTCCAACATTACTAGGTTGCATCGCTTTTAACAGTGCAACGATTGACTGTGGGACTTAATTGAACTGATTTTGGACTGTGACTTTATAAACGTTATAAGTGAAACAATTGGACTACAAGAAATAACATTCTTCTTAATTTGACATGATTGCCGGAACTCAGCGATTACACTGGGCGCTGTGGTAGCACTTCATTTTAAAATTCAGATAATTAAGTCATTTTTACTGTTGGACCAATCCTAGCCGTGATCGCGCGCTGAAGAAATAGCGACAGTTTCAAAAACTACATTTCATTGACTTTCTAACGGTATCAATCCTCTTCAGTTACAACGGTTGCGTCACATACTCGTACCAAAATGTATTTCGTGATATCTTTCCGGTAATACTAGGTTGCATCGCTTTTAACAGTGAAACGATTGACTGTGGGACTTAATTGGATCTGATTTTGAGCTGTGACCTTATAAATGTTATAAGTGAGACAATTGGATTCCAAGAAAAAACATTCTTCTTAATTTGACATAATTGCCAGAACTCAGCGATTACACTGGGAGCTGTGGTAGCGCTTCCTTTAAAAAGTAAGATAAATTAGTCATTCTTTACTGTGGGACCAATCGTATCCGTTATCGCGCGATGAAGAAATAGCGAAAGTTTCAAAAACTACACTTCATTGACTTTGCAACGGTGTCAGTTCGTTTGAGTTACAACAGTTGGGTCACATATTCGTACCAACATTTATTTAGCGATATTTATCTGATATTACTAGGTTGCATCGCTTTTAACAATGAAACGATTGACTGTGGGACTTATTTGAACTAACTTTGGACTGTGACCTGATAAATGTGATAAATGAGACAATTGGATTCCAAGAAATAACATTCTTCTTAATTTGATGTGCTTGCCGGAACTCAGCTATTACACTGGGGGCTGTGGTAGCGCTTCATTTAAAAATTTAGATAAATAAGTCATTCTTTACTGTGGGACCAATCCTATCCGTTAACGCGCGCTGAAGAAATAGCGACAGTTTCAAAAACTACATTTCATTGACTTTCTAACGGTTACAGTCCGTGTGAGTTACAACATTTGGGTCACATATTGGTACCAACATGTATTTAGCGATATTTTTCTGATATTACTAGGTTGCATCGCTTTTAACAGTGAAACGATTGACTGTGGAACTTAATTGAACTAACTTTGGACTGTGACCTGATAAATGTGATAAATGAGAAAATTTGACTCCAAGAAATAACATTCTTCTTAATTTGACGTGATTGCCGGAACTCAGCGATTACACTGGGCGCTTTGGCAGCACTTAATTTAAAAATTTAGATAATTAAGTCATTTTTACTGTAGGACCTATCCTAGCCGTTATCGCGCGCTGAAGAAATAGAGACAGCTTCAAAAAGTACATTTCATTGACTTTTTAACAGTATCAATCAGTTTGAGTTACAACGGTTGAGTCACATATTCTTACCAAAATGTATTTTGTGATATCTTTCCGGTAATACTAGGTTGTATCGCTTTTAACAGTCAAACGATTGACTGTGGGACTTAGTTGGAACTGATTTTGGGCGGTGACCTTATAAAGTTATAAGTGAGACAATTGGACTCAAAGAAATAACTTTCTTTTTAATTTGACATGATTGCCGGAACTCAGCGATTACACTGGGCGCTGTAGTCGCGCTTCATTTAAAAATTTAGATAAATAAGTCATTCTTTACTGTGGGACCAATCCTAGCCGTTATCCCGCTCTGAAGAAATAGAGACAGTTTCAAAAAGTACATTTCATTGACTTTCTAACAGTATCAATCCGTTTGAGTTACAACGGTTGAGTCACATATTCTTACCAAAATGTATTTCGTGATATCTTTCCGGTAATACTAGGTTGTATCGCTTTTAACAGTGAAACGATTGACTGTGGGACGTAATTGTAACTGATTTTGGGCTGTGACCTTATAAATGTTATAAGTTAGACAATTGGACTCCAAGAAATAACATTCTTTTTAATTTGACATGATTGCCGGAACTCAGCGATTACACTGGGCGCTGTGGTAGCGCTTCATTTAAAAATTTAGATAAATATGTCATTTCTTACTGTAAGACCAATCCTAGCCGTTAGACCGCGCTGAAGAAATAGAGACAGTTTCAAAAAGTACATTTCATTGACTTTCTAACAGCATCAATCCCTTTGAGCTACAACGGTTGGGTCAATTATTCTTACCAACATGTATTTCGTGATATCTTTCCGGTATTACTAGGTTGCATCGCTTTTAACAGTGAAACAATTGGCTGTGGGACTTAATTGAACTGATTTTGGGCCGCGACCTTATAAATGTGAAAGTGAGACAATTGGACTCCAAGAAATAACATTCTTCTTAATTTGACATGATTGCCGGAACTCAGCTATTAAACTGGGAGCTGTGGTAGCGCTTCATTTAAAAATTTAGATAAATAAGTCATTCTTTACTGTGGGACCAATCCTATCCGTTAACGCGCGCTGAAGAAATAGCGACAGTTTGAAAAACTACATTTCATTGACTTTCTAACGGTTACAGTCCGTGTGAGTTACAACATTTGGGTCACATATTGGTACCAACATGTATTTAGCGATATTTTTCTGATATTACTAGGTTGCATCGCTTTTAACAGTGAAACGATTGACTGTGGAACTTAATTGAACTAACTTTGGACTGTGACCTGATAAATGTGATAAATGAGAAAATTGGACTCCAAGAAATAACATTCTTCTTAATTTGACGTGATTGCCGGAACTCAGCGATTACACTGGGCGCTTTGGCAGCACTTAATTTAAAAATTTGGATAATTAAGTCATTTTTACTGTGGGACCTATCCTAGCCGTTATCGCGCGCTGAAGAAATAGAGACAGCTTCAAAAAGTACATTTCATTGACTTTTTAACAGTATCAATCAGTTTGAGTTACAACGGTTGAGTCACATATTCTTACCAAAATGTAATTTGTGATATCTTTCCGGTAATACTAGGTTGTATCGCTTTTAACAGTCAAACGATTGACTGTGGAACTTAATTGAACTAACTTTGGACTGTGACCTGATAAATGTGATAAATGAGAAAATTGGACTCCAAGAAATAACATTCTTCTTAATTTGACGTGATTGCCGGAACTCAGCGATTACACTGGGCGCTTTGGCAGCACTTAATTTAAAAATTTGGATAATTAAGTCATTTTTACTGTGGGACCTATCCTAGCCGTTATCGCGCGCTGAAGAAATAGAGACAGCTTCAAAAAGTACATTTCATTGACTTTTTAACAGTATCAATCAGTTTGAGTTACAACGGTTGAGTCACATATTCTTACCAAAATGTATTTTGTGATATCTTTCCGGTAATACTAGGTTGTATCGCTTTTAACAGTCAAACGATTGACTGTGGGACTTAGTTGGAACTGATTTTGGGCGGTGACCTTATAAAGTTATAAGTGAGACAATTGGACTCAAAGAAATAACTTTCTTTTTAATTTGACATGATTGCCGGAACTCAGCGATTACACTGGGCGCTGTGGTCGCGCTTCATTTTAAAATTTAGATAAATATGTCATTTCTTACTGTAAGACCAACCCTAGCCGTTATCCCGCTCTGAAGAAATAGAGACAGTTTCAAAAAGTACATTTCATTGACTTTCTAACGGTATCAATCCGTTTGAGTTACAACGGTTGAGTCACATATTCTTACCAAAATGTATTTCATGATATCTTTCCGGTAATACTAGGTTGTATCGCTTTTAACAGTGAAACGATTGACTGTGGGACTTAATTGGAACTCATTTTGGGCAGTGACCTTATAAATGTTATAAGTGAGTCAATTTGACTCCAAGAAATAACATTCTTTTTAATTTGACATGATTGCCGGAACTCAGCGGTTACACTGGGCGCTCTGGTAGGGTTTCATTTAAAAATTTAGATAAATATGTCATTTCTTACTGTAAGACCAATCCTAGCCGTTAGACCGCACTGAAGAAATAGAGACAGTTTCAAAAAGTACATTTCATTGACTTTCTAACAGCATCAATCCCTTTGAGCTACAACGGTTGGGTCATATATTTTTACCAACATGTATTTCGTGATATCTTTCCGGTATTACTAGGTTGCATCGCCTTTAACTGTGAAACAATTGGCTGTGGGACTTAATTGAACTGATTTTGGGCAGCGACCTTATAAACGTGAAAGTGAGACAATTGGACTCCAAGAAATAACATTCTTCTTAATTTGACATGATTGCCGCAACTCAGCAATTACACTGGGCGCTGTGGTAGCGCTTCATTTAAGAATTTAGATAAATAAGTCATTTCTTACTGTGGGACCAATCCTAGCCGTTATCCCGCTCTGAAGAAATAGAGACAGTTTCAAAAAGTACATTTCATTGACTTTCTAACAGTATCAATCCGTTTGAGTTACAACGGTTGAGTCACATATTCTTACCAAATTGTATTTTGTGATATCTTTCCGGTAATACTAGGTTGTATCGCTTTTAACAGTGAAACGATTGACTGTGGGACGTAATTGGAACTGATTTTGGGCTGTGACCTTGTAAATGTTATAAGTGAGACAATTGGACTCCAAGAAATAACATTCTTTTTAATTTGACATGATTGCCGGAACTCAGCGATTACACTGGGCGCTGTGGTAGCGCTTCATTTAAAAATTTAGATAAATATGTCCCTTCTTACTGTTAGACCAACCCTAGCCGTTATCCCGCTCTGAAGAAATAGAGACAGTTTCAAAAATACATTTCATTGACTTTCTAACAGTATCAATGCGTTTGAGCTACAACGGTTGGGTCATATATTCTTACCAACATGTATTTCGTGATATCTTTCCGGTATTACTAGGTTGCATCGCTTTTAACAGTGAAACGATTGACTGTGTGACTTAATTGAACTAACTTTGGACTGTGACCTGATAAATGTGATAAATGAGAAAATTGGACTCCAAGAAACAACATTCTTCCTAATTTGACGTGATTGCCGGAACTCAGCGATTACACTGGGCGCTGTGGTAGCACTTCATTTAAAAACTTAGATAATTAAGTCATTTTTACTGTGGGACCAATCCTAGCCGTTATCGCGCGCTGAAGAAATAGCGACAGTTTCAAAAACTACATTTCATTGACTCTCTAACGGTATCAATCCGCTTCAGTTACAACGGTTGCGTCACATACTCGTACGAACATGTATTTAGCGATATTTTTCCAACATTACTAGGTTGCATCGCTTTTAACAGTGAAACTATTGACTGTGGGACTTAATTGAACTGATTTTGGACTGTGACTTCATAAACGTTATAAGTGAGTCAATTTGACTCCAAAAAATAACATTCTTTTTAATTTGACATGATTGCCGGAACTCAGCGGTTACACTGGGCGCTGTGGTAGCGTTTCATTTAAAAATTTAGATAAATATGTCATTTCTTACTGTAAGACCAATCCTAGCCGTTAGACCGCGCTGAAGAAATAGAGACAGTTTCAAAAAGTACATTTCATTGACTTTCTAACAGCATCAATCCCTTTGAGCTACAACGGTTGGGTCATATATTCTTACCAACATGTATTTCGTGATATCTTTCCGGTATTACTAGGTTGCATCGCTGTTAACAGTGAAACAATTGGCTGTGGGACTTAATTGAACTGATTGTGGGCTGCGACCTTATAAATGTGAAAGTGAGACAATTGGACTCCAAGAAATAACATTCTTCTTAATTTGACATGATTGCCGCAACTCAGCGATTACACTGGGCGCTGTGGTAGCGCTTCATTTAAGAATTTAGATAAATAAGTCATTTCTTACTGTGGGACCAATCCTAGCCGTTATCCCGCTCTGAAGAAATAGGGACAGTTTCAAAAAGTACATTTCATTGACTTTCTAACAGTATCAATCCGTTTGAGTTACAACGGTTGAGTCACATATTCTTACCGAAATGTATTTCGTGATATCTTTCCGGTAATACTAGGTTGTATCGCTTTTAACAGTGAAACGATTGACTGTGGGACGTAATTGGAACTGATTTTGGGCTGTGACCTTATAAATGTTATAAGTGAGACAATTGGACTCCAAGAAATAACAATCTTTTTAATTTGACATGATTGCCGGAACTCAGCGATTACACTGGCCCTGTGGTAGCGCTTCATTTAAAAATTTAGATAAATATGTCATTTCTTACTGTAAGACCAATCCTATCTGTTATCGCGCGCTGAAGAAATAGCGACATTTTCAAAAACTACATTTCATTGACTTTATAACGGTTACAGTCCGTGTGAGTTACAACGGATGGGTCACATATTCGTACCAACATGTATTTAGCGATATTTTTCTGATACTACTAGGTTGCATCGCTTTTAATAGTGAAACGATTGACTGTGGGACGTAATTGGAACTGATTTTGGGCTGTGACCTTATAAATGTTATAAGTGAGACAATTGGACTCCAAGAAATAACATTCTTTTTAATTTGACATGATTGCCGGAACTCAGCGATTACACTGGGCGCTGTGGTAGCGCTTCATTTAAAAATTTAGATAAATATGTCATTTCTTACTGTAAGACCAACCCTAGCCGTTATCCCGCTCTGAAGAAATAGAGACAGTTTCAAAAAGTACATTTCATTGACTTTCTAACAGTATCAATGCGTTTGAGCTACAACGGTTGGGTCATATATTCTTACCAACATGTATTTCGTGATATCTTTCCGGTATTACTAGGTTGCATCGCTTTTAACAGTGAAACAATTGGCTGTGGGACTTAATTGAACTGATTTGGGGCTGCGACCTTATAAATGTGAAAGTGAGACAATTAGACTCCAAGAAATAACATTCTTCTTAATTTGACATGATTGCCGCAACTCAGCGATTACAGTGGGCGCTGTGGTAGCGCTTCATTTAAGAATTTAGATAAATAAGTCATTTCTTACTGTGGGACCTATCCTAGCCGTTATCCCGCTCTGAAGAAATAGAGACAGTTTCAAAAAGTACATTTCATTGACTTTATAACGGTTACAGTCCGTGTGAGTTACAACGGTTGGGTCACATCATCGTACCAACATGTATTTAGCGATATTTTTCTGATATTACTAGGTTGAATCGCTTTTAACAGTGAAACGATTGACTGTGTGACTTAATTGAACTAACTTTGGACTGTGACCTGATAAATGTGTTAAATGAGAAAATTGGACTCCAAGAAACAGCATTCTTCTTAATTTGACGTGATTGCCGGAACTCAGCGATTACACTGGGCGCTGTGGTAGCACTTCATTTAAAAATTTAGATAATTTAGTCATTTTTACTGTGGGACCAATCCTAGCCGTTATCTCCTGCTGAAGAAATAGCGACAGTTTCAAAAACTACATTTCATTGACTCTCTAACGGTATCAATCCGCTTCAGTTACAACGGTTGCGTCACATACTCGTACCAACATGTATTTAGCGATATTTTTCCATCATTACTAGGTTGCATCGCTTTTAACAGTGAAACTATTGACTGTGGGACTTAATTGAACTGATTTTGGACTGTGACTTCATAAACGTTATAAGTGAGTCAATTTGACTCCAAGAAATAACATTCTTTTTAATTTGACATGATTGCCGGAACTCAGCGGTTACACTGGGCGCTGTGGTAGCGTTTCATTTAAAAATTTAGATAAATATGTCATTTCTTACTGTAAGACCAATCCTAGCCGTTAGACCGCGCTGAAGAAATAGAGACAGTTTCAAAAAGTGCATTTCATTGACTTTCTAACAGCATCAATCTCTTTGAGCAAATCGGTTGGGTCATATATTCTTACCAACATGTATTTCGTGATATCTTTCCGGTATTACTAGGTTGCATCGCTTTTAACAGTGAAACAATTGGCTGTGGGACTTAATTGAACTGATTTTGGGCTGCGACCTTATAAATGTGAAAGTGAGACAATTGGACTCCAAGAAATAACATTCTTCTTAATTTGACATGATTGCCGCAACTCAGCGATTACAGTGGGCGCTGTGGTAGCGCTTCATTTAAGAATTTAGATAAATAAGTCATTTCTTACTGTGGGACCAATCCTAGCCGTTATCCCGCTCTGAAGAAATAGAGACAGTTTCGAAAAGTACATTTCATTGACTTTCTAACAGTATCAATCCGTTTGAGTTACAACGGTTGAGTCACATATTCTTACCGAAATGTATTTCGTGATATCTTTCCGGTAATACTAGGTTGTATCGCTTTTAACAGTGAAACGATTGACTGTGGGACGTAATTGGAACTGATTTTGGGCTGTGACCTTATAAATGTTATAAGTGAGACAATTGGACTCCAAGAAATAACAATCTTTTTAATTTGACATGATTGCCGGAACTCAGCGATTACACTGGCCCTGTGGTAGCGCTTCATTTAAAAATTTAGATAAATTTGTCATTTTTTACTGTAAGACCAATCCTATCTGTTATCGCGCGCTGAAGAAATAGCGACAGTTTCAAAAACTACATTTCATTGACTTTCTAACGGTTACAGTCCGTGTGAGTTACAACGGTTGGGTCACATATTCGTACCAACATGTATTTAGCGATATTTTTCTGGTATTACTAGGTTGCATCGCTTTTAACAGTGAAACGATTGACTGTGTGACTTAATTGAACTAACTTTGGACTGTGACCTGATAAATGTGATAAATGAGAAAATTGGACTCCAAGAAACAACATTCTTCTTAATTTGACGTGATTGCCGGAACTCAGCGATTACACTGGGCGCTGTGGTAGCACTTCATTTAAAAATTTAGATAATTAAGTCATTTTTACTGTGGGACCAATCCTAGCCGTTATCGCGCGCTGAAGAAATAGCGACAGTTTCAAAAACTACATTTCATTGACTCTCTAACGGTATCAATCCGCTTCAGTTACAACGGTTGCGTCACATACTCGTACCAACATGTATGTAGCGATATTTTTCCAACATTACTAGGTTGCATCGCTTTTAACAGTGAAACTATTGACTGTGGGACTTAATTGAACTGATTTTGGACTGTGACTTCATAAACGTTATAAGTGAGACAATTGGACCACAAGAAATAACATTCTTTTTAATTTGACATGATTGCCGGAACTCAGCGGTTACACTGGGCGCTGTGGTAGCGTTTCATTTAAAAATTTAGATAAATATGTCATTTCTTACTGTAAGACCAATCCTAGCCGTTAGACCGCGTTGAAGAAATAGAGACAGTTTCAAAAAGTGCATTTCATTGACTTTCTAACAGCATCAATCTCTTTGAGCAAATCGGTTGGGTCATATATTCTTACCAACATGTATTTCGTGATATCTTTCCGGTATTACTAGGTTGCATCGCTTTTAACAGTGAAACAGTTGGCTGTGGGACTTAATTGAACTGATTTTGTGCTGCGACCTTATAAATGTGAAAGTGAGACAATTGGACTCCAAGAAATAACATTCTTCTTAATTTGACATGATTGCCGCAACTCAGCGATTACAGTGGGCGCTGTGGTAGCGCTTCATTTAAGAATTTAGATAAATAAGTCATTTCTTACTGTGGGACCAATCCTAGCCGTTATCCCGCTCTGAAGAAATAGAGACAGTTTCAAAAAGTACATTTCATTGACTTTCTAACAGTATCAATCCGTTTGAGTTACAACGGTTGAGTAACATATTCTTACCAAAATGTATTTCGTGATATCTTTCCGGTAATACTAGGTTGTATCGCTTTTAACAGTGAAACGATTGACTGTGGGACGTAATTGGAACTGATTTTGGGCTGTGACCCTATAAATGTTATAAGTGAGACAATTGGACTCCAAGAAATAACATTCTTTTTAATTTGACATGATTGCCGGAACTCAGCGATTACACTGGGCGCTGTGGTAGCGCTTCATTTAAAAATTTAGTTAAATATGTCATTTCTTACTGTAAGACCAATCCTATCTGTTATCGCGCGCTGAAGAAATAGCGACAGTTTCAAAAACTACATTTCATTGACTCTCTAACGGTATCAATCCGCTTCAGTTACAACGGTTGCGTCACATACTCGTACCAACATGTATTTAGCGATATTTTTCCAACATTACTAGGTTGCATCGCTGTTAACAGTGAAACTATTGACTGTGGGACTTAATTGAACTGATTTTGGACTGTGACTTCATAAACGTTATAAGTGAGTCAATTTGACTCCAAGAAATAACATTCTTTTTAATTTGACATGATTGCCGAAACTCAGCGGTTACACTGGGCGCTGTGGTAGCGTTTCATTTAAAAATTTAGATAAATATGTCATTTCTTACTGTAAGACCAATCCTAGCCGTTAGACCGCGTTGAAGAAATAGAGACAGTTTCAAAAAGTGCATTTCATTGACTTTCTAACAGCATCAATCTCTTTGAGCAAATCGGTTGGGTCATATATTCTTACCAACATGTATTTCGTGATATCTTTGCGGTATTACTAGGTTGCATCGCTTTTAACAGTGAAACAATTGGCTGTGGGACTTAATTGAACTGATTTTGTGCTGCGACTTTATAAATGTGAAAGTGAGACAATTGGACTCCAAGAAATAACATTCTTCTTAATTTGACATGATTGCCGCAACTCAGCGATTACAGTGGGCCCTGTGGTAGCGCTTCATTTAAGAATTTAGATAAATAAGTCATTTCTTACTGTGGGACCAATCCTAGCCGTTATCCCGCTCTGAAGAAATAGAGACAGTTTCAAAAAGTACATTTCATTGACTTTCTAACAGTATCAATCCGTTTGAGTTACAACAGTTGAGTCACATATTCTTACCGAAATGTATTTCGTGATATCTTTCCGGTAATACTAGGTTGTATCGCTTTTAACAGTGAAACGATTGACTGTTGGACGTAATTGGAACTGATTTTGGGCTGTGACCTTATAAATGTTATAAGTGAGACAATTGGACTCCAAGAAATAACAATCTTTTTAATTTGACATGATTGCCGGAACTCAGCGATTACACTGGCCCTGTGGTAGCGCTTCATTTAAAAATTTAGATAAATATGTCATTTCTTACTGTAAGACCAATCCTATCTGTTATCGGGCGCTGAAGAAATAGCGACAGTTTCA
The DNA here is from genome assembly GCF_029227915.1 of Hydractinia symbiolongicarpus. Lineage (NCBI taxonomy): Eukaryota > Metazoa > Cnidaria > Hydrozoa > Anthoathecata > Hydractiniidae > Hydractinia > Hydractinia symbiolongicarpus. The sequence goes on along the minus strand of NC_079876.1, from coordinate 33,952,426 downwards.
AAAACTACATTTCATTGACTTTCTAACGGTTACAGTCCGTGTGAGTTACAACGGTTGGGTCACAAATTCGTACCAACATGTATTTAGCGATATTTTTCTGATATTACTAGGTTGCATCGCTTTTAACAGTGAAACGATTGACTGTGTGACTTAATTGAACTAACTTTGGACTGTGACCTGATAAATGTGATAAATGAGAAAATTGGACTCCAAGAAACAACATTCTTCTTAATTTGACGTGATTGCCGGAACTCAGCGATTACACTGGGCGCTGTGGTAGCACTTCATTTAAAAATTTAGATAATTAAGTCATTTTTACTGTGGGACCAATCCTAGCCGTTATCGCGCGCTGAAGAAATAGCGACAGTTTCAAAAACTACATTTCATTGACTCTCTAACGGTATCAATCCGCTTAAGTTACAACGGTTGCGTCACATACTCGTACCAACATGTATGTAGCGATATTTTTCCAACATTACTAGGTTGCATCGCTTTTAACAGTGAAACTATTGACTGTGGGACTTAATTGAACTGATTTTGGACTGTGACTTCATAAACGTTATAAGTGAGAAAATTGGACCACAAGAAATAACATTCTTCTTAATTTGACATGATTGCCGGAACTCAGCGATTACACTGGTCGCTGTGGTAGCGCTTCATTTAAAAATTTAGATAAATAATCATTTTAAATTGTGGGACCAATCCTAGCCGTTATCCCGCGCTGAAGAAATAGAGACAGTATCAAAAACTACATTTCGTTGACTTTCTAAAAGCATTAATCCGTTTGAGTAACAACGGTTGCTTCACATACTCGTACCAACATGTAATTAGCGATATTTTTCCAACATTACTAGGTTGCATCGCTTTTAACAGTGAAACTATTGACTGTGGGACTTAATTGAACTGATTTTGGACTGTGACTTAATAAACGTTATAAGTGAGACAATTGGAGTACAAGAAATAACATTCTTCTGAATTTGACATAATTGCCGGAACTCAGCGATTACACTGGTCGCTGTGGTAGCGCTTCATTAAAAAATTTAGATAAATAAGTCATTTTATATTGTGGGACCAATCCTAGCCGTTATCCCGCGCTGAAGAAATAGAGACAGTATCAAAAACTACATTTCATTGACTTTCTAACGGTATCAATCCGCTTCAGTTACAACTGTTGCGTCACATACTCGTACCAACATGTATTTAGCGATATTTTTCCAACATTACTAGGTTGCATCGCTGTTAACAGTGAAACTATTGACTGTGGGACTTAATTGAACTGATTTTGGACTGTGACTTCATAAACGTTATAAGTGAGTCAATTTGACTCCAAGAAATAACATTCTTTTTAATTTGACATGATTGCCGGAACTCAGCGGTTACACTGGGCGCTGTGGTAGCGTTTCATTTAAAAATTTAGATAAATATGTCATTTCTTACTGTAAGACCAATCCTAGCCGTTAGACCGCGTTGAAGAAATAGAGACAGTTTCAAAAAGTGCATTTCATTGACTTTCTAACAGCATCAATCTCTTTGAGCAAATCGGTTGGGTCATATATTCTTACCAACATGTATTTCGTGATATCTTTCCGGTATTACTAGGTTGCATCGCTTTTAACAGTGAAACAATTGGCTGTGGGACTTAATTGAACTGATTTTGTGCTGCGACTTTATAAATGTGAAAGTGAGACAATTGGACTCCAAGAAATAACATTCTTCTTAATTTGACATGATTGCCGCAACTCAGCGATTACAGTGGGCCCTGTGGTAGCGCTTCATTTAAGAATTTAGATAAATAAGTCATTTCTTACTGTGGGACCAATCCTAGCCGTTATCCCGCTCTGAAGAAATAGAGACAGTTTCAAAAAGTACATTTCATTGACTTTCTAACAGTATCAATCCGTTTTAGTTACAACGGTTGAGTCACATATTCTTACCGAAATGTATTTCGTGATATCTTTCCGGTAATACTAGGTTGTATCGCTTTTAACAGTGAAACGATTGACTGTTGGACGTAATTGGAACTGATTTTGGGCTGTGACCTTATAAATGTTATAAGTGAGACAATTGGACTCCAAGAAATAACAATCTTTTTAATTTGACATGATTGCCGGAACTCAGCGATTACACTGGCCCTGTGGTAGCGCTTCATTTAAAAATTTAGATAAATATGTCATTTCTTACTGTAAGACCAATCCTATCTGTTATCGGGCGCTGAAGAAATAGCGACAGTTTCAAAAACTACATTTCATTGACTTTCTAACGGTTACAGTCCGTGTGAGTTACAACGGTTGGGTCACAAATTCGTACCAACATGTATTTAGCGATATTTTTCTGATATTACTAGGTTGCATCGCTTTTAACAGTGAAACGATTGACTGTGTGACTTAATTGAACTAACTTTGGACTGTGACCTGATAAATGTGATAAATGAGAAAATTGGACTCCAAGAAACAACATTCTTCTTAATTTGACGTGATTGCCGGAACTCAGCGATTACACTGGGCGCTGTGGTAGCACTTCATTTAAAAATTTAGATAATTAAGTCATTTTTACTGTGGGACCAATCCTAGCCGTTATCGCGCGCTGAAGAAATAGCGACAGTTTCAAAAACTACATTTCATTGACTCTCTAACGGTATCAATCCGCTTAAGTTACAACGGTTGCGTCACATACTCGTACCAACATGTATGTAGCGATATTTTTCCAACATTACTAGGTTGCATCGCTTTTAACAGTGAAACTATTGACTGTGGGACTTAATTGAACTGATTTTGGACTGTGACTTTATAAACGTTATAAGTGAGACAATTGGACTACAAGAAATAACGTTCTTCTTAATTTGACATGATTGCCGGAACTCAGCGATTACACTGGTCGCTGTGGTAGCGCTTCATTTAAAAATTTAGATAAATAATCATTTTAAATTGTGGGACCAATCCTAGCCGTTATCCCGCGCTGAAGAAATAGAGACAGTATCAAAAACTACATTTCATTGACTTTCTAAAAGCATTAATCCGTTTGAGTAACAACGGTTGCGTCACATACTCGTACCAACATGTAATTAGCGATATTTTTCCAACATTACTAGGTTGCATCGCTTTTAACAGTGAAACTATTGACTGTGGGACTTAATTGAACTGATTTTGGACTGTGACTTAATAAACGTTATAAGTGAGACAATTGGAGTACAAGAAATAACATTCTTCTGAATTTGACATAATTGCCGGAACTCAGCGATTACACTGGTCGCTGTGGTAGCGCTTCATTTAAAAATTTAGATAAATAAGTCATTTTATATTGTGGGACCAATCCTAGCCGTTATCCCGGGCTGAAGAAATAGAGACAGTATCAAAAACTACATTTCATTGACTTTCTAACGGTATCAATCCGCTTCAGTTACAACTGTTGCGTCACATACTCGTACCAACATGTATTTAGCGATATTTTTCCAACATTACTAGGTTGCATCGCTTTTAACAGTGAAACTAATGACTGTGGGACTTAATTGAACTGATTTTGGACTGTGACTTTATAAACGTTATAAGTGAGACAATTGGACTACAAGAAATAACGTTCTTCTTAATTTGACATGATTGCCGGAACTCAGTGATTACACTGGTCGCTGTGGTAGCGCTTCATTTAAAAATTTAGATAAATAAGTCATTTTATATTGTGGGACCAATCCTAGCCGTTATCCCGCGCTGAAGAAATAGAGACAGTATCAAAAACTACATTTCATTGACTTTCTAACAGCATCAATCCGTTTAAGTTACAACGGATGAGTCACATATTCGTACCAACATGTATTTAGCGATAATTTTCTCATATTAATAGGTTGCATCGCTTTTAACAGTGAAACGACTGACTGTGGGATTAAATTGAACTGATTTTTGACTGTGACCTTATAAATGTTATAAGTGAGACAATTGGACTCCAAGAAATAAAATTCTTTTTAATTTGACATGATTGCCGGAACTCAGCGATTACACTGGGCGCTGTGGTAGCGCTTCATTTAAGAATTTAGACAAATAAGTCATTTCTTACTGTGGGACCAATCCTAGCCGTTATCCCGCTCTGAAGAAATAGCGACAGTTTCAAAAAGTACATTTCATTGACTTTCTAACAGTACCATCCGTTTGAGTTACAACGGCTGAGTCACATATTCTTACCAAAATGTATTGCGTGATATCTTTCCGGTAATACTAGGTTGTATCGCTTTTAACAGTGAAACGATTGACTGTGGGACTTAATTGAACTGATATTGGGCTGTGACCTTATAAATGTTATAAGTGAGACAATTGGTTTCCAAGAAATAACATTCTTCTTAATTTGACGTGATTGCCGGAACTCAGAGATTACACTGGGCGCTGTGGTAGCACTTCATTTTAAAATTTAGATAATTAAGTCATTTTTACTGTTGGACCAATCCTAGCCGTTATCGCGCGCTGAAGAAATAGCGACAGTTTCAAAAACTACATTTCATTGACTTTCTAACAGCATCAATCCGTTTGAGTAACAACGGATGAGTCATATATTCGTACCAACATGTATTTAGCGATAATTTTCTCATATTAATAGGTTGCATCGCCTTTAACAGTGAAATGATTGACTGTGGGATTAAATTGAACTGATTTTTGACTGTGACCTTATAAATTTTATAAGTGAGACAATTGGACTCCAAGAAATAACATTCTTTTTAATTTGACATGATTGCCGGAACTCAGCGATTACACTGAGCGCTGTGGTAGCGCTTCATTTAAGAATTTAGATAGTTAAGTCATTTTTTCGGTGGGACCAATCCTAGCCGTTATCGCGCCCTGAAGAAATAGCGACAGTTTCAAAAACTACAATTCATTGACTTTCTAACAATATCAATCTGCTTCAGCTACAACGGTTGCGTCACATACTCGTACCAACATGTATTTAGCGATATTTTTCCAATATTACTAGGTTGCATCGCTTTTAGCAGTGAAACGATTGACTGTGGGACTTAATTGAACTGATTTTGGACTGTGACTTTATAAATGTTATAAGTGAGACAATTGGACTACAAGAAATAACATTCTTCTTAATTTGACATGATTGCCGCAACTCAGCGATTACACTGGTCGCTGTGGTAGCGCTTCATTTAAAAATTTAGATAAATAAGTCATTTTTTACTGTGGGACCAATCCTAGCCGTTATCCCGCGCTGAAGAAATAGAGACAGGTTTAAAAACTACATTTTATTGACTTTCTAACAGCATCAATCCGTTTGAGTTACAACGGATGAGTCATATATTCGTACCAACATGTATTTAGCGATAATTTTCTCATATTAATAGGTTGCATCGCTTTTAACAGTGAAATGATTAACTGTGGGATTAAATTGAACTGATTTTTGACTGTGACCTTGTAAATGTTATAAGTGAGACAATTTGACTCCAAGAAATAACATTCTTTTTAATTTGACATGATTGCCGGAACTCTGCGATTACACTGGGCGCTGTGGTAGCGCTTCATTTAAGAATTTAGATAAATAAGTCATTTCTTACTGTGGGACCAATCCTAGTCGTTATCCCGCTCTGAAAAAATAGTGACAGTTTCAAAAAGTAAATTTCATTGACTTTCTAACAGTATCAATCCGTTTGAGTTACAACAGCTAAGTCACATATTCTTACCAAAATGTATTTCGTGATATCTTTCCGGTAATACTAGGTTGTATCGCTTTTAACAGTGAAACGATTGACAGTGGGACTTAATTGAACTGATATTGGACTGTGACTTGATAAATGTGATAAATGAGACAATTGAAATAACCAAGAAATAACATTCTTCTTAATTTGACATGATTGCCGGAACTCAGCGATTACACTGGGCGCTGTGGTAGCACTTCATCTAAAAATTTAGATAATAAAGTCATTTTTACTGTGGGACCAATCCTAGCCGTTATCGCGCGCTGAAGAAATAGCGACAGTTTCAAAAACTACATTTCATTGACTTTCTAACGATATCAATCTGCTTCAGTTACAACGGTTGCGTCACATACTCGTACCAACATGTATTTAGCGATATTTCTCCAATATTACTAGGTTGCATCGCTTTTAACAGTGAAATGATTAACTGTGGGATTAAATTGAACTGATTTTTGACTGTGACCTTATAAATGTTATAAGTGAGACAATTGGGCTCCAAGAAATAACATTCTTTTTAATTTGACATGATTGCCGGAACTCTGCGATTACACTGGGCGCTGTGGTAGCGCTTCATTTAAGAATTTAGATAAATAAGTCATTTCTTACTGTGGGACCAATCCTAGTCGTTATCCCGCTCTGAAAATATAGCGACAGTTTCAAAAAGTACATTTCATTGACTTTCTAACAGTATCAATCCGTTTGAGTTACAACAGCTGAGTCACATATTCTTACCAAAATGAATTTCGTGATATCTTTCCGGTAATACTAGGTTGTATCGCTTTTAACAGTGAAACGATTGACTGTGGGACTTAATTGAACTGACATTGGGCTGTGACTTGATAAATGTGATAAATGAGACAATTGGTCTCCAAGAAATAACATTCTTCTTAATTTGACATGATTGCCGGAACTCAGCGACTACACTGGGCGCTGTGGTAGCACTTCATCTAAAAATTTAGATAGTTAAGTCATTTTTACTGTGGGACCAATCCTAGCCGTTATCGCGCGCTGAAGAAATAGCGACAGTTTCAAAAACTACATTTCATTGTCTTTCTAACGATATCAATCTGCTTCAGTTACAACGGTTGCGTCACATACTCGTACCAACATGTATTTAGCGATATTTTTCCAATATTACTAGGAACTGATTTTGGGCTGTGACCTTATAAATGTGAAAGTGAGACAATTGGACTCAAAGAAATAACATTCTTCTTAATTTGACATGATTGCCGGAACTCAGCGATTACACTGGTCGCTGTGGTAGTGCTTCATTTAAAAATTTAGATAAATAAGTCATTTTTTACTGTGGGACCAATCCTAGCCGTTATCCCGCGCTGAAGAAATAGAGACAGTTTCAAAAACTACATTTCATTGACTTTCTAACAGCATCAATCCGTTTGAGTTACAACGGATGAGTCATATATTCGTACCAACATGTATTTAGCGATAATTTTCTCATATTAATAGGTTGCATCGCTTTTAACAGTGAAATGATTAACTGTGGGATTAAATTGAACTGATTTTTGACTGTGACCTTATAAATGTTATAAGTGAGCCAATTGGACTCCAAGAAATAACATTCTTTTTAATTTGACATGATTGCCGGAACTCTGCGATTACACTAGGCGCTGTGGTAGCGCTTCATTTAAGAATTTAGATAAATAAGTCATTTCTTGCTGTGGGACCAATCCTAGTCGTTATTCCGCTCTGAAAAAATAGCGACAGTTTCAAAAAGTACATTTCATTGACTTTCTAACAGTATCAATCCGTTTGAATTACAACAGCTGAGTCACATATTCTTACCAAAATGTATTTCGTGATATCTTTCCGGTAATACTAGGTTGTATCGCTTTTAACAGTGAAACGATTGACTGTGGGACTTAATTGGAACTGATTTTGAGCTGTGACCTTATAAATGTTATAAGTGAGACAATTGGACTACAAGAAATAACATTGTTCTTAATTTGACATGATTGCAGGAACTCAGCGATTACACTGGTCGCTGTGGTAGCGCTTCATTTAAAAATTTAGATAAATAAGCCATTTTTTACTGTGGGACCAATCCTAGCCGTTATCCCGCGCTGAAGATATAGAGACAGTTTCAAAAACTACATTTCATTGACTTTCTAACAGCATCAATCCGTTTGAGTTACAACGGATGAGTCATATATTCGTACCAACATGTATTTAGCGATAATTTTCTCATATTAATAGGTTGCATTGCTTTTAACAGTGAAATGATTGACTGTGGGATTAAATTGAACTGATTTTTGACTGTGACCTTATAAATGTTATAAGTGAGACAATTGGACTCCAAGAAATAACATTCTTTTTAATTTGACATGATTGCCGGAACTCAGCGATTACACTGAGCGCTGTGGTAGCGCTTCATTTAAGAATTTAGATAAATATGTCATTTCTTACTGTGGGACCAATCCTAGCCGTTATCCCGCTCTAAAGAAATAGCGACAGTTTCAAAAACTACATTTCATTGACTTTCTAACGATATCAATCTGCTTCAGTTACAATGGTTGCGTTACATACTCGTACTAACATGTATTTAGCGATATTTTTCCAATATTACTAGGTTGCATCGCTTTTAGCAGTGAAACGATTGACTGTGGGACTTAATTGAACTGATTTTGGACTGTGACTTTATTAATGTTATAAGTGAGACAATTGGACTACAAGAAATAACATTCTTCTTAATTTGACATGATTGCCGGAACTCAGCGATTACACTGGTCGCTGTGGTAGCGCTTAATTTAAAAATTTAGATAAATAAGTCATTTTTTACTGTGGGACCAATCCTAGCCGTTATCCCGCGCTGAAGAAATAGAGACAGGTTTAAAAACTACATTTCATTGACTTTCTAACAGCATCAATCCGTTTGAGTTACAACGGATGAGTCATATAAGAGATAGGAAAATACCAATGTTAGGACAGACCCCCTTAGCAGTTTCCTATCCCACGTTAAATTATAGATCATCCCCGTTAAATCAACGATAGAAGAGTCCATAAAATCCATGTGCACTTTACCACTTTACGTCAAATAAGCGGGCATGCTCTATAATATCTGTCCAAAACCCCCACCCCAGCCGTGTCCCCTCCCTCCCCTCCCCATGGGTCCCTACCCACCCTCATCTGTCGTGTCCCCCAATTATAGTGTTATGTGTGACTATAATGTCCTCTTTCCAGTGTGGTAATACCATCTTCCATAATTATACGCTTATCATCATCAGCATTGAGAGCGAGTTTATTTGTTTTTATGGTATGAACATCATGCTTAATCGATCGAAAGGTCATCTGTTCCCTGTAAACATTTTCACCCTCGAACAGACATCTCTTATTGTCATCGAAACCTATGGTCTTCCTTACCACACACTTCTTGACACCCTTGCACCTCTTATCCTCACTACCACATAGCTGTTTGTAAGCGTAGGTCTTCGCTCTTAGGGCAACAAACTCCGTCATTACCTTGCCACCTAACTCGTCCTTCATCAGCCCAATGATCTTTTTGTTCAAACCTAATGGTAGAGGTCTACCATCTTTCTCATCGTACCCTGATGTGTCAAATCTCAAAGCTATATCGTCGGCGATATCTTTGTAAAAGTCGTCGGTTTTTATGTGGTAGACGAATGAATCCGTATCCATGTAGCAAAGCTTTACATCCACACCATATTTTGGTCTCATATAATCATAGTGGAACTCATACATAACCATCTTGGACAAGTCGAGAATTGCCAGTCCCAGGTAGATTGGCTTATTCATTTTGATCTTGATCTTGGACATCTCTATGCCCATCAGTGTTTCCGAGAACCACGTGCCACCCTTGAAGTTGGGCTTCATCACCAGCTTCTCATATTGTTCTTTCTTGGTAGCCAAACGTATATCCTTCTGCCTTCGCTGATTCTCCATTGTCTTCCCAAAGACCGAATTATTCATCAGCTTGAAAAAGTCCTTTTCGAAGTCATTAGTTGATTTGGTACGCAAATCAGTGTTGAAATCTATGTACGACTTCAACCACGCACTCTGATCAAATCTCAAGACCCTATGAACCTTCTCAAGAACAAGACCATGCTTCAACGCTTGATCAAGCGCACGGATATGAGTGATATATTTCTTCTTGTCTGAAAGACACGGTGTCAGCTTCTCGACGCCATTAATGACCTTCCTCTCGGGCATGAAAGGAAGGTCGTTATGAGAATCATGAAGCTCCCGTGGATAGCTAACATCAACCTCAAGGATGTACCCCTTTTCACCGTTTTCCACAGCTAATTGTGAAATCAGTTCGAATGTAAAATCAGAAACCACGTCATCAACCCACTCAAACCCTCCGGTCGGCATCTTCTGAATCATGGCCCAGCCGTACAAATTATTTGCATCTAGGTACTGGAGATAGCTATTCATCTCCTTACTCTCAGATGTGTTGGCTTTGGTGGTATATTGTTTTTCCTCTTTCGGTACAGACGGTCCCCAACATACCTTTTCATACAAACCCATGATCTTATCCTTCATGGCTCTGTAAGCTTTACTAGTTTTCACCTTGATGACCCTAGGTACATGTTTCATAAACCAGTACCTCAATTCAATCAATTTTCTTTTTACAAAAGGCACGGTTTTAGCCATTTCCTGCTGCTCAAATAAATCCATGCAATTCCCATCCGATGTGTTGTACTCGTCCCCCATATACTTATTCTTGGCCTTGGCGTAGCGGTGGACAGCCTGACACAATCCACCCCTAATACCACTCTCAATGAACATGATCATCTCCATATCCGACAATAAATCTAGACTAACCTTGGTCTTTTTCAAACAAGCCCTCCAGGCTAATCCCGGAGCAGTGTAAAAGTGAGCAGGGTCTAGATCGTAGTTTCTCAAGCATGTTTCTCTGAATGTCTCAAACACATCACTCAGAAGCAGAACATCCGTCTTGAGATAGATATCATGATAAACGCCCATATTTTCAACTTTCATGTCCTTCCACACCTTTTGGGCATGCGCATAATCGGCATCGCTGATACCATTCATGTTCAGCTTGCTGTAGAAATCATCCTTTGACGGGAGCTCAGTTTCATTAAACCTATCGAATGAGTTAACATACTCATATGGGTATACACCCTTCCTTCTCATTATGTTGAATTCGTCACCATTGAAGAATTTTCGAAGGTTTTTGCACTGATCATCTGATAGGTTGTCAGCCAGAGAGCTTAGGCCGCTTGACATAAATCTAAATGAATCGATGAATCTCAGCTTTATCTTCCTGTCCTTAGTCTCACCATTTTTGTCGATGTATTCACCAACCTTAACATCGGTCGAGAAAGAGATATATTTCTCCTTATTCTCTGCGATTACATCCATACCATCCTCTCCGTACTTCCTTGCAAGCTCCTTAATGAATAAATGCGCATCATATCCGCTCAGATTGTGGAAGACAACCGGGATATAATTAGGTACCTTATACCGCAGATTACACCCCTGATGAGCGGCTCCACGAAACTTACCGGTGAAATGACAGTGATCCCTAACCTTGATGTCATCCTTGTCATCAAATTCCTTCATGCAAATGTGGCACACATCGGCTCTATTGAAACCGTCACGCTCCTCATCCGTCAGTGGATCCATTTCTTTCTGAGGAAACATGTTATATAACCTTTCCGCCTCGGAAACCACATGATCCACAAAACGCGTAACACAGTCCTCACCGCGATAAAGATTAAGAGGGTTGGGAACGTCACCATGAGCATATTTACTATAACAACAGAATCCGGTGGGAACATGTTTACCAACTTTCTCGGTGGATGATCCGCATTTTCTCTCATCTTCTGGCAACTCATTTGTAAAAGCTTCGAAATCGGCATACATGATGAATGGGGCTTTGAGCTGAAACTTACCATCGGTGAAGGTTAGGGTGCTACCCTCCTTAGGGAGTTGAATCTTAGCGGCATCGTTATTCTTGCAATACTCAAAGTGCTCATCCCTTTTCTGTTCGCTTGGAAAACCTGAGAGACAATTCAAGCAATAATGCTCTCTATGTCCATCCTTCGAGTTAACCTTGCTCAGTACACCGCTCAAGTTCTTAACAGCGATATAATGTCTCTTATCCCCCTCACACAGTAAAAACAAAACAACCGTCTCCTTACGATCAAGATGCTTCGACTTGCGACACATGTAGATACCTTCTCCCTCATCCTTTGTCAAAACATGCACAGCGACATCGGGGTTCCTCCTCTCGAAGAGATCTATCTTGTTTAGCGCCATTGGGAAAGTTAGACCATCCCAATTATACTTATCATGCTTCTTAAGGATTGAGATTCGTTCAGGGTGATTATCGATCTTATCATGATTGAGAGCAGCGATAACGGCCCATTTGAAGCATTCTTCATCCTCGTTATGTGGGTTAATCACGGATCGCTTACCACTGAAGTTCTCCGGCAGCGGCAAGTAAGAACTACCTCTAGTTAATTTCAGTTTATGGAAGTCCACATGCATATGCAAGATTTTATCGATTGTGAATCCGCTGGCAGGTAGAGCAGGGTTTTCAATCTGCTCGATTATCTTTTTACACATACGATCGAAAACATCAGAAATGTCATCGTGGGCGTGCAGTATCTCCATATAGCTATTGAAAGCTTTATCGACATGTACACATGGGGCATCGGCCGAGCTGGTGTCCTCCCTTACCCACTTCACCCACAAGGTCGCCTGAGTCTTCAGCGACTTTTTCTGCCCTAGCACGTCACTCATCAACCTATTTACGACGTGCCCGACCTTTTCGAGAAAGACCCTGACATTCTTCCCACCATCCGAGTTTATTTTGAAACGTTTGTATGAACCTACAAAAGCTTCTTCAATGGGGGTATAGGGGTTTTTCTCCTCCTCCACCTCCTCCTCCTCCTCCTCCTCCACCTCTTCCTCTTCCTCTCCACTGCCCTTTTTATACAAACCCATGATCTTATCCTTCATGGTTTTGAAAGCTTTGCTCGCTTTCTCCTTAATAGCCTTAGGTACATGATTTATTAACCAGTCTCTCCATTCGATCAACTTGCTTTTCAAATCCATGTCTTGTTGGCTAGTGCCCGGTCTCGGTGCCGGTATGGGTGCTGGTACCGGTCTCGGCGCTGGTACTGGTCTAGTGGGTCTCGGCGCTGGTACTGGTCTGGTGGGTCTCGGCATGGGTACGGGTCTGGTGGGTCTCGGCAGGGGTACGGGTCTAGTGGGTCTCGGCACGGGTACGGGTGTTGACACAGTAGTGGGTGTCAATAATTCGATCAGATCGGCCTTTCTGAGCCTTGAGTAGCCACGTAGGCCGCGTTCTCTAGCGAGAGCTCTTAATTCAACAACTGTATTTCTCGAAGTCATGCTTGGTTGTGATATACGATTTTGTAATCTTTAAGATGTTTGGCTATGATATACGATTTTGTAATCTTTAAGCCATTTTTATAAATCGTTAACCGGGGTGGAGGGTCGTGAGTGTCCTAGTTTGTGGGGCAACCACCATGTTAAATTGTAGTAAAACACGCTTTGTGATACATACATCGATACACCATGGGTACCCACCCATTGGCACCTCGAGGGTCGTGAATCACATTTGTTACCCGTCCGAGTAACAAAAAATGCCCTAACAATCCGACCCCTCAAATATTTTGTCTAATGACAAGATCTATTGATGCGCGACATATAGGGCATTTATCCCCCCTATTCTCCAATTTATTTGCGCACGATAAACAGCAGCAAAAATGCCCTGTTCTACCATGAACAATGGTGGCGGTCTTTCGTTTAGAAAGACAAATGATACATCTATTATCTTCATCAATGTCATCGTCTGCGTCGTCCTCATCATCAACCTCAACCCGTGCTGGTACTGGTCTAATCGGTGCTGGTACCGGTCTTGGCACTGATACATTTGGTCTCATCACGGGTCCAGAAAATTCGGTCACTTCGAGATCCAGCATCCCTATGACGAGCGGTAAAGTCATATCGGGATATCTTGCGGGTACTGTTGATAACAGTAATTCGATAAGCTCAGCCCTTCTGAGCCGCGAGTATCCACGTAGGCCAAGGTACCTCGCTCTGGCTCTTAAATCAGGGACCGTGAAAAGATCAAAGTCATCAATATATTCTCTACTGTGTATCAAATCGAGAACGATTCCTGAAGACATGCTTGGCTATGATATACGATTTTGTAATCTTTAAGCCATTTTTATAAATCGTAAACCGAGGTCGCGAGGATCGTGAGGGGCTTCGTTCGCAAGACAACCTCCGAGGTCGCGAGGATCGTGAGGGGCTTCGTTCGCAAGACAACCACCCGGGGTTGCGCTGCTCCATGGTGGTAAAACGCGGTTTATGATACTGACATCGCTCCACCATGGATCGTTTCCCGGAGTGTAAATGTTGGTGGGTACTCCCCCAGGGAAAAAAATCAGGACCTCCGAGGTCGCGAGGATCGTGAGGGGCTTCGTTCACAAGACAACCACCCGACCCCATGGCGGTAAAACGCGGTTTATGATACTGACATCGCTCCACCATGGGTACCCACCCACCAACACCTTGAGGGCCATGACCGGTTAGACCATGGGTACCCACCCACCAACATTTGTTACTCGTCTGAGTAACAAAAAAATACCCAATCACTTGGATCTTTTGTCGTTATAACGTTTTTGAGCTTTTAGATATGCCTCCCTGTTTTTCGACCTCCACCTTGAACAGTATCCATACCATTCCTTCTTGGTATCCAGATCGATGGTGTAGGATGGGTCGAGATCATTCTTCTCAATCACCTCAACCAGTTTAGCCTTTCTCATACCCACGATATACTTAATTCCGCGGGATTTAGCAACCTCTCGCAACTCTCTCAGTTTCATCAATTTATAATCCGGTGTGGTATCCATGTCTGACATATTAATATAATATATGAAAAACTTTAAGCACTTTTATCGTACCACATCATAACACAAAAAGGAGATAAATAAAGGTGTGCATAAATAAAACATGTCAAAACTTCAAGAGACTTACTATCAACCTCAAAATTTATGGAAAGGACAAAAGGCTGTTCAGAATTTAAGAGTATTCGGCTTCGGGCCAAAGGAGATTAAGAAGTGGCTATCAAAGCAAGCATTTTGGCAAGTACATTTACCCGCCCCAAAACATGTTGAAAGACCACATTATGAAGTTACCACCCCTAATGATTTACATCAATTCGATTTATTGTACATGCCCGGTGACATACTGTATGGTAATAAATATAAGTACATTTTGTCGGGAATCGATGCTGCTTCCAGATACAAGGTAGCCCGACCTTTGAGGACTAAGAAAGCCAAAGAGGTTGCCGCTATGATTGAGGACATCTACAAGGCAGGACCATTAACTTATCCGAAAACTTTCCAATGTGATAACGGTTCAGAATTCAAGGCAGATGTATCAAAGCTGTTGGAGAAGCATAAGGTTGAAATTAAAAGAGCGACTACAAAATATAAGCATACACACACAGCTTTTGTTGAGGCGTTGAACAAGATACTTGCCGAAAATTTATTCAAAATACAAGATGCCCAAGAACTGAATGATTCGGAAAAGGTATCATCTACATGGGTTAAGCATCTGTATAAACTGATTGATAGGCTAAACGATACAAAGACGCAGATGATTGATATGAAGCCAAAAGATGCTATTATAATGAAAGAGGTGCCTCTGGTTAATCAAGAGAGCTATCCACCTGAAGTAGAATTACCTAAAGATGGCTTGTATAGATATCTACTACAACCTGGTGAAGAGCATGATGATGGGCGGAGACGGGCAACCGATAGAATATGGTCGAAAAACACATATAGATTGCGTGAGGTAATAGCGCAACCTGGTAACCGTGTAATGTACTATGTTCAAGACGGACCCGGACGGGCTTTTGTAAAAGAGGAATTGATGTTAATACCTGAAGATACAGATTTACCTCCTGATTATGTGCAAGGTTGGTGAAAAGGGGGGCGATATCTTTACCTGTTTCTGGTAAAGATGATTGTGCCGAGGATCGCGCAGGGCGGTTGGCAGATAGGGCCGCTATGGCTCAGTCTTTGGGGGGCGATCGCGCCACATAATGTCACAAACCGCCTTAATATTAATTTTTATCGTACCACACGAAATATGCGAGCGGTGTACATGCGCACATCACTAACCTTGATTTACGGTCCTTCTGAGGCTTTGAACCTGGTCCATTAGACTTTTTTCAAACTGGTTGCGAGTTTCGCTCTCCATCTTTCTGTCGGTTTTCGTCATCTTGTCCAGAGCTTCGTAGTATATACCGCTCAGGGTTTGAAATTCAATGTGACTAATGTCGTCATTATTCAGAGCCCGCGAGACGGAGTTTTCAAACACGGCGATGGCGGACGTCGCAACATCATATAATTTCATGACCTTGTCAAGTTTGCTCCGATATCTTTTAATCAGGGCCATGACGGAGCCCGTGAAAATGGTTCCGGACAGTGCTACGGCTCCCAATCCCACGGAAGCGGGGATTCCGATGAGCGTGGCACCGGTTACCACCGAACCTATGCCCGAAGCGACGGTTAGGGCCGTGGCGCTGGCATTTAAAAGCACCAGTCTGTGCAGCGTCTTGTTATATTTCTCATATTTTGTATTGCACTTATCACGTAATTTTCTAAGCTCCCCAAGTTGAGAGTTCACAGTATTAGTATTAAACTTGTCCTGCTCGCTCGAATACTCGGGAGCCGTGGGTAGCTTCGGATAAATCTCTGCCATTTGGTTACTACAAAGAAAAAAACTTTACTCTAAATAACCTATATCCAGTTTATCCAGATCCTTGAGAGTTCTATGATACGTATCACACAAATTCTCAAAATCGGCTCTACAGATCCGAGTGTGCCAGAGTAGCGTTTTATCGAAAACATCGATGGCATTTTGTACAACGCGATATGCGGCTCTTAATTTGATAAGTTTCTCCCGATATGTCCTAACATATTGGGCGGTAACCGCATAGGAAGCCGAGCCCAATAGACACATACCCGAATTCCACATGTAATTTCCATGGGTACCGCCCAAATTTCTAATAATGGTCACCGCGGTCGCTATCGAGCCGGTAATTGCTGCGGTTCCGGATAATCCCTCCAGAATCGACCATATGATCAGAGATCCTCCGTGTTCGTGTGTCCTGTCTTGGAACTTGCCTCGTAATTTCACCAGCTCCTCAAGTTGGGAATTGGATATATCCGTTTTAAAAGTTTCTTCTCTGGTACTAGAACTCTCTGCCATTTCTATTATATTAGGAAAAAAACTATCCTTTAAATAAAATAATGGCGGACATTGATATTGATCCGTTTGGTGACCACGACCTACCCGACGAGGGTACCGATGACTCCACACCTCTGGTACCGAGGGAACGCACACGAGTACAGATACATACTGCCGATGAGGAGACATCATTCGGTGGAGAAACCTCTTTGCGCTCCAGAGTTACCAGTGAGCTGGTTAAATCGCTCTATGAGAAGCTACTAACTATATATCCAAACGAGAACCCGAGCGTAATACATACCAATCTGTTTGAGTCTCGTGGTCGTGAATTATACTACAAGGGTGATAACAGACCTCTGACAAATGGTGGATCTCTAAGGTCTACCGGTACCATTGCAGATCTATTGGGCAAGAAAAGGCTGCGCGGTTTGGGGTTCGATATACCGAAAGGTAGTATAACCCCCCGACAGGCCGCTAGGCTAAACAAAATAGAAGAGAGACTACCGTCACCGGATAAAATAGAGAATGCGACCGATATAGAATTAGAAACCATGTCTGGAGATGTTGTGAACAGTGCGGAAGATTTAATTTCATTGGTCAAACAACAATCTGTAGACCATGAAGCAACCCAGACCGGTGATCTATTTGAATATCCTATGCGTGAATTGCTAGGATTGGATAGATCATTGAGAAACATAAGAGGAAGTCTTCAGGATGAAGTTGCAAAAAAAGTTCAGCTCGAACAGCATATTGACAGAGAAAAAAACAAGTTGGAAGAGATGGAAAACACACCAAATATGACCGAGGAACAACAAAATGAAGCGAAAGAAAGGTTGAAAGGTTTGCAAAATGAGTTGAAAGGCCGGCAAGAGATTATCGATATTCTCAAAGGTAAACTTAACAGTCAAATAAAAAGCATCAGGGAGACGATTACCAAAGTACTTGACAAAGAAACTACATTGGGTGAAAAGATACGAACGCTATTCCGTGAGCAGGGTATCACCATCGTCAGTGTACTAACGGCATTTGGTATGGTTATCGGCCTTCTAGTTGAAACTTTGACACCAGGGGGTGGGGGGTCATCCACCGGTAATACAAAAAATCATGAAAAAACCGAAGGTGGTGCGAGGGAATGGATAAAGAACAAGCTGAACGCGCTGGGATCTCTCCTGGGTAGATTAGCCGGTGCCGCAGCCGCATCACTGCCCGGTATAATTGGATCCATCGTATCATGGATCCTAAATAGAGCAAAGGAAGCCGTCGGTTGGTTGAGTCAAAACCTGTGGGCTTTGATAGTTGGAATCGGAGGTCTGATATACACCTACATGGTGACAAAGCGTTAGCTATTCCGAATATATGTTACATGTGTCATGTAACATAATACCCGCGGCATAGTACTATTTTTCGAAATACCACACGGCACCCCCGACACCGATCATGCTTAGCGCGATAAATGCCAATTCCCGTTCATGCTGGCCATTGCTGGGTGTATAAAAGTCGCTCAATACGGGCCTGCGCGGAATATCTGTGAGAGGTGATCCTCCAAATACTTTTTTATATTCCCGCATCGCGTCATCCAGCTCCGTGAATTTACCCTCGGCCTTCTTCTCAAGTCTGAGCTGCTTGTTGATAAAGTCAACCCTCTCTTGTCTTTTACGTTGCCATATAACCTGAGCCTTCTGCAGTTGTTCTATGGCTAGATCATGCCGCTTCCGTTCCTTATCTATCCTATCCTTTGATAAACTTGAAAAGAGGTAGCTTGATCCGGTGAAGGCCAAAGCGTTCGCAAAGGCACCTCCCAACATCATTGCAATTGAAGCCATGTTTATATAATCCGGTATAATATAGTGGCGTTATTTTAATACGATAGCCTCGGAGTCTATGACATCAGAGTCGTCTATGACCTCGGTATCGATGTATTCCACCTTGGGTAAAATCCTCTCAACTTTCTTGCGCTGGCATAAAACCCAGACCAACCATTCCAGTATTCGCAACATTATATATTTATAGTTTCAGGTATAATTTTTTGCTTAACTAGATATTCTCTTGTCATTTCACTTGCGGCGACTATGGCTACAAGCTTTCCGGTATCTTCCAGGTCAAACTTCTGAATTGAGGGTGGTGTCATTTTTAATACCTTTTTCCCGAGCATTGAATAGCCTACAGCGAAAACGCATACGACCGATGCTTTATAAATATCGTTGACTATACTTTTCTTATCCATGTCTTATATTTACTTCAAGATTATAGTATCGCGATATTATCCCTTTATTCCATTTCAAGCTTACTTATTCTCATAGTTTTTTTATTACCTGAGTTACTTGGTGGGGTACCCTTCACCTTAATATTTTTGTCCTTATTTTTATAGACGAAATAAGCACCAATTAAGACAAGTACTATCACCCCACCACCACCCATTATTGTGTAGTTCACTCCGCCGTGTTTGGGGCCATCTGTCACGGAATCCTCGATGACCATATCCTTAGGTGTGTCTGAGGTGCCGGCCGGGTTTGTGTCTGAGGTGCTGACTGTACCTCCGTCTGTGCCATGAGCAATCTTTTATATTCTTCCCTATTTTTACGATTGAATTCAGCCAGCCTCTTACCGGCCTCAACCTTTTTAGGGTTCTTCGTTGTCACCTGAACTGGAGTATCCGACATCTTTAGTATCCGTATCGATATTGTTTAAATTTTTTCCCGCGATATAATGCCTACCTGTTATTAAACCTACACTGATTGGTGATAGTAGTGATCCGAACTTATAATATAGATCACATGTGAACCTTTGGAGTGCCGAGTTTAGGAATGGATCATTCTCCAGGTCATCACTCAGAGGTTTTTGATTTTTTATACCGAGAGCTGTACAGGCGCCCATGGAGTACATGTGGATTATTGACTGTCCCAAAGACTTTACCATTTGACCAGACAGTTTAGCCTCGTATATGGCGAAAAGTTTATCCACCTCATTATTCCCGAGCTTATGGATCCCCGCCTCCGTATACATCTTCCCCAGATACAGGATACTATTTCCGGTCAGCACGCACTCGAGCAATTTCTGTCTCTTCCCATCATCCTGGTCATCCCGTTCATCGATAAAAATTAGGTTGTCAATTGCTGTTTCAGCCATTTTCAATAGCGATAGGTATTTTTTAATACAAAAAAGGCAAAAACTAACCAATACCAGCAATAGCGCCACGGCTGTCACCAGTAATATGAAATTTATATATTCTATCATGGTATTGTAGGATAGTACTGTAGTTTTCCTATAGATTTGTTACAAGAGTCTTGTAACAAAAAATGCCCATTCTAGCAAATCACGTGAGTTCGTGGAGATTCCATCCTCATGACTAAATGTGTATATTTGCCATCTTTCAGCCTTTCCTTGACCTTCCGGATCTCCGACGATTCAATGACATCATTCTCTTTGTGGATGGTTGCGAGATCATCCCTGTCCTTCGGATACCACACATATAACATTTTTGCCTGCCTTCGTAAGTTCTTCGGTATCGCGGTGTATGATTGTGTGAGTAGCCACATGGAGTGGTTTCGATGCCGACCGCTGATGGCCAGCTCCAGCAGTGGTTGCCTCTTTTTGTCCAGTTTCTCATCCGCGATGATGTCATCGATCAGGAATAATGTTTTGTATCCGGCACAGAAATCCGTCATCTTTTGAATCCATTCATACAACATACCTCTTGGCTCAATTAGAATCACATATCTATCCCTCCAGAACCAGTTACTCCCCATATATGTCTTGTTCCATCTTAATGTTGGACATATAATCACAATGAAATCAAAGTGATCAAAGTATTCACTCTCCAGCAGTGTTACTACGCGTTTGGATTTTCCGCAGCCCGTTGGACCGACGAATAGTGCCGTGTGAGGATCTTTCATGTAGTCCATCTTAATATAGTACATCCATAATTTCACCGTTTTGAATATTTAATTGAGCATCCATGATTAGATATATGTAGGCGTTTAAGGATCCCGCGGTTTCGCCCGTCTTTTCAACTTGCAGTGTGATCCCCTCGCTCGCATTTTCAATCCGTCGGCCGGTCCCGTGCAGTGAGTTTTCATCTATGGTTCTGAAATCCAGCCATAGAGCATATTTCGTGGTTAGGTAGTCCGCGACCTTCACATCATGTAGTTGCAGATGTTTCTGTATTTCACCGGCGTTGCTGTCCTTTTGCTTGCCCTCTGCGAAATACTTGCATATTTAACCATAATGCTCAAACGGTTGCATCCCCTGAGCGAAAAGTTGGTTAGGCTTACCCTCAACTATGGCGGATACCTTTTTGATCTTAGGATTGTAGAACCTACCGGTATCTCGTTTGTAAGCTTTCTCTTCCTCAAACAGAACCAATATACCCTTCAGGGACTTGCACGGTGTATTGAATGACCAATTCCACGTTGTGTCCGACTTATCCACCCTAATTTGTCTATGTCTCAGAAATCTGTCATAGAGTACGGCCATGTTTTGGTATTCATTTGAAATGAATCTGGCGAGTGTGGGTTGTGTCACAATCTCATATTCGAGAGATATGTTGGAGATTTTGTATTTAGCATCCGGCGCGGGTGCCGATGTGGCACCGGAAGGTTTGGTTGGTGTTGATAATACTACCCTGTCATAATTGTTGAATGTTATCTCATAACACAGCCTATTACCTAATCCAGCCTGATAATATGGGATCGTGCTATCTAACATTTCAAAATCTAGTGGTATGGTGAACTTGTTTTTGTATGCATCATAAATAGCTTTGTCCGCTACCTCTGATGCGTCTTTATCCGCGGCTCCAACTCTCAGTTTCATACAGTTTTCTGTACACCCTTCATCACAGATGATACCTTGTCTTATTGCATTTCTTTTTTCTGACTTGGTTAACCATAAATCTCTGTAGCACCCGAAAAGATCAAAGTCATCAATGCTCAGAATCTCGGTACCCTCGAACTTGATAGCTAGCTTTTTAACAATTGCCCTCCCTATGTTAGAGACCAATGTTCTCTTCGTGTCGACTTTTGACTTGAGTTCAACGTCGAAACTTATTTTCGAAGTACCAGGAACAATGACATCATCGTTACCTAAATTAGGGAACCTAATCAGGAGTAACTGGTTCTGATCAATCTCACTTGGGTTGTGAGTGACAATTACTTTTTGATGCGTTCCTTTTACGCCATGTGCGATCCTAAGTGAACGTTCTGGGTTTAACTTTTTCCCGTATTCCATGCTATTCCATATTACTTTTATTTTATTTTACTTTAATTCGGTTAATGCTACGGTATCATCTGTACGCCGTATCTCTTATGTGAATGGTAACTGTTGTCTTCATACCACCCCATAACACCTTACCATCCTGACCTGTGACTCTCATGGTAAGTGATTGAAGTAAACCTTTCTTTAGTTTCCTTTATTGCGGATTTTTCGGTTCAATATATGTAAAATCACCACCATACTCGGATATATGATATGTCATCAGGTTGTTGCTATATTCACCATCTTTAAGATTTAAAGAGTTATCCAATTCATTAAGATTAAAATGTAGTTCCGTTACACCCTCCATATTGAATATTTTACTCAACTTAGAGTTTCTAGCTAGTTGTGTTGATTTTACATCACCTCTCACGATTGAATTCAACTCCCTACCCGTGTAGTGCTGACCCTGTTGTAACCTAACCGTGGTAACTCCATCGGCCAAGGGTATATCTATTGGAGCTGTAGCTACATATGTGACATTATCTGAAAACGTCTCCACGATCGCAACCTCCTTTGTACCATGTGAGTTGTCTATCGGTTGATACAAATAGATTTTCTTCTCGCTATTTACGTCCTTTATTGTGATATACATTATTATATTAGAGATTGTGAATATATTTAAATCAAAGAATGGATGATATTTTCAGATATAATCCGAATGCGGCATATAAGCCAAATGGAGGGCGGGATCTTCAAATATTGGGCGCTAGGGATCTGTACAAACAGGCCATTATTGTGTCTGAAAGTGGCTCTTTCCCCGCTTCCTTTCCTAATATTTTTACCAATTATGAACTTAGTCATAACGCGCAACGTATGAGAATTTGGAATGATCAACCTTTTAGACTATGGCAAACCCAGCTAAATTTCGCCACTTGGTGTGCTTCAAGTGCCTGTGGGGTAAGTTCCGAACACCTGAAGGATGGTAGATCTATGGTCAGGTCAATATATCGTTTTCATGTGTATTATCACATTAGACGAATCATTAAGCGCCTACAGACACCTCTACCATTTGAGGATAGTTTTAATCAATATGATAATCCTTATTCAAATGAGGAATTTCTAAAAATCTGTGGTGAGTATGATGTTGATTCCAACCCCATGAAATACAGAGGTCAGTACTTTTTTACTTCATATCAAAAAAGACGTAAAGACTATCCAACTCCCGGGTTGAGTTATTTCACTAACGACTCCATTACGCGGTGGATTGTGGAAAAATCCGATGGATTTACAAAAACGGGCCTTGTGAAGATCTCAAGCAGTGTTAGGGCCTATGCCTATCTTGTTCTTAGTTCTCAGGCCTCGGCACGCTCCTCCATCCTTGGTAATGATTCAAGTGCTCTGACCGCCCAAAGAGTTTTTATGAATAACCTTGAAGACATTGTTAACCGTAGGGTTGATATTCAGGAGGACATTAAACGTTATCAGGATACGTTAAACTACGCTTCAAGTAAGGTTGATTATTCGGTTGGACAAGGTATTTATATGTTACCTAGTGACATGAATCTCAGAATTAAGACAGGGGTGGTAGGTTACAACAACAAGATTTTGATATCGGGTGAAGATCTTACCATTGGTATCAATCGAAAGGTCAATGTTACCGAATCGCATAAGATAACTAAAAAGAAGCCTGTAACACCCGATCATCCTGATAAACACATCACCGTACACCACGTGGATACTACAGATAAACACATTACTGCACCTTACCACAAAGATACTCCTCCTACACACGAAGATGAGAAGATCGCTCTTGTGATTGTTATGACAACAGGTTATTTCATATGGTATTTGTTTAGATAAAGAATGACGTCAATTAAATGTCAATCAAGCCAGAATAACAATAGAGAAACAATGCATTCCTTACATACCAAATATCCTTAGCAACGGCTACTTTCGTTTTAACTTTTTTCTTATGTAAACAACTTTCTGGTATGTAAAATATGTAAAATCCTATTGTTATAAGCGTTTGATTGACAGATGGTAGATAACAAAAACTGCTTTCCGATAGAATCTATAAAGTGGTATAAAGAGATGTAATCGTGAATATAAACACAATGGCTTTTCCAACAGTTGAAGAATTTGAACAAAACATAGAACAAGTTACTCCAATCATAAAGTGGAGAGAGCTGCCTAAAAACGATATTTACCTTGTTAAATATGTGAAAGAGATGGAAATATCAAGACCCGGTGCTCTTTCTGAAAAATCTATGTATGCGGAGGTTCAAGATAGAATGGGAAATAAATATAAGACATGGTTGCCTGCAAAACTTTGTGATGAATTGAAGGATTATGGTTGGAAGGGTGATGCCTTTGTCAGATCAAATGGTCTCAAGCAATCTCAAAAGAATCATGAAAATCAATTCTTCAGTTATGACATTATGTGGCGCTAAACCTTGCAATGTTGCAATCATCTTTACTTGTTTCTGGTAAAGATAGACACACACATAACACATAACACTATAATTGGGGGACACGACAGATGAGGGTGGGTAGGGACCCATGGGGAGGGGAGGGAGGGGACACGGCTGGGGTGGGGGTTTTGGACAGATATTATAGAGCATGCCCGCTTATTTGACGTAAAGTGGTAAAGTGCACATGGATTTTATGGACTATTCTATCGTTGATTTAACGGGGATGATCTATAATTTAACGTGGGATAGGAAACTGCTAAGGGGGTCTGTCCTAACATTGGTATTTTCCTATCTCTATATATTCGTACCAACATGTATTTAGCGATAATTTTCTCATATTAATAGGTTGCATCGCTTTTAACAGTGAAATGATTAACTGTGGGATTAAATTGAACTGATTTTTGACTGAGACCTTATAAATGTTATAAGTGAGACAATTGGACTCCAAGAAATAACATTCTTTTTAATTTGACATGATTGCCGGAACTCTGCGATTACACTGGGCGCTGTGGTAGCGCTTCATTTAAGAATTTGGATAAATAAGTCATTTCTTACTGTGGGACCAATCCTAGTCGTTATCCCGCTCTGAAAAAATAGCAACAGTTTCAAAAAGTACATTTCATTGACTTTCTAACAGAATCAATCCGTTTGAGTTACAACAGCTGAGTCACATATTCTTACCAAAATGTATTTCGTGATATCTTTCCGGTAATTCTAGGTTGTATCGCTTTTAACAGTGAAACGATTGACTGTGGGACTTAATTGAACTGATATTGGGCTGTGACTTGATAAATGTGATAAATGAGACAATTGGACTCCAAGAAATAACATTCTTCTTAATTTGACATGATTGCCGGAACTCAGCGATTACACTGGGCGCTGTGGTAGCACTTCATCTAAAAATTTAGATAGTTAAGTCATTTTTACTGTGGGACCAATCCTAGCCGTCATCGCGCGCTGAAGAAATAGCGACAGTTTCAAAAACTTCAATTCATTGACTTTCTAACGGCTACAGTCCGTGTGAGTTACAACGGTTGCGTCACATACTCGTACCAACATGTATTTAGCGATATTTTTCCAATATTACTAGGTTGCATCGGTTTTAGCAGTGAAACGATTGACTGTGGGACTTAATTGAACTGATTTTGGACTGTGACTTTATAAATGTTATAAGTGAGACAATTGGACTACAAGAAATAACATTCTTCTTAATTTGACATGACTGCCGGAACTCAGCGATTACACTGGTCGCTGTGGTAGCGCTTCATTTAAAAATTTAGATAAATAAGTCATTTTTTAATGTGGGACCAATCCTAGCCGTTATCCCGCTCTGAAGAAATAGAGACAGTTTCAAAAAGTACATTTCATTGACTTTCTAACAGTATCAATCCGTTTGAGTTACAACGGTTGAGTCACATATTCTTACCGAAATTTATTTCGTGATATCTTTCCGGTAATACTAGGTTGTATCGCTTTTAACAGTGAAACGATTGACTGTGTGACTTAATTGAACTAACTTTGGACTGTGACCTGATAAATGTGATAAATGAGAAAATTGGACTCCAAGAAACAACATTCTTCTTAATTTGACGTGATTGCCGGAACTCAGCGATTACACTGGGCGCTGTGGTAGCACTTCATTTAAAAATTTAGATAATTAAGTCATTTTTACTGTGGGACCAATCCTAGCCGTTATCGCGCGCTGAAGAAATAGCGACAGTTTCAAAAACTACATTTCATTGACTCTCTAACCGTATCAATCCGCTTCAGTTACAAAGGTTGCGTCACGTACTCGTACCAACATGTATGTAGCGATATTTTTCCAACATTACTAGGTTGCATCGCTTTTAACAGTGAAACTATTGACTGTGGGACTTAATTGAACTGATTTTGGACTGTGAATTCATAAACGTTATAAGTGAGACAATTGGACCAAAAGAAATAACATTCTTCTTAATTTGACATGATTGCCGGAACTCAGCGATTACACTGGTCGCTGTGGTAGCGCTTCATTTAAAAATTTAGATAAATAATCATTTTATATTGTGGGACCAATCCTAGCCGTTATCCTGCGCTGAAGAAATAGAGACAGTATCAAAAACTACATTTCATTGACTTTCTAACGGTATCAATCCGCTTCAGTTACAACGGTTGCGTCACATACTCGTACCAACATGTATTTAGCGATATTTTTCCAACATTACTAGGTTGCATCGCTTTTAACAGTGAAACTATTGACTGTGGGACTTAATTGAATTGATTTTGGACTGTGGCTTTATAAACGTTATAAGTGAGACAATTGGACTACAAGAAATAACATTCTTCTTAATTTGACATGATTGCCGGAACTCAGCGATTACACTGGTCGCTGTGGTAGCGCTTTATTTAAAAATTTAAATAAATAAGTCATTTTATATTGTGGGACCAATCCTAGCCGTTATCCCGCGCTGAAGAAATAGAGACAGTATCAAAAACTACATTTCATTGACTTTCCAACAGCATCAATCCGCTTGAGTTACAACGGATGAGTCACATATTCGTACCAACATGTATTTAGCGATAATTTCCTCATATTAATAGGTTGCATCGCTTTTAACAGTGAAACGATTGACTGTGGGATTAAGTTGAACTGATTTTTGACTGTGACCTTATAAATGTTATAAGTGAGACAATTGGACTCCAAGAAATAACATTCTTTTTAATTTGACATGATTGCCGGAACTCAGCGATTACACTGGTCGCTGTGGTAGCGTTTCATTTAAAAATTTAGATAAATATGTCATTTCTGACTGTAAGACCAATCCTAGCCGTTAGACCGCGCTGAAGAAATAGAGACAGTTTCAAAAAGTACATTTCATTGACTTTCTAACAGCATCAATCCCTTTGAGCTACAACGGTTGAGTCATATATTCTTACCAACATGTATTTCGTGATGTCTTTCCGGTATTACTAGGTTGCATCGCTTTTAACAGTGAAACAATTGGCTGTGGGACTTAATTGAACTGATTTTGGGCTGCGACCTTATAAATGTGAAAGTGAGACAATTGGACTCCAAGAAATAACATTCTTCTTAATTTGACATGATTGCCGGAACTCAGCGATTACACTGGTCGCTGTGGTAGCGCTTCATTTAAAAATTTAGATAAATAAGTCATTTTATATTGTGGGACCAATCCTAGCCGTTATCCCGCGCTGAAGAAATAGAGACAGTATCAAAAACTACATTTCATTGACTTTCTAACAGCATCAATCCGTTTGAGTTACAACGGTTGAGTCACATATTCGTACCAACATGTATTTAGCGATAATTTTTTCATATTAATAGGTTGCATCGCTTTTAACAGTGAAACGATTGACTGTGGGATTAAATTGAACTGATTTTTGACTGTGACCTTATAAATGTTATAAGTGAGACAATTGGACTCCAAGAAATAAAATTCTTTTTAATTTGACATGATTGCCGGAACTCAGCGATTACACTGGGCGCTGTGGTAGCGCTTCATTTAAGAATTTAGACAAATAAGTCATTTCTTACTGTGGGACCAATCCTAGCCGTTATCCCGCTCTGAAGAAATAGCGACAGTTTCAAAAAGTACATTTCATTGACTTTCTAACAGTACCATCCGTTTGAGTTACAACGGCTGAGTCACATATTCTTACCAAAATGTATTTCGTGATATCTTTTCGGTAATACTAGGTTGTATCGCTTTTAACAGTGAAACGATTGACTGTGGGACTTAATTGAACTGATATTGGGCTGTGACCTTATAAATGTTATAAGTGAGACAATTGGACTCCAAGAAATAACATTCTTCTTAATTTGACGTGATTGCCGGAACTCAGAGATTACACTGGGCGCTGTGGTAGCACTTCATTTTAAAATTTAGATAATTAAGTCATTTTTACTGTTGGACCAATCTTAGCCGTTATTGCGCGCTGAAGAAATAGCGACAGTTTCAAAAACTACATTTCATTGACTTTCTAACGGTATCAATCCTCTTCAGTTACAACGGTTGCGTCACATACTCGTACCAACATGTATTTAGCGATATTTCTCCAATATTACTAGGTTGCATCGCTTTTAACAGTGAAATGATTAACTGTGTGACTTAATTGAACTAACTTTGGACTGTGACCTGATAAATGTGATAAATGAGAAAACTGGACCCCAAGAAATAACATTCTTCTTAATTTGACGAGATTGCCGGAACTCAGCGATTACACTGGGCGCTTTGGTAGCACTTCATTTAAAAATTTAGATAGTTAAGTCATTTTTACTGTGGGACTAATCCTAGCCGTTATCGCGCGCTGAAGAAATAGCGACAGTTTCAAAAGCTACATTTCATTGACTTTCTAACGGTATCAATCCACTTCAGTTACAACGGTTGCGTCACATACTCGTACCAACATGTATTTAGCGATATTTTTCCAATATTAATAGGTTGCATCGCTTTTAACAGTGAAACGATTAACTGTGGGACTTAATTGAACTGACTTTGGACTGTGACTTTATAAATGTTATAAGTGAGACAATTGGACTACAAGAAATAACATTCTTCTTAATTTGACATGATTGCAGGAACTCAGCGATTACACTGGTCGCCGTGGTAGCGCTTCATTTAAAAATTTAGATAAATAAGTCATTTTTTACTGTGGGACCAATCCTAGCCTTTATCCCGCGCTGAAGATATAGAGACAGTTTCAAAAACTACATTTCATTGACTTTCTAACAGCATCAATCCGTTTGAGTAACAACGGATGAGTCATATATTCGTACCAACATGTATTTAGCGATAATTTTCTCATATTAATAGGTTGCATCGCCTTTAACAGTGAAATGATTGACTGTGGGATTAAATTGAACTGATTTTTGACTGTGACCTTATAAATTTTATAAGTGAGACAGTTGGACTCCAAGAAATAACATTCTTTTTAATTTGACATGATTGCCGGAACTCAGCGATTACACTGAGCGCTGTGGTAGCGCTTCATTTAAGAATTTAGATAGTTAAGTCATTTTTACTGCGGGACCAATCCTAGCCGTTATCGCGCGCTGAAGAAATAGCGACAGTTTCAAAAACTGCAATTCATTGACTTTCTAACGATATCAATCTGCTTCAGCTACAACGGTTGCGTCACATACTCGTACCAACATGTATTTAGCGATATTTTTCCAATATTACTAGGTTGCATCGCTTTTAGCAGTGAAACGATTGACTGTGGGACTTAATTGAACTGATTTTGGACTGTGACTTTATAAATGTTATAAGTGAGACAATTGGACTACAAGAAATAACATTCTTCTTAATTTGACATGATTGCCGGAACTCAGCGATTACACTGGTCGCTGTGGTAGCGCTTCATTTAAAAATTTAGATAAATAAGTCATTTTTTACTGTGGGACCAATCCTAGCCGTTATCCCGCGCTGAAGAAATAGAGACAGGTTTAAAAACTACATTTCATTGACTTTCTAACAGCATCAATCCGTTTGAGTTACAACGGATGAGTCATATATTCGTACCAACATGTATTTAGCGATAATTTTCTCATATTAATAGGTTGCATCGCTTTTAACAGTGAAATGATTAACTGTGGGATTAAATTGAACTGATTTTTGACTGTGACCTTGTAAATGTTATAAGTGAGACAATTTGACTCCAAGAAATAACATTCTTTTTAATTTGACATGATTGCCGGAACTCTGCGATTACACTGGGCGCTGTGGTAGCGCTTCATTTAAGAATTTAGATAAATAAGTCATTTCTTACTGTGGGACCAATCCTAGTCGTTATCCCGCTCTGAAAAAATAGTGACAGTTTCAAAAAGTACATTTCATTGACTTTCTAACAGTATCAATCCGTTTGAGTTACAACAGCTAAGTCACATATTCTTACCAAAATGTATTTCGTGATATCTTTCCGGTAATACTAGGTTGTATCGCTTTTAACAGTGAAACGATTAACAGTGGGACTTAATTGAACTGATATTGGACTGTGACTTGATAAATGTGATAAATGAGACAATTGGACTCCAAGAAATAACATTCTTCTGAATTTGACATGATTGCCGGAACTCAGCGATTACACTGGGCGCTGTCTTAGCACTTCATCTAAAAATTTAGATAATAAAGTCATTTTTACTGTGGGACCAATCCTAGCCGTTATCGCGCGCTGAAGAAATAGCGACAGTTTCAAAAACTACATTTCATTGACTTTCTAACGATATCAATCTGCTTCAGTTACAACGGTTGCGTCACATACTCGTACCAACATGTATTTAGCGATATTTCTCCAATATTACTAGGTTGCATCGCTTTTAACAGTGAAATGATTAACTGTGGGATTAAATTGAACTGATTTTTGACTGTGACCTTATAAATGTTATAAGTGAGACAATTGGACTCCAAGAAATAACATTCTTTTTAATTTGACATGATTGCCGGAACTCTGCGATTACACAGGGCGCTGTGGTAGCGCTTCATTTAAGAATTTAGATAAATAAGTCATTTCTTACTGTGTGACCAATCCTAGTCGTTATCCCCCTCTGAAAAAATAGCGACAGTTTCAAAAAGTACATTTCATTGACTTTCTAACAGTATCAATCCGTTTGAGTTACAACAGCTGAGTCACATATTCTTACCAAAATGAATTTCGTGATATCTTTCCGGTAATACTAGGTTGTATCGCTTTTAACAGTGAAACGATTGACTGTGGGACTTAATTGAACTGATATTGGGCTGTGACTTGATAAATGTGATAAATGAGACAATTGGACTCCAAGAAATAACATTCTTCTTAATTTGACATGATTGCCGGAACTCAGCGACTACACTGGGCGCTGTGGTAGCACTTCATCTAAAAATTTAGATAGTTAAGTCATTTTTACTGTGGGACCAATCCTAGCCCTTATCGCGCGCTGAAGAAATAGCGACAGTTTCAAAAACTACATTTCATTGTCTTTCTAACGATATCAATCTGCTTCAGTTACAACGGTTGCGTCACATACTCGTACCAACATGTATTTAGCGATATTTTTCCAATATTACTAGGAACTGATTTTGGGCTGTGACCTTATAAATGTGAAAGTGAGACAATTGGACTCAAAGAAATAACATTCTTCTTAATTTGACATGATTGCCGGAACTCAGCGATTACACTGGTCGCTGTGGTAGTGCTTCATTTAAAAATTTAGATAAATAAGTCATTTTTTACTGTGGGACCAATCCTAGCCGTTATCCCGCGCTGAAGAAATAGAGCCAGTTTCAAAGACTACATTTCATTGACTTTCTAACAGCATCAATCCGTTTGAGTTACAACGGATGAGTCATATATTCGTACCAACATGTATTTAGCGATAATTTTCTCATATTAATAGGTTGCATCGCTTTTAACAGTGAAATGATTAACTGTGGGATTAAATTGAACTGATTTTTGACTGTGACCTTATAAATGTTATAAGTGAGCCAATTGGACTCCAAGAAATAACATTCTTTTTAATTTGACATGATTGCCGGAACTCTGCGATTACACTGGGCGCTGTGGTAGCGCTTCATTAAAGAATTTAGATAAATAAGTCATTTCTTGCTGTGGGACCAATCCTAGTCGTTATTCCGCTCTGAAAAAATAGCGACAGTTTCAAAAAGTACATTTCATTGACTTTCTAACAGTATCAATCCGTTTGAGTTACAACAGCTGAGTCACATATTCTTACCAAAATGTATTTCGTGATATCTTTCCGGTAATACTAGGTTGTATCGCTTTTAACAGTGAAACGATTGACTGTGGGACTTAATTGAACTGATTTGGGACTGTGACTTTATAAATGTTATAAGTGAGACAATTGGACTACAAGAAATAACATTCTTCTTAATTTGACATGATTGCCGGAACTCAGCGATTACACTGGTCGCTGTGGTAGCGCTTCATTTAAAAATTTAGATAAATAAGTCATTTTTTACTGTGGGACCAATCCTAGCCGTTATCCCGCGCTGAAGAAATAGAGACAGGTTTAAAAACTACATTTCATTGACTTTCTAACAGCATCAATCCGTTTGAGTTACAACGGATGAGTCATATATTCGTACCAACATGTATTTAGCGATAATTTTCTCATATTAATAGGTTGCATCGCTTTTAACAGTGAAATGATTAACTGTGGGATTAAATTGAACTGATTTTTGACTGTGACCTTGTAAATGTTATAAGTGAGACAATTGGACTCCAAGAAATAACATTCTTTTTAATTTGACATGATTGCCGGAACTCTGCGATTACACTGGGCGCTGTGGTAGCGCTTCATTTAAGAATTTAGATAAATAAGTCATTTCTTACTGTGGGACCAATCCTAGTCGTTATCCCGCTCTGAAAAAATAGTGACAGTTTCAAAAAGTACATTTCATTGACTTTCTAACAGTATCAATCCGTTTGAGTTACAACAGCTAAGTCACATATTCTTACCAAAATGTATTTCGTGATATCTTTCCGGTAATACTAGGTTGTATCGCTTTTAACAGTGAAACGATTGACAGTGGGACTTAATTGAACTGATATTGGACTGTGACTTGATAAATGTGATAAATGAGACAATTGGACTCCAAGAAATAACATTCTTCTTAATTTGACATGATTGCCGGAACTCAGCGGTTACACTGGGCGCTGTGGTAGCACTTCATCTAAAAATTTAGATAATAAAGTCATTTTTACTCTGGGACCAATCCTAGCCGTTATCGCGCGCTGAAGAAATAGCGACAGTTTCAAAAACTACATTTCATTGACTTTCTAACGATATCAATCTGCTTCAGTTACAACGGTTGCGTCACATACTCGTACCAACATGTATTTAGCGATATTTCTCCAATATTACTAGGTTGCATCGCTTTTAACAGTGAAATGATTAACTGTGGGATTAAATTGAACTGATTTTTGACTGTGACCTTATAAATGTTATAAGTGAGACAATTGGACTCCAAGAAATAACATTCTTTTTAATTTGACATGATTGCCGGAACTCTGCGATTACACAGGGCGCTGTGGTAGCGCTTCATTTAAGAATTTAGATAAATAAGTCATTTCTTACTGTGGGACCAATCCTAGTCGTTATCCCGCTCTGAAAAAATAGCGACAGTTTCAAAAAGTACATTTCATTGACTTTCTAACAGTATCAATCCGTTTGAGTTACAACAGCTGAGTCACATATTCTTACCAAAATGAATTTCGTGATATCTTTCCGGTAATACTAGGTTGTATCGCTTTTAACAGTGAAACGATTGACTGTGGGACTTAATTGAACTGATATTGGGCTGTGACTTGATAAATGTGATAAATGAGACAATTGGACTCCAAGAAATAACATTCTTCTTAATTTGACATGATTGCCGGAACTCAGCGACTACACTGGGCGCTGTGGTAGCACTTCATCTAAAAATTTAGATAGTTAAGTCATTTTTACTGTGGGACCAATCCTAGCCCTTATCGCGCGCTGAAGAAATAGCGACAGTTTCAAAAACTACATTTCATTGTCTTTCTAACGATATCAATCTGCTTCAGTTACAACCGTTGCGTCACATACTCGTACCAACATGTATTTAGCGATATTTTTCCAATATTACTAGGAACTGATTTTGGGCTGTGACCTTATAAATGTGAAAGTGAGACAATTGGACTCAAAGAAATAACATTCTTCTTAATTTGACATGATTGCCGGAACTCAGCGATTACACTGGTCGCTGTGGTAGTGCTTCATTTAAAAATTTAGATAAATAAGTCATTTTTTACTGTGGGACCAATCCTAGCCGTTATCCCGCGCTGAAGAAATAGAGACAGTTTCAAAAACTACATTTCATTGACTTTCTAACAGCATCAATCCGTTTGAGTTACAACGGATGAGTCATATATTCGTACCAACATGTATTTAGCGATAATTTTCTCATATTAATAGGTTGCATCGCTTTTAACAGTGAAATGATTAACTGTGGGATTAAATTGAACTGATTTTTGACTGTGACCTTATAAATGTTATAAGTGAGCCAATTGGACTCCAAGAAATAACATTCTTTTTAATTTGACATGATTGCCGGAACTCTGCGATTACACTGGGCGCTGTGGTAGCGCTTCATTAAAGAATTTAGATAAATAAGTCATTTCTTGCTGTGGGACCAATCCTAGTCGTTATTCCGCTCTGAAAAAATAGCGACAGTTTCAAAAAGTACATTTCATTGACTTTCTAACAGTATCAATCCGTTTGAGTTACAACAGCTGAGTCACATATTCTTACCAAAATGTATTTCGTGATATCTTTCCGGTAATACTAGGTTGTATCGCTTTTAACAGTGAAACGATTGACTGTGGGACTTAATTGGAACTGATTTTGAGCTGTGACCTTATAAATGTTATAAGTGAGACAATTGGACTACAAGAAATAACATTCTTCTTAATTTGACATGATTGCAGGAACTCAGTGATTACACTGGTCGCTGTGGTAGCGCTTAATTTAAAAATTTAGATAAATAAGTCATTTTTTACTGTGGGACCAATCCTAGCCGTTATCCCGCGCTGAAGAAATAGAGACAGGTTCAAAAACTACATTTCATTGACTTTCTAACAGCATCAATCCGTTTGAGTTACAACGGATGAGTCATATATTCGTACCAACATGTATTTAGTGATAATTTTCTCATATTAATAGGTTGCATCGCTTTTAACAGTAAAATGATTAACTGTGGGATTAAATTGAACTGATTTTTGACTGTGACCTTATAAATGTTATAAGTGAGACAATTGGACTCCAAGAAATAACATTCTTTTTAATTTGACATGATTGCCGGAACTCTGCGATTACACTGGGCGCTGTGGTAGCGCTTCATTTAAGAATTTGGATAAATAAGTCATTTCTTACTGTGGGACCAATCCTAGTCGTTATCCCGCTCTGAAAAAATAGCGACAGTTTCAAAAAGTACATTTCATTGACTTTCTAACAGTATCAATCCGTTTGAGTTACAACAGCTGAGTCACATATTCTTACCCAAATGTATTTCGTGATATCTTTCCGGTAATACTAGGTTGTATCGCTTTTAACAGTGAAACGATTGACTGTGGGAATTAATTGAACTGATATTGGGCTGTGACTTGATAAATGTGATAAATGAGACAATTGGACTCCAAGAAATAACATTCTTCTTAATTTGACATGATTGCCGGAACTCAGCGATTACACTGGGCGCTGTGGTAGCACTTCATCTAAAAATTTAGATAGTTAAGTCATTTTTACTGTGGGACCAATCCTAGCCGTTATCGCGCGCTGAAGAAATAGCGACAGTTTCAAAAACTTCAATTCATTGACTTTCTAACGGCTACAGTCCGTGTGAGTTACAACGGTTGCGTCACATACTCGTACCAACATGTATTTAGCGATATTTTTCCAATATTACTAGGTTGCATCGGTTTTAGCAGTGAAACGATTGACTGTGGGACTTAATTGAACTGATTTTGGACTGTGACTTTATAAATGTTATAAGTGAGACAATTGGACTACAAGAAATAACATTCTTCTTAATTTGACATGATTGCCGGAACTCAGCGATTACACTGGTCGCTGTGGTAGCGCTTCATTTAAAAATTTAGATAAATAAGTCATTTTTTACTGTGGGACCAATCCTAGCCGTTATCCCGCTCTGAAGAAATAGAGACAGTTTCAAAAAGTACATTTCATTGACTTTCTAACAGTATCAATCCGTTTGAGTTACAACGGTTGAGTCACATATTCTTACCGAAATTTATTTCGTGATATCTTTCCGGTAATACTAGGTTGTATCGCTTTTAACAGTGAAACGATTGACTGTGGGACGTAATTGGAACTGATTTTGGGCTGTGACCTTATAAATGTTATAAGTGAGACAATTTGACTCCAAGAAATAACATTCTTCTTAATTTGACGTGATTGCCGGAACTCAGCGATTACACTGGGCGCTGTGGTAGCACTTCATTTAAAAATTTAGATAAGTAAGTCATTTTTACTGTGGGACCAATCCTAGCAGTTATCGCGCGCTGAAGAAATAGCGACAGTTTCAAAAACTACATTTCATTGACTCTCTAACCGTATCAATCCGCTTCAGTTACAACGGTTGCGTCACGTACTCGTACCAACATGTATGTAGCGATATTTTTCCAACATTACTAGGTTGCATCGCTTTTAACAGTGAAACTATTGACTGTGGGACTTAATTGAACTGATTTTGGACTGTGACTTCATAAACGTTATAAGTGAGCCAATTGGACCAAAAGAAATAACATTCTTCTTAATTTGACATGATTGCCGGAACTCAGCGATTACACTAGTCGCTGTGGTAGCGCTTTATTTAAAAATTTAAATAAATAAGTCATTTTATATTGTGGGACCAATCCTAGCCGTTATCCCGCGCTGAAGAAATAGAGACAGTTTCAAAAAGTACATTTCATTGACTTTCTAACAGCATGAATCCCTTTGAGCTACAACGGTTGAGTCATATATTCTTACCAAAATGTATTTCGTGATATCTTTCCAGTAATACTAGGTTGTATCGCTTTTAACAGTGAAACGATTGACTGTGTGACTTAATTGAACTAACTTTGGACTGTGACCTGATAAATGTGATAAATGAGAAAATTGGACTCCAAGAAACAACATTCTTCTTAATTTGACGTGATTGCCGGAACTCAGCGATTACACTGGGCGCTGTGGTAGCACTTCATTTAAAAATTTAGATAATTAAGTCATTTTTACTGTGGGACCAATCCTAGCCGTTATCGCGCGCTGAAGAAATAGCGACAGTTTCAAAAACTACATTTCATTGACTCTCTAACCGTATTAATCCGCTTCAGTTACAACGATTGCGTCACGTACTCGCACCAACATGTATGTAGCGATATTTTTCCAACATTACTAGGTTGCATCGCTTTTAACAGTGAAACTATTGACTGTGGGACTTAATTGAACTGATTTTGGACTGTGACTTCATAAACGTTATAAGTGAGACAATTGGACCAAAAGAAATAACATTCTTCTTAATTTGACATGATTGCCGGAACTCAGCGATTACACTGGTCGCTGTGGTAGCGCTTCATTTAAAAATTTAGATAAATAATCATTTTATATTGTGGGACCAATCCTAGCCGTTATCCCGCGCTGAAGAAATAGAGACAGTATCAAAAACTACATTTCATTGACTTTCTAACGGTATCAATCCGCTTCAGTTACAACGGTTGCGTCACATACTCGTACCAACATGTATTTAGCGACATTTTTCCAACATTGCTAGGTTGCATCGCTTTTAACAGTGAAACTATTGACTGTGGGACTTAATTGAACTGATTTTGGACTGTGACTTTATAAACGTTATAAGTGAGACAATTGGACTACAAGAAATAACATTCTTCTTAATTTGACATGATTGCCGGAACTCAGCGATTACACTGGTCGCTGTGGTAGCGCTTTATTTAAAAATTTAAATAAATAAGTCATTTTATATTGTGGGACCAATCCTAGCCGTTATCCCGCGCTGAAGAAATAGAGACAGTATCAAAAACTACATTTCATTGACTTTCCAACAGCATCAATCCGTTTGAGTTACAACGGATGAGTCACATATTCGTACCAACATGTATTTAGCGATAATTTCCTCATATTAATAGGTTGCATCGCTTTTAACAGTGAAACGATTGACTGTGGGATTAAGTTGAACTGATTTTTGACTGTGACCTTATAAATGTTATAAGTGAGACAATTGGACTCCAAGAAATAACATTCTTTTTAACTTGACATGATTGCCGGAACTCAGCGATTACACTGGTCGCTGTGGTAGCGTTTCATTTAAAAATTTAGATAAATATGTCATTTCTTACTGTAAGACCAATCCTAGCCGTTAGACCGCGCTGAAGAAATAGAGACAGTTTCAAAAAGTACATTTCATTGACTTTCTAACAGCATCAATCCCTTTGAGCTACAACGGTTGAGTCATATATTCTTACCAACATGTATTTCGTGATGTCTTTCCGGTATTACTAGGTTGCATCGCTTTTAACAGTGAAACAATTGGCTGTGGGACTTAATTGAACTGATCTTGGGCTGCGACCTTATAAATGTGAAAGTGAGACAATTGGACTCCAAGAAATAACATTCTTCTTAATTTGACATGATTGCCGCAACTCAGCGATTACACTGGGCGCTGTGGTAGCGCTTCATTTAAGAATTTAGATAAATAAGTCATTTCTTATTGTGGGACCAATCCTAGCCGTTATCCCGCTCTGAAGAAATAGAGACAGTTTCAAAAAGTACATTTCATTGACTTTCTAACAGTATCAATCCGTTTGAGTTACAACGGTTGAGTCACATTTTCTTACCAAAATGTATTTCGTGATATCTTTCCGGTAATACTAGGTTGTATCGCTTTTAACAGTGAAACGATTGACTGTGGGACGTTATTGGAACTGATTTTGGGCTGTGACCTTATAAATGTTATAAGTGAGACAAATGGACTCCATGAAATAACATTCTTTTTAATTTGACATGATTGCCGGAACTCAGCGATTACACTGGGCGCTGTGGTAGCGCTTCATTTAAAAATTTAGATAAATATGTCATTTCTTACTGTAAGACCAATCCTATCTGTTATCGCGCGCTGAAGAAATAGCGACAGTTTCAAAAACTACATTTCATTGACTCTCTAACCGTATCAATCCGCTTCAGTTACAACGGTTGCGTCACGTACTCGTACCAACATGTATGTAGCGATATTTTTCCAACATTACTAGGTTGCATCGCTTTTAACAGTGAAACTATTGACTGTGGGACTTAATTGAACTGATTTTGGACTGTGACTTCATAAACGTTATAAGTGAGACAAATGGACTCCATGAAATAACATTCTTTTTAATTTGACATGATTGCCGGAACTCAGCGATTACACTGGGCGCTGTGGTAGCGCTTCATTTAAAAATTTAGATAAATATGTCATTTCTTACTGTAAGACCAATCCTATCTGTTATCGCGCGCTGAAGAAATAGCGACAGTTTCAAAAACTACATTTCATTGACTCTCTAACCGTATCAATCCGCTTCAGTTACAACGGTTGCGTCACGTACTCGTACCAACATGTATGTAGCGATATTTTTCCAACATTACTAGGTTGCATCGCTTTTAACAGTGAAACTATTGACTGTGGGACTTAATTGAACTGATTTTGGACTGTGACTTCATAAACGTTATAAGTGAGACAATTGGACCAAAAGAAATAACATTCTTCTTAATTTGACATGATTGCCGGAACTCAGCGATTACACTGGTCGCTGTGGTAGCGCTTCATTTAAAAATTTAGATAAATAATCATTTTATATTGTGGGACCAATCCTAGCCGTTATCCCGCGCTGAAGAAATAGAGAAAGTATCAAAAACTACATTTCATTGACTTTCTAACGGTATCAATCCACTTCAGTTACAACGGTTGCGTCACATACTCGTACCAACATGTATTTAGCGATATTTTTCCAACATTACTAGGTTGCATCGCTTTTAACAGTGAAACTATTGACTGTGGGACTTAATTGAACTGATTTTGGACTGTGACTTTATAAACGTTATAAGTGAGACAATTGGACTACAAGAAATAACATTCTTCTTAATTTGACATGATTGCCGGAACTCAGCGATTACACTGGTCGCTGTGGTAGCGCTTTATTTAAAAATTTAAATAAATAAGTCATTTTATATTGTGGGACCAATCCTAGCCGTTATCCCGCGCTGATGAAATAGAGACAGTATCAAAAACTACATTTCATTGACTTTCCAACAGCATCAATCCGTTTGAGTTACAACGGATGAGTCACATATTCGTACCAACATGTATTTAGCGATAATTTCCTCATATTACTAGGTTGCATCGCTTTTAACAGTGAAACAATTGGCTGTGGGACTTAATTGAACTGATTTTGGGCTGCGACCTTATAAATGTGAAAGTGAGACAATTGGACTCCAAGAAATAACATTCTTCTTAATTTGACATGATTGCCGCAACTCAGCGATTACACTGGGCGCTGTGGTAGCGCTTCATTTAAGAATTTAGATAAATAAGTCATTTCTTACTGTGGGACCAATCCTAGCCGTTATCCCGCTCTGAAGAAATAGAGACAGTTTCAAAAAGTACATTTCATTGACTTTCTAACAGTATCAATCCGTTTGAGTTACAACGGTTGAGTCACATATTCTTACCAAAATGTATTTCGTGATATCTTTCCGGTAATACTAGGTTGTATCGCTTTTAACAGTGAAACGATTGACTGTGGGACGTAATTGGAACTGATTTTGGGCTGTGACCTTATAAATGTTATAAGTGAGACAAATGGACTCCATGAAATAACATTCTTTTTAATTTGACATGATTGCCGGAACTCAGCGATTACACTGGGCGCTGTGGTAGCGCTTCATTTAAAAATTTAGATAAATATGTCATTTCTTACTGTAAGACCAATCCTATCTGTTATCGCGCGCTGAAGAAATAGCGACAGTTTCAAAAACTACATTTCATTGACCTTCTAACGGTTACAGTCCGTGTGAGTTACAACGGTTGGGTCACATATTCGTACCAACATATATTTAGCGATATTTTTCTGATATTACTAGGTTACATCGCTTTTAACAGTGAAACGATTGACTGTGCGACTTAATTGAACTAACTTTGGACTGTGACCTGATAAATGTGATAAATGAGAAAATTGGACTCCAAGAAACAACATTCTTCTTAATTTGACGTGATTGCCGGAACTCAGCGATTACACTGGGCGCTGTGGTAGCACTTCATTTAAAAATTTAGATAATTAAGTCATTTTTACTGTGGGACCAATCCTAGCCGTTATCGCGCGCTGAAGAAATAGCGACAGTTTCAAAAACTACATTTCATTGACTCTCTAACGGTATCAATCCGTTTCAGTTACAACGGTTGCGTCACATAGTCGTACCAACATGTAATTAGCGATATTTTTCCAAAATTACTAGGTTGCATCGCTTTTAACAGTGAAACTATTGACTGTGGGACTTAATTGAACTGATTTTGGACTGTGACTTCATAAACGTTATAAGTGAGACAAATGGACTCCATGAAATAACATTCTTTTTAATTTGACATGATTGCCGGAACTCAGCGATTACACTGGGCGCTGTGGTAGCGCTTCATTTAAAAATTTAGATAAATATGTCATTTCTTACTGTAAGACCAATCCTATCTGTTATCGCGCGCTGAAGAAATAG
Source organism: Hydractinia symbiolongicarpus (assembly GCF_029227915.1). NCBI lineage: Eukaryota > Metazoa > Cnidaria > Hydrozoa > Anthoathecata > Hydractiniidae > Hydractinia > Hydractinia symbiolongicarpus. The sequence continues at coordinate 33,910,581 of NC_079876.1, read as the reverse complement.
CGACAGTTTCAAAAACTACATTTCATTGACTCTCTAACCGTATCAATCCGCTTCAGTTACAACGGTTGCGTCACGTACTCGTACCAACATGTATGTAGCGATATTTTTCCAACATTACTAGGTTGCATCGCTTTTAACAGTGAAACTATTGACTGTGGGACTTAATTGAACTGATTTTGGACTGTGACTTCATAAACGTTATAAGTGAGACAATTGGACCAAAAGAAATAACATTCTTCTTAATTTGACATGATTGCCGGAACTCAGCGATTACACTGGTCGCTGTGGTAGGGCTTCATTTAAAAATTTAGATAAATAATCATTTTATATTGTGGGACCAATCCTAGCCGTTATCCCGCGCTGAAGAAATAGAGAAAGTATCAAAAACTACATTTCATTGACTTTCTAACGGTATCAATCCACTTCAGTTACAACGGTTGCGTCACATACTCGTACCAACATGTATTTAGCGATATTTTTCCAACATTACTAGGTTGCATCGCTTTTAACAGTGAAACTATTGACTGTGGGACTTAATTGAACTGATTTTGGACTGTGACTTTATAAACGTTATAAGTGAGACAATTGGACTACAAGAAATAACATTCTTCTTAATTTGACATGATTGCCGGAACTCAGCGATTACACTGGTCGCTGTGGTAGCGCTTTATTTAAAAATTTAAATAAATAAGTCATTTTATATTGTGGGACCAATCCTAGCCGTTATCCCGCGCTGATGAAATAGAGACAGTATCAAAAACTACATTTCATTGACTTTCCAACAGCATCAATCCGTTTGAGTTACAACGGATGAGTCACATATTCGTACCAACATGTATTTAGCGATAATTTCCTCATATTACTAGGTTGCATCGCTTTTAACAGTGAAACAATTGGCTGTGGGACTTAATTGAACTGATTTTGGGCTGCGACCTTATAAATGTGAAAGTGAGACAATTGGACTCCAAGAAATAACATTCTTCTTAATTTGACATGATTGCCGCAACTCAGCGATTACACTGGGCGCTGTGGTAGCGCTTCATTTAAGAATTTAGATAAATAAGTCATTTCTTACTGTGGGACCAATCCTAGCCGTTATCCCGCTCTGAAGAAATAGAGACAGTTTCAAAAAGTACATTTCATTGACTTTCTAACAGTATCAATCCGTTTGAGTTACAACGGTTGAGTCACATATTCTTACCAAAATGTATTTCGTGATATCTTTCCGGTAATACTAGGTTGTATCGCTTTTAACAGTGAAACGATTGACTGTGGGACGTAATTGGAACTGATTTTGGGCTGTGACCTTATAAATGTTATAAGTGAGACAAATGGACTCCATGAAATAACATTCTTTTTAATTTGACATGATTGCCGGAACTCAGCGATTACACTGGGCGCTGTGGTAGCGCTTCATTTAAAAATTTAGATAAATATGTCATTTCTTACTGTAAGACCAATCCTATCTGTTATCGCGCGCTGAAGAAATAGCGACAGTATCAAAAACTACATTTCATTGACTTTCCAACAGCATCAATCCGTTTGAGTTACAACGGATGAGTCACATATTCGTACCAACATGTATTTAGCGATAATTTCCTCATATTACTAGGTTGCATCGCTTTTAACAGTGAAACAATTGGCTGTGGGACTTAATTGAACTGATTTTGGGCTGCGACCTTATAAATGTGAAAGTGAGACAATTGGACTCCAAGAAATAACATTCTTCTTAATTTGACATGATTGCCGCAACTCAGCGATTACACTGGGCGCTGTGGTAGCGCTTCATTTAAGAATTTAGATAAATAAGTCATTTCTTACTGTGGGACCAATCCTAGCCGTTATCCCGCTCTGAAGAAATAGAGACAGTTTCAAAAAGTACATTTCATTGACTTTCTAACAGTATCAATCCGTTTGAGTTACAACGGTTGAGTCACATATTCTTACCAAAATGTATTTCGTGATATCTTTCCGGTAATACTAGGTTGTATCGCTTTTAACAGTGAAACGATTGACTGTGGGACGTAATTGGAACTGATTTTGGGCTGTGACCTTATAAATGTTATAAGTGAGACAAATGGACTCCATGAAATAACATTCTTTTTAATTTGACATGATTGCCGGAACTCAGCGATTACACTGGGCGCTGTGGTAGCGCTTCATTTAAAAATTTAGATAAATATGTCATTTCTTACTGTAAGACCAATCCTATCTGTTATCGCGCGCTGAAGAAATAGCGACAGTTTCAAAAACTACATTTCATTGACCTTCTAACGGTTACAGTCCGTGTGAGTTACAACGGTTGGGTCACATATTCGTACCAACATATATTTAGCGATATTTTTCTGATATTACTAGGTTACATCGCTTTTAACAGTGAAACGATTGACTGTGCGACTTAATTGAACTAACTTTGGACTGTGACCTGATAAATGTGATAAATGAGAAAATTGGACTCCAAGAAACAACATTCTTCTTAATTTGACGTGATTGCCGGAACTCAGCGATTACACTGGGCGCTGTGGTAGCACTTCATTTAAAAATTTAGATAATTAAGTCATTTTTACTGTGGGACCAATCCTAGCCGTTATCGCGCGCTGAAGAAATAGCGACAGTTTCAAAAACTACATTTCATTGACTCTCTAACGGTATCAATCCGTTTCAGTTACAACGGTTGCGTCACATAGTCGTACCAACATGTAATTAGCGATATTTTTCCAAAATTACTAGGTTGCATCGCTTTTAACAGTGAAACTATTGACTGTGGGACTTAATTGAACTGATTTTGGACTGTGTCTTCATAAACGTTATAAGTGAGACAATTGGACTACAAGAAATAACATTCTTCTGAATTTGACATGATTGCCGGAACTCAGCGATTACACTGGCCTCTGTGGTAGCGCTTCATTTAAAAATTTAGATAAATAAGTCATTTTATATTGTGGGACCAATCCTAGCCGTTATCCCGCGCTGAAGAAATAGAGACAGTATCAAAAACTACATTTCATTGACTTTCTAACGGTATCAATCCGCTTCAGTTACAACTGTTGCGTCACATACTCGTACCAACATGTATTTAGCGATATTTTTCCAACATTACTAGGTTGCATCGCTTTTAACAGTGAAACTATTGACTGTGGGACTTAATTGAACTGATTTTGGACTGTGACTTTATAAACGTTATAAGTGAGACAATTGGACTACAAGAAATAACATTCTTCTTTATTTGACATGATTGCCGGAACTCAGCGATTACACTGGTCGCTGTGGTAGCGCTTCATTTAAAAATTTAGATAAATAAGTCATTTTATATTGTGGGACCAATTCTAGCCGTTATCCCGCGCTGAAGAAATAGAGACAGTATCAAAAACTACATTTCATTGACTTTCTAACGGTATCAATCCGCTTCAGTTACAACTGTTGCGTCACATACTCGTACCAACATGTATTTAGCGATATTTTTCCAACATTACTAGGTTGCATCGCTTTTAACAGTGAAACTATTGACTGTGGGACTTAATTGAACTGATTTTGGACTGTGACTTTATAAACGTTATAAGTGAGACAATTGGACTACAAGAAATAACATTCTTCTTAATTTGACATGATTGCCGGAACTCAGCGATTACACTGGTCGCTGTGGTAGCGCTTCATTTAAAAATTTAGATAAATAAGTCATTTTATATTGTGGGACCAATCCTAGCCGTTATCCCGCGCTGAAGAAATAGAGACAGTATCAAAAACTACATTTCATTGACTTTCTAACAGCATCAATCCGTTTGAGTTACAACGGATGAGTCACATATTCGTACCAACATGTATTTAGCGATAATTTTCTCATATTAATAGGTTGCATCGCTTTTAACAGTGAAACGATTGACTGTGGGATTAAATTGAACTGATTTTTGACTGTGACCTTATAAATGTTATAAGTGAGACAATTGGACTCCAAGAAATAAAATTCTTTTTAATTTGACATGATTGCCGGAACTCAGCGATTACACTGGGCGCTGTGGTAGCGCTTCATTTAAGAATTTAGATAATTAAGTCATTTTTACTGTGGGACCAATCCTAGCCGTTATCGCGCGCTGAAGAAATAGCGACAGTTTCAAAAACTACATTTCATTGACTCTCTAACGGTATCAATCCGCTTCAGTTACAACGGTTGCGTCACATAGTCGTACCAACATGTAATTAGCGATATTTTTCCAAAATTACTAGGTTGCATCGCTTTTAACAGTGAAACTATTGACTGTGGGACTTAATTGAACTGATTTTGGACTGTGACTTTATAAACGTTATAAGTGAGACAATTGGACTACAAGAAATAACATTCTTCTTAATTTGACATGATTGCCGGAACTCAGCGATTACACTGGTCGCTGTGGTAGCGCTTCATTTAAAAATTTAGATAAATAAGTGATTTTATATTGTGGGACCAATCCTAGCCGTTATCCCGCGCTGAAGAAATAGAGACAGTATCAAAAACTACATTTCATTGACTTTCTAACAGCATCAATCCGTTTGAGTTACAACGGATGAGTCACATATTCGTACCAACATGTATTTAGCGATAATTTTCTCATATTAATAGGTTGCATCGCTTTTAACAGTGAAACGATTGACTGTGGGATTAAATTGAACTGATTTTTGACTGTGACCTTATAAATGTTATAAGTGAGACAATTGGACTCCAAGAAATAAAATTCTTTTTAATTTGACATGATTGCCGGAACTCAGCGATTACACTGGGCGCTGTGGTAGCGCTTCATTTAAGAATTTAGATAAATAAGTCATTTCTTACTGTGGGACCAATCCTAGCCGTTATCCCGCTCTGAAGAAATAGCGACAGTTTCAAAAAGTACCTTTCATTGACTTTCTAACAGTACCATCCGTTTGAGTTACAACGGCTGAGTCACATATTCTTACCAAAATGTATTTCGTGATATCTTTCCGGTAATACTAGGTTGTATCGCTTTTAACAGTGAAACGATTGACTGTGGGACTTAATTGAACTGATATTGGGCTGTGACCTTATAAATGTTATAAGTGAGACAATTGGACTCCAAGAAATAACATTATTTTTAATTTGACATGATTGCCGGAACTCAGCGATTACACTGGGCGCTGTGGTAGCGCTTCATTTAAAATTTTAGATAAATATGTCATTTCTTACTGTAAGACCAATCATATCTGTTATCGCGCACTGAAGAAATAGCGACAGTTTCAAAAACTACATTTCATTGACTTTCTAACGGTATCAATCCGCTTCAGTTACAACGGTTGCGTCACATACTCGTACCAACATGTATTTAGCGATATTTTTCCAACATTGCTAGGTTGCATCGCTTTTAACAGTGAAACTATTGACTGTGGGACTTAATTGAACTGATTTTGGACTGTGACTTTATAAACGTTATAAGTGAGACAATTGGACTACAAGAAATAACATTCTTCTTAATTTGACATGATTGCCGGAACTCAGCGATTACACTGGTCGCTGTGGTAGCGCTTTATTTAAAAATTTAAATAAATAAGTCATTTTATATTGTGGGACCAATCCTAGCCGTTATCCCGCGCTGAAGAAATAGAGACAGTATCAAAAACTACATTTCATTGACTTTCCAACAGCATCAATCCGTTTGAGTTACAACGGATGAGTCACATATTCGTACCAACATGTATTTAGCGATAATTTCCTCATATTAATAGGTTGCATCGCTTTTAACAGTGAAACGATTGACTGTGGGATTAAGTTGAACTGATTTTTGACTGTGACCTTATAAATGTTATAAGTGAGACAATTTGACTCCAAGAAATAACATTCTTCTTAATTTGACGTGATTGCCGGAACTCAGCGATTACACTGGGCGCTGTGGTAGCACTTCATTTAAAAATTTAGATAAGTAAGTCATTTTTACTGTGGGACCAATCCTAGCAGTTATCGCGCGCTGAAGAAATAGCGACAGTTTCAAAAACTACATTTCATTGACTCTCTAACCGTATCAATCCCCTTCAGTTACAACGGTTGCGTCACGTACTCGTACCAACATGTATGTAGCGATATTTTTCCAACATTACTAGGTTGCATCGCTTTTAACAGTGAAACTATTGACTGTGGGACTTAATTGAACTGATTTTGGACTGTGACTTCATAAACGTTATAAGTGAGCCAATTGGACCAAAAGAAATAACATTCTTCTTAATTTGACATGATTGCCGGAACTCAGCGATTACACTAGTCGCTGTGGTAGCGCTTTATTTAAAAATTTAAATAAATAAGTCATTTTATATTGTGGGACCAATCCTAGCCGTTATCCCGCGCTGAAGAAATAGAGACAGTATCAAAAACTACATTTCATTGACTTTCCAACAGCATCAATCCGTTTGAGTTACAACGGATGAGTCACATATTCGTACCAACATGTATTTAGCGATAATTTCCTCATATTAATAGGTTGCATCGCTTTTAACAGTGAAACGATTGACTGTGGGATTAAGTTGAACTGATTTTTGACTGTGACCTTATAAATGTTATAAGTGAGACAATTGGACTCCAAGAATTAACATTCTTTTTAATTTGACATGATTGCCGGAACTCAGCGATTACACTGGTCGCTGTGGTAGCGTTTCATTTAAAAATTTAGATAAATATGTCATTTCTTACTGTAAGACCAATCCTAGCCGTTAGACCGCGCTGAAGAAATAGAGACAGTTTCAAAAAGTACATTTCATTGACTTTCTAACAGCATCAATCCCTTTGAGCTACAACGGTTGAGTCATATATTCTTACCAAAATGTATTTCGTGATATCTTCCCAGTAATACTAGGTTGTATCGCTTTTAACAGTGAAACGATTGACTGTGTGACTTAATTGAACTAACTTTGGACTGTGACCTGATAAATGTGATAAATGAGAAAATTGGACTCCAAGAAACAACATTCTTCTTAATTTGACGTGATTGCCGGAACTCAGCGATTACACTGGGCGCTGTGGTAGCACTTCATTTAAAAATTTAGATAATTAAGTCATTTTAACTGTGGGACCAATCCTAGCCGTTATCGCGCGCTGAAGAAATAGCGACAGTTTCAAAAACTACATTTCATTGACTCTCTAACCGTATTAATCCGCTTCAGTTACAACGATTGCGTCACGTACTCGTACCAACATGTATGTAGCGATATTTTTCCAACATTACTAGGTTGCATCGCTTTTAACAGTGAAACTATTGACTGTGGGACTTAATTGAACTGATTTTGGACTGTGACTTCATAAACGTTATAAGTGAGACAATTGGACCAAAAGAAATAACATTCTTCTTAATTTGACATGATTGCCGGAACTCAGCGATTACACTGGTCGCTGTGGTAGCGCTTCATTTAAAAATTTAGATAAATAATCATTTTATATTGTGGGACCAATCCTAGCCGTTATCCCGCGCTGAAGAAATAGAGACAGTATCAAAAACTACATTTCATTGACTTTCTAACGGTATCAATCCGCTTCAGTTACAACGGTTGCGTCACATACTCGTACCAACATGTATTTAGCGATATTTTTCCAACATTGCTAGGTTGCATCGCTTTTAACAGTGAAACTATTGACTGTGGGACTTAATTGAACTGATTTTGGACTGTGACTTTATAAACGTTATAAGTGAGACAATTGGACTACAAGAAATAACATTCTTCTTAATTTGACATGATTGCCGGAACTCAGCGATTACACTGGTCGCTGTGGTAGCGCTTTATTTAAAAATTTAAATAAATAAGTCATTTTATATTGTGGGACCAATCTTAGCCGTTATCCCGCGCTGAAGAAATAGAGACAGTATCAAAAACTACATTTCATTGACTTTCCAACAGCATCAATCCGTTTGAGTTACAACGGATGAGTCACATATTCGTACCAACATGTATTTAGCGATAATTTCCTCATATTAATAGGTTGCATCGCTTTTAACAGTGAAACGATTGACTGTGGGATTAAGTTGAACTGATTTTTGACTGTGACCTTATAAATGTTATAAGTGAGACAATTGGACTCCAAGAAATAACATTCTTTTTAATTTGACATGATTGCCGGAACTCAGCGATTACACTGGTCGCTGTGGTAGCGTTTCATTTAAAAATTTAGATAAATATGTCATTTCTTACTGTAAGACCAATCCTAGCCGTTAGACCGCGCTGAAGAAATAGAGACAGTTTCAAAAAGTACATTTCATTGACTTTCTAACAGCATCAATCCCTTTGAGCTACAACGGTTGAGTCATATATTCTTACCAACATGTATTTCGTGATGTCTTTCCGGTATTACTAGGTTGCATCGCTTTTAACAGTGAAACAATTGGCTGTGGGACTTAATTGAACTGATCTTGGGCTGCGACCTTATAAATGTGAAAGTGAGACAATTGGACTCCAAGAAATAACATTCTTCTTAATTTGACATGATTGCCGCAACTCAGCGATTACACTGGGCGCTGTGGTAGCGCTTCATTTAAGAATTTAGATAAATAAGTCATTTCTTACTGTGGGACCAATCCTAGCCGTTATCCCGCTCTGAAGAAATAGAGACAGTTTCAAAAAGTACATTTCATTGACTTTCTAACAGTATCAATCCGTTTGAGTTACAACGGTTGAGTCACATTTTCTTACCAAAATGTATTTCGTGATATCTTTCCGGTAATACTAGGTTGTATCGCTTTTAACAGTGAAACGATTGACTGTGGGACGTTATTGGAACTGATTTTGGGCTGTGACCTTATAAATGTTATAAGTGAGACAAATGGACTCCATGAAATAACATTCTTTTTAATTTGACATGATTGCCGGAACTCAGCGATTACACTGGGCGCTGTGGTAGCGCTTCATTTAAAAATTTAGATAAATATGTCATTTCTTACTGTAAGACCAATCCTATCTGTTATCGCGCGCTGAAGAAATAGCGACAGTTTCAAAAACTACATTTCATTGACTCTCTAACCGTATCAATCCGCTTCAGTTACAACGGTTGCGTCACGTACTCGTACCAACATGTATGTAGCGATATTTTTCCAACATTACTAGGTTGCATCGCTTTTAACAGTGAAACTATTGACTGTGGGACTTAATTGAACTGATTTTGGACTGTGACTTCATAAACGTTATAAGTGAGACAAATGGACTCCATGAAATAACATTCTTTTTAATTTGACATGATTGCCGGAACTCAGCGATTACACTGGGCGCTGTGGTAGCGCTTCATTTAAAAATTTAGATAAATATGTCATTTCTTACTGTAAGACCAATCCTATCTGTTATCGCGCGCTGAAGAAATAGCGACAGTTTCAAAAACTACATTTCATTGACTCTCTAACCGTATCAATCCGCTTCAGTTACAAAGGTTGCGTCACGTACTCGTACCAACATGTATGTAGCGATATTTTTCCAACATTACTAGGTTGCATCGCTTTTAACAGTGAAACTATTGACTGTGGGACTTAATTGAACTGATTTTGGACTGTGACTTCATAAACGTTATAAGTGAGACAATTGGACCAAAAGAAATAACATTCTTCTTAATTTGACATGATTGCCGGAACTCAGCGATTACACTGGTCGCTGTGGTAGCGCTTTATTTAAAAATTTAAATAAATAAGTCATTTTATATTGTGGGACCAATCCTAGCCGTTATCCCGCGCTGATGAAATAGAGACAGTATCAAAAACTACATTTCATTGACTTTCCAACAGCATCAATCCGTTTGAGTTACAACGGATGAGTCACATATTCGTACCAACATGTATTTAGCGATAATTTCCTCATATTACTAGGTTGCATCGCTTTTAACAGTGAAACAATTGGCTGTGGGACTTAATTGAACTGATTTTGGTCTGCGACCTTATAAATGTGAAAGTGAGACAATTGGACTCCAAGAAATAACATTCTTCTTAATTTGACATGATTGCCGCAACTCAGCGATTACACTGGGCGCTGTGGTAGCGCTTCATTTAAGAATTTAGATAAATAAGTCATTTCTTACTGTGGGACCAATCCTAGCCGTTATCCCGCTCTGAAGAAATAGAGACAGTTTCAAAAAGTACATTTCATTGACTTTCTAACAGTATCAATCCGTTTGAGTTACAACGGTTGAGTCACATATTCTTACCAAAATGTATTTCGTGATATCTTTCCGGTAATACTAGGTTGTATCGCTTTTAACAGTGAAACGATTGACTGTGGGACGTAATTGGAACTGATTTTGGGCTGTGACCTTATAAATGTTATAAGTGAGACAAATGGACTCCATGAAATAACATTCTTTTTAATTTGACATGATTGCCGGAACTCAGCGATTACACTGGGCGCTGTGGTAGCGCTTCATTTAAAAATTTAGATAAATATGTCATTTCTTACTGTAAGACCAATCCTATCTGTTATCGCGCGCTGAAGAAATAGCGACAGTTTCAAAAACTACATTTCATTGACTCTCTAACCGTATCAATCCGCTTCAGTTACAACGGTTGCGTCACGTACTCGTACCAACATGTATATAGCGATATTTTTCCAACATTACTAGGTTGCATCGCTTTTAACAGTGAAACTATTGACTGTGGGACTTAATTGAACTGATTTTGGACTGTGACTTCATAAACGTTATAAGTGAGACAATTGGACCAAAAGAAATAACATTCTTCTTAATTTGACCTGATTGCCGGAACTCAGCGATTACACTGGTTGCTGTGGTAGCGCTTCATTTAAAAATTTAGATAAATAATCATTTTATATTGTGGGACCAATCCTAGCCGTTATCCCGCGCTGAAGAAATAGAGACAGTATCAAAAACTACATTTCATTGACTTTCTAACGGTATCAATCCGCTTCAGTTACAACGGTTGCGTCACATACTCGTACCAACATGTATTTAGCGATATTTTTCCAACATTACTAGGTTGCATCGCTTTTAACAGTGAAACTATTGACTGTGGGACTTAATTGAACTGATTTTGGAATGTGACTTTATAAACGTTATAAGTGAGACAATTGGACTACAAGAAATAACATTCTTCTTAATTTGACATGATTGCAGGAACTCAGCGATTACACTGGTCGCTGTGGTAGCGCTTTATTTAAAAATTTAAATAAATAAGTCATTTTATATTGCGGGACCAATCCTAGCCGTTATCCCGCGCTGAAGAAATAGAGACAGTATCAAAAACTACATTTCATTGACTTTCCAACAGCATCAATCCGTTTGAGTTACAACGGATGAGTCACATATTCGTACCAACATGTATTTAGCGATAATTTCCTCATATTACTAGGTTGCATCGCTTTTAACAGTGAAACAATTGGCTGTGGGACTTAATTGAACTGATTTTGGGCTGCGACCTTATAAATGTGAAAGTGAGACAATTGGACTCCAAGAAATAACATTCTTCTTAATTTGACATGATTGCCGCAACTCAGCGATTACACTGGGCGCTGTGGTAGCGCTTCATTTAAGAATTTAGATAAATAAGTCATTTCTTACTGTGGGACCAATCCTAGCCGTTATCCCGCTCTGAAGAAATAGAGACAGTTTCAAAAAGTACATTTCATTGACTTTCTAACAGTATCAATCCGTTTGAGTTACAACGGTTGAGTCACATATTCTTACCAAAATGTATTTCGTGATATCTTTCCGGTAATACTAGGTTGTATCGCTTTTAACAGTGAAACGATTGACTGTGGGACGTAATTGGAACTGATTTTGGGCTGTGACCTTATAAATGTTATAAGTGAGACAAATGGACTCCATGAAATAACATTCTTTTTAATTTGACATGATTGCCGGAACTCAGCGATTACACTGGGCGCTGTGGTAGCGCTTCATTTAAAAATTTAGATAAATATGTCATTTCTTACTGTAAGACCAATCCTATCTGTTATCGCGCGCTGAAGAAATAGCGACAGTTTCAAAAACTACATTTCATTGACTCTCTAACGGTATCAATCCGTTTCAGTTACAACGGTTGCGTCACATAGTCGTACCAACATGTAATTAGCGATATTTTTCCAAAATTACTAGGTTGCATCGCTTTTAACAGTGAAACTATTGACTGTAGGACTTAATTGAACTGATTTTGGACTGTGTCTTCATAAACGTTATAAGTGAGACAATTGGACTACAAGAAATAACATTCTTCTGAATTTGACATGATTGCCGGAACTCAGCGATTACACTGGCCGCTGTGGTAGCGCTTCATTTAAAAATTTAGATAAATAAGTCATTTTATATTGTGGGACCAATCCTAGCCGTTATCCCGCGCTGAAGAAATAGAGACAGTATCAAAAACTACATTTCATTGACTTTCTAACGGTATCAATCCGCTTCAGTTACAACTGTTGCGTCACATACTCGTACCAACATGTATTTAGCGATATTTTTCCAACATTACTAGGTTGCATCGCTTTTAACAGTGAAACTATTGACTGTGGGACTTAATTGAACTGATTTTGGACTGTGACTTTATAAACGTTATAAGTGAGACAATTGGACTACAAGAAATAACATTCTTCTTTATTTGACATGATTGCCGGAACTCAGCGATTACACTGGTCGCTGTGGTAGCGCTTCATTTAAAAATTTAGATAAATAAGTCATTTTATATTGTGGGACCAATTCTAGCCGTTATCCCGCGCTGAAGAAATAGAGACAGTATCAAAAACTACATTTCATTGACTTTCTAACAGCATCAATCCGTTTGAGTTACAACGGATGAGTCACATATTCGTACCAACATGTATTTAGCGATAATTTTCTCATATTAATAGGTTGCATCGCTTTTAACAGTGAAACGATTGACTGTGGGATTAAATTGAACTGATTTTTGACTGCGACCTTATAAATGTTATAAGTGAGACAATTGGACTCCAAGAAATAAAATTCTTTTTAATTTGACATGATTGCCGGAACTCAGCGATTACACTGGGCGCTGTGGTAGCGCTTCATTTAAGAATTTAGATAAATAAGTCATTTCTTACTGTGGGACCAATCCTAGCCGTTATCCCGCTCTGAAGAAATAGAGACAGTATCAAAAACTACATTTCATTGACTTTCTAACGGTATCAATCCGCTTCAGTTACAACTGTTGCGTCACATACTCGTACCAACATGTATTTAGCGATATTTTTCCAACATTACAAGGTTGCATCGCTTTTAACAGTGAAACTATTGACTGTGGGACTTAATTGAACTGATTTTGGACTGTGACTTTATAAACGTTATAAGTGAGACAATTGGACTACAAGAAATAACATTCTTCTTAATTTGACATGATTGCCGGAACTCAGCGATTACACTGGTCGCTGTGGTAGCGCTTCATTTAAAAATTTAGATAAATAAGTCATTTTTATATTGTGGGACCAATCCTAGCCGTTATCCCGCGCTGAAGAAATAGAGACAGTATCAAAAACTACATTTCATTGACTTTCTAACAGCATCAATCCGTTTGAGTTACAACGGATGAGTCACATATTCGTACCAACATGTATTTAGCGATAATTTTCTCATATTAATAGGTTGCATCGCTTTTAACAGTGAAACGATTGACTGTGGGATTAAATTGAACTGATTTTTGACTGTGACCTTATAAATGTTATAAGTGAGACAATTGGACTCCAAGAAATAAAATTCTTTTTAATTTGACATGATTGCCGGAACTCAGCGATTACACTGGGCGCTGTGGTAGCGCTTCATTTAAGAATTTAGATAATTAAGTCATTTTTACTGTGGGACCAATCCTAGCCGTTATCGCGCGCTGAAGAAATAGCGACAGTTTCAAAAACTACATTTCATTGACTCTCTAACGGTATCAATCCGCTTCAGTTACAACGGTTGCGTCACATAGTCGTACCAACATGTAATTAGCGATATTTTTCCAAAATTACTAGGTTGCATCGCTTTTAACAGTGAAACTATTGACTGTGGGACTTAATTGAACTGATTTTGGACTGTGACTTCATAAACGTTATAAGTGAGACAATTGGACTACAAGAAATAACATTCTTCTGAATTTGACATGATTGCCGGAACTCAGCGATTACACTGGCCGCTGTGGTAGCGCTTCATTTAAAAATTTAGATAAATAAGTCATTTTATATTGTGGGACCAATCCTAGCCGTTATCCCGCGCTGAAGAAATAGAGACAGTATCAAAAACTACATTTCATTGACTTTCTAACGGTATCAATCCGCTTCAGTTACAACTGTTGCGTCACATACTCGTACCAACATGTATTTAGCGATATTTTTCCAACATTACTAGGTTGCATCGCTTTTAACAGTGAAACTATTGACTGTGGGACTTAATTGAACTGATTTTGGACTGTGACTTTATAAACGTTATAAGTGAGACAATTGGACTACAAGAAATAACATTCTTCTTAATTTGACATGATTGCCGGAACTCAGCGATTACACTGGTCGCTGTGGTAGCGCTTCATTTAAAAATTTAGATAAATAAGTCATTTTATATTGTGGGACCAATCCTAGCCGTTATCCCGCGCTGAAGAAATAGAGACAGTATCAAAAACTACATTTCATTGACTTTCTAACAGCATCAATCCGTTTGAGTTACAACGGATGAGTCACATATTCGTACCAACATGTATTTAGCGATAATTTTCTCATATTAATAGGTTGCATCGCTTTTAACAGTGAAACGATTGACTGTGGGATTAAATTGAACTGATTTTTGACTGTGACCTTATAAATGTTATAAGTGAGACAATTGGACTCCAAGAAATAAAATTCTTTTTAATTTGACATGATTGCCGGAACTCAGCGATTACACTGGGCGCTGTGGTAGCGCTTCATTTAAGAATTTAGATAAATAAGTCATTTCTTACTGTGGGACCAATCCTAGCCGTTATCCCGCTCTGAAGAAATAGCGACAGTTTCAAAAATTACCTTTCATTGACTTTCTAACAGTACCATCCGTTTGAGTTACAACGGCTGAGTCATATATTCTTACCAAAATGTATTTCGTGATATCTTTCCGGTAATACTAGGTTGTATCGCTTTTAACAGTGAAACGATTGACTGTGGGACTTAATTGAACTGATATTGGGCTGTGACCTTATAAATGTTATAAGTGAGACAATTGGACTCCAAGAAATAACATTATTTTTAATTTGACATGATTGCCGGTACTCAGCGATTACACTGGGCGCTGTTGTAGCGCTTCATTTAAAATTTTAGATAAATATGTCATTTCTTACTGTAAGACCAATCATATCTGTTATCGCGCGCTGAAGAAATAGCGACAGTTTCAAAAACTACATTTCATTGACTTTCTAACGGTTACAGTCCGTGTGAGTTACAACGGTTGGGTCACATATCCGTACCAACATGTATTTAGCGATATTTTGCTGATATTACTATGTTGCATCGCTATTAACAGTGAAACGATTGACTGTGTGACTTAATTGAACTAACTTTGGACTGTGACCTGATAAATGTGATAAATGAGAAAACTGGACTCCAAGAAATAACATTCTTCTTAATTTGACGTGATTGCCGGAACTCAGCGATTACACTGGGCGCTTTGGTAGCACTTCATTTAAAAATTTAGATAGTTAAGTCATTTTTACTGTGGGACTAATCCTAGCCGTTATCGCGCGCTGCAGATATAGAGACAGTTTCAAAAAGTACATTTCATTGACTTTCTAACAGTATCAATCCGTTTGAGTTACAACAGCTGAGTCACATATTCTTACCAAAATGTATTTCGTGATATCTTTCCGGTAATACTAGGTTGTATCGCTTTTAAGAGTGAAACGATTGACTGTGGGACTTAATTAAACTGATATTGGGCTGTGACTTGATAAATGTGATAAATGAGACAATTGGACTCCAAGAAATAACATTCTTCTTAATTTGACATGATTGCCGGAACTCAGCGATTACACTGGGCGCTGTGGTAGCACTTCATCTAAAAATTTAGATAGTTAAGTCATTTTTACTGTGGGACCAATCCTAGCCGTTATCGCGCGCTGAAGAAATAGCGACAGTTTCAAAAACTACATTTCATTGTCTTTCTAACGATATCAATCTGCTTCAGTTACAACGGTTGCGTCACATACTCGTACCAACATGTATTTAGCGATATTTTTCCAATATTACTAGGTTGCATCGCTTTTAGCAGTGAAACGATTGACTGTGGGACTTAATTGAACTGATTTTGGACTGTGACTTTATAAATGTTATAAGTGAGACAATTGGACTACAAGAAATAACATCCTTCTTAATTTGACATGATTGCCGGAACTCAGCGATTACACTGGTCGCTGTGGTAGCGCTTCATTTAAGAATTTAGATAAATAAGTCATTTCTTACTGTGGGACCAATCCTAGTCGTTATCCCGCTCTGAAGAAATAGAGACAGTTTCAAAAAGTACATTTCATTGACTTTCTAACAGTATCAATCCGTTTGAGTTACAACAGCTGAGTCACATATTCTTACCAAAATGTATTTCGTGATATCTTTCCGGTAATACTAGGTTGTATCGCTTTTAACAGTGAAACGATTGACAGTGGGACTTAATTGAACTGATATTGGGCTGTGACTTGATAAATGTGATAAATGAGACAATTGGACTCCAAGAAATAACATTCTTCTTAATTTGACATGATTGCCGGAACTCAGCGATTACACTGGGCGCTGTGGTAGCGCTTCATCTAAAAATTTAGATAGTTAAGTCATTTTTACTGTGGGACCAATCCTAGCCGTTATCGCGCGCTGAAGAAATAGCGACAGTTTCAAAAAGTTCATTTCATTGACTTTCTAACAGTATCAATCCGTTTGAGTTACAACGGTTGCGTCACATACTCGTACCAACATGTATTTAGCGATATTTTTCCAATATTACTAGGTTGCATCGCTTTTAGCAGTGAAACGATTGACTGTGGGACTTAATTGAACTGATTTTGGACTGTGACTTTATAAATGTTATAAGTGAGACAATTGACACTACAAGAAATAACATTCTTCTTAATTTGACATGATTGCCGGAACTCAGCGATTACACTGGTCGCTGTGGTAGCGCTTCATTTAAAAATTTAGATAAATAAGTCATTTTTTACTGTGGGACCAATCCTAGCCGTTATCCCGCGCTGAAGAAATAGAGACAGTTTCAAAAACTAGATTTCATTGACTTTCTAACAGCATCAATCCGTTTGAGTTACAACGGATGAGTCATATATTCGTACCAACATGTATTTAGCGATAATTTTCTCATATTAATAGGTTGCATCGCTTTTAACAGTGAAATGATTAACTGTGGGATTAAATTGAACTGATTTTTGACTGTGACCTTATAAATGTTATAAGTGAGCCAATTGGACTCCAAGAAATAACATTCTTTTTAATTTGACATGATTGCCGGAACTCTGCGATTACACTGGGCGCTGTGGTAGCGCTTCATTTAAGAATTTATATAAATAAGTCATTTCTTACTGTGGGACCAATCCTAGTCGTTATCCCGCTCTGAAAAAATAGCGACAGTTTCAAAAAGTACATTTCATTGACTTTCTAACAGTATCAATCCGTTTGAGTTACAACAGCTGAGTCACATATTCTTACCAAAATGTATTTCGTGATATCTTTCCGGTAATACTAGGTTGTATCGCTTTTAACAGTAAAACGATTGACTGTGGGACTTAATTGGAACTGATTTTGAGCTGTGACCTTATAAATGTTATAAGTGAGACAATTGGACTCCAAGAAATAACATTTTTTTTAATTTGACATGATTGCCGGAACTCTGCGATTACACTGGGCGCTGTGGTAGCGCTTCATTTAAGAATTTAGATAAATAAGTCATTTCTTACTGTGGGACCAATCCTAGTCGTTATCCCGCTCTGAAAAAATAGCAACAGTTTCAAAAAGTACATTTCATTGACTTTCTAACAGTATCAATCCGTTTGAGTTACAACAGCTGAGTCACATATTCTTACCAAAATGTATTTCGTGATATCTTTCCGGTAATACTAGGTTGTATCGCTTTTAACAGTGAAACGATTGACAGTGGGACTTAATTGAACTGATATTGGGCTGTGACTTGATAAATGTGATAAATGAAACAATTGGACTCCAAGAAATAACATTCTTCTTAATTTGACATGATTGCCGGAACTCAGCGATTACACTGGGCGCTGTGGTAGCACTTCATCTAAAAATTTAGATAGTTAAGTCATTTTTACTGTGGGACCAATCCTAGCCGTTATCGCGCGCTGAAGAAATAGCGACAGTTTCAAAAACTACATTTCATTGACTTTCTAACGATATCAATCTGCTTCAGTTACAACGGTTGCGTCACATACTGGTACCAACATGTATTTAGCGATATTTTTCCAATATTACTAGGTTGCATCGCTTTTAGCAGTGAAACGATTGACTGTGGGACTTAATTGAACTGATTTTGGACTGTGACTTTATAAATGTTATAAGTGAGACAATTGATACTACAAGAAATAACATTCTTCTTAATTTGACATGATTGCCGGAACTCAGCGATTACACTGGTCGCTGTGGTAGCGCTTCATTTAAAAATTTAGATAAATAAGTCATTTTTTACTGTGGGACCAATCCTAGCCGTTATCCCGCGCTGAAGAAATAGAGACAGTTTCAAAAACTACATTTCATTGACTTTCTAACAGCATCAATCCGTTTGAGTTACAACGGATGAGTCATATATTCGTACCAACATGTATTTAGCGATAATTTTCTCATATTAATAGGTTGCATCGCTTTTAACAGTGAAATGATTAACTGTGGGATTAAATTGAACTGATTTTTGACTGTGACTTTATAAATGTTATAAGTGAGCCAATTGGACTCCAAGAAATAACATTCTTTTTAATTTGACATGATTGCCGGAACTCTGCGATTACACTGGGCGCTGTGGTAGCGCTTCATTTAAGAATTTATATAAATAAGTCATTTCTTACTGTGGGACCAATCCTAGTTGTTATCCCGCTCTGAAAAAATAGCGACAGTTTCAAAAAGTACATTTCATTGACTTTCTAACAGTATCAATCCGTTTGAGTTACAACAGCTGAGTCACATATTCTTACCAAAATGTATTTCGTGATATCTTTCCGGTAATACTAGGTTGTATCGCTTTTAACAGTGAAACGATTGACAGTGGGACTTAATTGAACTGATATTGGGCTGTGACTTGATAAATGTGATAAATGAGACAATTGGACTCCAAGAAATAACATTCTTCTTAATTTGACATGATTGCCGGAACTCAGCGATTACACTGGGCGCTGTGGTAGCACTTCATCTAAAAATTTAGATAGTTAAGTCATTTTTACTGTGGGACCAATCCTAGCCGTTATCGCGCGCTGAAGAAATAGCGACAGTTTCAAAAACTACATTTCATTGACTTTCTAACGATATCAATCTGCTTCAGTTACAACGGTTGCGTCACATACTCGTACCAACATGTATTTAGCGATATTTTTCCAATATTACTAGGTTGCATCGCTTTTAGCAGTGAAACGATTGACTGTGGGACTTAATTGAACTGATTTTGGACTGTGACTTTATAAATGTTATAAGTGAGACAATTGACACTACAAGAAATAACATTCTTCTTAATTTGACATGATTGCCGGAACTCAGCGATTACACTGGTCGCTGTGGTAGCGCTTCATTTAAAAATTTAGATAAATAAGTCATTTTTTACTGTGGGACCAATCCTAGCCGTTATCCCGCGCTGAAGAAATAGAGACAGTTTCAAAAACTACATTTCATTGACTTTCTAACAGCATCAATCCGTTTGAGTTACAACGGATGAGTCATATATTCGTACCAACATGTATTTAGCGATAATTTTCTCATATTAATAGGTTGCATCGCTTTTAACAGTGAAATGATTAACTGTGGGATTAAATTGAACTGATTTTTGACTGTGACCTTATAAATGTTATAAGTGAGCCAATTGGACTCCAGGAAATAACATTCTTTTTAATTTGACATGATTGCCGGAACTCTGCGATTACACTGGGCGCTGTGGTAGCGCTTCATTTAAGAATTTATATAAATAAGTCATTTCTTACTGTGGGACCAATCCTAGTCGTTATCCCGCTCTGAAAAAATAGCGACAGTTTCAAAAAGTACATTTCATTGACTTTCTAACAGTATCAATCCGTTTGAGTTACAACAGCTGAGTCACATATTCTTACCAAAATGTATTTCGTGATATCTTTCCGGTAATACTAGGTTGTATCGCTTTTAACAGTGAAACGATTGACTGTGGGACTTAATTGGAACTGATTTTGAGCTGTGACCTTATAAATGTTATAAGTGAGACAATTGGACTCCAAGAAATAACATTCTTCTTAATTTGACATGATTGCCGGAACTCAGCGATTACACTGGTCGCTGTGGTAGCGCTTTATTTAAAAATTTAGATAAATAAGTCATTTTTACTGTGGGACCAATCCTATCCGTTATCGCGCGCTGAAGAAATAGCGACAGTTTCAAAAACTACACTTCATTGACTTTCTAACGATATCAATCTGCTTCAGTTACAACGGTTGCGTCACATACTCGTACCAACATGTGTTTAGCGATATTTTTCCAATATTACTAGGTTGCATCGCTTTTAGCAGTGAAACGATTGACTGTGGGACTTAATTGAACTGATTTTGGACTGTGACTTTATAAATGTTATAAGTGAGACAATTGACACTACAAGAAATAACATTCTTCTTAATTTGACATGATTGCCGGAACTCAGCGATTACACTGGTCGCTGTGGTAGCGCTTCATTTAAAAATTTAGATAAATAAGTCATTTTTTACTGTGGGACCAATCCTAGCCGTTATCCCGCGCTGAAGAAATAGAGACAGTTTCAAAAACTACATTTCATTGACTTTCTAACAGCATCAATCCGTTTGAGTTACAACGGATGAGTCATATATTCGTACCAACATGTATTTAGCGATAATTTTCTCATATTAATAGGTTGCATCGCTTTTAACAGTGAAATGATTAACTGTGGGATTAAATTGAACTGATTTTTGACTGTGACTTTATAAATGTTATAAGTGAGCCAATTGGACTCCAAGAAATAACATTCTTTTTAATTTGACATGATTGCCGGAACTCTGCGATTACACTGGGCGCTGTGGTAGCGCTTCATTTAAGAATTTATATAAATAAGTCATTTCTTACTGTGGGACCAATCCTAGTTGTTATCCCGCTCTGAAAAAATAGCGACAGTTTCAAAAAGTACATTTCATTGACTTTCTAACAGTATCAATCCGTTTGAGTTACAACAGCTGAGTCACATATTCTTACCAAAATGTATTTCGTGATATCTTTCCGGTAATACTAGGTTGTATCGCTTTTAACAGTGAAACGATTGACAGTGGGACTTAATTGAACTGATATTGGGCTGTGACTTGATAAATGTGATAAATGAGACAATTGGACTCCAAGAAATAACATTCTTCTTAATTTGACATGATTGCCGGAACTCAGCGATTACACTGGGCGCTGTGGTAGCACTTCATCTAAAAATTTAGATAGTTAAGTCATTTTTACTGTGGGACCAATCCTAGCCGTTATCGCGCGCTGAAGAAATAGCGACAGTTTCAAAAACTACATTTCATTGACTTTCTAACGATATCAATCTGCTTCAGTTACAACGGTTGCGTCACATACTCGTACCAACATGTATTTAGCGATATTTTTCCAATATTACTAGGTTGCATCGCTTTTAGCAGTGAAACGATTGACTGTGGGACTTAATTGAACTGATTTTGGACTGTGACTTTATAAATGTTATAAGTGAGACAATTGACACTACAAGAAATAACATTCTTCTTAATTTGACATGATTGCCGGAACTCAGCGATTACACTGGTCGCTGTGGTAGCGCTTCATTTAAAAATTTAGATAAATAAGTCATTTTTTACTGTGGGACCAATCCTAGCCGTTATCCCGCGCTGAAGAAATAGAGACAGTTTCAAAAACTACATTTCATTGACTTTCTAACAGCATCAATCCGTTTGAGTTACAACGGATGAGTCATATATTCGTACCAACATGTATTTAGCGATAATTTTCTCATATTAATAGGTTGCATCGCTTTTAACAGTGAAATGATTAACTGTGGGATTAAATTGAACTGATTTTTGACTGTGACCTTATAAATGTTATAAGTGAGCCAATTGGACTCCAGGAAATAACATTCTTTTTAATTTGACATGATTGCCGGAACTCTGCGATTACACTGGGCGCTGTGGTAGCGCTTCATTTAAGAATTTATATAAATAAGTCATTTCTTACTGTGGGACCAATCCTAGTCGTTATCCCGCTCTGAAAAAATAGCGACAGTTTCAAAAAGTACATTTCATTGACTTTCTAACAGTATCAATCCGTTTGAGTTACAACAGCTGAGTCACATATTCTTACCAAAATGTATTTCGTGATATCTTTCCGGTAATACTAGGTTGTATCGCTTTTAACAGTGAAACGATTGACTGTGGGACTTAATTGGAACTGATTTTGAGCTGTGACCTTATAAATGTTATAAGTGAGACAATTGGACTCCAAGAAATAACATTCTTCTTAATTTGACATGATTGCCGGAACTCAGCGATTACACTGGTCGCTGTGGTAGCGCTTTATTTAAAAATTTAGATAAATAAGTCATTTTTACTGTGGGACCAATCCTATCCGTTATCGCGCGCTGAAGAAATAGCGACAGTTTCAAAAACTACACTTCATTGACTTTCTAACGATATCAATCTGCTTCAGTTACAACGGTTGCGTCACATACTCGTACCAACATGTATTTAGCGATATTTTTCCAATATTACTAGGTTGCATCGCTTTTAGCAGTGAAACGATTGACTGTGGGACTTAATTGAACTGATTTTGGACTGTGACTTTATAAATGTTATAAGTGAGACAATTGACACTACAAGAAATAACATTCTTCTTAATTTGACATGATTGCCGGAACTCAGCGATTACACTGGTCGCTGTGGTAGCGCTTCATTTAAAAATTTAGATAAATAAGTCATTTTTTACTGTGGGACCAATCCTAGCCGTTATCCCGCGCTGAAGAAATAGAGACAGTTTCAAAAACTACATTTCATTGACTTTCTAACAGCATCAATCCGTTTGAGTTACAACGGATGAGTCATATATTCGTACCAACATGTATTTAGCGATAATTTTCTCATATTAATAGGTTGCATCGCTTTTAACAGTGAAATGATTAACTGTGGGATTAAATTGAACTGATTTTTGACTGTGACTTTATAAATGTTATAAGTGAGCCAATTGGACTCCAAGAAATAACATTCTTTTTAATTTGACATGATTGCCGGAACTCTGCGATTACACTGGGCGCTGTGGTAGCGCTTCATTTAAGAATTTATATAAATAAGTCATTTCTTACTGTGGGACCAATCCTAGTTGTTATCCCGCTCTGAAAAAATAGCGACAGTTTCAAAAAGTACATTTCATTGACTTTCTAACAGTATCAATCCGTTTGAGTTACAACAGCTGAGTCACATATTCTTACCAAAATGTATTTCGTGATATCTTTCCGGTAATACTAGGTTGTATCGCTTTTAACAGTGAAACGATTGACAGTGGGACTTAATTGAACTGATATTGGGCTGTGACTTGATAAATGTGATAAATGAGACAATTGGACTCCAAGAAATAACATTCTTCTTAATTTGACATGATTGCCGGAACTCAGCGATTACACTGGGCGCTGTGGTAGCACTTCATCTAAAAATTTAGATAGTTAAGTCATTTTTACTGTGGGACCAATCCTAGCCGTTATCGCGCGCTGAAGAAATAGCGACAGTTTCAAAAACTACATTTCATTGACTTTCTAACGATATCAATCTGCTTCAGTTACAACGGTTGCGTCACATACTCGTACCAACATGTATTTAGCGATATTTTTCCAATATTACTAGGTTGCATCGCTTTTAGCAGTGAAACGATTGACTGTGGGACTTAATTGAACTGATTTTGGACTGTGACTTTATAAATGTTATAAGTGAGACAATTGACACTACAAGAAATAACATTCTTCTTAATTTGACATGATTGCCGGAACTCAGCGATTACACTGGTCGCTGTGGTAGCGCTTCATTTAAAAATTTAGATAAATAAGTCATTTTTTACTGTGGGACCAATCCTAGCC
The DNA here is from genome assembly GCF_029227915.1 of Hydractinia symbiolongicarpus. Classification (NCBI taxonomy): domain Eukaryota; kingdom Metazoa; phylum Cnidaria; class Hydrozoa; order Anthoathecata; family Hydractiniidae; genus Hydractinia; species Hydractinia symbiolongicarpus. The sequence continues at coordinate 33,886,367 of NC_079876.1, read as the reverse complement.
GTTATCCCGCGCTGAAGAAATAGAGACAGTTTCAAAAACTACATTTCATTGACTTTCTAACAGCATCAATCCGTTTGAGTTACAACGGATGAGTCATATATTCGTACCAACATGTATTTAGCGATAATTTTCTCATATTAATAGGTTGCATCGCTTTTAACAGTGAAATGATTAACTGTGGGATTAAATTGAACTGATTTTTGACTGTGACCTTATAAATGTTATAAGTGAGCCAATTGGACTCCAGGAAATAACATTCTTTTTAATTTGACATGATTGCCGGAACTCTGCGATTACACTGGGCGCTGTGGTAGCGCTTCATTTAAGAATTTATATAAATAAGTCATTTCTTACTGTGGGACCAATCCTAGTCGTTATCCCGCTCTGAAAAAATAGCGACAGTTTCAAAAAGTACATTTCATTGACTTTCTAACAGTATCAATCCGTTTGAGTTACAACAGCTGAGTCACATATTCTTACCAAAATGTATTTCGTGATATCTTTCCGGTAATACTAGGTTGTATCGCTTTTAACAGTGAAACGATTGACTGTGGGACTTAATTGGAACTGATTTTGAGCTGTGACCTTATAAATGTTATAAGTGAGACAATTGGACTCCAAGAAATAACATTCTTCTTAATTTGACATGATTGCCGGAACTCAGCGATTACACTGGTCGCTGTGGTAGCGCTTTATTTAAAAATTTAGATAAATAAGTCATTTTTACTGTGGGACCAATCCTATCCGTTATCGCGCGCTGAAGAAATAGCGACAGTTTCAAAAACTACACTTCATTGACTTTCTAACGATATCAATCTGCTTCAGTTACAACGGTTGCGTCACATACTCGTACCAACATGTATTTAGCGATATTTTTCCAATATTACTAGGTTGCATCGCTTTTAGCAGTGAAACGATTGACTGTGGGACTTAATTGAACTGATTTTGGACTGTGACTTTATAAATGTTATAAGTGAGACAATTGACACTACAAGAAATAACATTCTTCTTAATTTGACATGATTGCCGGAACTCAGCGATTACACTGGTCGCTGTGGTAGCGCTTCATTTAAAAATTTAGATAAATAAGTCATTTTTTACTGTGGGACCAATCCTAGCCGTTATCCCGCGCTGAAGAAATAGAGACAGGTTCAAAAACTACATTTCATTGACTTTCTAACAGCATCAATCCGTTTGAGTTACAACGGATGAGTCATATATTCGTACCAACATGTATTTAGCGATATTTTTCTCATATTAATAGGTTGCATCGCTTTTAACAGTGAAATGATTAACTGTGGAATTAAATTGAACTGATTTTTGACTGTGACCTTATAAATGTTATAAGTGAGACAATTGGACTCCAAGAAATAACATTCTTTTTAATTTGACATGATTGCCGGAACTCTGCGATTACACTGGGCGCTGTGGTAGCGCTTCATTTAAGAATTTAGATAAATAAGTCATTTCTTACTGTGGGACCAATCCTAGTCGTTATCCCGCTCTGAAAAAATAGCGACAGTTTCAAAAAGTACATTTCATTGACTTTCTAACAGTATCAATCCGTTTGAGTTACAACAGCTGAGTCACATATTCTTACCAAAATGAATTTCGTGATATCTTTCCGGTAATACTAGGTTGTATCGCTTTTAACAGTGAAACGATTGACTGTGGGACTTAATTGGAACTGATTTTGAGCTGTGACCTTATAAATGTTATAAGTGAGACAATTGGACTCCAAGAAATAACATTCTTTTTAATTTGACATGATTGCCGGAACTCTGCGATTACACTGGGCGCTGTGGTAGCGCTTCATTTAAGAATTTAGATAAATAAGTCATTTCTTACTGTGGGACCAAGCCTAGTCGTTATCCCGCTCTGAAAAAATAGCGACAGTTTCAAAAAGTACATTTCATTGACTTTCTAACAGTATCAATCCGTTTGAGTTACAACAGCTGAGTCACATATTCTTACCAAAATGTATTTCGTGATATCTTTCCGGTAATACTAGGTTGTATCGCTTTTAACAGTGAAACGATTGACAGTGGGACTTAATTGAACTGATATTGGGCTGTGACTTGATAAATGTGATAAATGAGACAATTGGACTCCAAGAAATAACATTCTTCTTAATTTGACATGATTGCCGGAACTCAGCGATTACACTGGGCGCTGTGGTAGCACTTCATCTAAAAATTTAGATAGTTAAGTCATTTTTACTGTGGGACCAATCCTAGCCGTTATCGCGCGCTGACGAAATAGCGACAGTTTCAAAAACTACATTTCATTGACTTTCTAACGATATCAATCTGCTTCAGTTACAACGGTTGCGTCACATACTCGTACCAACATGTATTTAGCGATATTTTTCCAATATTACTAGGTTGCATCGCTTTTAGCAGTGAAACGATTGACTGTGGGACTTAATTGAACTGATTTTGGACTGTGACTTTATAAATGTTATAAGTGAGACAATTGGACTACAAGAAATAACATTCTTCTTAATTTGACATGATTGCCGGAACTCAGCGATTACACTGGGCGCTGTGGTAGCGCTTCATTTAAAATTTTAGATAAATATGTCATTTCTTACTGTAAGACCAATCCTATCTGTTATCGCGCGCTAAAGAAATAGCGACAGTTTCAAAAACTACATTTCATTGACTTTCTAACGGTTACAGTCCGTGTGAGTTACAACGGTTGGGTCACATATCCGTACCAACATGTATTTAGCGATATTTTTCTGATATTACTATGTTGCATCGCTATTAACAGTGAAACGATTGACTGTGTAACTTAATTGAACTAACTTTGGACTGTGACCTGATAAATGTGATAAATGAGAAAATTGGACTCCAAGAAATAACATTCTTCTTAATTTGACGTGATTGCCGGAACTCAGCGATTACACTGGGCGCTTTGGTAGCACTTCATTTAAAAATTTAAATAGTTAAGTCATTTTTACTGTGGGACTAATGCTAGCCGTTATCGCGCGCTGAAGAAATAGCGACAGTTTCAAAAGCTACATTTCATTGACTTTCTAACGGTATCAATCCGCTTCAGTTACAACGGTTGCGTCACATACTCGTACCAACATGTATTTAGCGATATTTTTCCAATATTAATAGGTTGCATCGCTTTTAACAGTGAAACGATTGACTGTGGGACTTAATTGAACTGATTTTGGACTGTGACTTTGTAAATGTTATAAGTGAGACAATTGGACTACAAGAAATAACATTCTTCTTAATTTGACATGATTGCAGGAACTCAGCGATTACACTGGTCGCTGTGGTAGCGCTTCATTTAAAAATTTAGATAAATAAGTCATTTTTTACTGTGGGACCAATCCTAGCCGTTATCCCGCGCTGAAGATATAGAGACAGTTTCAAAAACTACATTTCATTGACTTTCTAACAGCATCAATCCGTTTGAGTTACAACGGATGAGTCATATATTCGTACCAACATGTATTTAGCGATAATTTTCTCATATTAATAGGTTGCATCGCTTTTAACAGTGAAATGATTGACTGTGGGATTAAATTGAACTGTTTTTTGACTGTGACCTTATAAATGTTATAAGTGAGACAATTGGACTCCAAGAAATAACATTCTTTTTAATTTGACATGATTGCTGGAACTCAGCGATTACACTAAGCGCTGTGGTAGCGCTTCATTTAAGAATTTAGATAAATAAGTCATTTCTTACTGTGGGACCAATCCTAGCCGTTATCCCGCTCTAAAGAAATAGCGACAGTTTCAAAAACTACATTTCATTGACTTTCTAACGATATCAATCTGCTTCAGTTACAACGGTTGCGTCACATACTCGTACGAACATGTATTTAGCGATATTTTTCTGATATTACTATGTTGCATCGCTATTAACAGTGAAACGATTGACTGTGTAACTTAATTGAACTAACTTTGGACTGTGACCTGATAAATGTGATAAATGAGAAAATTGGACTCCAAGAAATAACATTCTTCATAATTTGACGTGATTGCCGGAACTCAGCGATTACACTGGGCACTTTGGTAGCACTTCATTTAAAAATTTAGATAGTTAAGTCATTTTTACTGTGGGACTAATGCTAGCCGTTATCGCGCGCTGAAGAAATAGCGACAGTTTCAAAAGCTACATTTCATTGACTTTCTAACGGTATCAATCCGCTTCAGTTACAACGGTTGCGTCACATACTCGTACCAAAATTTATTTAGCGATATTTTTCCAATATTAATAGGTTGCATCGCTTTTAACAGTGAAACGATTGACTGTGGGACTTAATTGAACTGATTTTGGACTGTGACTTTATAAATGTTATAAGTGAGACAATTGGGCTACAAGAAATAACATTCTTCTTAATTTGACATGATTGCAGGAACTCAGCGATTACACTGGTCGCTGTGGTAGCGCTTCATTTAAAAATTTAGATAAATAAGTCATTTTTTACTGTGGGACCAATCCTAGCCGTTATCCCGCGCTGAAGATATAGAGACAGTTTCAAAAACTACATTTCATTGACTTTCTAACAGCATCAATCCGCTTGAGTTACAACGGATGAGTCATATATTCGTACCAACATGTATTTAGCGATATTTTTCCAATATTACTAGGTTGCATCGGTTTTAGCAGTGAAACGATTGACTGTGGGACTTAATTGAACTGATTTTGGACTGTGACTTTATAAATTTTCTAAGTGACACAATTGGACTACAAGAAATAACATTCTTCTTAATTTGACATGATTGCCGGAACTCAGCGATTACACTGGCCGCTGTGGTAGCGCTTCATTTAAAAATTTAGATAAATATGTCATTTCTTACTGTAAGACCAATCCTAGCCGTTATCCCGCGCTGAAGAAATAGACACAGTTTCAAAAAGTACATTTCATTGACTTTCTAACAGTATCAATCCGTTTGAGCTACAACGGTTGAGTCACATATTCTTACCAACATGTATTTAGTGATATGTTTCCGGTATTACTAGGTTGCATCGCTTTTAACATTAAAACAATTGACTGTGGGACTTAATTGAACTGATTTTGGACTGTGACCTTATAAATGTGAAAGTGAGACAATTGGACTCAAAGAAATAACATTCTTCTTAATTTGACATGATTGCCGCAACTCAGCGATTACACCGGGCGCTGTGGTAGCGCTTCATTTAAAAATTAAGATAAAAAAGTCATTTTTTAACTGTGGGACCAATCCTAGCCGTTAGCGCGTGCTAAAGAAGTAGAGACAGTTTCAAATACTATATTTCACTGACTTTTTATCGATGTCAGTCCGCTTGAGTTACAACGGTTGGGTCACATATTCGTACCAACATGTATTTAGCGATATTTTTCTCATATTACTAGGTTGCATCGCTTTTAACAGTGAAACGATTGACTGTGGGATTAAATTGAACTGATTTTGAGCTGTGACCTTATAAATGTTATAAGTGAGACAATTGGATTCCAAGAAAAAACATTCTTCTTAATTTGACATGATTGCCGGAACTCCGCGATTACACTGGGCGCTGTGGTAGCGCTTCATTTAAGAGTTTAGATAAATAAGTCATTCTTTACTGTGGGACCAATCCTAACCGTTATCGCGCGCTGAAGAAATAGCGACAGTTTCAAAAAACTACAATTCATTGACTTTCTAACAGTATAAATCCGTTTGAGTTACAACAGTTGAGTCACATATTCGTACCAACATGTATTTAGCAATATTTTTCTCATATTACTAGGTTGCATCGCTTTTAACAGTGAAACGATTGACTGTGGGACTTAATTGAACTGATTTTGGACTGTGACCTTATAAATGTGAAAGTGAGACAATTGGACTCAAAGAAATAACATTCCTCTTAATTTGACATGATTGCCGCAACTCAGCGATTACACCGGGCGCTGTGGTAGCGCTTCATTTAAAAATTAAGATAAAAAAGTCATTTTTTAACTGTGGGACCAATCCTAGCCGTTAGCGCGTGCTAAAGAAATAGAGACAGTTTCAAATACTATATTTCACTGACTTTTTATCGATGTCAGTCCGCTTGAGTTACAACGGTTGGGTCACATATTCGTACCAACATGTATTTAGCGATATTTTTCTCATATTACTAGGTTGCATCGCTTTTAACAGTGAAACGATTGACTGTGGGATTAAATTGAACTGATTTTTGACTGTGACCTTATAAATGTTATAAATGAGACAATTGTACTCCAAGAAATAACAGTCTTTTTAATTTGACATGATTGCCGGAACTCAGCGATTACACTGGGCGCTGTGGTAGCGCTTCATTTAAATATTTAGATAAATAAGTCATTCTTTACTGTGGGACCAATCCTATCTGTTATCGCGTGCTGAAGAAATAGCGACAGTTTCAAAAACTTCATTTCATTTACTTTCTAACGGCTACAGTCCGTGTGAGTTACAACGGTTGGGTCACATACTCGTACCAAAATGTATTTAGCGATATTTTTCCAATATTAATAGGTTGCATCGCTTTTAACAGTGAAACGATTGACTGTGGGACTTAATTGAACTGATTTTGGACTGTGACTTTATAAATGTTATAAGTGAGACAATTGGACTACAAGAAATAACATTCTTCTTAATTTGACATGATTGCAGGAACTCAGCGATTACACTGGTCGCTGTGGTAGCGCTTCATTTAAAAATTTAGATAAATAAGTCATTTTTTACTGTGGGACCAATCCTAGCCGTTATCTCGCGCTGAAGAAATAGCGACAGTTTCAAAAACTACATTTCATTGACTTTCTAACGACATCAATCTGCTTCAGTTACAACGGTTGCGTCACATACTCGTACCAACCTGTATTTAGCGATATTTTTCCAATATTACTAGGTTGCATCGGTTTTAGCAGTGAAACGATTGACTGTGGGACTTAATTGAACTGATTTTCGACTGTGACTTTATAAATGTTATAAGTGAGACAATTGGACTACTAGAAATAACATTCTTCTTAATTTGACATGATTGCCGGAACTCAGCGATTACACTGGTCGCTGTGGTAGCGCTTCATTTAAAAATTTAGATAAATAAGTCATTTTTTACTGTGGGACCAATCCTAGCCGTTATCGCGCGCTGAAGAAATAGCGACAGTTTCAAAAACTACATTTCATTGACTTTCTAACGATATCAATCTGCTTCAGTTACAACGGTTGCGTCACATACTCGTACCAACATGTATTTAGCGATATTTTTCCAATATTACTAGGTTGCATCGGTTTTAGCAGTGAAACGATTGACTGTGGGACTTAATTGAACTGATTTTGGACTGTGACTTTATAAATGTTCTAAGTGACACAATTGGACTACAAGAAATAACATTCTTCTTAATTTGACATGATTGCCGGAACTCAGCGATTACACTGGCCGCTGTGGTAGCGCTTCATTTAAAAATTTAGATAAATATGTCATTTCTTACTGTAAGACCAATCCTAGCCGTTATCCCGCGCTGAAGAAATAGACACAGTTTCAAAAAGTACATTTCATTGACTTTCTAACAGTATCAATCCGTTTGAGCTACAACGGTTGAGTCACATATTCTTACCAACATGTATTTAGTGATATGTTTCCGGTATTACTAGGTTGCATCGCTTTTAACATTAAAACAATTGACTGTGGGACTTAATTGAACTGATTTTGGACTGTGACCTTATAAATGTGAAAGTGAGACAATTGGACTCAAAGAAATAACATTCTTCTTAATTTGACATGATTGCCGCAACTCAGCGATTACACCGGGCGTTGTGGTAGCGCTTCATTTAAAAATTAAGATAAAAAAGTCATTTTTTAACTGTGGGACCAATCCTAGCCGTTAGCGCGTGCTAAAGAAATAGAGACAGTTTCAAATACTATATTTCACTGACTTTTTATCGATGTCAGTCCGCTTGAGTTACAACGGTTGGGTCACATATTCGTACCAACATGTATTTAGCGATATTTTTCTCATATTACTAGGTTGCATCGCTTTTAACAGTGAAACGATTGACTGTGGGATTAAATTGAACTGATTTTTGACTGTGACCTTATAAATGTTATAAATGAGACAATTGTACTCCAAGAAATAACAGTCTTTTTAATTTGACATGATTGCCGGAACTCAGCGACTACACTGGGCGCTGTGGTAGCGCTTCATTTAAATATTTAGATAAATAAGTCATTCTTTACTGTGGGACCAATCCTATCTGTTATCGCGTGCTGAAGAAATAGCGACAGTTTCAAAAACTTCATTTCATTTACTTTCTAACGGCTACAGTCCGTGTGAGTTACAACGGTTGGGTCACATACTCGTACCAAAATGTATTTAGCGATATTTTTCCAATATTAATAGGTTGCATCGCTTTTAACAGTGAAACGATTGACTGTGGGACTTAATTGAACTGATTTTGGACTGTGACTTTATAAATGTTATAAGTGAGACAATTGGACTACAAGAAATAACATTCTTCTTAATTTGACATGATTGCGGGAACTCAGCGATTACACTGGTCGCTGTGGTAGCGCTTCATTTAAAAATTTAGATAAATAAGTCATTTTTTACTGTGGGACCAATCCTAGCCGTTATCTCGCGCTGAAGAAATAGCGACAGTTTCAAAAACTACATTTCATTGACTTTCTAACGACATCAATCTGCTTCAGTTACAACGGTTGCGTCACATACTCGTACCAACCTGTATTTAGCGATATTTTTCCAATATTACTAGGTTGCATCGGTTTTAGCAGTGAAACGATTGACTGTGGGACTTAATTGAACTGATTTTGGACTGTGACTTTATAAATGTTATAAGTGAGACAATTGGACTACAAGAAATAACATTCTTCTTAATTTGACATGATTGCCGGAACTCAGCGATTACACTGGTCGCTGTGGTAGCGCTTCATTTAAAAATTTAGATAAATAAGCCATTTTTTACTGTGGGACCAATCCTAGCCGTTATCGCGCGCTGAAGAAATAGCGACAGTTTCAAAAACTACATTTCATTGACTTACTAACGATATCAATCTGCTTCAGTTACAACGGTTGCGTCACATACTCGTACCAACATGTATTTAGCGATATTTTTCCAATATTACTAGGTTGCATCGGTTTTAGCAGTGAAACGATTGACTGTGGGACTTAATTGAACTGATTTTGGACTGTGACTTTATAAATGTTCTAAGTGAGACAATTGGACTACAAGAAATAACATTCTTCTTAATTTGACATGATTGCCGGAACTCAGCGATTACACTGGTCGCTTTGGTAGCGCTTCATTTAAAAATTTAGATAAATAAGTCATTTTTTACTGTGGGACCAATCCTAGCCGTTATCCCGCGCTGAAGAAATAGAGACAGTTTCAAAAACTACATTTCATTGACTTTCTAACAGCATCAATCCGTTTGAGTTACAACGGATGAGTCATATATTCGTACCAACATGTATTTAGCGATAATTTTCTCATATTAATAGGTTGCATCGCTTTTAACAGTGAAATGATTAAATGTGGGATTAAATTGAACTGATTTTTGACTGTGACCTTATAAATGTTATAAGTGAGACAATTGGACTCTAAGAAATAACATTCTTTTTAATTTGACATGATTGCCAGAACTCTGCGATTACACTGGGCGCTGTGGTAGCGCTTCATTTAAGAATTTAGATAAATAAGTCATTTCTTACTGTGGGACCAATCCTAGTCGTTATCCCGCTCTGAAAAAATAGCGACAGTTTCAAAAAGTACATTTCATTGACTTTCTAACAGTATCAATCCGTTTGAGTTACAACAGCTGAGTCACATATTCTTACCAAAATGTATTTCGTGATATCTTTCCGGTAATACTAGGTTGTATCGCTTTTAACAGTGAAACGATTGACAGTGGGACTTAATTGAACTGATATTGGGCTGTGACTTGATAAATGTGATAAATGAGACAATTGGACTCCAAGAAATAACATTCTTCTTAATTTGACATGATTGCCGGAACTCAGCGATTACACTGGGCGCTGTGGTGGCGCTTCATTTAGGAGTTTAGATAAATAAGTCATTCTTTACTGTGGGACCAATCCTAGCCGTTATCGCGCGCTGAAGAAATAGCGACAGTTTCAAAAACTACATTTCATTGACTTTCTAACGATATCAATCTGCTTCAGTTACAACGGTTGCGTCACATACTCGTACCGACATGTATTTAGCGATATTTTTCCAATATTACTAGGTTGCATCGGTTTTAGCAGTGAAACGATTGACTGTGGGACTTAATTGAACTGATTTTGGACTGTGACTTTATAAATGTTATAAGTGAGACAATTGGACTACAAGAAATAACATTCTTCTTAATTTGACATGATTGCCGGAACTCAGCGATTACACTGGTCGCTGTGGTAGCGCTTCATTTAAAAATTTAGATAAATAAGTCATTTTTTACTGTGGGACCAATCCTAGCCGTTATCCCGCGCTGAAGAAATAGAGACAGTTTCAAAAACTACATTTCATTGACTTTCTAACAGCATCAATCCGTTTGAGTTACAACGGATGAGTCATATATTCGTACCAACATGTATTTAGCGATAATTTTCTCATATTAATAGGTTGCATCGCTTTTAACAGTGAAATGATTAACTGTGGGATTAAATTGAACTGATTTTTGACTGTGACCTTATAAATGTTATAAGTGAGACAATTGGACTCCAAGAAATAACATTCTTTTTAATTTGACATGATTGCCGGAACTCTGCGATTACACTGGGCGCTGTGGTAGCGCTTCATTTAAGAATTTAGATAAATAAGTCATTTCTTACTGTTGGACCAATCCTAGTCGTTATCCCGCTCTGAAAAAATAGCGACAGTTTCAAAAAGTACATTTCATTGACTTTCTAACAGTATCAATCCGTTTGAGTTACAACAGCTGAGTCACATATTCTTACCAAAATGTATTTCGTGATATCTTTCCGGTAATACTAGGTTGTATCGCTTTTAACAGTTAAACGATTGACAGTGGGACTTAATTGAACTGATATTGGGCTGTGACTTGATAAATGTGATAAATGAGACAATTGGACTCCAAGAAATAACATTCTTCTTAATTTGACATGATTGCCGGAACTCAGCGATTACACTGGGCGCTGTGGTGGCGCTTCATTTAGGAGTTTAGATAAATAAGTCATTCTTTACTGTGGGACCAATCCTAACCGTTATCGCGCGCTGAAGAAATAGCGACAGTTTCAAAAAACTACAATTCATTGACTTTCTAACAGTATAAATCCGTTTGAGTTACAACAGTTGAGTCACATATTCGTACCAACATGTATTTAGCGATATTTTTCTCATATTACTAGGTTGCCTCGCTTTTAACAGTGAAACCATTGACTGTGGGACTTAATTGAACTGATTTTTGAGTGTGACTTTATAAATGTTAAAAGTGAGACAATTGGACTACAAGAAATATCATTCTTCTTAATTTGACATGATTGCCGGAACTCAGCGATTACACTGGCCGCTGTGGTAGCGCTTCATTTAAAAATTTAGATAAATATGTCATTTCTTGCTATAAGACCAATCCCAGCCGTTATCCCGCCATGAAGAAATAGAGACAGTTTCAAAAAGTACATTTTATTGACTTTCTAACAGTGTCAATCCGTTTGAGCTACAACGGTAGAGTCACATATTCTTACCAACATGTATTTCGTGATATCTTTCCGGTATTACTAGCTTGCATCGCTTTTAACAGTGAAACGATTGACTGTGGGATTAAATTGAACTGATTTTTGACTGTGACCTTATAAATGTTATAAATGAGACAATTGTACTCCAAGAAATAACATTCTTTTTAATTTGACATGATTGCCGGAACTCAGCGATTACACTGGGCGCCGTGGTAGCGCTTCATTTAAATATTTAGATAAATAAGTCATTCTTTACTGTGGGACCAATCCTATCTGTTATCGCGCGCTGAAGAAATAGCGACAGTTTCAAAAACTTCATTTCATTGACTTTCTAACGGCTACAGTCCGTGTGAGTTACAACGGTTGGGTCACATATTCGTACCAACATGTATTTAGCGATATTTTTCTGATATATCTAGATTGCATCGCTTTTAACAATGAAACGATTGACTGTGGGACTTAATTGAACTAACTTTGGACTGTGACCTGATAAATTTTATAAGTGAGACAATTGAACTCCAAGAAGTAACATTCTTCTTAATTTGACGTGATTGCCGGAACTCAGTGATTACACTGGGCGCTGTGGTAGCGCTTCATTTAAAAATTTAAATTAATAAGTCATTTTTTACTGTGGGACCTATCCTAGCCGTTATCTCGCGCTGAAGAAATAGAGACAGTTTCAAACACTACATTTCATTGACTTTCTAACAGCATCAATCCGATTGAGTTACAACAGATGAGTCACATATTCGTACCAACATGTAATTAGCGATAATTTTCTCATATTACTAGGTTGCATCGCTTTTAACAGTGAAATAATTGACTGTGGGTTTAAATTGAACTGATTTTTGACTGTGACCTTATAAATGTTATAAATGAGACAATTGGACTCCAAGAAATAACACTCTTTTTAATTTGACATGATTGCCGGAACTCAGCGATTACACTGGGCGCTGTGGTAGCGCTTCATTTAAAAATTTAGATAAATATGCCATTTCTTGGTATAAGACCAATCCCAGCCGTTATCCCGCCATGAAGAAATAGAGACAGTTTCAAAAAGTACATTTCATTGACTTTCTAACAGTGTCAATCCGTTTGAGCTACAACGGTAGAGTCACATATTCTTACCAACATGTATTTCGTGATATCTTTCCGGTATTACTAGCTTGCATCGCTTTTAACAGTGAAACGATTGACTGTGGGATTAAATTGAACTGATTTTTGACTGTGACCTTATAAATGTTATAAATGAGACAATTGTACTCCAAGAAATAACATTCTTTTTAATTTGACATGATTGCCGGAACTCAGCGATTACACTGGGCGCTGTGGTAGCGCTTCATTTAAATATTTAGATAAATAAGTCATTCTTTACTGTGGAACCAATCCTATCTGTTATCGCGCGCTGAAGAAATAGCGACAGTTTCAAAAACTTCATTTCATTGACTTTCTAACGGCTACAGTCCGTGTGAGTTACAACGGTTGGGTCACATATTCGTACCAACATGTATTTAGCGATATTTTTCTGATATATCTAGATTGCATCGCTTTTAACAATGAAACGATTGACTGTGGGACTTAATTGAACTAACTTTGGACTGTGACCTGATAAATTTTATAAGTGAGACAATTGAACTCCAAGAAGTAACATTCTTCTTAATTTGACGTGATTGCCGGAACTCAGCGATTACACTGGGCGCTGTGGTAGCGCTTCATTTAAAAATTTGAATAAATAAGTCATTTTTTACTGTGGGACCTATCCTAGCCGTTATCTCGCGCTGGAGAAATAGAGACAGTTTCAAAAACTACATTTCATTGACTTTCTAACAGCATCAATCCGATTGAGTTACAACAGATGAGTCACACATTCGTACCAACATGTAATTAGCGATAATTTTCTCATATTAATAGGTTGCATCGCTTTTAACAGTGAAACGATTGACTGTGGGATTAAATTGAACTGATTTTTGACTGTGACCTTATAAATGTTATAAATGAGACAATTGGACTCCAAGAAATAACATTCTTTTTAATTTGACATGATTGCCGGAACTCAGCGATTACACTGGGCGCTGTGGTAGCGCTTCATTTAAAAATTTAGATAAATATGTCATTTCTTGCTATAAGACCAATTCCAGACGTTATCCCGCCATAAAGAAATAGAGACAGTTTCAATAAGTACATTTCATTGACTTTCTAACAGTGTCAATCCGTTTGAGCTACAACGGTAGAGTCACATATTCTTACCAACATGTATTTCGTGATATCTTTTCGGTATTACTAGATTGCATCGCTTTTAACAGTGAAACATTTGACTGTGGGACTTAATTGAACTGATTTTGGGCTGTGACCTTATAAATGTGAAAGTGAGACAATTGTACTCCAAGAAATAACATTCTTCTTAATTTGACATAATTGCCGCAACTCAGCGATTACACCAGGCGCTGTGGTAGCGCTTTATTTAAAAATTTAGATAAATAAGTCATTTTTAGTGTGGGACCAATCCTAGCCGTTAGCGCCCGCTGAAGAAATAGAGACAGTTTCAAATACTATATTTCACTGACTTTCTAACGGTGTCAGTCTGTTTGCGTTACAACGGTTGAATCACATATTGATACCAACATGTATTTAGCCATATTTTTCTGAGATTACTAGGTTGCATCGCTTTTAACAGTGAAATGATTGAATGTGGGACTTAATTGAACTAACTTTGGACTGTGACCTGATGAATGTGATAAATGAGACAAGTAGACTCTAAGAAAAAACATTCTTCTTAATTTGACGTGATTGCCGGAACTCAGCGATTACACTGGGCGCTGTGGTAGCGCTTCATTTAAAAATTTAGATAAATAAGTCATTCTTTACTGTGGGACCAATCCTATCCGTTATCGCGCGCTGAAGAAATAGCGACAGTTTCAAATACTACATTTCACTGACTTTCTATCGATGTCAGTCCATCTGAGTTACAACAATTGGTTAACATATTCGTACCAACATGTATTTAGCGATATTTATCTGTTAATACTAGGTTGCATCGCTTTTAACAGTAAAACGATTGAATGTGGGACTTAATAGAACTAACTTTGGACTGTGACCTGATAAATTTTATAAGTGAGACAATTGATCTCCAAGAAATAACATTCATCTTAATTTGACATGATTGCCGGAATTAAGCGATTACACTGGGCGCTGTGGTAGGGCTTCATTTAAAAATTTAGATAAATAAATCATTCTTTACCGTGTGACCAATCCTAGCCGTTATCGCGCGCTGAAAAAATAGCGAAAGTTTCAAAAACTACATTTCATTGACTTTCTAACGGTTACAGTCCGTGTGAGTTACAACAGATGAGTCACATATTCGTACCAACATGTAATTAGCGATAATTTTCTCATATTAATAGGTTGCATCGCTTTTAACAGTGAAACGATTGACTGTGGGATTAAATTGAACTGATTTTTGACTGTGACCTTATAAATGTTATAAATGAGACAATTGGACTCCAAGAAATAACATTCTTTTTAATTTGACATGATTGCCGGAACTCAGCGATTACACTGGGCGCTGTGGTAGCGCTTCATTTAAAAATTTAGATAAATATGTCATTTCTTGCTATAAGACCAATCCCAGCCGTTATCCCGCCATGAAGAAATAGAGACAGTTTCAAAAATACATTTCATTGACTTTCTAACAGTGTCAATCCGTTTGAGCTACAACGGTAGAGTCACATATTCTTACCAACATGTATTTCGTGATATCTTTCCGGTATTACTAGCTTGCATCGCTTTTAACAGTGAAACGATTGACTGTGGGATTAAATTGAACTGATTTTTGACTGTGACCTTATAAATGTTATAAATGAGACAATTGTACTCCAAGAAGTAACATTCTTCTTAATTTGACGTGATTGCCGGAACTCAGCGATTACACTGGGCGCTGTGGTAGCGCTTCATTTAAAAATTTAAATAAATAAGTCATTTTTTTATTGTGGGACCTATCCTAGCCGTTATCTCGCGCTGAAGAAATAGAGACAGTTTCAAAAACTACATTTCATTGACTTTCTAACAGCATCAATCCGATTGAGTTACAACAGATGAGTCACATATTCGTACCAACATGTAATTAACGATATTTTTCTGATATATCCAGATTGCATCGCTTTTAACAATGAAACGATTGACTGTGGGACTTAATTGAACTAACTTTGGACTGTGACCTGATAAATTTTATAAGTGAGACAATTGAACTCCAAGAAGTAACATTCTTCTTAATTTGACGTGATTGCCGGAACTCAGCGATTACACTGGGCGCTGTGGTAGCGCTTCATTTAAAAATTTAGATAAATATGTCATTTCTTGCTATAAGACCAATCCCAGACGTTATCCCGCCATAAAGAAATAGAGACAGTTTCAAAAAGTACATTTCATTGACTTTCTAACAGTGTCAATCCGTTTGAGCTACAACGGTAGAGTCACATATTCTTACCAACATGTATTTCGTGATATCTTTCCGGTATTACTAGATTGCATCGCTTTTAACAGTGAAACAATTGACTGTGGGACTTAATTGAACTGATTTTGGGCTGTGACCTTATAAATGTGAAAGTGAGACAATTGTACTCCAAGAAATAACATTCTTCTTAATTTGACATAATTGCCGCAACTCAGCGATTACACCAGGCGCTGTGGTAGCGCTTTATTTAAAAATTTAGATAAATAAGTCATTTTTAGTGTGGGACCAACCCTAGCCGTTAGCGCCCGCTGAAGAAATAGAGACAGTTTCAAATACTATATTTCACTGACTTTCTAACGGTGTCAGTCTGTTTGCGTTACAACGGTTGAATCACATATTGATACCAACATGTATTTAGCCATATTTTTCTGAGATTACTAGGTTGCATCGCTTTTAACAGTGAAATGATTGAATGTGGGACTTAATTGAACTAACTTTGGACTGTGACCTGATGAATGTGATAAATGAGACAATTAGACTCTAAGAAAAAACATTCTTCTTAATTTGACGTGATTGCCAGAACTCAGCGATTACACTGGGCGCTGTGGTAGCGCTTCATTTAAAAATTTAGATAAATAAGTCATTCTTTACTGTGGGACCAATCCTATCCGTTATCGCGCGCTGAAGAAATAGCGACAGTTTCAAATACTACATTTCACTGACTTTCTATCGATGTCAGTCCATCTGAGTTACAACAATTGGTTAACATATTCGTACCAAGATGTATTTAGCGATATTTATCTGTTAATACTAGGTTGCATCGATCTTAACAGTAAAACGATTGAATGTGGGACTTAATAGAACTAACTTTGGACTGTGACCTGATAAATTTTATAAGTGAGACAATTGATCTCCAAGAAATAACATTCATCTTAATTTGACATGATTGCCGGAATTAAGCGATTACACTGGGCGCTGTGGTAGGGCTTCATTTAAAAATTTAGATAAATAAATCATTCTTTACCGTGTGACCAATCCTAGCCGTTATCGCGCGCTGAAAAAATAGCGAAAGTTTCAAAAACTACATTTCATTGACTTTCTAACGGTTACAGTCCGTGTGAGTTACAACAGATGAGTCACATATTCGTACCAACATGTAATTAGCGATAATTTTCTCATATTAATAGGTTGCATCGCTTTTAACAGTGAAACGATTGACTGTGGGATTAAATTGAACTGATTTTTGACTGTGACCTTATAAATGTTATAAATGAGACAATTGGACTCCAAGAAATAACATTCTTTTTAATTTGACATGATTGCCGGAACTCAGCGATTACACTGGGCGCTGTGGTAGCGCTTCATTTAAAAATTTAGATAAATATGTCATTTCTTGCTATAAGACCAATCCCAGCCGTTATCCCGCCATGAAGAAATAGAGACAGTTTCAAAAAGTACATTTCATTGACTTTCTAACAGTGTCAATCCGTTTGAGCTACAACGGTAGAGTCACATATTCTTACCAACATGTATTTCGTGATATCTTTCCGGTATTACTGGCTTGCATCGCTTTTAACAGTGAAACGATTGACTGTGGGATTAAATTGAACTGATTTTTGACTGTGACCTTATAAATGTTATAAATGAGACAATTGTACTCCAAGAAATAACATTCTTTTTAATTTGACATGATTGCCGGAACTCAGCGATTACACTGGGCGCTGTGGTAGCGCTTCATTTAAATATTTAGATAAATAAGTCATTCTTTACTGTGGGACCAATCCTATCTGTTATCGCGCGCTGAAGAAATAGCGACAGTTTCAAAAACTTCATTTCATTGACTTTCTAATGGCTACAGTCCGTGTGAGTTACAACGGTTGGGTCACATATTTGTACCAACATGTATTTAGCGATATTTTTCTGATATATCTAGATTGCATCGCTTTTAACAATGAAACGATTGACTGTGGGACTTAATTGAACTAACTTTGGACTGTGACCTGATAAATTTTATAGGTGAGACAATTGAACTCCAAGAAGTAACATTCTTCTTAATTTGACGTGATTGCCGGAACTCAGCGATTTCACTGGGCGCTGTGGTAGCGCTTCATTTAAAAATTTAAATAAATAAGTCATTTTTTTATTGTGGGACCTATCCTAGCCGTTATCTCGCGCTGAAGAAATAGAGACAGTTTCAAAAACTACATTTCATTGACTTTCTAACAGCATCAATCCGATTGAGTTACAACAGATGAGTCACATATTCGTACCAACATGTAATTAGCGATAATTTTCTCATATTAATAGGTTGCATCGCTTTTAACAGTAAAACGATTGACTGTGGGATTAAATTGAACTGATTTTTGACTGTGACCTTATAAATGTTATAAATGAGACAATTGGACTCCAAGAAATAACATTCTTTTTAATTTGACATGATTGCCGGAACTCAGCGATTACACTGGGCGCTGTGGTAGCGCTTCATTTAAAAATTTAGATAAATATGTCATTTCTTGCTATAAGACCAATCCCAGCCGTTATCCCGCCATGAAGAAATAGAGACAGTTTCAAAAAGTACATTTCATTGACTTTCTAACAGTGTCAATCCGTTTGAGCTACAACGGTAGAGTCACATATTCTTACCAACATGTATTTCGTGATATCTTTCCGGTATTACTAGATTGCATCGCTTTTAACAGTGAAACAATTGACTGTGGGACTTAATTGAACTGATTTTGGGCTGTGACCTTATAAATGTGAAAGTGAGACAATTGTACTCCAAAAAATAACATTCTTCTTAATTTGACATAATTGCCGCAACTCAGCGATTACACCAGGCGCTGTGGTAGCGCTTTATTTAAAAATTTAGATAAATAAGTCATTTTTAGTGTGGGACCAATCCTGGCCGTTAGCGCCCGCTGAAGAAATAGAGACAGTTTCAAATACTATATTTCACTGACTTTCTAACGGTGTCAGTCTGTTTGCGTTACAACGGTTGAATCACATATTGATACCAACATGTATTTAGCCATATTTTTCTGAGATTACTAGGTTGCATCGCTTTTAACAGTGAAATGATTGAATGTGGGACTTAATTGAACTAACTTTGGACTGTGACCTGATGAATGTGATAAATGAGACAATTAGACTCTAAGAAAAAACATTCTTCTTAATTTGACGTGATTGCCGGAACTCAGCGATTACACTGGGCGCTGTGGTAGCGCCTCATTTAAAAATTTAGATAAATAAGTCATTCTTTACTGTGGGACCAATCCTATCCGTTATCGCGCGCTGAAGAAATAGCGACAGTTTCAAATACTACATTTCACTGACTTTCTATCGATGTCAGTCCATCTGAGTTACAACAATTGGTTAACATATTCGTACCAACATGTATTTAGCGATATTTATCTGTTAATACTAGGTTGCATCGCTTTTAACAGTAAAACGATTGAATGTGGGACTTAATAGAACTAACTTTGGACTGTGACC
This sequence comes from Hydractinia symbiolongicarpus, assembly GCF_029227915.1. Taxonomy (NCBI): domain Eukaryota; kingdom Metazoa; phylum Cnidaria; class Hydrozoa; order Anthoathecata; family Hydractiniidae; genus Hydractinia; species Hydractinia symbiolongicarpus. Next base: position 33,866,763 of record NC_079876.1, on the reverse strand, counting down.
TGATAAATGTGATAAATGAGACAATTGAACTCCAAGAAATAACATTCATCTTAATTTGACATGATTGCCGGAATTAAGCGATTACACTGGGCGCTGTGGTAGGCTTTCATTTAAAAATTTAGATAAATAAATCATTCTTTACCGTGTGACCAATCCTAGCCGTTATCGCGCGCTGAAAAAATAGCGAAAGTTTCAAAAACTACATTTCATTGACTTTCTAACGGTTACAGTCCGTGTGAGTTACAACGGTTGGGTCACATATTCGTACCAACATGTATTTAGCGATATTTTTCTGATATTACTTGGTTGCATCGCTTTTAACAGTGAAACGATTGACTGTGTGACTTAATTGAACTAACTTTGGACTGTGACCTGATAAATGTGATAAATGAGAAAATTGGACTCCAAGAAACAACACTCTTCTTAATTTGACGTGATTGCCGGAACTCAGCGATTACACTGGGCGCTGTGGTAGCACTTCATTTAAAAATTTAGATAATTAAGTCATTTTTACAGTGGGACCAATCCTGGCCGTTATCGCGCGCTGAAGAAATAGCGACAGTTTCAAAAACTACATTTCATTGACTTTCTAACGGTATCAATTCGCTTCAGTTACAACGGTTGCGTCACATACTCGTACCAACATTTATTTAGCGATATTTTTCCAACATTACTAGGTTGCATCGCTTTTAACAGTGAAACTATTGACTGTGGGACTTAATTGAACTGATTTTGGACTGTGACTTTATAAACGTTATAAGTGAGACAATTGGACTACAAGAAATAACATTGTTTTTAATTTGACATGATTGCCGGAACTCAGCGATTACACTGGTCGCTGTGGTAGCGCTTCATTTAAAAATTTAGATAAATAAGTCATTTTATATTGTGGGACCAATCCTAGCCGTTATCCCGCGCTGAAGAAATAGAGACAGTTTCAAAAACTACATTTCATTGACTTTCTAACAGCATCAATCCGTTTGAGTTACAACGGATGAGTCATATATTCGTACCAACATGTATTTAGCGATAATTTTCTCATATTAATAGGTTGCATCGTTTTTAACAGTGAAATGATTAACTGTGGGATTAAATTGAACTGATTTTTGACTGTGACCTTATAAATGTTATAAGTGAGACAATTGGACTCCAATAAATAACATTCTTTTTAATTTGACATGATTGCCGGAACTCAGCGATTACACTGGGCGCTGTGGTAGCGCTTCATTTAAGAATTAAGATAAAAAAGTCATTTTTTAACTGTGAGACCAATCCTAGCCGTTAGCGCGTGCTAAAGAAATAGAGACAGTTTCAAATACTATATTTCACTAACTTTTTATCGATGTCAGTCCGCTTGAGTTACAACGGTTGTGTCACATATTCGTACCAACATGTATTTAGCGATATTTTTCTCATATTACTAGGTTGCATCGCTCTTAACAGTGAAACGATTGACTGTGGGATTAAATTGAACTGATTTTTGACTGTGACCTTATAAATGTTATAAATGAGACAATTGTACTCCAAGAAATAACATTCTTTTTAATTTGACATGATTGGCGGAACTCAGCGATTACACTGGGCGCTGTGGTAGCGCTTCATTTAAATATTTAGATAAATAAGTCATTCTTTACTGTGGGACCAATCCTATCTGTTATCGCGCGCTGAAGAAATAGCGACAGTTTCAAAAACTTCATTTCATTGACTTTCTAACGACTATAGTCCGTGTGAGTTACAACGGTTGGGTCACATATTCGTACCAACATGTATTTAGCGATATTTTTCTGATATTACTAGATTGCATCGCTTTTAACAATGAAACGATTGACTGTGGGACTTAATTGAACTAACTTTGGACTGTGACCTGATAAATTTTATAAGTGAGACAATTTAACTCCAAGAATTAACATTCTTCTTAATTTGACGTGATTGCCGGAACTCAGCGATTACACTGGGCGCTGGGGTAGCACTTCATTTAAAAATTTAGTTAATTAAGTCATTTTTACTGTGGGACCAAACCTAGCCGTTATCGCGCGCTGAAGAAATAGCGACAGTTTAAAAAACTACATTTCATTGATTTTCTAACGGTATTAATCCGCTTCAGTTACAACGGTTGCGTCACATACTCGTACCAACATGTAATTAGCGATAATTTTCTCATATTAATAGGTTGCATCGCTTTTATCAGTGAAACGATTGACTGTGGGATTAAATTGAACTGATTTTTGACTGTGACCTTATAAATGTTATAAATGAGACAATTGGACTCCAAGAAATAACATTCTTTTTAATTTGACATGATTGCCGGAACTCAGCGATTACACTGGGCGCTGTGGTAGCGCTTCATTTAAAAATTTAGATAAATATGTCATTTCTTGCTATAAGACCAATCCCAGCCGTTATCCCGCCATGAAGAAATAGAGACAGTTTCAAAAAGTACATTTCATTGACTTTCTAACAGTGTCAATCCGTTTGAGCTACAACGGTAGAGTCACATATTCTTACCAACATGTATTTCGTGATATCTTTCCTGTATTACTAGATTGCATCGCTTTTAACAGTGAAACAATTGACTGTGGGACTTAATTGAACTGATTTTAGGCTGTGACCTTATAAATGTGAAAGTGAGACAATTGTACTCCAAGAAATAACATTCTTCTTAATTTGACATAATTGCCGCAACTCAGCGATTACACCAGGCGCTGTGGTAGCGCTTTATTTAAAAATTTAGATAAATAAGTCATTTTTAGTGTGGGACCAATCCTAGCCGTTAGCGCCCGCTGAAGAAATAGAGACAGTTTCAAATACTATATTTCACTGACTTTCTAACGGTGTCAGTCTGTTTGCGTTACAACGGTTGAATCACATATTGATACCAACATGTATTTAGCCATATTTTTCTGAGATTACTAGGTTGCATCGCTTTTAACAGTGAAATGATTGAATGTGGGAATTAATTGAACTAACTTTGGACTGTGACCTGATGAATGTGATAAATGAGACAATTAGACTCTAAGAAAAAACATTCTTCTTAATTTGACGTGATTGCCGGAACTCAGCGATTACACTGGGCGCTGTGGTAGCGGTTCATTTAAAAATTTAGATAAATATGTCATTTCTTACTGTAAGACCAATCCTAGCCGTTATCCCGCGCTGAAGAAATAGACACAGTTTCAAAAAGTACATTTCATTGACTTTCTAACAGCATCAATCCGTTTGAGTTACAACGGATGAGTCATATATTCGTACCAACATGTATTTAACGATAATTTTCTCATATTAATAGGTTGCATCGCTTTTAACAGTGAAATGATTAACTGTGGGATTAAATTGAACTGATTTTTGACAGTGACCTTATAAATGTTATAAGTGAGACAATTGGACTCCAATAAATAACATTCTTTTTAATTTGACATGATTGCCGGAACTCAGCGATTACACTGGGCGCTGTGGTAACGCTTCATTTAAGAATTAAGATAAAAAAGTCATTTTTTAACTGTGAGACCAATCCTAGCCGTTAGCGCGTGCTAAAGAAATAGAGACAGTTTCAAATACTATATTTCACTGACTTTTTATCGATGTCAGTCCGCTTGAGTTACAACGGTTGGGTCACATATTCGTACCAACATGTATTTAGCGATATTTTTCTCATATTACTAGGTTGCATCGCTTTTAACAGTGAAACGATTGACTGTGGGATTAAATTGAACTGATTTTTGACTGTGACCTTATAAATTTTATAAGTGACACAATTTAACTCCAAGAATTAACATTCTTCTTAATTTGACGTGATTGCCGGAACTCAGCCATTACACTGGGCGCTGGGGTAGCACTTCATTTAAAAATTTAGTTAATTAAGTCATTTTTACTGTGGGACCAAACCTAGCCGTTATCGCGCGCTGAAGAAATAGCGACAGTTTAAATAACTACATTTCATTGACTTTCTAACGGTATCAATCCGCTTCAGTTACAACGGTTGCGTCACATACTCGTACCAACATGTATTTAGCGATATTTTTCTCATATTACTAGGTTGCATCGCTTTTAACAGTAAAAGGATTGACTGTGGGACTTAATTGAACTGATTTTGGACTGTGACTTTATCAATGTTATAAATGAGACAATTGGACTACAAGAAATAACATTCTTCTTAATTTGACATGATTGCCGGAACTCAGCGATTACACTGGCCGCTGTGGTAGCGGTTCATTTAAAAATTTAGATAAATATGTCATTTCTTACTGTAAGACCAATCCTAGCCGTTATCCCGCGCTGAAGAAATAGACACAGTTTCAAAAAGTACATTTCATTGACTTTCTAACAGCATCAACCCGTTTGAGTTACAACGGATGAGTCATATTTTCGTACCAACATGTATTTAACGATAATTTTCTCATATTAATAGGTTGCATCGCTTTTAACAGTGAAATGATTAACTGTGGGATTAAATTGAACTGATTTTTGACTGTGACCTTATAAATGTTATAAGTGAGACAATTGGACTCCAATAAATAACATTCTTTTTAATTTGACATGATTGCCGGAACTCAGCGATTACACTGGGCGCTGTGGTAGCGCTTCATTTAAGAATTAAGATAAAAAAGTCATTTTTTAACTGTGAGACCAATCCTAGCCGTTAGCGCGTGCTAAAGAAATAGAGACAGTTTCAAATACTATATTTCACTAACTTTTTATCGATGTCAGTCCGCTTGAGTTACAACGGTTGTGTCACATATTCGTACCAACATGTATTTAGCGATATTTTTCTCATATTACTAGGTTGCATCGCTCTTAACAGTGAAACGATTGACTGTGGGATTAAATTGAACTGATTTTTGACTGTGACCTTATAAATGTTATAAATGAGACAATTGTACTCCAAGAAATAACATTCTTTTTAATTTGACATGATTGGCGGAACTCAGCGATTACACTGGGCGCTGTGGTAGCGCTTCATTTAAATATTTAGATAAATAAGTCATTCTTTACTGTGGGACCAATCCTATCTGTTATCGCGCGCTGAAGAAATAGCGACAGTTTCAAAAACTTCATTTCATTGACTTTCTAACGACTATAGTCCGTGTGAGTTACAACGGTTGGGTCACATATTCGTACCAACATGTATTTAGCGATATTTTTCTGATATTACTAGATTGCATCGCTTTTAACAATGAAACGATTGACTGTGGGACTTAATTGAACTAACTTTGGACTGTGACCTGATAAATTTTATAAGTGAGACAATTTAACTCCAAGAATTAACATTCTTCTTAATTTGACGTGATTGCCGGAACTCAGCGATTACACTGGGCGCTGGGGTAGCACTTCATTTAAAAATTTAGTTAATTAAGTCATTTTTACTGTGGGACCAAACCTAGCCGTTATCGCGCGCTGAAGAAATAGCGACAGTTTAAAAAACTACATTTCATTGATTTTCTAACGGTATTAATCCGCTTCAGTTACAACGGTTGCGTCACATACTCGTACCAACATGTAATTAGCGATAATTTTCTCATATTAATAGGTTGCATCGCTTTTATCAGTGAAACGATTGACTGTGGGATTAAATTGAACTGATTTTTGACTGTGACCTTATAAATGTTATAAATGAGACAATTGGACTCCAAGAAATAACATTCTTTTTAATTTGACATGATTGCCGGAACTCAGCGATTACACTGGGCGCTGTGGTAGCGCTTCATTTAAAAATTTAGATAAATATGTCATTTCTTGCTATAAGACCAATCCCAGCCGTTATCCCGCCATGAAGAAATAGAGACAGTTTCAAAAAGTACATTTCATTGACTTTCTAACAGTGTCAATCCGTTTGAGCTACAACGGTAGAGTCACATATTCTTACCAACATGTATTTCGTGATATCTTTCCTGTATTACTAGATTGCATCGCTTTTAACAGTGAAACAATTGACTGTGGGACTTAATTGAACTGATTTTAGGCTGTGACCTTATAAATGTTATAAGTGAGACAATTGGACTCCAATAAATAACATTCTTTTTAATTTGACATGATTGCCGGAACTCAGCGATTACACTGGGCGCTGTGGTAGCGCTTCATTTAAGAATTAAGATAAAAAAGTCATTTTTTAACTGTGAGACCAATCCTAGCCGTTAGCGCGTGCTAAAGAAATAGAGACAGTTTCAAATACTATATTTCACTAACTTTTTATCGATGTCAGTCCGCTTGAGTTACAACGGTTGTGTCACATATTCGTACCAACATGTATTTAGCGATATTTTTCTCATATTACTAGGTTGCATCGCTCTTAACAGTGAAACGATTGACTGTGGGATTAAATTGAACTGATTTTTGACTGTGACCTTATAAATGTTATAAATGAGACAATTGTACTCCAAGAAATAACATTCTTTTTAATTTGACATGATTGGCGGAACTCAGCGATTACACTGGGCGCTGTGGTAGCGCTTCATTTAAATATTTAGATAAATAAGTCATTCTTTACTGTGGGACCAATCCTATCTGTTATCGCGCGCTGAAGAAATAGCGACAGTTTCAAAAACTTCATTTCATTGACTTTCTAACGACTATAGTCCGTGTGAGTTACAACGGTTGGGTCACATATTCGTACCAACATGTATTTAGCGATATTTTTCTGATATTACTAGATTGCATCGCTTTTAACAATGAAACGATTGACTGTGGGACTTAATTGAACTAACTTTGGACTGTGACCTGATAAATTTTATAAGTGAGACAATTTAACTCCAAGAATTAACATTCTTCTTAATTTGACGTGATTGCCGGAACTCAGCGATTACACTGGGCGCTGGGGTAGCACTTCATTTAAAAATTTAGTTAATTAAGTCATTTTTACTGTGGGACCAAACCTAGCCGTTATCGCGCGCTGAAGAAATAGCGACAGTTTAAAAAACTACATTTCATTGATTTTCTAACGGTATTAATCCGCTTCAGTTACAACGGTTGCGTCACATACTCGTACCAACATGTAATTAGCGATAATTTTCTCATATTAATAGGTTGCATCGCTTTTATCAGTGAAACGATTGACTGTGGGATTAAATTGAACTGATTTTTGACTGTGACCTTATAAATGTTATAAATGAGACAATTGGACTCCAAGAAATAACATTCTTTTTAATTTGACATGATTGCCGGAACTCAGCGATTACACTGGGCGCTGTGGTAGCGCTTCATTTAAAAATTTAGATAAATATGTCATTTCTTGCTATAAGACCAATCCCAGCCGTTATCCCGCCATGAAGAAATAGAGACAGTTTCAAAAAGTACATTTCATTGACTTTCTAACAGTGTCAATCCGTTTGAGCTACAACGGTAGAGTCACATATTCTTACCAACATGTATTTCGTGATATCTTTCCTGTATTACTAGATTGCATCGCTTTTAACAGTGAAACAATTGACTGTGGGACTTAATTGAACTGATTTTAGGCTGTGACCTTATAAATGTGAAAGTGAGACAATTGTACTCCAAGAAATAACATTCTTCTTAATTTGACATAATTGCCGCAACTCAGCGATTACACCAGGCGCTGTGGTAGCGCTTTATTTAAAAATTTAGATAAATAAGTCATTTTTAGTGTGGGACCAATCTTAGCCGTTAGCGCCCGCTGAAGAAATAGAGACAGTTTCAAATACTATATTTCACTGACTTTCTAACGGTGTCAGTCTGTTTGCGTTACAACGGTTGAATCACATATTGATACCAACATGTATTTAGCCATATTTTTCTGAGATTACTAGGTTGCATCGCTTTTAACAGTGAAATGATTGAATGTGGGAATTAATTGAACTAACTTTGGACTGTGACCTGATGAATGTGATAAATGAGACAATTAGACTCTAAGAAAAAACATTCTTCTTATTTTGACGTGATTGCCGGAACTCAGCGATTACACTGGGCGCTGTGGTAGCGGTTCATTTAAAAATTTAGATAAATATGTCATTTCTTACTGTAAGACCAATCCTAGCCGTTATCCCGCGCTGAAGAAATAGACACAGTTTCAAAAAGTACATTTCATTGACTTTCTAACAGCATCAATCCGTTTGAGTTACAACGGATGAGTCATATATTCGTACCAACATGTATTTAACGATAATTTTCTCATATTAATAGGTTGCATCGCTTTTAACAGTGAAATGATTAACTGTGGGATTAAATTGAACTGATTTTTGACAGTGACCTTATAAATGTTATAAGTGAGACAATTGGACTCCAATAAATAACATTCTTTTTAATTTGACATGATTGCCGGAACTCAGCGATTACACTGGGCGCTGTGGTAACGCTTCATTTAAGAATTAAGATAAAAAAGTCATTTTTTAACTGTGAGACCAATCCTAGCCGTTAGCGCGTGCTAAAGAAATAGAGACAGTTTCAAATACTATATTTCACTGACTTTTTATCGATGTCAGTCCGCTTGAGTTACAACGGTTGGGTCACATATTCGTACCAACATGTATTTAGCGATATTTTTCTCATATTACTAGGTTGCATCGCTTTTAACAGTGAAACGATTGACTGTGGGATTAAATTGAACTGATTTTTGACTGTGACCTTATAAATTTTATAAGTGACACAATTTAACTCCAAGAATTAACATTCTTCTTAATTTGACGTGATTGCCGGAACTCAGCCATTACACTGGGCGCTGGGGTAGCACTTCATTTAAAAATTTAGTTAATTAAGTCATTTTTACTGTGGGACCAAACCTAGCCGTTATCGCGCGCTGAAGAAATAGCGACAGTTTAAATAACTACATTTCATTGACTTTCTAACGGTATCAATCCGCTTCAGTTACAACGGTTGCGTCACATACTCGTACCAACATGTATTTAGCGATATTTTTCTCATATTACTAGGTTGCATCGCTTTTAACAGTAAAAGGATTGACTGTGGGACTTAATTGAACTGATTTTGGACTGTGACTTTATCAATGTTATAAATGAGACAATTGGACTACAAGAAATAACATTCTTCTTAATTTGACATGATTGCCGGAACTCAGCGATTACACTGGCCGCTGTGGTAGCGGTTCATTTAAAAATTTAGATAAATATGTCATTTCTTACTGTAAGACCAATCCTAGCCGTTATCCCGCGCTGAAGAAATAGACACAGTTTCAAAAAGTACATTTCATTGACTTTCTAACAGCATCAACCCGTTTGAGTTACAACGGATGAGTCATATTTTCGTACCAACATGTATTTAACGATAATTTTCTCATATTAATAGGTTGCATCGCTTTTAACAGTGAAATGATTAACTGTGGGATTAAATTGAACTGATTTTTGACTGTGACCTTATAAATGTTATAAGTGAGACAATTGGACTCCAATAAATAACATTCTTTTTAATTTGACATGATTGCCGGAACTCAGCGATTACACTGGGCGCTGTGGTAGCGCTTCATTTAAGAATTACGATAAAGAAGTCATTTTTTAACTGTGAGACCAATCCTAGCGGTTAGCGCGTGCTAAAGAAATAGAGACAGTTTCAAATACTATATTTCACTGACTTTTTATCGATGTCAGTCCGCTTGAGTTACAACGGTTGGGTCACATATTCGTACCAACATGTATTTAGCGATATTTTTCTCATATTACTAGGTTGGATCGCTTTTAACAGTGAAACGATTGACTGTGGGATTAAATTGAACTGATTTTTGACTGTGACCTTATAAATGTTATAAATGAGACAATTGTACTCCAAGAAATAACATTCTTTTTAATTTGACATGATTGCCGGAACTCAGCGATTACACTGGGCGCTGTGGTAGCGCTTCATTTAAATATTTAGATAAATAAGTCATTCTTTACTGTGGGACCAATCCTATCTGTTATCGCGCGCTGAAGAAATAGCGACAGTTTCAAAAACTTCATTTCATTGACATTCTAACGACTATAGTCCGTGTGAGTTACAACGGTTGGGTCACATATTCGTACCAACATGTATTTAGCAATATTTTTCTGATATTACTAGATTGCATCGCTTTTAACAATGAAACGATTGACTGTGGGACTTAATTGAACTAACTTTGGACTGTGACCTGATAAATTTTATAAGTGAGACAATTGAACTCCAAGAATTAACATTCTTCTTAATTTGACGTGATTGCCGGAACTCAGCGATTACACTGGGCGCTGGGGTAGCACTTCATTTAAAAATTTTGTTAATTAAGTCATTTTTACTGTGGGACCAAACCTAGCCGTTATCGCGCGCTGAAGAAATAGCGACAGTTTCAAAAACTACATTTCATTGACTTTCTAACGGTATCAATCCGCTTCAGTTACAACGGTTGCGTCACATACTCGTACCAACATGAATTTAGCAATATTTTTCTCATGTTACTAGGTTGCATTGCTTTTAACAGTGAAAGGATTGACTGTGGGACTTAATTGAACTGATTTTGGACTGTGACTTTATAAATGTTATAAATGAGACAATTGGACTACAAGAAATAACATTCTTCTTAATTTGACGTGATTGCCGGAACTCAGTGATTACACTGGGCGTTGTGGTAGCGCTTCATTTAAAAATTTAAATAAGTAAGTCATTTTTTACTATGGGACCTATCCTAGCCGTTATCCCGCGCTGAAGAAATAGAGACAGTTTCAAAAACTACATTTCATTGACTTTCTAACAGCATCAATCCGATTGAGGTACAACGGATGAGTCACATATTCGTACCAACATGAATTTAGCGATATTTTTCTCATATTAATAGGTTGCATCGGTTTTAACAGTGAAACGATTGACTGTGGGATTAAATTGAACTGATTTTTGACTGTGACCTTATAAATGTTATAAATGAGACAATTGGACTCCAAGAAATAACATTCTTTTTAATTTGACATGATTGCCGGAACTCAGCGATTACACTGGGCGCTCTGGTAGCGCTTCATTTAAAAACTTAGATAAATATGTCATTTCTTGCTGTAAGACCAATCCCAGCCGTTATCCCGCCATGAAGAAATAGAGACAGTTTCAAAAAGTACATTTCATTGACTTTCTAACAGTGTCAATCCGTTTGAGCTACAACGGCTGAGTCACATATTCTTACCAACATGTATTTCGTGATATCTTTCCGGTATTACTAGATTGCATCGCTTGTAACAGTGAAACAATTGACTGTGGGACTTAATTGAACTGATTTTGGGTTGTGACCTTATAAATGTGAAAGTGAGACAATTGGACTCCAAGAAATAACATTCTTCTTAATTTGACATAATTGTCGCAACTCAGCGATTACACCAGGCGCTGTGGTAGCGCTTCATTTAAAAATTTAAATAAGTAAGTCATTTTTTACTGTGGGACCTATCCTAGCCGTTATCCCGCGCTGAAGAAATAGAGACAGTTTCAAAAACTACATTTCATTGACTTTCTAACAGCATCAATCCGATTGAGTTACAACGGATGAGTCACATATTCGTACCAACATGAATTTAGCGATATTTTTCTCATATTAATAGGTTGCATCGGTTTTAACAGTGAAAAGATTGACTGTGGGATTAAATTGAACTGATTTTTGACTGTGACCTTAAAAATGTTATAAATGAGACAATTGGACTCCAAGAAATAACATTCTTTTTAATTTGACATAATTGCCGGAACTCAGCGATTACACTGGGCGCTCTGGTAGCGCTTCATTTAAAAACTTAGATAAATATGTCATTTCTTGCTGTAAGACCAATCCCAGCCGTTATCCCGCCATGAAGAAATAGAGACAGTTTCAAAAAGTACATTTCATTGACTTTCTAACAGTGTCAATCCGTTTGAGCTACAACGGCTGAGTCACATATTCTTACCAACATGTATTTCGTGATATCTTTCCGGTATTACTAGATTGCATCGCTTGTAACAGTGAAACAATTGACTGTGGGACTTAATTGAACTGATTTTGGGTTGTGACCTTATAAATGTGAAAGTGAGACAATTGGACTCCAAGAAATAACATTCTTCTTAATTTGACATAATTGCCGCAACTCAGCGATTACACCAGGCGCTGTGGTAGCGCTTTATTTAAAAATTTAGATAAATAAGTCATTTTTACTGTGGGACCAATCCTAGCCGTTAGCGCCCGTTGAAGAAATAGAGACAGTTTCAAATACTATATTTCACTGACTTTCTAACGGTGTCAGTCTGTTTGAGTTACAATGGTTGAATCACATCTTGATACCAACATGTATTTAGCGATATTTTTCTGAGATTACTAGGTTGCATCGCTTTTAACAGTGAAATGATTGAATGTGGGACTTAATTGAACTAACTTTGGACTGTGACCTGATGAATGTGATAAATGAGACAATTAGACTCTAAGAAAAAACATTCTTCTTAATTTGACGTGATTGCCGGAACTCAGCGATTACACTGGGCGCTGTGGTATCGCTTCATTTAAAAATTTAGATAAATAAGTCATTCTTTACTGTGGGACCAATCCTATCCGTAATAGCGCGCTGAAGAAATAGCGACAGTTTCAAATACTACATTTCACTGACTTTTTATCGATGTCAGTCCATTTGAGTTACAACGGTTGGTTAACATATTCGTACCAACATGTATTTAGCGATATTTATCTGTTAATACTAGGTTGCATCGCTTTTAACAGTGAAACGATTGAATGTGGGACTTAATAGAACTAACTTTGGACTGTGACCTGATAAATGTGATAAATGAGACAATTGATCTTCAAGAAACAACATTCTTTTTAATTTGACATGATTGCCGGAATTGAGCGATTACACTGGGCGCTGTGGTAGGGCTTCATTTAAAAATTTAGATAAATAAATCATTCTTTACCGTGTGACCAATCCTAGCCGTTATCGCGCGCTGAAGAAATACCGAAAGTTTCAAAAACTACATTTCATTGACTTTCTAACGGTGTCAGTCCGTTTGAGTTACAACGGTTGGGTCACATATTCGTACTAACATATATTTAGCGATATTTTTCTGATATTACTAGGTTGCATAGCTTTTAACAATGAAACGATTGACTGTGGGACTTAATTGAACTAACTTTGGACTGTGACCTGATAAATTTGATAAATGAGACAATCGGACTCCAAGAAATAACATTCTTCTTAATTTGACGTGATTGCCGGAACTCAGCTTTTACACTGGGCGCTGTGGTAGCGCTTCATTTAAAAATTTAGATTAATAAGTCATTTTTTACTGTGGGACCAATCCTAGCCGTTATCCCGCGCCGAAGAAATAGAGACAGTTTCAAAAACTACATTTCATTGAATTTGTAACAGTATCAATCAATTTGTGTTACAACGGTTGAGTCACATATTCGTACCAACATGTATTTCGTGATATCTTTCCGGTATTACTAGGTTGTATCGCTTTTAACAGTAAAACGATTGACTGTGGGACTTAATTGAACTGATTTTGGGCTGTGACCTTATAAATGAAAAAGTAAGACAATTGGACTCCAAGAAATAACATTCTTCCTAATTTGACATGATTGCCGCAACTCAGCGATTACACTGGTCCCTGTGGTAGTGCTTCATTTGAAAATTAAGATAAAAAAATCACGTTTTAGCCGTGTGACGAATACTAGCCGTTAGTGCGCGCTGAAGAAAGAGAGACAGTTTCAAATACTACTTTTCACGGACTTTCTATCGATTTCAGTCCGTTTGAGTTACAACGGTTGGGTCACATATTCGTACCAACATGTATTTAGCGATATTTATCTGTTATTACTATGTTGCATCGCTTTTAACAGTGAAACGATTGAATGTGGTACTTAATTGAACTAACTTTGGACTGTGACCTGATGAATGTGAAAAATGAGACAATTGGACTCCAAGAAATAACATTCTTCCTAATTTGATGCGCTTGCCGGAACTCAGCGATTACACAGGTCCCTGTGGTAGCGCTTCATTTGAAAATTAAGATAAAAAAGTCACGTTTTAGCCGTGTGACGAATCCTAGCCGTTAGCGCGCGCTGAAGAAATAGAGACAGTTTCAAATACTACTTTTCACGGACTTTCTATCGATGTCAGTCCGTTTGAGTAACAACGGTTGTGTCACATATTCGTACCAACTTGTATTTAGCGATATTTATCTGTTATTACTAGGTTGCATCGCTTTTAAAAGTGAAACGATTGAATGTGGTACTTAATTGAACGAACTTTGGACTGTGACCTGATAAATGTGATAAATGAGACAATTGGACTCCAAGAAATAACATTCTTCCTAATTTGATGTGCTTGCCGGAACTCAGCGATTACACTGGGCGCTGTGGTAGCGCTTCATTTAACAATTTAGATAAATAAGTCATTCTTTACCGTGGGACCAATCCTAGCCGTTATCGCGCGCTGAAGAATAGCGACAGTTTCAAAAACTACATTTCATTGACTTTCTAACGGTGTCAGTCCGTTTGAGTTGCAATGGTTGGGTCACATATTCGTACCAACATGTATTTAGCGATATTTATCTGTTATTGCTAGGTTGCATCGCTTTTAAAAGTGAAACGATTGAATGTGGTACTTAATAGAACTAACTTTGGACTGTGACCTGATAAATGTGATAAATGAGACAATTGAACTCCAAGAAACAACATTCATCTTAATTTGACATGATTGCCGGAATTGAGCGATTACACTGGGCATGTGGTAGGGCTTCATTTAAAAATTTAGATAAATAAGTCATTCTTTACTGTGGGACCAATCCTATCCGTAATCGCGCGCTGAAGAAATAGCGACAGTTTCAAATACTACATTTCACTGACTTTTTATCGATGTCAGTCCATTTGAGTTACAACGGTTGGTTAACATATTCGTACCAACATGTATTTAGCGATATTTATCTGTTAATACTAGGTTGCATCGCTTTTAACAGTGAAACGATTGAATGTGGGACTTAATAGAACTAACTTTGGACTGTGACCTGATAAATGTGATAAATGAGACAATTGAACTCCAAGAAACAACATTCATCTTAATTTGACATGATTGCCGGAGATGAGCGATTACACTGGGCGCTGTGGTAGCGCTTCATTTAAAAATTTAGATTAATAAGTCATTTTTTACTGTGGGACCAATCCTAGCCGTTATCCCGCGCCGAAGAAATAGAGACAGTTTCAAAAACTACATTTCATTGAATTTGTAACAGTATCAATCAATTTGTGTTACAACGGTTGAGTCACATATTCGTACCAACATGTATTTCGTGATATCTTTCCGGTATTACTAGGTTGTATCGCTTTTAACAGTGAAACGATTGACTGTGGGACTTAATTGAACTGATTTTGGGCTGTGACCTTATAAATGAAAAAGTAAGACAATTGGACTCCAAGAAATAACATTCTTCCTAATTTGACATGATTGCCGCAACTCAGCGATTACACTGGTCCCTGTGGTAGTGCTTCATTTGAAAATTAAGATAAAAAAATCACGTTTTAGCCGTGTGACGAATCCTAGCCGTTAGCGCGCGCTGAAGAAAGAGAGACAGTTTCAAATACTACTTTTCACGGACTTTCTATCGATTTCAGTCCGTTTGAGTTACAACGGTTGGGTCACATATTCGTACCAACATGTATTTAGCGATATTTATCTGTTATTACTATGTTGCATCGCTTTTAACAGTGAAACGATTGAATGTGGTACTTAATTGAACTAACTTTGGACTGTGACCTGATAAATGTGAAAAATGAGACAATTGGACTCCAAGAAATAACATTCTTCCTAATTTGATGCGCTTGCCGGAACTCAGCGATTACACAGGTCCCTGTGGTAGCGCTTCATTTGAAAATTAAGATAAAAAAGTCACGTTTTAGCCGTGTGACGAATCCTAGCCGTTAGCGCGCGCTGAAGAAATAGAGACAGTTTCAAATACTACTTTTCACGGACTTTCTGTCGATGTCAGTCCGTTTGAGTAACAACGGTTGGGTCACATGTTCGTACCAACTTGTATTTAGCGATATTTATCTGTTATTACTAGGTTGCATCGCTTTTAAAAGTGAAACGATTGAATGTGGTACTTAATTGAACGCACTTTGGACTGTGACCTGATAAATGTGATAAATGAGACAATTGGACTCCAAGAAATAACATTCTTCCTAATTTGATGTGCTTGCCGGAACTCAGCGATTACACTGGGCGCTGTGGTAGCGCTTCATTTAAAAATTTAGATAAATAAGTCATTCTTTACCGTGGGACCAATCCTAGCCGTTATCGCGCGCTGAAGAATAGCGACAGTTTCAAAAACTACATTTCATTGACTTTCTAACGGTGTCAGTCCGTTTGAGTTGCAATGGTTGGGTCACATATTCGTACCAACATGTATTTAGCGATATTTATCTGTTATTGCTAGGTTGCATCGCTTTTAAAAGTGAAACGATTGAATGTGGTACTTAATAGAACTAACTTTGGACTGTGACCTGATAAATGTGATAAATGAGACAATTGAACTCCAAGAAACAACATTCATCTTAATTTGACATGATTGCCGGAATTGAGCGATTACACTGGGCATGTGGTAGGGCTTCATTTAAAAATTTAGATAAATAAGTCATTCTTTACTGTGGGACCAATCCTATCCGTAATCGCGCGCTGAAGAAATGGCGACAGTTTCAAATACTACATTTCACTGACTTTTTATCGATGTCAGTCCATTTGAGTTACAACGGTTGGTTAACATATTCGTACCAACATGTATTTAGCGATATTTATCTGTTAATACTAGGTTGCATCGCTTTTAACAGTGAAACGATTGAATGTGGTACTTAATTGAACTAACTTTGGACTGTGACCTGATAAATGTGAAAAATGAGACAATTGGACTCCAAGAAATAACATTCTTCCTAATTTGATGCGCTTGCCGGAACTCAGCGATTACACAGGTCCCTGTGGTAGCGCTTCATTTGAAAATTAAGATAAAAAAGTCACGTTTTAGCCGTGTGACGAATCCTAGCCGTTAGCGCGCGCTGAAGAAATAGAGACAGTTTCAAATACTACTTTTCACGGACTTTCTGTCGATGTCAGTCCGTTTGAGTAACAACGGTTGGGTCACATATTCGTACCAACTTGTATTTAGCGATATTTATCTGTTATTACTAGGTTGCATCGCTTTTAAAAGTGAAACGATTGAATGTGGTACTTAATTGAACGAACTTTGGACTGTGACCTGATAAATGTGATAAATGAGACAATTGGACTCCAAGAAATAACATTCTTCCTAATTTGATGTGCTTGCCGGAACTCAGCGATTACACTGGGCGCTGTGGTAGCGCTTCATTTAAAAATTTAGATAAATAAGTCATTCTTTACCGTGGGACCAATCCTAGCCGTTATCGCGCGCTGAAGAATAGCGACAGTTTCAAAAACTACATTTCATTGACTTTCTAACGGTGTCAGTCCGTTTGAGTTGCAATGGTTGGGTCACATATTCGTACCAACATGTATTTAGCGATATTTATCTGTTATTGCTAGGTTGCATCGCTTTTAAAAGTGAAACGATTGAATGTGGTACTTAATAGAACTAACTTTGGACTGTGACCTGATAAATGTGATAAATGAGACAATTGAACTCCAAGAAACAACATTCATCTTAATTTGACATGATTGCCGGAATTGAGCGATTACACTGGGCATGTGGTAGGGCTTCATTTAAAAATTTAGATAAATAAGTCATTCTTTACTGTGGGACCAATCCTATCCGTAATCGCGCGCTGAAGAAATGGCGACAGTTTCAAATACTACATTTCACTGACTTTTTATCGATGTCAGTCCATTTGAGTTACAACGGTTGGTTAACATATTCGTACCAACATGTATTTAGCGATATTTATCTGTTAATACTAGGTTGCATCGCTTTTAACAGTGAAACGATTGAATGTGGGACTTAATAGAACTAACTTTGGACTGTGACCTGATAAATGTGATAAATGAGACAATTGAACTCCAAGAAACAACATTCATCTTAATTTGACATGATTGCCGGAGATGAGCGATTACACTGGGCGCTGTGGTAGGGCTTCATTTAAAAATTTAGATAAATAAATCATTCTTTACCGTGTGACCAATCCTAGCCGTTATCGCGCGCTGAAGAAATAGCGAAAGTTTCAAAAACTACATTTCATTGACTTTCTAACGGTGTCAGTCCGTTTGAGTTACAACGGTTGGGTCACATATTCGTACTAACATATATTTAGCGATATTTTTCTGATATTACTAGGTTGCATAGCTTTTAACAATGAAACGATTGACTGTGGGACTTAATTGAACTAACTTTGGACTGTGACCTGATAAATTTGATAAATGAGACAATCGGACTCCAAGAAATAACATTCTTCTTAATTTGACGTGATTGCCGGAACTCAGCTTTTACACTGGGCGCTGTGGTAGCGCTTCATTTAAAAATTTAGATTAATAAGTCATTTTTTACTGTGGGACCAATCCTAGCCGTTATCCCGCGCCGAAGAAATAGAGACAGTTTCAAAAACTACATTTCATTGAATTTGTAACAGTATCAATCAATTTGTGTTACAACGGTTGAGTCACATATTCGTACCAACATGTATTTCGTGATATCTTTCCGGTATTACTAGGTTGTATCGCTTTTAACAGTGAAACGATTGACTGTGGGACTTAATTGAACTGATTTTGGGCTGTGACCTTATAAATGAAAAAGTAAGACAATTGGACTCCAAGAAATAACATTCTTCCTAATTTGACATGATTGCCGCAACTCAGCGATTACACTGGTCCCTGTGGTAGTGCTTCATTTGAAAATTAAGATAAAAAAATCACGTTTTAGCCGTGTGACGAATCCTAGCCGTTAGCGCGCGCTGAAGAAAGAGAGACAGTTTCAAATACTACTTTTCACGGACTTTCTATCGATTTCAGTCCGTTTGAGTTACAACGGTTGGGTCACATATTCGTACCAACATGTATTTAGCGATATTTATCTGTTATTACTATGTTGCATCGCTTTTAACAGTGAAACGATTGAATGTGGTACTTAATTGAACTAACTTTGGACTGTGACTTGATAAATGTGAAAAATGAGACAATTGGACTCCAAGAAATAACATTCTTCCTAATTTGATGCGCTTGCCGGAACTCAGCGATTACACAGGTCCCTGTGGTAGCGCTTCATTTGAAAATTAAGATAAAAAAGTCACGTTTTAGCCGTGTGACGAATCCTAGCCGTTAGCGCGCGCTGAAGAAATAGAGACAGTTTCAAATACTACTTTTCACGGACTTTCTATCGATATCAGTCCGTTTGAGTAACAACGGTTGGGTCACATATTCGTACCAACTTGTATTTAGCGATATTTATCTGTTATTACTAGGTTGCATCGCTTTTAAAAGTGAAACGATTGAATGTGGTACTTAATTGAACGAACTTTGGACTGTGACCTGATAAATGTGATAAATGAGACAATTGGACTCCAAGAAATAACATTCTTCCTAATTTGATGTGCTTGCCGGAACTCAGAAATTACACTGGGCGCTGTGGTAGCGCTTCATTTAAAAATTTAGATAAATAAGTCATTCTTTACCGTGGGACCAATCCTAGCCGTTATCGCGCGCTGAAGAAATAGCGAAAGTTTCAAAAACTACATTTCATTGACTTTCTAACGGTGTCAGTCCGTTTGAGTTACAACGGTTGGGTCACATATTCGTACTAACATATATTTAGCGATATTTTTCTGATATTACTAGGTTGCATAGCTTTTAACAATGAAACGATTGACTGTGGGACTTAATTGAACTAACTTTGGACTGTGACCTGATAAATTTGATAAATGAGACAATCGGACTCCAAGAAATAACATTCTTCTTAATTTGACGTGATTGCCGGAACTCAGCTTTTACACTGGGCGCTGTGGTAGCGCTTCATTTAAAAATTTAGATTAATAAGTCATTTTTTACTGTGGGACCAATCCTAGCCGTTATCCCGCGCCGAAGAAATAGAGACAGTTTCAAAAACTACATTTCATTGAATTTGTAACAGTATCAATCAATTTGTGTTACAACGGTTGAGTCACATATTCGTACCAACATGTATTTCGTGATATCTTTCCGGTATTACTAGGTTGTATCGCTTTTAACAGTGAAACGATTGACTGTGGGACTTAATTGAACTGATTTTGGGCTGTGACCTTATAAATGAAAAAGTAAGACAATTGGACTCCAAGAAATAACATTCTTCCTAATTTGACATGATTGCCGCAACTCAGCGATTACACTGGTCCCTGTGGTAGTGCTTCATTTGAAAATTAAGATAAAAAAATCACGTTTTAGCCGTGTGACGAATCCTAGCCGTTAGCGCGCGCTGAAGAAAGAGAGACAGTTTCAAATACTACTTTTCACGGACTTTCTATCGATTTCAGTCCGTTTGAGTTACAACGGTTGGGTCACATATTCGTACCAACATGTATTTAGCGATATTTATCTGTTATTACTATGTTGCATCGCTTTTAACAGTGAAACGATTGAATGTGGTACTTAATTGAACTAACTTTGGACTGTGACTTGATAAATGTGAAAAATGAGACAATTGGACTCCAAGAAATAACATTCTTCCTAATTTGATGCGCTTGCCGGAACTCAGCGATTACACAGGTCCCTGTGGTAGCGCTTCATTTGAAAATTAAGATAAAAAAGTCACGTTTTAGCCGTGTGACGAATCCTAGCCGTTAGCGCGCGCTGAAGAAATAGAGACAGTTTCAAATACTACTTTTCACGGACTTTCTATCGATGTCAGTCCGTTTGAGTAACAACGGTTGGGTCACATATTCGTACCAACTTGTATTTAGCGATATTTATCTGTTATTACTAGGTTGCATCGCTTTTAAAAGTGAAACGATTGAATGTGGTACTTAATTGAACGAACTTTGGACTGTGACCTGATAAATGTGATAAATGAGACAATTGGACTCCAAGAAATAACATTCTTCCTAATTTGATGTGCTTGCCGGAACTCAGAAATTACACTGGGCGCTGTGGTAGCGCTTCATTTAAAAATTTAGATAAATAAGTCATTCTTTACCGTGGGACCAATCCTAGCCGTTATCGCGCGCTGAAGAAATAGCGAAAGTTTCAAAAACTACATTTCATTGACTTTCTAACGGTGTCAGTCCGTTTGAGTTACAACGGTTGGGTCACATATTCGTACTAACATATATTTAGCGATATTTTTCTGATATTACTAGGTTGCATAGCTTTTAACAATGAAACGATTGACTGTGGGACTTAATTGAACTAACTTTGGACTGTGACCTGATAAATTTGATAAATGAGACAATCGGACTCCAAGAAATAACATTCTTCTTAATTTGACGTGATTGCCGGAACTCAGCTTTTACACTGGGCGCTGTGGTAGCGCTTCATTTAAAAATTTAGATTAATAAGTCATTTTTTACTGTGGGACCAATCCTAGCCGTTATCCCGCGCCGAAGAAATAGAGACAGTTTCAAAAACTACATTTCATTGAATTTGTAACAGTATCAATCAATTTGTGTTACAACGGTTGAGTCACATATTCGTACCAACATGTATTTCGTGATATCTTTCCGGTATTACTAGGTTGTATCGCTTTTAACAGTGAAACGATTGACTGTGGGACTTAATTGAACTGATTTTGGACTGTGACCTTATAAATGAAAAAGTAAGACAATTGGACTCCAAGAAATAACATTCTTCCTAATTTGACATGATTGCCGCAACTCAGCGATTACACTGGTCCCTGTGGTAGTGCTTCATTTGAAAATTAAGATAAAAAAGTCACGTTTTAGCCGTGTGACGAATCCTAGCCGTTAGCGCGCGCTGAAGAAATAGAGACAGTTTCAAATACTACTTTTCACGGACTTTCTATCGATGTCAGTCCGTTTGAGTAACAACGGTTGGGTCACATATTCGTACCAACTTGTATTTAGCGATATTTATCTGTTATTACTAGGTTGCATCGCTTTTAAAAGTGAAACGATTGAATGTGGTACTTAATTGAACGAACTTTGGACTGTGACCTGATAAATGTGATAAATGAGACAATTGCACTCCAAGAAATAACATTCTTCCTAATTTGATGTGCTTGCCGGAACTCAGAAATTACACTGGGCGCTGTGGTAGCGCTTCATTTAAAAATTTAGATAAATAAGTCATTCTTTACCGTGGGACCAATCCTAGCCGTTATCGCGCGCTGAAGAAATAGCGACAGTTTCAAAAACTACATTTCATTGACTTTGTAACGGTGTCAGTCCGTTTGAGTTGCAATGGTTGGGTCACATATTCGTACCAACATGTATTTAGCGATATTTATCTGTTATTGCTAGGTTGCATCGCTTTTAAAAGTGAAACGATTGAATGTGGTACTTAATAGAACTAACTTTGGACTGTGACCTGATAAATGTGATAAATGAGACAATTGAACTCCAAGAAACAACATTCATCTTAATTTGACATGATTGCCGGAATTGAGCGATTACACTGGGCATGTGGTAGGGCTTCATTTAAAAATTTAGATAAATAAGTCATTCTTTACTGTGGGACCAATCCTATCCGTAATCGCGCGCTGAAGAAATAGCGACAGTTTCAAATACTACATTTCACTGACTTTTTATCGATGTCAGTCCATTTGAGTTACAACGGTTGGTTAACATATTCGTACCAACATGTATTTAGCGATATTTATCTGTTAATACTAGGTTGCATCGCTTTTAACAGTGAAACGATTGAATGTGGGACTTAATAGAACTAACTTTGGACTGTGACCTGATAAATGTGATAAATGAGACAATTGAACTCCAAGAAACAACATTCATCTTAATTTGACATGATTGCCGGAGATGAGCGATTACACTGGGCGCTGTGGTAGGGCTTCATTTAAAAATTTAGATAAATAAATCATTCTTTACCGTGTGACCAATCCTAGCCGTTATCGCGCGCTGAAGAAATAGCGAAAGTTTCAAAAACTACATTTCATTGACTTTCTAACGGTGTCAGTCCGTTTGAGTTACAACGGTTGGGTCACATATTCGTACTAACATATATTTAGCGATATTTTTCTGATATTACTAGGTTGCATAGCTTTTAACAATGAAACGATTGACTGTGGGACTTATTTGAACTAACTTTGGACTGTGACCTGATAAATTTGATAAATGAGACAATCGGACTCCAAGAAATAACATTCTTCTTAATTTGACGTGATTGCCGGAACTCAGCTTTTACACTGGGCGCTGTGGTAGCGCTTCATTTAAAAATTTAGATTAATAAGTCATTTTTTACTGTGGCACCAATCCTAGCCGTTATCCCGCGCCGAAGAAATAGAGACAGTTTCAAAAACTACATTTCATTGAATTTGTAACAGTATCAATCAATTTGTGTTACAACGGTTGAGTCACATACTGGTACCAACATGTATTTCGTGATATCTTTCCGGTATTACTAGGTTGTATCGCTTTTAACAGTGAAACGATTGACTGTGGGACTTAATTGAACTGATTTTGGGCTGTGACCTTATAAATGAAAAAGTAAGACAATTGGACTCCAAGAAATAACATTCTTCCTAATTTGACATGATTGCCGCAACTCAGCGATTACACTGGTCCCTGTGGTAGTGCTTCATTTGAAAATTAAGATAAAAAAATCACGTTTTAGCCGTGTGACGAATCCTAGCCGTTAGCGCGCGCTGAAGAAAGAGAGACAGTTTCAAATACTACTTTTCACGGACTTTCTATCGATTCCAGTCCGTTTGAGTTACAACGGTTGGGTCACATATTCGTACCAACATGTATTTAGCGATATTTATCTGTTATTACTATGTTGCATCGCTTTTAACAGTGAAACGATTGAATGTGGTACTTAATTGAACTAACTTTGGACTGTGACTTGATAAATGTGAAAAATGAGACAATTGGACTCCAAGAAATAACATTCTTCCTAATTTGATGCGCTTGCCGGAACTCAGCGATTACACAGGTCCCTGTGGTAGCGCTTCATTTGAAAATTAAGATAAAAAAGTCACGTTTTAGCCGTGTGACGAATCCTAGCCGTTAGCGCGCGCTGAAGAAATAGAGACAGTTTCAAATACTACTTTTCACGGACTTTCTATCGATGTCAGTCCGTTTGAGTAACAACGGTTGGGTCACATATTCGTACCAACTTGTATTTAGCGATATTTATCTGTTATTACTAGGTTGCATCGCTTTTAAAAGTGAAACGATTGAATGTGGTACTTAATTGAACGAACTTTGGACTGTGACCTGATAAATGTGATAAATGAGACAATTGGACTCCAAGAAATAACATTCTTCCTAATTTGATGTGCTTGCCGGAACTCAGAAATTACACTGGGCGCTGTGGTAGCGCTTCATTTAAAAATTTAGATAAATAAGTCATTCTTTACCGTGGGACCAATCCTAGCCGTTATCGCGCGCTGAAGAATAGCGACAGTTTCAAAAACTACATTTCATTGACTTTCTAACGGTGTCAGTCCGTTTGAGTTGCAATGGTTGGGTCACATATTCGTACCAACATGTATTTAGCGATATTTATCTGTTATTGCTAGGTTGCATCGCTTTTAAAAGTGAAACGATTGACTGTGGTACTTAATAGAACTAACTTTGGACTGTGACCTGATAAATGTGATAAATGAGACAATTGAACTCCAAGAAACAACATTCATCTTAATTTGACATGATTGCCGGAATTGAGCGAATACACTGGGCATGTGGTAGGGCTTCATTTAAAAATTTAGATAAATAAATCATTCTTTACCGTGTGACCAATCCTAGCCGTTATCGCGCGCTGAAGAAATAGCGAAAGTTTCCAAAACTACATTTCATTGACTTTCTAACGGTGTCAGTCCGTTTGAGTTACAACGGTTGTGTCACATATTCGTACTAACATATATTTAGCGATATTTTTCTGATATTACTAGGTTGCATAGCTTTTAACAATGAAACGATTGACTGTGGGACTTAATTGAATTAACTTTGTACTGTGACCTGATAAATTTGATAAATGAGACAATCGGACTCCAAGAAATAACATTCTTCTTAATTTGACGTGATTGCCGGAACTCAGCTATTACACTGGGCGCTGTGGTAGCGCTTCATTTAAAAATTTAGATTAATAAGTTATTTTTTACTGTGGGACCAATCCTAGCCGTTATCCCGCGCTGAAGAAATAGAGACAGTTTCAAATACTACTTTTCACGGACTTTCTATCGATGTCAGTCCGTTTGAGTAACAACAGTTGGGTCACATATTCGTACCAACATGTATTTAGCGATATTTATCTGTTATTACTAGGTTGCATCGCTTTTAAAAGTGAAGCGATTGAATGTGGTACTTAATTGAACGAACTTTGGACTGTGACCTGATAAATGTGATAAATGAGACAATTGGACTCCAAGAAATAACATTCTTCCTAATTTGATGTGCTTGCCGGAACTCAGCGATTACACTGGGCGCTGTGGTAGCGCTTCATTTAAAAATTTAGATAAATAAGTCATTCTTTACCGTGGGACCAATCCTAGCCGTTATCGCGCGCTGAAGAATAGCGACAGTTTCAAAAACTACATTTCATTAACTTTCTAACGGTGTCAGGCCGTTTGAGTTGCAATGGTTGGGTCACATATTCGTACCAACATGTATTTAGCGAAATTTATCTGTTATTTCTAGGTTGCATCGCCTTTAACAGTGAAACGACTGACTGTGGGACTGAATTGAACTGATTTTGGACTGTGACCTTATAAATGTTATAAGTGAGACAATTGGACTCCAAGAAATAACATTCTTCTTAATTTGACATGATTGCCGCAACTCAGCGATTACACTGGCCGCTGTGGTAGCGGTTCATTTAAATATTTAGATAAATATGTCATTTCTTACTGTAAGACCAATCCTAGCCGTTATCCCGCGCTGAAGAAATAGACACAGTTTCAAAAAGTACATTTCATTGACTTTCTAACAGTATCAATCCGTTGGAGCTACAACGGTTGAGTCACATATTCTTACCAACATGTATTTAGTGATATCTTTCCGGTATTACTAGGTTGCATCGCTTTTAACAGTAAAACAATTGACTGTGGGACTTAATTGAACTGATTTTGGGCTGTGACCTTATAAATGTGAAAGTGAGACAATTGGACTCAAAGAAATAACTTTCTTCTTAATTTGACATGATTGCCGCAACTCAGCGATTACACCGGGCGCTGTGGTAGCGCTTCATTTAAAAATTAAGATAAAAAAGTCATTTTTAACTGAGGGACCAATCCTAGCCGTTAGAGCGTGCTAAAGAAATAGAGACAGTTTCAAATACTATATTTCACTGACTTTTTATCGATGTCAGTCCGCTTGAGTTACAACGGTTCGGTCACATATTCGTACCAACATGTAATTTGCGATAATTTTCTCATATTAATAGGTTAAATCGCCTTTAACAGTGAAACGACTGACTGTGGGACTAAATTGAACTGATTTTGGACTGTGACCTTATAAATGTTATAAGTGAGACAATTGGACTCCAAGAAATAACATTCTTCTTAATTTGACATGATTGCCGCAACTCAGCGATTACACTGGGCGCTGTGGTAGCGGTTCAATTAAAAATTTAGATAAATATGTCATTTCTTACTGTAAGACCAATCCTAGCCGTTATCCCGCGCCGAAGAAATAGAGACAGTTTCAAAAACTACATTTCATTGAATTTGTAACAGTATCAATCAATTTGTGTTACAACGGTTGAGTCACATATTCGTACCAACATGTATTTCGTGATATCTTTCCGGTATTACTAGGTTGTATCGCTTTTAACAGTGAAACGATTGACTGTGGGACTTAATTGAACTGATTTTGGGCTGTGACCTTATAAATGAAAAAGTAAGACAATTGGACTCCAAGAAATAACATTCTTCCTAATTTGACATGATTGCCGCAACTCAGCGATTACACTGGTCCCTGTGGTAGTGCTTCATTTGAAAATTAAGATAAAAAAATCACGTTTTAGCCGTGTGACGAATCCTAGCCGTTAGCGCGCGCTGAAGAAAGAGAGACAGTTTCAAATACTACTTTTCACGGACTTTCTATCGATTTCAGTCCGTTTGAGTTACAACGGTTGGGTCACATATTCGTACCAACATGTATTTAGCGATATTTATCTGTTATTACTATGTTGCATCGCTTTTAACAGTGAAACGATTGAATGTGGTACTTAATTGAACTAACTTTGGACTGTGACTTGATAAATGTGAAAAATGAGACAATTGGACTCCAAGAAATAACATTCTTCCTAATTTGATGCGCTTGCCGGAACTCAGCGATTACACAGGTCCCTGTGGTAGCGCTTCATTTGAAAATTTAGATAAAAAAGTCACGTTTTAGCCGTGTGACGAATCCTAGCCGTTATCGCGCGCTGAAGAAATAGCGAAAGTTTCAAAAACTACATTTCATTGACTTTCTAACGGTGTCAGTCCGTTTGAGTTACAACGGTTGGGTCACATATTCGTACTAACCTATATTTAGCGATATTTTTCTGATATTACTAGGTTGCATAGCTTTTAACAATGAAACGATTGACTGTGGGACTTAATTGAACTAACTTTGGACTGTGACCTGATAAATTTGATAAATGAGACAATCGGACTCCAAGAAATAACATTCTTCTTAATTTGACGTGATTGCCGGAACTCAGCTTTTACACTGGGCGCTGTGGTAGCGCTTCATTTAAAAATTTAGATTAATAAGTCATTTTTTACTGTGGGACCAATCCTAGCCGTTATCCCGCGCCGAAGAAATAGAGACAGTTTCAAAAACTACATTTCATTGAATTTGTAACAGTATCAATCAATTTGTGTTACAACGGTTGAGTCACATATTCGTACCAACATGTATTTCGTGATATCTTTCCGGTATTACTAGGTTGTATCGCTTTTAACAGTGAAACGATTGACTGTGGGACTTAATTGAACTGATTTTGGGCTGTGACCTTATAAATGAAAAAGTAAGACAATTGGACTCCAAGAAATAACATTCTTCCTAATTTGACATGATTGCCGCAACTCAGCGATTACACTGGTCCCTGTGGTAGTGCTTCATTTGAAAATTAAGATAAAAAAATCACGTTTTAGCCGTGTGACGAATCCTAGCCGTTAGCGCGCGCTGAAGAAAGAGAGACAGTTTCAAATACTACTTTTCACGGACTTTCTATCGATTTCAGTCCGTTTGAGTTACAACGGTTGGGTCACATATTCGTACCAACATGTATTTAGCGATATTTATCTGTTATTACTATGTTGCATCGCTTTTAACAGTGAAACGATTGAATGTGGTACTTAATTGAACTAACTTTGGACTGTGACCTGATAAATGTGAAAAATGAGACAATTGGACTCCAAGAAATAACATTCTTCCTAATTTGATGCGCTTGCCGGAACTCAGCGATTACACAGGTCCCTGTGGTAGCGCTTCATTTGAAAATTAAGATAAAAAAGTCACGTTTTAGCCGTGTGACGAATCCTAGCCGTTAGCGCGCGCTGAAGAAATAGAGACAGTTTCAAATACTACTTTTTACGGACTTTCTATCGATGTCAGTCCGTTTGAGTAACAACGGTTGGGTCACATATTCGTACCAACTTGTATTTAGCGATATTTATCTGTTATTACTAGGTTGCATCGCTTTTAAAAGTGAAACGATTGAATGTGGTACTTAATTGAACGAACTTTGGACTGTGACCTGATCAATGTGATAAATGAGACAATTGGACTCCAAGAAATAACATTCTTCCTAATTTGATGTGCTTGCCGGAACTCAGCGATTACACTGGGCGCTGTGGTAGCGCTTCATTTAAAAATTTAGATAAATAAGTCATTCTTTACCGTGGGACCAATCCTAGCCGTTATCGCGCGCTGAAGAATAGCGACAGTTTCAAAAACTACATTTCATTGACTTTCTAACGGTGTCAGTCCGTTTGAGTTGCAATGGTTGGGTCACATATTCGTACCAACATGTATTTAGCGATATTTATCTGTTATTGCTAGGTTGCATCGCTTTTAAAAGTGAAACGATTGAATGTGGTACTTAATAGAACTAACTTTGGACTGTGACCTGATAAATGTGATAAATGAGACAATTGAACTCCAAGAAACAACATTCATCTTAATTTGACATGATTGCCGGAATTGAGCGATTACACTGGGCATGTGGTAGGGCTTCATTTAAAAATTTAGATAAATAAGTCATTCTTTACTGTGGGACCAATCCTATCCGTAATCGCGCTCTGAAGAAATAGCGACAGTTTCAAATACTACATTTCACTGACTTTTTATCGATGTCAGTCCATTTGAGTTACAACGGTTGGTTAACATATTCGTACCAACATGTATTTAGCGATATTTATCTGTTAATACTAGGTTGCATCGCTTTTAACAGTGAAACGATTGAATGTGGGACTTAATAGAACTAACTTTGGACTGTGACCTGATAAATGTGATAAATGAGACAATTGAACTCCAAGAAACAACATTCATCTTAATTTGACATGATTGCCGGAGATGAGCGATTACACTGGGCGCTGTGGTAGGGCTTCATTTAAAAATTTAGATAAATAAATCATTCTTTACCGTGTGACCAATCCTAGCCGTTATCGCGCGCTGAAGAAATAGCGAAAGTTTCAAAAACTACATTTCATTGACTTTCTAACGGTGTCAGTCCGTTTGAGTTACAACGGTTGGGTCACATATTCGTACTAACATATATTTAGCGATATTTTTCTGATATTACTAGGTTGCATAGCTTTTAACAATGAAACGATTGACTGTGGGACTTATTTGAACTAACTTTGGACTGTGACCTGATAAATTTGATAAATGAGACAATCGGACTCCAAGAAATAACATTCTTCTTAATTTGACGTGATTGCCGGAACTCAGCTTTTACACTGGGCGCTGTGGTAGCGCTTCATTTAAAAATTTAGATTAATAAGTCATTTTTTACTGTGGCACCAATCCTAGCCGTTATCCCGCGCCGAAGAAATAGAGACAGTTTCAAAAACTACATTTCATTGAATTTGTAACAGTATCAATCAATTTGTGTTACAACGGTTGAGTCACATATTCGTACCAACATGTATTTCGTGATATCTTTCCGGTATTACTAGGTTGTATCGCTTTTAACAGTGAAACGATTGACTGTGGGACTTAATTGAACTGATTTTGGGCTGTGACCTTATAAATGAAAAAGTAAGACAATTGGACTCCAAGAAATAACATTCTTCCTAATTTGACATGATTGCCGCAACTCAGCGATTACACTGGTCCCTGTGGTAGTGCTTCATTTGAAAATTAAGATAAAAAAATCACGTTTTAGCCGTGTGACGAATCCTAGCCGTTAGCGCGCGCTGAAGAAAGAGAGACAGTTTCAAATACTACTTTTCACGGACTTTCTATCGATTTCAGTCCGTTTGAGTTACAACGGTTGGGTCACATATTCGTACCAACATGTATTTAGCGATATTTATCTGTTATTACTAGGTTGCATCGCTTTTAAAAGTGAAACGATTGAATGTGGTACTTAATTGAACGAACTTTGGACTGTGACTTGATAAATGTGAAAAATGAGACAATTGGACTCCAAGAAATAACATTCTTCCTAATTTGATGCGCTTGCCGGAACTCAGCGATTACACAGGTCCCTGTGGTAGCGCTTCATTTGAAAATTAAGATAAAAAAGTCACGTTTTAGCCGTGGGACCAATCCTAGCCGTTATCGCGCGCTGAAGAATAGCGACAGTTTCAAAAACTACATTTCATTGACTTTCTAACGGTGTCAGGCCGTTTGAGTTGCAATGGTTGGGTCACATATTCGTACCAACATGTATTTAGCGAAATTTATCTGTTATTTCTAGGTTGCATCGCCTTTAACAGTGAAACGACTGACTGTGGGACTGAATTGAACTGATTTTGGACTGTGACCTTATAAATGTTATAAGTGAGACAATTGGACTCCAAGAAATAACATTCTTCTTAATTTGACATGATTGCCGCAACTTAGCGATTACACTGGCCGCTGTGGTAGCGGTTCATTTAAATATTTAGATAAATATGTCATTTCTTACTGTAAGACCAATCCTAGCCGTTATCCCGCGCTGAAGAAATAGACACAGTTTCAAAAAGTACATTTCATTGACTTTCTAACAGTATCAATCCGTTTGAGCTACAACGGTTGAGTCACATATTCTTACCAACATGTATTTAGTGATATCTTTCCGGTATTACTAGGTTGCATCGCTTTTAACAGTAAAACAATTGACTGTGGGACTTAATTGAACTGATTTTGGGCTGTGACCTTATAAATGTGAAAGTGAGACAATTGGACTCAAAGAAATAACTTTCTTCTTAATTTGACATGATTGCCGCAACTCAGCGATTACACCGGGCGCTGTGGTAGCGCTTCATTTAAAAATTAAGATAAAAAAGTCATTTTTAACTGTGGGACCAATCCTAGCCGTTAGAGCGTGCTAAAGAAATAGAGACAGTTTCAAATACTATATTTCACTGACTTTTTATCGATGTCAGTCCGCTTGAGTTACAACGGTTCGGTCACATATTCGTACCAACATGTAATTTGCGATAATTTTCTCATATTAATAGGTTAAATCGCCTTTAACAGTGAAACGACTGACTGTGGGACTAAATTAAACTGATTTTGGACTGTGACCTTATAAATGTTATAAGTGAGACAATTGGACTCCAAGAAATAACATTCTTCTTAATTTGACATGATTGCCGCAACTCAGCGATTACACTGGCCGCTGTGGTAGCGGTTCAATTAAAAATTTAGATAAATATGTCATTTCTTACTGTAAGACCAATCCTAGCCGTTATCCCGCGCTGAAGAAAAAGACACAGTTTCAAAAAGTACATTTCATTGACTTTCTAACAGTATCAATCCGTTTGAGCTACAACGGTTGAGTCACATATTCTTACCAACATGTATTTCGTGATATCTTTCCGGTATTACTAGGTTGCATCGCTTTTAACAATAAAACAATTGACTGTGGGACTT
This sequence comes from Hydractinia symbiolongicarpus, assembly GCF_029227915.1. Lineage (NCBI taxonomy): Eukaryota > Metazoa > Cnidaria > Hydrozoa > Anthoathecata > Hydractiniidae > Hydractinia > Hydractinia symbiolongicarpus. The sequence continues at coordinate 33,834,725 of NC_079876.1, read as the reverse complement.
AATTGAACTGATTTTGGGCTGTGACCTTATAAATGTGAAAGTGAGACAATTGGACTCAAAGAAATAACATTCTTCTTAATTTGACATTATTGCCGCAACTCAGCGATTACACCGGGCGCTGTGGTAGCGCTTCATTTAAAAATTAAGATAAAAAAGTCATTTTTAACTGTGGGACCAATCCTAGCCGTTAGCGCGTGCTAAAGAAATAGAGACAGTTTCAAATACTATATTTCACTGACTTTTTATCGATGTCAGTCCGCTTGAGTTACAACGGTTGGGTCACATATTCGTACCAACATGTATTTAGCGATATTTTTCTGATATATCTAGATTGCATCGCTTTTAACAATGAAACGATTGACTGTGGGACTTAATTGAACTAACTTTGGACTGTGACCTTATAAATGTGAAAGTGAGACAATTGGACCCAAAGAAATAACTTTCTTCTTAATTTGACATGATTGCCGCAACTCAGCGATTACACCGGGCGCTGTGGTAGCGCTTCATTTAAAAATTAAGATAAAAAAGTCATTTTAAACTGTGGGACCAATCCTAGCCGTTAGCGCGTGCTAAAGAAATAGAGACAGTTTCAAATACTTTATTTCATTGACTTTCTAATGGTTACAGTCCGTGTGAGTTACAACGGTTGGGTCACATATTCGTACCAACATGTAATTTGCGATAATTTTCTCATATTAATAGGTTGCATCGCCTTTAACAGTGAAACGACTGACTGTGGGACTAAATTGAACTGATTTTGGACTGTGACCTTATAAATGTTATAAGTGAGACAATTGTACTCCAAGAAATAACATTCTTCTTAATTTGACATGATTGCCGCAACTCAGCGATTACACTGGCCGCTGTGGTAGCGGTTCATTTAAAAATTTAGATAAATATGTCATTTCTTACTGTAAGACCAATCCTAGCCGTTATCCCGCGCTGAAGAAATAGACACAGTTTCAAAAAGTACATTTCATTGACTTTCTAACAGTATCAATCCGTTTGAGCTACAACGGTTGAGTCACATATTCTTACCAACATGTATTTAGTGATATCTTTCCGGTATTACTAGGTTGCATCGCTTTTAACAGTAAAACAATTGACTGTGGGACTTAATTGAACTGATTTTGGGCTGTGACCTTATAAATGTGAAAGTGAGACAATTGGACTCAAAGAAATAACTTTCTTCTTAATTTGACATGATTGCCGCAACTCAGCGATTACACCGGGCGCTGTGGTAGCGCTTCATTTAAAAATTAAGATAAAAATGTCATTTTTAACTGTGGGACTAATCCTAGCCGTTAGTGCGTGCTAAAGAAATAGAGACAGTTTCAAATACTATATTTCACTGACTTTTTATCGATGTCAGTCCGCTTGAGTTACAACGGTTCGGTCACATATTCGTACCAACATGTATTTAGCGATATTTTTCTCATATTACTAGGTTGCATCGCTTTTAACAGTGAAACGATTGACTGTGGGATTATATTGAACTGATTTTTGACTGTGACCTTATAAGTGTTATAAATGAGACAATTGTACTCCAAGAAATAACATTCTTTTTAATTTGACATGATTGCCAGAACTCAGCGATTACACTGGGCGCTGTGGTAGCGCTTCATTTAAATATTTAGATAAATAAGTCATTCTTTACTGTGGGACCAATCCTATCTGTTATCGCGCGCTGAAGAAATAGCGACAGTTTCAAAAACTTCATTTCATTGACTTTCTAACGGCTACAGTCCGTGTGAGTTGCAAAGGTTGGGTCACATATTCCTACCAACATGTATTTAGCGATATTTTTCTGATACATCTAGATTGTATCGCTTTTAACAATGAAACGATTGACTGTGGGACTTAATTGAACTAACTTTGGACTGTGACCTGATAAATTTTATAAGTAAGACAATTGAACTCCAAGAAGTAACATTCTTCTTAATTTGACGTGATTGCCGGAACTCAGTGATTACACTGGGCGTTGTGGTAGCGCTTCATTTAAAAATTTAAATAAGTAAGTCATTTTTTACTGTGGGACCTATCCTAGCCGTTATCCCGCGCTGAAGAAATAGAGACAGTTTCAAAAATACATTTCACTGACTTTCTAACAGCATCAATCCGATTGAGTTACAACGGATGAGTCACACATTCGTACCAACATGTAATTAGCGATAATTTTCTCATATTAATAGGTTGCATCGCTTTTAACAGTGAAAAAATTGACTGTGGGATTAAATTGAACTGTTTTTTGACTGTGACCTTATAAATGTTATAAATGAGAGAATTGGACTCCAAGAAATAACATTCTTTTTAATTTCACATGATTGCCGGAACTCAGCGATTACACTGGGTGCTGTGGTAGCGCTTCATTTAAAAACTTAGATAAATGTGTCATTTCTTGCTGTAAGACCAATCCCAGCTGTTATCCCGCCATGAAGAAATAGAGACAGTTTCAAAAAGTACATTTCATTGACTTTCTAACAGTGTCAATCCGTTTGAGCTACAACGGTTGAGTCACATATTCTTACCAACATGTATTTCGTGATATCTTTCCGGTATTACTAGATTGCATCGCTTTTAACAGTGAAACAATTGACTGTGGGAGTTAATAAAACTAACTTTGGACTGTGACCTGATAAATGTGATAAATGAGACAATTGAACTCCAAGAAACAACATTTATCTTAATTTGACATGATTGCCGGAATTGAGCGATTACACTGGGCGCTGTGGTAGCGCTTTATTTAAAAATTTAGATAAATAAGTCATTCTTTACTGTGGGACCAATCCTATCCGTAATCGCGCGCTGAAGAAATAGCGACAGTTTCAGAAAACTACAATTCATTGACTTTCTAACAGTATCAATCCGTTTGAGTTACAACAGTTGAGTCACATATTCTTACCAACATGTATTTAGGGATATTTATCTGTTATTACTAGGTTGCATCGCTTTTAAAAGTGAAACGATTGAATGTGGTACTAAATTGAACGAACTTTGGACTGTGACCTGATAAATGTGATAAATGAGACAATTGGACTCCAAGAAATAACATTCTTCCTAATTTGATGTGCTTGCCGGAACTCAGCGATTACACTGGGCGCTGTGATAGCGCTTCATTTAAAAATTTAGATAAATAAGTCATTCTTTACCGTGGGACCAATCCTAGCCGTTATCGCGCGCTGAAGAATAGCGACAGTTTCAAAAACTACATTTCATTGACTTTCTAACGGTGTCAGTCCGTTTGAGTTGCAATGGTTGGGTCACATATTCGTACAACATGTATTTAGCGATATTTATCTGTTATTACTAGGTTGCATCGCTTTTAAAAGTGAAACGATTGAATGTGGTACTTAATTGAACGAACTTTGGACTGTCACCTGATAAATGTGATAAATGAGACAATTGGACTCCAAGAAATAACATTCTTCCTAATTTGGTGTGCTTGCCGGAACTCAGCGATTACACTGGGCGCTGTGGTAGCGCTTCATTTAAAAATTTAGATAAATAAGTCATTTTTTACCGTGGGACCAATCCTAGCCGTTATCACGCGCTGAAGAAATAGCGACAGTTTCCAAAACTACATTTCATTGACTTTCTAATGGTTACAGTCCGTGTGAGTTACAACGGTTGGGTCACATATTCGTACCAACATGTAATTTGCGATAATTTTCTCATATTAATAGGTTGCATTGCTCTAACAGTGAAACGATTGACTGTGGGACTAAATTGAACTGATTTTGGACTGTGACGTTATAAATGTTATAAGTGAGAAAATTGGACTCCAAGAAATAACATTCTTCTTAATTTGACATGATTGCCGGAACTCAGCGATTACACTGGGCGCTGTGGTAGCGCTTCACTTAAAAATTTAGATGAATAAGTCATTTTTTACTGTGGGACCAATCCTAGCCGTTATCCCGCACTGAAGAAATAGAGACAGTTTCAAAAAATACATTTCATTGACTTTCTAACAGTATCAATCCGTTTGTGTTACAACAGTTGAGTCACATATTCGTACCAACATGTATTTCGTGATATCTTTCCTGTATTACTAGGTTGCATCGCTTTTAACAGTGAAACGATTCACTGTGGGACTTAATTAAACTGATTTTGGGCTGTGACCTTATAAATGAAAAAGTTAGACAATTGGACTCCAAAAAATAACATTCTTCTTAATTTGACATGATTCCCGCAACTCAGCGATTACACTGGTCCCTGTGGTAGCGCTATATTTGAAAATTAAGATAAAATAGTCACTTTTCAACCGTGGGACGAATTCTGGCCGTTAGCGCGCGATGAAGAAATAGAGACAGTTTCAAATACTACTTTTCACGGACTTTCTATCGATGTCAGTCCGTTTGAGTTACAACGGTTGGGTCACATATTCGTACCAACATGTATTTAGCGATATTTATCTGATATTACTAGGTTGCATCGCTTTTAACAGTGAAACAATTGTATGTGGGACTTAATTGAACTAACGTTCGACTGTGACCTGCTAAATGTGATAAATGAGACAATTGGACTCCAAGAAATAACATTCATCTTAATTTGACTTGATTGCCGGTACTCAGCGATTACACTGGGCGCTGTGGTAGCGCTTTATTTAAAAATTTATATAAATAAATCATTCTTTACCGTGTGACCAATCCTAGCCGTTATCGCGCGCTAAAGAAATAGCGAAAGTTTCAAAAACTACATATCATTGACTTTCTAACGGTGTCAGTCCGTTTGAGTTACAACAGTTGGATCACATATTCGTACTAACATGTATTTAGCGATATTTTTCTCATATTAATAGGTTGCATTGCTTTAAACAATGAAACGATTGACTGTGGGACTAAATTGAACTGATTTAGGAATGTGACGTTATAAATGTTTTAAGTGAGACAATTGGACTCCAAGAAATAACATTCTTCTGAATTTGACATGATTCCCGCAACTTAGCGATTACACTGGTCCCTGTGGTAGCGCTTCACTTGAAAATTAAGATAAAAAAGTAACTTTTTAGCCGTGGGACGAATCCTAGCCGTTAGCGCGCGCTGAAGAAATAGAGACAGTTTCAAGTACCACTTTTCACGGACTTTCTATCGATGTCAGTCCGTTTGAGTTACAACGGTTGGGTCACATATTCGTACCAACATGTATTTAGCGATATTTTTCTGATATTATTAGGTTGCATAGCTTTTAACAATGAAACGATTGACTGTGGGACTAAATTGAACTGATTTAGGACTGTGACGTTATAAATGTTTTAAGTGAGACAATTGGACTCCAAGAAAAAACATTCATCTTAATTTGACATGATTGCCGGAACTCAGCGATTACACTGGGCGCTGTGGTAGCGCTTCATTTAAAAATTTAAATAAATAAATCATTTTTTAGTCGTGGGACGAATCCTAGCCGTTGGCGTGCGCTGAAGAAATGGAGACAGTTTCAAGTACTACTTTTCACGGACTTTCTATCGATGTCAGTCCGTTTGAGTTACAACGGTTGGGTCACATATTCGTACCAACATGTAATTAGCGATATTTATCTGATATTACTAGGTTGCACCGGTTTTAACAGTGAAAAAATTGTATGTGGGACTTGATTGAACTAACTTTGGACTGTGACCTGATAAATGTGATAAATGAGACAATTGGACTCCAAGAAATAACATTCTTCTTAATTTGACATGATTGCCGGAACTCAGCGATTACACTGGGCGCTGTGGTAGCGCTTCATTTAAAAATTTAGATAAATAAATCATTCTTTACCGTGTGACCAATCCTAGCCGTTATAGCGAGCTGAAGAAATAGCGAAAGTTTCAAAAACTACATTTCATTGACTTTCTAACAGTATCAGGCCATTTCAGTTACAACGTTTGTGTCACATATTCGTACAAACATGCATTTAGCGATATTTTTCTCATATATATAGGTTGCATTGCCTTTAACAGTGAAACGATTGACTGTGGGACTAAATTGAACTGATTTAGGACTGTGACGTTATAAATGATTTAAGTGAGACAATTGGACTCCAAGGAATAACATTCTTCTGAATTTGACATGATTGCCGCAACTTAGCGATTACACTGGTCCCTGTCGTAGCGCTTCATTTGAAAATTAAGATAAAAAAGTAACTTTTTAGCCGTGGGACGAATCCTAGCCGTTAGCGCGCGCTGAAGAAATAGAGACAGTTTCAAGTACCACTTTTCACGGACTTTCTATCGATGTCAGTCCGTTTGAGTTACAACGGTTGGGTCACATATTCGTACCAATATGTGTTTAGCGATATTTATCTGATATTACTAGGTTGAATCGCTTTTAACAGTGAAACAATTGTATGTGGGACTTAATTGAACTAACTTTGGACTGTGACCTGATAAATGTGATAAATGAGACAATTGGACTCCAAGAAATAACATTCATCTTAATTTGACATGATTGCCGGTACTCAGCGATTACACTGGGCGCTGTGGTAGTGCTTCATTTAAAAATTTAGATAAATAAGTCATATTTACTGTGGGACAAATCCTGGCCGTTAGCACGCGCTGAAGAAATATTGACAGCTTCAAGAACTACATTTCAATGACTTTCTAACAGTATCAGTCCATTTAAGTTACAACGTTTGTGTCACATATTCGTACAAACATGCATTTAGCGATATTTTTCTCATATTAATAGGTTGCATTGCTCTAACAGTGAAACGATTGACTGTGGGACTAAATTGAACTGATTTTGGAGTGTGACGTTATAAATGTTATAAGTGAGAAAATTGGACTCCAAGAAATAACATTCTTCTTAATTTGACATGATTGCCGGAACTCAGCGATTACACTGGGCGCTGTGGTAGCGCTTCACTTAAAAATTCAGATGAATAAGTCATTTTTTACTGTGGGACCAATCCTAGCCGTTCTCCCGCACTGAAGAAATAGAGACAGTTTCAAAAACTACATTTCATTGACTTTCTAACAGTATCAATCCGTTTGTGTTACAACGGTTGAGTCACATATTCGTACCAACATGTATTTAGCGATATTTTTCTGATATTATTAGGTTGCATAGCTTTTAACAATGAAACGATTGACTGTGGGACTAAATTGAACTGATTTAGGACTGTGACGTTATAAATGTTTTAAGTGAGACAATTGGACTCCAAGAAAAAACATTCATCTTAATTTGACATGATTGCCGGAACTCAGCGATTACACTGGCCGCTGTGGTAGCGCTTCATTTAAAAATTTAAATAAATAAATCATTTTTTAGTCGTGGGACGAATCCTAGCCGTTGGCGTGCGCTGAAGAAATGGAGACAGTTTCAAGTACTACTTTTCACGGACTTTCTATCGATGTCAGTCCGTTTGAGTTACAACGGTTGGGTCACATATTCGTACCAACATGTAATTAGCGATATTTATCTGATATTACTAGGTTGCATCGGTTTTAACAGTGAAAAAATTGTATGTGGGACTTGATTGAACTAACTTTGGACTGTGACCTGATAAATGTGATAAATGAGACAATTGGACTCCAAGAAATGACATTCTTCTTAATTTGACATGATTGCCGGAACTCAGCGATTACACTGGGCGCTGTGGTAGCGCTTCATTTAAAAATTTAGATAAATAAATCATTCTTTACCGTGTGACCAATCCTAGCCGTTATAGCGAGCTGAAGAAATAGCGAAAGTTTCAAAAACTACATTTCATTGACTTTCTAACAGTATCAGGCCATTTCAGTTACAACGTTTGTGTCACATATTCGTACAAACATGCATTTAGCGATATATTTCTCATATTAATAGGTTGCATTGCCTTTAACAGTGAAACGATTGACTGTGGGACTAAATTGAACTGATTTAGGACTGTGACGTTATAAATGTTTTAAGTGAGACAATTGGACTCCAAGGAATAACATTCTTCTGAATTTGACATGATTGCCGCAACTTAGCGATTACACTGGTCCCTGTCGTAGCGCTTCATTTGAAAATTAAGATAAAAAAGTAACTTTTTAGCCGTGGGACGAATCCTAGCCGTTAGCGCGCGCTGAAGAAATAGAGACAGTTTCAAGTACCACCTTTCACGGACTTTCTATCGATGTCAGTCCGTTTGAGTTACAACGGTTGGGTCACATATTCGTACCAATATGTATTTAACGATATTTATCTGATATTACTAGGTTGAATCGCTTTTAACAGTGAAACAATTGTATGTGGGACTTAATTGAACTAACTTTGGACTGTGACCTGATAAATGTGATAAATGAGACAATTGGACTCCAAGAAATAACATTCATCTTAATTTGACATGATTGCCGGTACTCAGCGATTACACTGGGCGCTGTGGTAGTGCTTCATTTAAAAATTTAGATAAATAAGTCATATTTACTGTGGGACAAATCCTGGCCGTTAGCACGCGCTGAAGAAATATTGACAGCTTCAAAAACTACATTTCATTGACTTTCTAACAGTATCAATCCGTTTGTGTTACAACGGTTGAGTCACATATTCGTACCAACATGTATTTAGCGATATTTTTCTGATATTATTAGGTTGCATAGCTTTTAACAATGAAACGATTGACTGTGGGACTAAATTGAACTGATTTAGGACTGTGACGTTATAAATGTTTTAAGTGAGACAATTGGACTCCAAGAAAAAACATTCATCTTAATTTGACATGATTGCCGGAACTCAGCGATTACACTGGGCGCTGTGGTAGCGCTTCATTTAAAAATTTAAATAAATAAATCATTTTTTAGTCGTGGGACGAATCCTAGCCGTTGGCGTGCGCTGAAGAAATGGAGACAGTTTCAAGTACTACTTTTCACGGACTTTCTATCGATGTCAGTCCGTTTGAGTTACAACGGTTGGGTCACATATTCGTACCAATATGTATTTAGCGATATTTATCTGATATTACTAGGTTGAATCGCTTTTAACAGTGAAACAATTGTGTGTGGGACTTAATTAAACTAACTTTGGACTGTGACCTGATAAATGTGATAAATGAGACAATTGGACTCCAAGAAATAACATTCATCTTAATTTGACATGATTGCCGGTACTCAGCGATTACACTGGGCGCTGTGGTAGTGCTTCATTTAAAAATTTAGATAAATAAGTCATATTTACTGTGGGACAAATCCTGGCCGTTAGCACGCGCTGAAGAAATATTGACAGCTTCAAGAACTACATTTCAATGACTTTCTAACAGTATCAGTCCATTTAAGTTACAACGTTTGTGTCACATATTCGTACAAACATGCATTTAGCGATATTTTTCTCATATTAATAGGTTGCATTGCTCTAACAGTGAAACGATTGACTGTGGGACTAAATTGAACTGATTTTGGAGTGTGACGTTATAAATGTTATAAGTGAGAAAATTGGACTCCAAGAAATAACATTCTTCTTAATTTGACATGATTCCCGGAACTCAGCGATTACACTGGGCGCTGTGGTAGCGCTTCACTTAAAAATTCAGATGAATAAGTCATTTTTTACTGTGGGACCAATCCTAGCCGTTCTCCCGCACTGAAGAAATAGAGACAGTTTCAAAAACTACATTTCATTGACTTTCTAACAGTATCAATCTGTTTGTGTTACAACGGTTGAGTCACATATTCGTACCAACATTTATTTCGTGATATCTTTCCGGTATTACTAGGATATATCGCTTTTAACAGTGAAACGATTCACTGTGGCACTTAATTGAACTGATTTTGGGCTGTGACCTTATAAATGAAAAAGTAAGACAATTGGACTCCAAGAAATAACATTCTTCTTAATTTGACATGATTCCCGCAACTCAGCGATTACACTGGTCCCTGTGGTAGAGCTACATTTGAAAATTAAGATAAAAAAGTCACTTTTTAACCGTGGGACGAATTCTAGCCGTTAGCGCGCGATGAAGAAATAGAGAAAGTTTCAAATACTACTTTTTACGGACTTTCTATCGATGTCAGTCCGTTTGAGTTACAACAGTTGGGTCACATATTCGTACTAACATGTATTTAGCGATATTTTTCTCATATTAATAGGTTGCGTTGCTTTTAACAATGAAACGATTGACTGTGGGACTAAATTGAACTGATTTAGGACTGTGACGTTATAAATCATCATCATGTATTTGGTTCCATTATTTACAAATGGTTCTTCTCCATAAAAAAAAATAAATAGACAGTTTCAAAAACTACATTTCATTGACTTTCTAACAGTATCAATCCGTTTGTGTTACAACGGTTGAGTCACATATTCGTACCAACATGTATTTCGTGATATCTTTCCGGTATTACTAGGTTGTATCGCTTTTAACAGTGAAACGATTCACTGTGGGACTTAATTAAACTGATTTTGGGCTGTGACCTTATAAATGAAAATGTAAGACAATTGGACTCCAAGAAATAACATTCTTCTTAATTTGACATGATTCCCGCAACTCAGCGATTACACTGGTCCCTGTGGTAGCGCTACATTTAAAAATTAAGATAAGAAAGTCACTTTTTAATCGTGGGATGAATTCTAGCCGTTAGCGCGCGATGAAGAAATAGAGACAGTTTCAACTACTACTTTTCACGGACTTTCTATCGATGTCAGTCCGTTTGAGTTACAATGGTTGGGTCACATATTCGTACCAACATGTATTTAGCGATATTTATCTGATATTACTAGGTTGCATGGCTTTTAACAGTGAAACAATTGTATGTGGGACTTCATTGAACTAACTTTGGACTGTGACCTGATAAATGTGATAAATGAGACAATTGGACTCCAAGAAATAACATTCATCTTAATTTGACATGATTGCCGGTACTCAGCGATTACACTGGGCGCTGTGGTAGCGCTTCATTTAAAAATTTAGATAAATAAATCATTCTTTACCGTGTGACCAATCCTAGCCGTTATTGCGCGCTGAAGAAATAGCGAAAGTTTCAAAAACAACATTTCATTGACTTTCAAACGGTGTTAGTCCGTTTGTGTTACAACAGTTGGGTCACATATTCGTACTAACATGTATTTAGCGATATTTTTCTCATATTAATAGGTTGCATTGCTTTTAACAATGAAACGATTGACTGTGGGACTAAATTGAACTGATTTAGGACTGTGACGTTATAAATGTTTTAAGTGAGACAATTGGACTCCAAGAAATAACATTCTTCTGAATTTGACATGATTGCCGCAACTTAGCGATTACACTGGTCCCTGTGGTAGAGCTTCATTTGAAAATTAAGATAAAAAAGTAACTTTTTAGCCGTGGGACGAATCCTAGCCGTTAGCGCGCGCTGAAGAAATAGAGACAGTTTCAAATACCACTTTTCACGGGCTTTCTATCGATGTCAGTCCGTTTGAGTTACAACGGTTGGGTCACTTATTCGTACCAACATGTATTTAGCGATATTTATCTGATATTACTAGGTTGCATCGCTTTTAACAGTGAAACAATTGTATGTGGGACTTAATTGAACTAACTTTGGACTGTGACCTGATAAATGTGATAAATGAGACAATTGGACTCCAAGAAATAACATTCATCTTAATTTGACATGATTGCCGGTACTCAGCGATTACACTGGGCGCTGTGGTAGTGCTTCATTTAAAAATTTAGATAAATAAGTCATATTTACTGTGGGACAAATCCTGGCCGTTAGCACGCGCTGAAGAAATATTGACAGCTTCAAGAACTACATTTCAATGACTTTCTAACAGTATCAGTCCATTTAAGTTACAACGTTTGTGTCACATATTCGTACAAACATGCATTTAGCGATATTTTTCTCATATTAATAGGTTGCATTGCTCTAACAGTGAAACGATTGACTGTGGGACTAAATTGAACTGATTTTGGAGTGTGACGTTATAAATGTTATAAGTGAGAAAATTGGACTCCAAGAAATAACATTCTTCTTAATTTGACATGATTCCCGGAACTCAGCGATTACACTGGGCGCTGTGGTAGCGCTTCACTTAAAAATTCAGATGAATAAGTCATTTTTTACTGTGGGACCAATCCTAGCCGTTCTCCCGCACTGAAGAAATAGAGACAGTTTCAAAAACTACATTTCATTGACTTTCTAACAGTATCAATCTGTTTGTGTTACAACGGTTGAGTCACATATTCGTACCAACATGTATTTCGTGATATCTTTCCGGTATTACTAGGATATATCGCTTTTAACAGTGAAACGATTCACTGTGGCACTTAATTGAACTGATTTTGGGCTGTGACCTTATAAATGAAAAAGTAAGACAATTGGACTCCAAGAAATAACATTCTTCTTAATTTGACATGATTCCCGCAACTCAGCGATTACACTGGTCCCTGTGGTAGAGCTACATTTGAAAATTAAGATAAAAAAGTCACTTTTTAACCGTGGGACGAATTCTAGCCGTTAGCGCGCGATGAAGAAATAGAGAAAGTTTCAAATACTACTTTTTACGGACTTTCTATCGATGTCAGTCCGTTTGAGTTACAACAGTTGGGTCACATATTCGTACTAACATGTATTTAGCGATATTTTTCTCATATTAATAGGTTGCGTTGCTTTTAACAATGAAACGATTGACTGTGGGACTAAATTGAACTGATTTAGGACTGTGACGTTATAAATCATCATCATGTATTTGGTTCCATTATTTACAAATGGTTCTTCTCCATAAAAAAAAATAAAGAGACAGTTTCAAAAACTACATTTCATTGACTTTCTAACAGTATCAATCCGTTTGTGTTACAACGGTTGAGTCACATATTCGTACCAACATGTATTTCGTGATATCTTTCCGGTATTACTAGGTTGTATCGCTTTTAACAGTGAAACGATTCACTGTGGGACTTAATTAAACTGATTTTGGGCTGTGACCTTATAAATGAAAAAGTAAGACAATTGGACTCCAAGAAATAACATTCTTCTTAATTTGACATGATTCCCGCAACTCAGCGATTACACTGGTCCCTGTGGTAGCGCTACATTTAAAAATTAAGATAAAAAAGTCACTTTTTAATCGTGGGATGAATTCTAGCCGTTAGCGCGCGATGAAGAAATAGAGACAGTTTCAACTACTACTTTTCACGGACTTTCTATCGATGTCAGTCCGTTTGAGTTACAATGGTTGGGTCACATATTCGTACCAACATGTATTTAGCGATATTTATCTGATATTACTAGGTTGCATGGCTTTTAACAGTGAAACAATTGTATGTGGGACTTCATTGAACTAACTTTGGACTGTGACCTGATAAATGTGATAAATGAGACAATTGGACTCCAAGAAATAACATTCATCTTAATTTGACATGATTGCCGGTACTCAGCGATTACACTGGGCGCTGTGGTAGCGCTTCATTTAAAAATTTAGATAAATAAATCATTCTTTACCGTGTGACCAATCCTAGCCGTTATTGCGCGCTGAAGAAATAGCGAAAGTTTCAAAAACAACATTTCATTGACTTTCAAACGGTGTTAGTCCGTTTGTGTTACAACAGTTGGGTCACATATTCGTACTAACATGTATTTAGCGATATTTTTCTCATATTAATAGGTTGCATTGCTTTTAACAATGAAACGATTGACTGTGGGACTAAATTGAACTGATTTAGGACTGTGACGTTATAAATGTTTTAAGTGAGACAATTGGACTCCAAGAAATAACATTCTTCTGAATTTGACATGATTGCCGCAACTTAGCGATTACACTGGTCCCTGTGGTAGCGCTTCATTTGAAAATTAAGATAAAAAAGTAACTTTTTAGCCGTGGGACGAATCCTAGCCGTTAGCGCGCGCTGAAGAAATAGAGACAGTTTCAAATACCACTTTTCACGGGCTTTCTATCGATGTCAGTCCGTTTGAGTTACAACGGTTGGGTCACATATTCGTACCAACATGTATTTAGCGATATTTATCTGATATTACTAGGTTGCATCCTTTTTAACAGTGAAACAATTGTATGTGGGACTTAATTGAACTAACTTTGGACTGTGACCTGATAAATGTGATAAATGAGACAATTGGACTCCAAGAAATAACATTCATCTTAATTTGACATGATTGCCGGTACTCAGCGATTACACTGGGCGCTGTGGTAGCGCTTCATTTAAAAATTTAGATAAATAAATCATTCTTTACCGTGTGACCAATCCTAGCCGTTATCGCGCGCTGAAGAAATAGCGAAAGTTTTAAAAACAACATTTCATTGACTTTCTAACGGTGTTAGTCCGTTTGAGTTACAACAGTTGGGTCACATATTCGCACTAACATGTATTTAGCGATATTTTTCTCATATTAATAGGTTGCATTGCTTTTAACAATGAAACGATTGACTGTGGGACTAAATTGAACTGATTTAGGACTGTGACGTTATAAATGTTTTAAGTGAGACAATTGGACTCCAAGAAATAACATTCTTCTGAATTTGACATGATTGCCGCAACTTAGCGATTACACTGGTTCCTGTGGTAGCGCTTCATTTGTAAATTAAGATAAAAAAGTAACTTTTTAGCCGTGGGACGAATCCTAGCCGTTAGCGCGCGCTGAAGAAATAGAGACAGTTTCAAATACCACTTTTCACGGACTTTCTATCGATGTCAGTCCGTTTGAGTTACAACGGTTGGGTCACATATTCGTACCAACATGTATTTAGCGATATTTATCTGATATTACTAGGTTGCATCGCTTTTAACAGTGAAACAATTGTATGTGGGACTTAATTGAACTAACTTTGGACTGTGACCTGATAAATGTGATAAATGAGACAATTGGACTCCAAGGTATAACATTCATCTTAATTTGACATGATTGCCGGAACTCAGCGATTACACTGGGCGCTGTGGTAGCGCTTCATTTAAAAGTTTAGATAAATAAGTCATTCTTTACCGTGTGACCAATCCTAGCCGTTATCGCGCGCTGAAGAAATAGCAAAAGCTTCAAAACTACATTTCATTGAATTTCTAACGGTGTCAGTCCGTTTGAGTTACAACGGTTGGGTCACATATTCGTACTAACATGTATTTAGCGATATTTTTCTGATATTATTAGGTTGCATAGCTTTTAACAATGAAACGACTGACTGTGGGACTTAATTGAACTAACTTTGGACTGTGACCTGATAAATGTGATAAATGAGACAATTGGACTCCAAGAAATAACATTCATCTTAATTTGACATGATTGCCGGTACTCAGCGATTACACTGGGCGCTGTGGTAGCGCTTCATTTAAAAATTTAGATAAATAAATCATTCTTTACCGTGTGACCAATCCTAGCCGTTATCGCGCGCTGAAGAAATAGCAAAAGTTTCAAAAACAACATTTCATTGACTTTCTAACAGTGTTAGTCCGTTTGAGTTACAACAGTTGGGTCACATATTCGTACTAACATGTATTTAGCGATATTTTCCTCATATTAATAGGTTGCATTGCTTTTAACAATGAAACGATTGACTGTGGGACTAAATTGAACTGATTTAGGACTGTGACGTTATAAATGTTTTAAGTGAGACAATTGGACTCCAAGAAATAACATTCTTCTGAATTTGACATGATTGCCGCAACTTAGCGATTACACTGGTTCCTGTGGTAGCGCTTCATTTGTAAATTAAGATAAAAAAGTAACTTTTTAGCCGTGGGACAAATCCTAGCCGTTAGCGCGCGCTGAAGAAATAGAGACAGTTTCAAATACCACTTTTCACGGACTTTCTATCGATGTCAGTCCGTTTGAGTTACAACGGTTGGGTCACATATTCGTACCAACATGTATTTAGCGATATTTATCTGATATTACTAGGTTGCATCGCTTTTAACAGTGAAACAATTGTATGTGGGACTTAATAGAACTAACTTTGGACTGTGGCCTGATAAATGTGATAAATGAGACAATTGGACTCCAAGAAATAACATTTTTCTTAATTTGACATGATTGCCGCAACTCAGCGATTACACTGGTCCCTGTGGTAGCGCTTCATTTGAAAATTAAGATAAAAAAGTCACTTTTTAGCCATGGGACGAATCCTAGCCGTTAGCGCGCGCTGAAGAAATAGAGACAGTTTCAAATACTACTTTTCACGGACTTTCTATCGATGTCAGTCCGTTTGAGTTACAACGGTTGGGTCACATATTAGTACCAACATGTATTTAGCGATATTTATCTGATATTACTAGGTTGCATCGCTTTTAACAGTGAAACAATTGTATGTGGGACTTAATTGAAATAACTTTGGACTGTGACCTGATAAATGTGATAAATGAGACAATTGGACTCCAAGGTATAACATTCATCTTAATTTGACATGATTGCCGGAACTCAGCGATTACACTGGGCGCTGTGGTAGCGCTTCATTTAAAAGTTTAGATAAATAAGTCATTCTTTACCGTGTGACCAATCCTAGCCGTTATCGCGCGCTGAAGAAATAGCGAAAGTTTCAAAAACTACATTTCATTGAATTTCTAACGGTGTCAGTCCGTTTGAGTTACAACGGTTGGGTCACATATTCGTACTAACATGTATTTAGCGATATTTTTCTGATATTATTAGGTTGCATAGCTTTTAACAATGAAACGACTGACTGTGGGACTTAATTGAACTAACTTTGGACTGTGACCTGATAAATGAAAAAGTAAGACAATTGGACTCCAAGAAATAATATTTTTCTTAATTTGATATGATTGCCACAACTCAGCGATTACACTGGTCCCTGTGGTAGCGCTTCATTTGAAAATTAAGATAAAAAAGTCAATTTTTAGCCGTGGGACGAATTCTAGCCGTTAGCGCGCGCAGAAGAAATGGAGACAGTTTCAAATACTATTTTTCACGGACTTTCTATCGATGTCAGTCCGTTTGAATTACAACGGTTGGGTCACATATTCGTACTAACATGTATTTAGCGATATTTTTCTGATATTAATAGGTTGCATTGCTTTTAACAATGAAACGATTGACTGTGGGACTAAATTGAACTGATTTAGGACTGTGACGTTATAAATGTTTTAAGTGAGACAATTGGACTCCAAGAAATAACATTCTTCTGAATTTGACATGATTGCCGGTACTCAGCGATTACACTGGGCGCTGTGGTAGCGCTTCATTTAAAAATTTAGATAAATAAATCATTCTTTACCGTGTGACCAATCCTAGCCGTTATCGCGCGCTGAAGAAATAGCGAAAGTTTTAAAAACAACATTTCATTGACTTTCTAACGGTGTTAGTCCGTTTGAGTTACAACAGTTGGGTCACATATTCGCACTAACATGTATTTAGCGATATTTTTCTCATATTAATAGGTTGCATTGCTTTTAACAATGAAACGATTGACTGTGGGACTAAATTGAACTGATTTAGGACTGTGACGTTATAAATGTTTTAAGTGAGACAATTGGACTCCAAGAAATAACATTCTTCTGAATTTGACATGATTGCCGCAACTTAGCGATTACACTGGTTCCTGTGGTAGCGCTTCATTTGTAAATTAAGATAAAAAAGTAACTTTTTAGCCGTGGGACGAATCCTAGCCGTTAGCGCGCGCTGAAGAAATAGAGACAGTTTCAAATACCACTTTTCACGGACTTTCTATCGATGTCAGTCCGTTTGAGTTACAACGGTTGGGTCACATATTCGTACCAACATGTATTTAGCGATATTTATCTGATATTACTAGGTTGCATCGCTTTTAACAGTGAAACAATTGTATGTGGGACTTAATTGAACTAACTTTGGACTGTGACCTGATAAATGTGATAAATGAGACAATTGGACTCCAAGGTATAACATTCATCTTAATTTGACATGATTGCCGGAACTCAGCGATTACACTGGGCGCTGTGGTAGCGCTTCATTTAAAAGTTTAGATAAATAAGTCATTCTTTACCGTGTGACCAATCCTAGCTGTTATCGCGCGCTGAAGAAATAGCAAAAGCTTCAAAACTACATTTCATTGAATTTCTAACGGTGTCAGTCCGTTTGAGTTACAACGGTTGGGTCACATATTCGTACTAACATGTATTTAGCGATATTTTTCTGATATTATTAGGTTGCATAGCTTTTAACAATGAAACGACTGACTGTGGGACTTAATTGAACTAACTTTGGACTGTGACCTGATAAATGTGATAAATGAGACAATTGGACTCCAAGAAATAACATTCATCTTAATTTGACATGATTGCCGGTACTCAGCGATTACACTGGGCGCTGTGGTAGCGCTTCATTTAAAAATTTAGATAAATAAATCATTCTTTACCGTGTGACCAATCCTAGCCGTTATCGCGCGCTGAAGAAATAGCGAAAGTTTCAAAAACAACATTTCATTGACTTTCTAACAGTGTTAGTCCGTTTGAGTTACAACAGTTGGGTCACATATTCGTACTAACATGTATTTAGCGATATTTTCCTCATATTAATAGGTTGCATTGCTTTTAACAATGAAACGATTGACTGTGGGACTAAATTGAACTGATTTAGGACTGTGACGTTATAAATGTTTTAAGTGAGACAATTGGACTCCAAGAAATAACATTCTTCTGAATTTGACATGATTGCCGCAACTTAGCGATTACACTGGTTCCTGTGGTAGCGCTTCATTTGTAAATTAAGATAAAAAAGTAACTTTTTAGCCGTGGGACAAATCCTAGCCGTTAGCGCGCGCTGAAGAAATAGAGACAGTTTCAAATACCACTTTTCACGGACTTTCTATCGATGTCAGTCCGTTTGAGTTACAACGGTTGGGTCACATATTCGTACCAACATGTATTTAGCGATATTTATCTGATATTACTAGGTTGCATCGCTTTTAACAGTGAAACAATTGTATGTGGGACTTAATAGAACTAACTTTGGACTGTGGCCTGATAAATGTGATAAATGAGACAATTGGACTCCAAGAAATAACATTTTTCTTAATTTGACATGATTGCCGCAACTCAGCGATTACACTGGTCCCTGTGGTAGCGCTTCATTTGAAAATTAAGATAAAAAAGTCACTTTTTAGCCATGGGACGAATCCTAGCCGTTAGCGCGCGCTGAAGAAATAGAGACAGTTTCAAATACTACTTTTCACGGACTTTCTATCGATGTCAGTCCGTTTGAGTTACAACGGTTGGGTCACATATTAGTACCAACATGTATTTAGCGATATTTATCTGATATTACTAGGTTGCATCGCTTTTAACAGTGAAACAATTGTATGTGGGACTTAATTGAACTAACTTTGGACTGTGACCTGATAAATGTTATAAATGAGACAATTGGACTCCAAGGTATAACATTCATCTTAATTTGACATGATTGCCGGAACTCAGCGATTACACTGGGCGCTGTGGTAGCGCTTCATTTAAAAGTTTAGATAAATAAGTCATTCTTTACCGTGTGACCAATCCTAGCCGTTATCGCGCGCTGAAGAAATAGCGAAAGTTTCAAAAACTACATTTCATTGAATTTCTAACGGTGTCAGTCCGTTTGAGTTACAACGGTTGGGTCACATATTCGTACTAACATGTATTTAGCGATATTTTTCTGATATTATTAGGTTGCATAGCTTTTAACAATGAAACGACTGACTGTGGGACTTAATTGAACTAACTTTGGACTGTGACCTGATAAATGAAAAAGTAAGACAATTGGACTCCAAGAAATAATATTTTTCTTAATTTGATATGATTGCCACAACTCAGCGATTACACTGGTCCCTGTGGTAGCGCTTCATTTGAAAATTAAGATAAAAAAGTCAATTTTTAGCCGTGGGACGAATTCTAGCCGTTAGCGCGCGCAGAAGAAATGGAGACAGTTTCAAATACTATTTTTCACGGACTTTCTATCGATGTCAGTCCGTTTGAATTACAACGGTTGGGTCACATATTCGTACTAACATGTATTTAGCGATATTTTTCTGATATCACTTGGTTGCATAGCTTTTTACAATGAAACGATTGACTGTGGGACTTAATTGAACTAACTTTGGACTGTGACCTGATAAATGAAAAAGTAAGACAATTGGACTCCAAGAAATAACATTTTTCTTAATTTGATATGATTGCCACAACTCAGCGATTACACTGGTCCTTGTGGTAGCGCTTCATTTAAAAATTTAGATAAATAAATCATTCTTTACCGTGTGACCAATCCTAGCCGTTATCGCACGCTGAAGAAATAGCGAAAGTTTCAAAAACTACATTTCATTGACTTTCTAACAGTATCAGTCCATTTGAGTTACAACGTTTGTGTCACATATTCGTACAAACATGCATTTAGCGATATTTTTCTCATATTAATAGGTTGCATTGCTTTTAACAGTGAAACGATTGACTGTGGGACTTAATTGAACTAACTTTGGACTGTGACCTGATAAATGTGATAAATGAGACAATTGGACTCCAAGAAATAACATTCTTCTTAATTTGACGTGATTGCCGGAACTCAGCGATTACACTGGCCGCTGTGGTAGCGCTTCATTTAAAAATTCAGATGAATAAGTCATTTTTTACTGTGGGACCAATCCTAGCAGTTATCCCGCGCTGAAGAAATATAGAAAGTTTCCAAAACTACATTTCAATGAATTTCTAACGGTGTCAGTCCGTTTGAGTTACAACGGTTGGGTCACATATTCGTACTAACATGTATTTAGCGATATTTTTCTGATATTACTAGGTTGCATAGCTTTTAACAATGAAACGATTGACTGTGGGACTTAATTGAACTATCTTTGGACTGTGACCTAATAAATTTGATAAATGAGACAATTGGACTCCAAGAAATAACTTTTTTTTTAATTTGACGTGATTGCCGGAACTCAACGATTACACTGGCCGCTGTGGTAGCGCTTCATTTAAAAATTTAGATAAATAAGTTATTCTTTACCGTGGGACCAATCCTAGCCGTTATCGCGCGCTGAAGATTAGCGACAGTTTCAAAAGCTACATTTCATTGACTTTCTAACGGTGTCTGTCCGTTTGAGTTACAATGGTTGGGTCACATATTCGTATCAACATGTATTTAGCGATATTTTTCTGATATTACTAGATTGCATCGCTTTTAACAGTGAAACGATTGATTGTGGGACTAAATTGAACTGATTTTGGACTGTGACGTTATAAATGTTATAAGTGAGAAAATTGGACTCCAAGAAATAACATTCTTCTTAATTTGACATGATTGCCGGAACTCAGCGATTACACTGGGCGCTGTGGTAGCGCTTCATTTAAAAATTTAGATGAATAAGTCATTTTTTACTGTGGGACCAATCTTAGCCGTTATCCCGCGCTGAAGATATATAGACAGTTTTAAAAACTAAATTTCATTGACTTTCTAACCGTATCAATCCGTTTGTGTTACAACGGTTGAGTCACATATTTGTACCAACTTGTATTTCGTGATATCTTTCCGGTATTACTCGGTTGTATCGCTTTTAACAGTGAAACGATTGACTGTGGGACTTAATTAACCTGATTTTGGGCTGTGACCTTATAAATGAAAAAGTAAGAAAATTGGACTCCAAGAAATAACATTTTTCTTAATTTGATATGATTGCCACAACTCAGCGATTACACTGGTCCTTGTGGTAGCGCTTCATTTAAAAATTTAGATAAATAAATCATTCTTTACCGTGTGACCAATCCTAGCCGTTATCGCACGCTGAAGAAATAGCGAAAGTTTCAAAAACTACATTTCATTGACTTTCTAACAGTATCAGTCCATTTGAGTTACAACGTTTGTGTCACATATTCGTACAAACATGCATTTAGCGATATTTTTCTCATATTAATAGGTTGCATTGCTTTTAACAGTGAAACGATTGACTGTGGGACTTAATTGAACTAACTTTGGACTGTGACCTGATAAATGTGATAAATGAGACAATTGGACTCCAAGAAATAACATTCTTCTTAATTTGACGTGATTGCCGGAACTCAGCGATTACACTGGCCGCTGTGGTAGCGCTTCATTTAAAAATTCAGATGAATAAGTCATTTTTTACTGTGGGACCAATCCTAGCAGTTATCCCGCGCTGAAGAAATATAGAAAGTTTCCAAAACTACATTTCAATGAATTTCTAACGGTGTCAGTCCGTTTGAGTTACAACGGTTGGGTCACATATTCGTACTAACATGTATTTAGCGATATTTTTCTGATATTACTAGGTTGCATAGCTTTTAACAATGAAACGATTGACTGTGGGACTTAATTGAACTATCTTTGGACTGTGACCTAATAAATTTGATAAATGAGACAATTGGACTCCAAGAAATAACTTTTTTTTTAATTTGACGTGATTGCCGGAACTCAACGATTACACTGGCCGCTGTGGTAGCGCTTCATTTAAAAATTTAGATAAATAAGTTATTCTTTACCGTGGGACCAATCCTAGCCGTTATCGCGCGCTGAAGATTAGCGACAGTTTCAAAAGCTACATTTCATTGACTTTCTAACGGTGTCTGTCCGTTTGAGTTACAATGGTTGGGTCACATATTCGTATCAACATGTATTTAGCGATATTTTTCTGATATTACTAGATTGCATCGCTTTTAACAGTGAAACGATTGATTGTGGGACTAAATTGAACTGATTTTGGACTGTGACGTTATAAATGTTATAAGTGAGAAAATTGGACTCCAAGAAATAACATTCTTCTTAATTTGACATGATTGCCGGAACTCAGCGATTACACTGGGCGCTGTGGTAGCGCTTCATTTAAAAATTTAGATGAATAAGTCATTTTTTACTGTGGGACCAATCTTAGCCGTTATCCCGCGCTGAAGATATATAGACAGTTTTAAAAACTAAATTTCATTGACTTTCTAACCGTATCAATCCGTTTGTGTTACAACGGTTGAGTCACATATTTGTACCAACTTGTATTTCGTGATATCTTTCCGGTATTACTCGGTTGTATCGCTTTTAACAGTGAAACGATTGACTGTGGGACTTAATTAACCTGATTTTGGGCTGTGACCTTATAAATGAAAAAGTAAGAAAATTGGACTCCAAGAAATAACATTTTTCTTAATTTGACGTGATTGCCGCAACTCAGCGATTACACTGGTCCCTGTGGTAGCGCTTCATTTGAAAATTAAGATAGAAAAGTCACTTTTTAGCCGTGGGACGAATCCTAGCCGTTAGCGCGCGCTGAAGAATTAGAGACAGTTTCAAATACTATTTTTCACGGACTTTCTATCGATGTCAGTCCGTTTGAGTTACAACGGTTGGGTCACATATTCGTACTAACATGTACATCTTACTGATATTTTTCCGATATTACTAGGTTGCATAGCTTTTAACAATGAAACGATTGACTGTGGGACTTAATTGAACTAACTTTGGACTGTGACCTGATAAATGAAAAAGTAAGAGAATTGGACTCCAAGAAATAACATTTTTCTTAATTTGACATGATTGCCGCAACTCAGCGATTACACTGGTCCCTGGGGTAGCGCTTCATTTGAAAATTAAGATAAAAAAGTCACTTTTTAGCCGTGGGACGAATCCTAACCGTTAGCGCGCGCTAAAGAAATAGAGACAGTTTCAAATACTATTTTTCACGGACTTTCTATCGATGTCAGTCCATTTGAGTTACAACGGTTGGGCCACATATTAGTACCAACATGTGTTTTGCGATATTTATCTGATATTACTAGGTTGCATCGCTTTTAACAGTTAAACTATTGTATGTGGGACTTAATTGAACTATCTTTGGACTGTGACCTGATAAATGTGATAAATGAGACAATTGGACTCCAAGGAATAACATTCATCTTAATTTGACATGATTGCCGGAACTCAGCGATTACACTTTTCTTTTCTTTTTTTTTCTTTTCAATTTATTTAAAGTCGATTATTCACATATTTACAATAGTTTCCAAAAAAAAGTAATTAAGAAAACTAATCTAAATCGACTATACACTGGGCTTACACTGGGCGCTGTGGTAGCGCTTCATTTAAAAGTTTAGATAAATAAATCATTCTTTACCGTGTGACCAATCCTAGCCGTTATCGCGCGCTGAAGAAATAGCGAAAGTTTCAAAAACTACATTTCATTGAATTTCTAACGGTGTCAGTCCGTGTGAGTTACAACGGTTGGGTCACATATTCGTACTAACATGTATTTAGTGATATTTTTCTGAAATTACTAGGTTGCATAGCTTTTAACAATGAAACGATTGACTGTGGGACTTAATTGAACTAACTTTGGACTGTGACCTGATAAATGAAAAAGTAAGCCAATTCGACTCCAAGAAATAACATTTTTTTTAATTTGACGTGATTGCCGCAACTCAGCGATTACACTGGTCCCTGTGGTAGCGCTTCATTTGAAAATTAAGATAAAAAAGTCACTTTTTAGCCGTGGGACGAATCCTAGCCGTTAGCGCGCGCTGAAGAAATAGACACAGTTTCAAATACTATTTTTCACGGACTTTCTATCGATGTCAGTCCGTTTGAGTTACAACGGTTTGGTCACATATTAGTACCAACATGTATTTAGCGATATTTATCTGATATTACTAGGTTGCATCGCTTTTAACAGTGAAATATTTGTATGTGGGACTTAATTGAACTAACTTCGGACTGTGACCTGATAAATGTGATAAATGAGACAATTGGACTCCAAGAAATAACATTCATCTTTATTTGACATGATTGCCGGAACTCAGCGATTACACTGGGCGCTGTGGTAGCGCTTCATTTAAAAGTTTAGATAAATAAATCATTCTTTACCGTGTGACCAATCCTAGCCGTTATCGCGCGCTGAAGAAATAGCGAAAGTTTCAAAAACTACATTTCATTTAATTTCTAACGGTGTCAGTCCGCTTGAGTTACAACGGTTGCGTCACATATTCGTACTAACATGTATTTAGCGATATTTTTCTCATATTACTAGGTTGCATAGCTTTTAACAATGAAACGATTGACTGTGGGACTTAATTGAAATAACTTTGGACTGTGACCTGATAAATTTGATAAATGAGACAATTGGACTCCAAGAAATAACATTCTTCTTAATTTGACGTGATTGCCGGAACTCAGCGATTACACTGGCCGCTGTGGTAGCGCTTCATTTAAAAATTCAGATGAATAAGTCATTTTTTACTGTGGGACCAATCCTAGCCGTTATCCCGCGCTGAAGAAATATAGAAAGTTTCAAAAACTACATTTCATTGAATTTCTAACGGTGTCAGTCCGTTTGAGTTACAACGGTTGGGTCACATATTCGTACTAACATGTATTTAGCGATATTTTTCTGATATTACTAGGTTGCATAGCTTTTAACAATGAAACGATTGACTGTGGGACTTAATTGAACTAACTTTGGACTGTGACCTGATAAATGTGATAAATGAGACAATTGGACTCCAAGGTATAACATTCATCTTAATTTGACATGATTGCCGGAACTCAGCGATTACACTGGGCGCTGTGGTAGCGCTTCATTTAAAAGTTTAGATAAATAAGTCATTCTTTACCGTGTGACCAATCCTAGCCGTTATCGCGCGCTGAAGAAATAGCGAAAGTTTCAAAAACTACATTTCATTGAATTTCTAACGGTGTCAGTCCGTTTGAGTTACAACGGTTGGGTCACATATTCGTACTAACATGTATTTAGCGATATTTTTCTGATATTATTAGGTTGCATAGCTTTTAACAATGAAACGACTGACTGTGGGACTTAATTGAACTAACTTTGGACTGTGACCTGATAAATGAAAAAGTAAGACAATTGGACTCCAAGAAATAATATTTTTCTTAATTTGATATGATTGCCACAACTCAGCGATTACACTGGTCCCTGTGGTAGCGCTTCATTTGAAAATTAAGATAAAAAAGTCAATTTTTAGCCGTGGGACGAATCCTAGCCGTTAGCGCGCGCAGAAGAAATGGAGACAGTTTCAAATACTATTTTTCACGGACTTTCTATCGATGTCAGTCCGTTTGAATTACAACGGTTGGGTCACATATTCGTACTAACATGTATTTAGCGATATTTTTCTGATATTATTAGGTTGCATAGCTTTTAACAATGAAACGACTGACTGTGGGACTTAATTGAACTAACTTTGGACTGTGACCTGATAAATGAAAAAGTAAGACAATTGGACTCCAAGAAATAATATTTTTCTTAATTTGATATGATTGCCACAACTCAGCGATTACACTGGTCCCTGTGGTAGCGCTTCATTTGAAAATTAAGATAAAAAAGTCAATTTTTAGCCGTGGGACGAATCCTAGCCGTTAGCGCGCGCAGAAGAAATGGAGACAGTTTCAAATACTATTTTTCACGGACTTTCTATCGATGTCAGTCCGTTTGAATTACAACGGTTGGGTCACATATTCGTACTAACATGTATTTAGCGATATTTTTCTGATATCACTTGGTTGCATAGCTTTTTACAATGAAACGATTGACTGTGGGACTTAATTGAACTAACTTTGGACTGTGACCTGATAAATGAAAAAGTAAGACAATTGGACTCCAAGAAATAACATTTTTCTTAATTTGATATGATTGCCACAACTCAGCGATTACACTGGTCCTTGTGGTAGCGCTTCATTTAAAAATTTAGATAAATAAATCATTCTTTACCGTGTGACCAATCCTAGCCGTTATCGCACGCTGAAGAAATAGCGAAAGTTTCAAAAACTACATTTCATTGACTTTCTAACAGTATCAGTCCATTTGAGTTACAACGTTTGTGTCACATATTCGTACAAACATGCATTTAGCGATATTTTTCTCATATTAATAGGTTGCATTGCTTTTAACAGTGAAACGATTGACTGTGGGACTTAATTGAACTAACTTTGGACTGTGACCTGATAAATGTGATAAATGAGACAATTGGACTCCAAGAAATAACATTCTTCTTAATTTGACGTGATTGCCGGAACTCAGCGATTACACTGGCCGCTGTGGTAGCGCTTCATTTAAAAATTCAGATGAATAAGTCATTTTTTACTGTGGGACCAATCCTAGCAGTTATCCCGCGCTGAAGAAATATAGAAAGTTTCCAAAACTACATTTCAATGAATTTCTAACGGTGTCAGTCCGTTTGAGTTACAACGGTTGGGTCACATATTCGTACTAACATGTATTTAGCGATATTTTTCTGATATTACTAGGTTGCATAGCTTTTAACAATGAAACGATTGACTGTGGGACTTAATTGAACTATCTTTGGACTGTGACCTAATAAATTTGATAAATGAGACAATTGGACTCCAAGAAATAACTTTTTTTTTAATTTGACGTGATTGCCGGAACTCAACGATTACACTGGCCGCTGTGGTAGCGCTTCATTTAAAAATTTAGATAAATAAGTTATTCTTTACCGTGGGACCAATCCTAGCCGTTATCGCGCGCTGAAGAATAGCGACAGTTTCAAAAGCTACATTTCATTGACTTTCTAACGGTGTCTGTCCGTTTGAGTTACAATGGTTGGGTCACATATTCGTATCAACATGTATTTAGCGATATTTTTCTGATATTACTAGATTGCATCGCTTTTAACAGTGAAACGATTGATTGTGGGACTAAATTGAACTGATTTTGGACTGTGACGTTATAAATGTTATAAGTGAGAAAATTGGACTCCAAGAAATAACATTCTTCTTAATTTGACATGATTGCCGGAACTCAGCGATTACACTGGGCGCTGTGGTAGCGCTTCATTTAAAAATTTAGATGAATAAGTCATTTTTTACTGTGGGACCAATCTTAGCCGTTATCCCGCGCTGAAGATATATAGACAGTTTTAAAAACTAAATTTCATTGACTTTCTAACCGTATCAATCCGTTTGTGTTACAACGGTTGAGTCACATATTTGTACCAACTTGTATTTCGTGATATCTTTCCGGTATTACTCTGTTGTATCGCTTTTAACAGTGAAACGATTGACTGTGGGACTTAATTAACCTGATTTTGGGCTGTGACCTTATAAATGAAAAAGTAAGACAATTGGACTCCAAGAAATAACATTTTTCTTAATTTGACGTGATTGCCGCAACTCAGCGATTACACTGGTCCCTGTGGTAGCGCTTCATTTGAAAATTAAGTTAGAAAAGTCACTTTTTAGCCGTGGGACGAATCCTAGCCGTTAGCGCGCGCTGAAGAATTAGAGACAGTTTCAAATACTATTTTTCACGGACTTTCTATCGATGTCAGTCCGTTTGAGTTACAACGGTTGGGTCACATATTCGTACTAACATGTACATCTTACCGATATTTTTCCGATATTACTAGGTTGCATAGCTTTTAACAATGAAACGATTGACTGTGGGACTTAATTGAACTAACTTTGGACTGTGACCTGATAAATGAAAAAGTAAGAGAATTGGACTCCAAGAAATAACATTTTTCTTAATTTGACATGATTGCCGCAACTCAGCGATTACACTGGTCCCTGGGGTAGCGCTTCATTTGAAAATTAAGATAAAAAAGTCACTTTTTAGCCGTGGGACGAATCCTAACCGTTAGCGCGCGCTAAAGAAATAGAGACAGTTTCAAATACTATTTTTCACGGACTTTCTATCGATGTCATTCCATTTGAGTTACAACGGTTGGGCCACATATTAGTACCAACATGTATTTAGCGATATTTATCTGATATTACTAGGTTGCATCGCTTTTAACAGTTAAACAATTGTATGTGGGACTTAATTGAACTATCTTTGGACTGTGACCTGATAAATGTGATAAATGAGACAATTGGACTCCAAGGAATAACATTCATCTTAATTTGACATGATTGCCGGAACTCAGCGATTACACTTTTCTTTTCTTTTTTTTTCTTTTCAATTTATTTAAAGTCGATTATTCACATATTTACAATAGTTTCCAAAAAAAAGTAATTAAGAAAACTAATCTAAATCGACTATACACTGGGCTTACACTGGGCGCTGTGGTAGCGCTTCATTTAAAAGTTTAGATAAATAAATCATTCTTTACCGTGTGACCAATCCTAGCCGTTACCGCGCGCTGAAGAAATAGCGAAAGTTTCAAAAACTACATTTCATTGAATTTCTAACGGTGTCAGTCCGTGTGAGTTACAACGGTTGGGTCACATATTCGTACTAACATGTATTTAGTGATATTTTTCTGAAATTACTAGGTTGCATAGCTTTTAACAATGAAACGATTGACTGTGGGACTTAATTGAACTAACTTTGGACTGTGACCTGATAAATGAAAAAGTAAGCCAATTCGACTCCAAGAAATAACATTTTTTTTAATTTGACGTGATTGCCGCAACTCAGCGATTACACTGGTCCCTGTGGTAGCGCTTCATTTGAAAATTAAGATAAAAAAGTCACTTTTTAGCCGTGGGACGAATCCTAGCCGTTAGCGCGCGCTGAAGAAATAGACACAGTTTCAAATACTATTTTTCACGGACTTTCTATCGATGTCAGTCCGTTTGAGTTACAACGGTTTGGTCACATATTAGTACCAACATGTATTTAGCGATATTTATCTGATATTACTAGGTTGCATCGCTTTTAACAGTGAAATATTTGTATGTGGGACTTAATTGAACTAACTTCGGACTGTGACCTGATAAATGTGATAAATGAGACAATTGGACTCCAAGAAATAACATTCATCTTTATTTGACATGATTGCCGGAACTCAGCGATTACACTGGGCGCTGTGGTAGCGCTTCATTTAAAAGTTTAGATAAATAAATCATTCTTTACCGTGTGACCAATCCTAGCCGTTATCGCGCGCTGAAGAAATAGCGAAAGTTTCAAAAACTACATTTCATTTAATTTCTAACGGTGTCAGTCCGCTTGAGTTACAACGGTTGCGTCACATATTCGTACTAACATGTATTTAGCGATATTTTTCTGATATTACTAGGTTGCATAGCTTTTAACAATGAAACGATTGACTGTGGGACTTAATTGAAATAACTTTGGACTGTGACCTGATAAATTTGATAAATGAGACAATTGGACTCCAAGAAATAACATTCTTCTTAATTTGACGTGATTGCCGGAACTCAGCGATTACACTGGCCGCTGTGGTAGCGCTTCATTTAAAAATTCAGATGAATAAGTCATTTTTTACTGTGGGACCAATCCTAGCCGTTATCCCGCGCTGAAGAAATATAGAAAGTTTCAAAAACTACATTTCATTGAATTTCTAACGGTGTCGGTCCGTTTGAGTTACAACGGTTG
This sequence comes from Hydractinia symbiolongicarpus, assembly GCF_029227915.1. Classification (NCBI taxonomy): domain Eukaryota; kingdom Metazoa; phylum Cnidaria; class Hydrozoa; order Anthoathecata; family Hydractiniidae; genus Hydractinia; species Hydractinia symbiolongicarpus. The sequence goes on along the minus strand of NC_079876.1, from coordinate 33,804,594 downwards.
GGTCACATATTCGTACTAACATGTATTTAGCGATATTTTTCTGATATTACTAGGTTGCATAGCTTTTAACAATGAAACGATTGACTGTGGGACTTAATTGAACTAACTTTGGACTGTGACCTGATAATTGTGATAAATAAGACAATTGGACTCCAAGAAATAACATTTTTCTTAATTTGACATGATTGCCGCAACTCAGCGATCACACTGGTCCCTGTGGTAGCGCTTCATTTGAAAATTAAGATAGAAAAGTCACTATTTAGCCGTGGGACGAATCCTAACCGTTAGCGCGCGCTAAAGAAATAGAGACAGTTTCAAATACTATTTTTCACGGACTTTCTATCGATGTCAGTCCATTTGAGTTACAACGGTTGGGCCACATATTAGTACCAACATGTATTTAGCGATATTTATCTGATATTACTAGGTTGCATCGCTTTTAACAGTTAAACAATTGTATGTGGGACTTAATTGAACTATCTTTGGACTGTGACCTGATAAATGTGATAAATGAGACAATTGGACTCCAAGGAATAACATTCATCTTAATTTGACATGATTGCCGGAACTCAGCGATTACACTTTTCTTTTCTTTTTTTTTCTTTTCAATTTATTTAAAGTCGATTATTCACATATTTACAATAGTTTCCAAAAAAAAGTAATTAAGAAAACTAATCTAAATCGACTATACACTGGGCTTACACTGGGCGCTGTGGTAGCGCTTCATTTAAAAGTTTAGATAAATAAATCATTCTTTACCGTGTGACCAATCCTAGCCGTTAACGCGCGCTGAAGAAATAGCGAAAGTTTCAAAAACTACATTTCATTGAATTTCTAACGGTGTCAGTCCGTGTGAGTTACAACGGTTGGGTCACATATTCGTACTAACATGTATTTAGTGATATTTTTCTGAAATTACTAGGTTGCATAGCTTTTAACAATGAAACGATTGACTGTGGGACTTAATTGAACTAACTTTGGACTGTGACCTGATAAATGAAAAAGTAAGCCAATTCGACTCCAAGAAATAACATTTTTTTTAATTTGACGTGATTGCCGCAACTCAGCGATTACACTGGTCCCTGTGGTAGCGCTTCATTTGAAAATTAAGATAAAAAAGTCACTTTTTAGCCGTGGGACGAATCCTAGCCGTTAGCGCGCGCTGAAGAAATAGACACAGTTTCAAATACTATTTTTCACGGACTTTCTATCGATGTCAGTCCGTTTGAGTTACAACGGTTTGGTCACATATTAGTACCAACATGTATTTAGCGATATTTATCTGATATTACTAGGTTGCATCGCTTTTAACAGTGAAATATTTGTATGTGGGACTTAATTGAACTAACTTCGGACTGTGACCTGATAAATGTGATAAATGAGACAATTGGACTCCAAGAAATAACATTCATCTTTATTTGACATGATTGCCGGAACTCAGCGATTACACTGGGCGCTGTGGTAGCGCTTCATTTAAAAGTTTAGATAAATAAATCATTCTTTACCGTGTGACCAATCCTAGCCGTTATCGCGCGCTGAAGAAATAGCGAAAGTTTCAAAAACTACATTTCATTTAATTTCTAACGGTGTCAGTCCGCTTGAGTTACAACGGTTGCGTCACATATTCGTACTAACATGTATTTAGCGATATTTTTCTGATATTACTAGGTTGCATAGCTTTTAACAATGAAACGATTGACTGTGGGACTTAATTGAAATAACTTTGGACTGTGACCTGATAAATTTGATAAATGAGACAATTGGACTCCAAGAAATAACATTCTTCTTAATTTGACGTGATTGCCGGAACTCAGCGATTACACTGGCCGCTGTGGTAGCGCTTCATTTAAAAATTCAGATGAATAAGTCATTTTTTACTGTGGGACCAATCCTAGCCGTTATCCCGCGCTGAAGAAATATAGAAAGTTTCAAAAACTACATTTCATTGAATTTCTAACGGTGTCAGTCCGTTTGAGTTACAACGGTTGGGTCACATATTCGTACTAACATGTATTTAGCGATATTTTTCTGATATTACTAGGTTGCATAGCTTTTAACAATGAAACGATTGACTGTGGGACTTAATTGAACTAACTTTGGACTGTGACCTGATAATTGTGATAAATAAGACAATTGGACTCCAAGAAATAACATTTTTCTTAATTTGACATGATTGCCGCAACTCAGCGATCACACTGGTCCCTGTGGTAGCGCTTCATTTGAAAATTAAGATAGAAAAGTCACTATTTAGCCGTGGGACGAATCCTAGCCGTTAGCGCGCGCTGAAGAAATAGAAACAGTTTGAAATACAATTTTTCACGGACTTTCTATCGATGTCAGTCCGTTTAAGTTACAACGTTGGGTCACATATTCGTACCAACATGTATTTTGCGATATTTATCTGATATTACCAGGTTGCATCGCTTTTAACAATGAAACGATTGTATGTGGGACTTAATTGAACTAACTTTGGACTGTGACCTGATAAATGTGATAAATGAGACAATTGGACACTAAGGAATAACATTCATCTTAATTTGACATGATTGCCGGAACTCATCGATTACACTGGGCGCTGTGGTAGCGCTTCATTTAAAAGTTTAGATAAATAAATCATTCTTTACCGTGTGACCAATCCTAGCCGTTATCGCGCGCTGAAGAAATAGCGAAAGTTTCAAAAACTACATTTCATTGAATTTCTAACGGTGTCAGTCCGTTTCAGTTACAATGGTTGGGTCACATATTCGTACTAACATGTATTTAGCGGTATTTTTCTGATATTACTAGGTTGCATAGCTTTTAACAATGAAACGATTGACTGTGGGACTTAATTGAACTAACTTTGGACTGTGACCTGATAAATTTGATAATTGAGACAATTGGACTCCAAGAAATAACATTCTTCTTAATTTGACGTGATTGCCGGAACTCAGCGATTACACTGGCCGCAGTGGTAGCGCTTCATTTAAAAATTCAGATGAATGAGTCATTTTTTACTGTGGGACCAATCCTAGCCGTTATCCCGCGCTGAAGAAATAGAGACAGTTTCAAAAACTACATTTCATTGACTTTTTAACAGTATCAATCCGTTTGTGTTACAACGGTTTGGTGACATATTAGTACCAACATGTATTTAGCGATATTTTTCTGATATTGCTAGATTGCATCGCTTTTAACAATGAAACGATTGACTGTGGGACTTAATTGAACTATCTTTGGACAGCGACCTGATAAATTTGAGAAATGAGACAACTGGACTCCAAGAAATAACATTCTTCTTAATTTGATGTGCTTGCCGGAACTCAGCTTATTATACTGGGCGCTGTGGTAGCGCTTCATTTAAAAATTTAGATAAATAAGTCATTCTTTACCGTGGGACCAATCCTAGCCGTTATTGCGGGCTGAAGAATAGCGACAGTTTCAAAAACTACATTTCATTGACTTTCTAACGGTGTCAGTCCGTTTGAGTTACAATGTTTGGGTCACATATTCGTACCAACATGTATTTAGAGATATTTTTCTGATATTACTAGATTGCATTGCTTTTAACAATGAAACGATTGACTGTGGGACTTAATTGAACTAACTTTGGACTGTGACCTGATAAATGTGATAAATGAGACAATTGGACTCCAAGAAAAAACATTCTTCTTAATTTGGCGTGATTGCCGGAACTTAGCGATTACACTGGGCGCTGTGGTAGCGCTTCATTTAAAAATTTAGATAAATAAATCATTCTTTACCGTGTGACCAATCCTAGCCGTTATCGCGCGCTGAAGAAATAGCTAAAGTTTCAAAAACTACATTTCATTGAATTTCTAACGGTGTCAGTCCGTTTGAGTTACAATGGTTGGGTCACATATTCGTACCAACATGTACTTAGCGATATTTATCTGATATTACTAGGTTGCATCGCTTTTAAGATTGAAACAATTGTATGTGGGACTTAATTGAACTAACTTTGGACTGTGACCTGATAAATGTGATAAATAAGACAATTGGACTTCAAGAAATAACATTCATCTTAATTTGACATGATTGCCGGAACTCAGCGATTACACTGGGCGCTGTGGTAGCGCTTCATTTAAAAATTTAGATAAATAAGTTATTCTTTACCGTGGGACCAATCCTAGCCGTTATCGCGCGCTGAAGAATAGCGAAAGTTTCAAAAGCTACATTTCATTGACTTTCTAACGGTGTCTGTCCGTTTGAGTTACAATGGTTGGGTCACATATTCGTACCAACATGTATTTAGCGATATTTATCTGATATTACTAGATTGCATCGCTTTTAACAATGAAACGATTGACTGTGGGACTTAATTGAACTATCTTTGGACTGCGACCTGATAAATGTGAGAAATGAGACAATTGGACTGGGCGGTGTGGTAGCGCTTCATTTCAAAATTTAGATAAATAAATCATTCTTTACCGTGGGACGAATCCTAGCCGTTAGCGCGCGCAGAAAATATATAGACAGTTTTAAAAACTAAATTTCATTGACTTTCTAACAGTATCAATCCGTTTGTGTTACAACGGTTGAGTCACATATCCGTACCAACATGTATTTCGTGATATCTTTCCGGTATTACTCGGTTGTATCGCTTTTAACAGTGAAACGATTGACTGTGGGACTTAATTGAACTAACTTTGGACTGTGACCTGATAAATATTATAAGTGAGACAATTGATCTCCAAGAATTAAAATTCTTCTTAATTTGACATGATTGCCGGAACTCAGCGATTACACTGGCCGCTGCGGTAGTGCTTAATTTAAGATTTTAGATTATTAAGTCATTCTTTACTGTGGGACCAATCCTATCCGTTATCGCGCGCTGAAGAAATAGCGACAGTTTCAAAAACTACATTTCAATGACTTTTTAACAGTATCAATCCGTTTGTGTTACAACGGTTGCGTCACATATTCGTACCAACATGTATTTCTTGATATCTTTCCGGTATTACTAGGTTGTATCGCTTTTAACAGTGAAACAATTGACTGTGGGACTTAATTGAACTGATTTTGGGCTGTGACCTTATAAATGTAAAAGTAAGACAATTGGACTCCAAGAAATAACACTCTTCTTAATTTGACATGATTGCCGCAACTCAGGGATTACACTGGGCGCTGTGGTAGCGCCTCATTCAAAAATTTAGATAAATAAATCATTCTTTACCGTGTGACCAATCCTAGCCGTTATCGCGCGCTGAAGAAATAGAGACAGTTTCAAATACTACTTTTCACGGAATTTCTATCAATGTCAGTCCGTTTGAGTTACAACGGTTGGGTCACATATTCGTACCAACATGTATTTAGCGATATTTATCTGATATTACTAGATTGCATCGCTTTTAACAATGAAACGATTGACTGTGGGACTTAATTGAACTATCTTTGGACTGCGACCTGATAAATGTGAGAAATGAGACAATTGGACTGGGCGGTGTGGTAGCGCTTCATTTCAAAATTTAGATAAATAAATCATTCTTTACCGTGGGACGAATCCTAGCCGTTAGCGCGCGCAGAAAATATATAGACAGTTTTAAAAACTAAATTTCATTGACTTTCTAACAGTATCAATCCGTTTGTGTTACAACGGTTGAGTCACATATCCGTACCAACATGTATTTCGTGATATCTTTCCGGTATTACTCGGTTGTATCGCTTTTAACAGTGAAACGATTGACTGTGGGACTTAATTGAACTAACTTTGGACTGTGACCTGATAAATATTATAAGTGAGACAATTGATCTCCAAGAATTAAAATTCTTCTTAATTTGACATGATTGCCGGAACTCAGCGATTACACTGGCCGCTGCGGTAGTGCTTAATTTAAGATTTTAGATTATTAAGTCATTCTTTACTGTGGGACCAATCCTATCCGTTATCGCGCGCTGAAGAAATAGCGACAGTTTCAAAAACTACATTTCAATGACTTTTTAACAGTATCAATCCGTTTGTGTTACAACGGTTGCGTCACATATTCGTACCAACATGTATTTCTTGATATCTTTCCGGTATTACTAGGTTGTATCGCTTTTAACAGTGAAACAATTGACTGTGGGACTTAATTGAACTGATTTTGGGCTGTGACCTTATAAATGTAAAAGTAAGACAATTGGACTCCAAGAAATAACACTCTTCTTAATTTGACATGATTGCCGCAACTCAGGGATTACACTGGTCCCTGTGGTAGCGCTTCAGTTGAAAATTAAGATAAAAAAGTCACTTTTTAGCCGTGGGACGAATCCTTGCCGTTAGCGCGCGCTGAAGAAATAGAGACAGTTTGAAATACTATTTTTCACGGACTTTCTATCGATTTCAGTCCGTTTGAGTTACAACGGTTGGGTCACATATTAGTACCAACATGTATTTAGCGATATTTATCTGATATTACTAGGTTGCATCGCTTTTAACAGTGAAACAATTGTATGTGGGTCTTAATTGAACTAACTTTGGACTGTGACCTGATAAATGTGATAAATGAGACAATTGGACTCCTAGAAATAACATTCATCTTAATTTGACATGATTGCCGGAACTCATCGATTACACTGGGCGCTGTGGTAGCGCTTCATTTAAAAGTTTAGATAAATAAATCATTCTTTATCGTGTGACCAATCCTAGCCGTTATCGCGCGCTGAAGAAATAGCTAAAGTTTCAAAAACTACATTTCATTGAATTTCTAACGGTGTCAGTCCGTTTGAGTTACAAGGGTTGGGTCACATATTCGTACTAAAATGTATTTAGCGATATTTTTCTGATATTACTAGGTTGCATAGCTTTTAACAATGAAACGATTGACTGTGGGACTTAATTGAACTAACTTTTGACTGTGACCTGATAAATTTGATAAATGAGACAATTGGACTCCAAGAAATAACATTCATCTTAATTTGACGTGATTGCCGGAACTCAGCCATTACACTGGCCGCTGTGGTAGCGCTTCATTTAAAAATTTAGATGAATAAGTCATTTTTTATTGTGGGACCAATCCTAGCCGTTATCCCGCGCTGAAGAAATAGAGACAGTTTCAAAAACTTCATTTCATTGACTTTTTAACAGTATCAATCCGTTTGTGTTACAACGGTTGGGTGACATATTAGTACCAACATGTATTTAGCGATATTTTTCTGATATTGCTAGATTGCATCGCTTTTAACAATGAAACGATTGACTGTGGGACTTAATTGAACTAACTTTGGACTGTGACCTGATAAATGTGATAAATGAGACAATTGGACTCCAAGAAAAAACATTCTTCTTAATTTGGCGTGATTGCCGGAACTTAGCGATTACACTGGGCGCTGTGGTAGCGCTTCATTTAAAAATTTAGATAAATAAATCATTCTTTACCGTGTGACCAATCCTAGCCGTTATCGCGCGTTGAAGAAATAGCGAAAGGTTCAAAAATTACATTTCATTTCCTTTCTAACGGTGTCAGTCCGTTTGAGTTACAACGGTTGGGTCACATATTCGTACTAACATGTATTTAGCGATATTTTTCTGATATTACTAGGTTGCATAGCTTTTAACAATGACACGATTGACTGTGGGACTTAATTGAACTAACTTTGGACTGTGACCTGATAAATTTGATAAATGAGACAATTGGACTCCAAGAAATAACATTCTTCTTAATTTGACGTGATTGCGGAAACTCAGCGATTCCACTGGCCGCTGTGGTAGCGCTTCATTTAAAAATGTAGATAAATAAGTCATTTTGTACTGTGGGTCGAATCCTAGCCGTTAGGACGCGCTGAAGAAATATTGACAGCTTCAAGAACTACATTTCAATAACTTTCTAACAGTATCAGTCCATTTGAGTTAGAACGTTTGTGTCACATATTCGTACAAACATGCATTTAGCGATATTTTTCTCATATTAATATGTTGCATTGCTTTTAACAATGAAACGATTGACTGTGGGACTTAATTGAACTAATTTTGGACTGTGACCTGATAAATGTGATAAATGAGACAATTGGACTCCAAGAAAAAACATTCTTTTTAATTTGGCGTGATTGCCGGAACTTAGCGATTACACTGGGCGCTGTGGTAGCGCTTCATTTAAAAATTTAGATAAATAAATCATTCTTTACCGTGTGACCAATCCTAGCCGTTATCGCGCGTTGAAGAAATAGCGAAAGGTTCAAAAATTACATTTCCTTTCCTTTCTAACGTTGTCAGTCCGTTTGAGTTACAACGGTTGGGTCACATATTCGTACTAACATGTATTTAGCGATATTTTTCTGATAATACTAGGTTGCATAGCTTTTAACAATGAAACGATTGACTGTGGGACTTAATTGAACTAACTTTGGACTGTGACCTGATAAATTTGATAAATGAGACAATTGGACTCCAAGAAATAACATTCTTCTTAATTTGACGTGATTGCGGGAACTCAGCGATTCCACTGGCCGCTGTGGTAGCACTTCATTTAAAAATGTAGATAAATAAGTCATTTTGTACTGTTGGTCGAATCCTAGCCGTTAGGACGCGCTGAAGAAATATTGACAGCTTCAAGAACTACATTTCAATAACTTTCTAACAGTATCAGTCCATTTGAGTTAGAACGTTTGTGTCACATATTCGTACAAACATGCATTTAGCGATATTTTGCTCATATTAATAGGTTGCATTGCTTTTAACAGTGAAACGATTGACTGTGGGACTAAATTGAACTGATTTTGGACTGTGACGTTATAAATGTTATAAGTGAGACAATTGGACTCCAAGAAATAACATTCTTCTTAATTTGACATGATTGCCGAAACTCAGCAATTACATTGGGCTCTGTGGTAGCGCTTCATATAAAAATTTAGTTGAATAAGTCATTTTATATTGTGGGACCAATCCTAGCCGTTATCCCGCGCTGAAGAAATAGAGAGAGTTTCAAAAACTACATTTCATTGACTTTCTAACAGTATCAATCCGTTTGTGTTACAACGGTTAAGTCACATATTTGTACCAACATATATTTCGTGATATCTTTCCGGTATTACTAGATTGTATCGCTTTTAACAGTGAAACGATTGACTGTGGGACTTAATTGAACTATCTTTGGACAGCGACCTGATAAATTTGGGAAATGAGACAACTGGACTCCAAGAAATAACATTCTTCTTAATTTGATGTGCTTGCCGGAACTCAGCTTATTACACTGGGCGCTGTGGTAGCGCTTCATTTAAAAATTTAGATAAATAAGTCATTCTTTACCGTGGGACCAATCCTAGCCGTTATTGCGGGCTGAAGAATAGCGACAGTTTCAAAAACTACATTTCATTGACTTTCTAACGGTGTCAGTCCGTTTGAGTTACAATGGTTGGGTCACATATTCGCACCAACATGTATTTAGAGATATTTTTCTGATATTACTAGATTGCATTGCTTTTAACAATGAAACGATTGACTGTGGGACTTAATTGAACTAACTTTGGACTGTGACCTGATAAATGTGATAAATGAGACAATTGGACTCCAAGAAAAAACATTCTTCTTAATTTGGCGTAATTGCCGGAACTTAGCGATTACACTGGGCGCTGTGGTAGCGCTTCATTTAAAAATTTAGATAAATAAATCATTCTTTACCGTGTGACCAATCCTAGCCGTTATCGCGCGTTGAAGAAATAGCGAAAGGTTCAAAAATTACATTTCATTTCCTTTCTAACGATGTCAGTCCGTTTGAGTTACAACGGTTGGGTCACATATTCGTACTAACATGTATTTAGCGATATTTTTCTGATATTACTAGGTTGCATAGCTTTTAACAATGAAACGATTGACTGTGGGACTTAATTGAACTAACTTTGGACTGTGACCTGATAAATTTGATAAATGAGACAATTGGACTCCAAGAAATAACATTCTTCTTAATTTGACGTGATTGCGGGAACTCAGCGATTCCACTGGCCGCTGTGGTAGCGCTTCATTTAAAAATGTAGATAAATAAGTCATTTTGTACTGTGGGTCGAATCCTAGCCGTTAGGACGCGCTGAAGAAATATTGACAGCTTCAAGAACTACATTTCAATAACTTTCTAACAGTATCAGTCCTATTGAGTTAGAACGTTTGTGTCACATATTCGTACAAACATGCATTTAGCGATATTTTTCTCATATTAATAGGTTGCATTGCTTTTAACAATGAAACGATTCACTGTGGGACTTAATTGAACTAACTTTGGACTGTGACCTGATAAATGTGATAAATGAGACAATTGGACTCCAAGAAAAAACATTCTTCTTAATTTGGCGTGATTACCGGAACTTAGCGATTACACTGGGCGCTGTGGTAGCGCTTCATTTAAAAATTTAGATAAATAAATCATTCTTTACCGTGTGACCAATCCTAGCCGTTATCGCGCGTTGAAGAAATAGCGAAAGGTTCAAAAATTACATTTCATTTCCTTTCTAACGTTGTCAGTCCGTTTGAGTTACAACGGTTGGGACACATATTCGTACTAACATGTATTTAGCGATATTTTTCTGATATTACTAGGTTGCATAGCTTTTAACAATGAAACGATTGACTGTGGGACTTAATTGAACTAACTTTAGACTGTGACCTGATAAATTTGATAAATGAGACAATTGGACTCCAAGAAATAACATTCTTCTTAATTTGACGTGATTGCGGGAACTCAGCGATTCCACTGGCCGCTGTGGTAGCGCTTCATTTAAAAATGTAGATAAATAAGTCATTCTTTACCGTGGGACCAATCCTAGCCGTTATTGCGGGCTGAAGAATAGCGACAGTTTCAAAAACTACATTTCATTGACTTTCTAACGGTGTCAGTCCGTTTGAGTTACAATGGTTGGGTCACATATTCGTACCAACATGTATTTAGAGATATTTTTCTGATATTACTAGATTGCATTGCTTTTAACAATGAAACGATTGACTGTGGGACTTAATTGAACTAACTTTGGACTGTGACCTGATAAATGTGATAAATGAGACAATTGGACTCCAAGAAAAAACATTCTTCTTAATTTGGCGTAATTGCCGGAACTTAGCGATTACACTGGGCGCTGTGGTAGCGCTTCATTTAAAAATTTAGATAAATAAATCATTCTTTACCGTGTGACCAATCCTAGCCGTTATCGCGCGTTGAAGAAATAGCGAAAGGTTCAAAAATTACATTTCATTTCCTTTCTAACGGTGTCAGTCCGTTTGAGTTACAACGGTTGGGTCACATATTCGTACTAACATGTATTTAGCGATATTTTTCTGATATTACTAGGTTGCATAGCTTTTAACAATGAAACGATTGACTGTGGGACTTAATTGAACTAACTTTGGACTTTGACCTGATAAATTTGATAAATGAGACAATTGGACTCCAAGAAATAACATTCTTCTTAATTTGACGTGATTGCGGGAACTCAGCGATTCCACTGGCCGCTGTGGTAGCGCTTCATTTAAAAATGTAGATAAATAAGTCATTTTGTACTGTGGGTCGAATCCTAGCCGTTAGGACGCGCTGAAGAAATATTGACAGCTTCAAGAACTACATTTCAATAACTTTCTAACAGTATCAGTCCTATTGAGTTAGAACGTTTGTGTCACATATTCGTACAAACATGCATTTAGCGATATTTTTCTCATATTAATAGGTTGCATTGCTTTTAACAATGAAACGATTGACTGTGGGACTTAATTGAACTAACTTTGGACTGTGACCTGATAAATGTGATAAATGAGACAATTGGACTCCAAGAAAAAACATTCTTCTTAATTTGGCGTGATTACCGGAACTTAGCGATTACACTGGGCGCTGTGGTAGCGCTTCATTTAAAAATTTAGATAAATAAATCATTCTTTACCGTGTGACCAATCCTAGCAGTTATCGCGCGTTGAAGAAATAGCGAAAGGTTCAAAAATTACATTTCATTTCCTTTCTAACGTTGTCAGTCCGTTTGAGTTACAACGGTTGGGTCACATATTCGTACTAACATGTATTTAGCGATATTTTTCTGATATTACTAGGTTGCATAGCTTTTAACAATGAAACGATTGACTGTGGGACTTAATTGAACTAACTTTAGACTGTGACCTGATAAATTTGATAAATGAGACAATTGGACTCCAAGAAATAACATTCTTCTTAATTTGACGTGATTGCGGGAACTCAGCGATTCCACTGGCCGCTGTGGTAGCGCTTCATTTAAAAATGTAGATAAATAAGTCATTTTGTACTGTTGGTCGAATCCTAGCCGTTAGGACGCGCTGAAGAAATATTGACAGCTTCAAGAACTACATTTCAATAACTTTCTAACAGTATCAGTCCATTTGAGTTAGAACGTTTGTGTCACATATTCGTACAAACATGCATTTAGCGATATTTTGCTCATATTAATAGGTTGCATTGCTTTTAACAGTGAAACGATTGACTGTGGGACTAAATTGAACTGATTTTGGACTGTGACGTTATAAATGCTATAAGTGAGACAATTGAACTCCAAGAAATAACATTCTTCTTAATTTGACATGATTGCCGAAACTCAGCGATTACATTGGGCTCTGTGGTAGCGCTTCATATAAAAATTTAGTTGAATAAGTCATTTTATATTGTGGGACCAATCCTAGCCGTTATCCCGCGCTGAAGAAATAGAGAGAGTTTCAAAAACTACATTTCATTGACTTTCTAACAGTATCAATCCGTTTGTGTTACAACGGTTAAGTCACATATTTGTACCAACATATATTTCGTGATATCTTTCCGGTATTACTAGATTGTATCGCTTTTAACAGTGAAACGATTGACTGTGGGACATAATTGAACTAACTTTGGACTGTGACCTGATAAATGTGATAAATGAGACAATTGAACTCCAAGAAATAACATTCATCTTAATTTCACATGATTGCCGGAACTGAGCGATTACACTGGGCGCTGTAGTAGCGCTTCATTTAAAAATTTAGATAAATAAATCATTCTTTACCGTGTGACCAATCGTAGCCGTTATCGCGCGCTGAAGAAATTGCGTAAGTTTCAAAAACTACATTTCATTGACTTTCTAACGGTGTCAGTCCGTTTGAGTTACAACGGTTGGGTCACATAATCCTACTAACATGTATTTAGCGATATTTTTCTGATATTACTAGGTTGCATAGCTTTTAACAATGAAACGGTTGACTGTGGGACTTAATTGAACTAACTTTGGACTGTCACCTGATAAATTTGATAAATGAGACAATTGGACTCCAAGAAATAACATTCTTCTTAATTTGACGTGATTGCGGGAACTCAGCGATTCCACTGGCCGCTGTGGTAGCGCTTCATTTAAAAATGTAGATAAATAAGTCATTTTGTACTGTTGGTCGAATCCTAGCCGTTAGGACGCGCTGAAGAAATATTGACAGCTTCAAGAACTACATTTCAATAACTTTCTAACAGTATCAGTCCATTTGAGTTAGAACGTTTGTGTCACATATTCGTACAAACATGCATTTAGCGATATTTTGCTCATATTAATAGGTTGCATTGCTTTTAACAGTGAAACGATTGACTGTGGGACAAAATTGAACTGATTTTGGACTGTGACGTTATAAATGTTATAAGTGAGACAATTGGACTCCAAGAAATAACATTCTTCTTAATTTGACATGATTGCCGAAACTCAGCGATTACATTGGGCTCTGTGGTAGCGCTTCATATAAAAATCTAGTTGAATAAGTCATTTTATATTGTGGGACCAATCCTAGCCGTTATCCCGCGCTGAAGAAATAGAGAGAGTTTCAAAAACTACATTTCATTGACTTTCTAACAGTATCAATCCGTTTGTGTTACAACGGTTAAGTCACATATTTGTACCAACATATATTTCGTGATATCTTTCCGGTATTACTAGATTGTATCGCTTTTAACAGTGAAACGATTGACTGTGGGACATAATTGAACTAACTTTGGACTGTGACCTGATAAATGTGATAAATGAGACAATTGAACTCCAAGAAATAACATTCATCTTAATTTCACATGATTGCCGGAACTGAGCGATTACACTGGGCGCTGTAGTAGCGCTTCATTTAAAAATTTAGATAAATAAATCATTCTTTACCGTGTGACCAATCGTAGCCGTTATCGCGCGCTGAAGAAATTGCGTAAGTTTCAAAAACTACATTTCATTGACTTTCTAACGGTGTCAGTCCGTTTGAGTTACAACGGTTGGGTCACATAATCCTACTAACATGTATTTAGCGATATTTTTCTGATATTACTAGGTTGCATAGCTTTTAACAATGAAACGGTTGACTGTGGGACTTAATTGAACTAACTTTGGACTGTGACCTGATAAATTTGATAAATGAGACAATTGGATTCCAAGAAATAACATTCTTCTTAATTTGACGTGATTGCCGGAACTCAGCGATTACACTGGCCGCTGTGGGAGCGCTTTATTTAAAATTTTAGATAAATAAGTCATTTTGTACTCTGGGACCAATCGTAGCCGTTAGGACGCGCTGAAGAAATATTGACAACTTCATGGACTACATTTCAATGACTTTCTAACAGTATCAGTCCATTTGAGTTACAACGTTTGTGTCACATATTCGTACAAACATGCATTAAGCGATATTTTTCTCATTTAATAGGTTGCATTGCTTTTAACAGTGAAACGATTGACTGTGGGACAAAATTGAACTGATTTTGGACTGTGACGTTATAAATGTTATAAGTAAGACAATTGGACTCCAAGAAAAAACATTCTTCTTAATTTGACATGATTGCCGGAACTCAGCGATTACACTGGGCGCTGTGGTAGCGCTTCATTTAAAAATTTAGATGAATAAGTCATCTTTTACTGTGGGACCAATCCTAGCCGTTATCCCGCGCTGAAGAATTAGAGACAGTTTCAAAAACTACATTTCATTGACTTTCTAACAGTATCAATCCGTTTGTGTTACAACGGTTGAGTCACATATTCGTACCAACATGTATTTCGTGATATCTTTCCGGTATTACTAGGTTGTATCGCTTTTAACAGTGAAACGATTGACTGTGGGACTTAATTGAACTAACTTTGGACTGTGACCTGATAAATTTGATAAATGAGACAATTGGACTCCAAGAAATAACATTCATCTTAATTTGACGTGATTGCCGGAACTCAGCCATTACACTGGCCGCTGTGGTAGCGCTTCATTTAAAAATTTAGATGAATAAGTCATTTTTTACTGTGGGACCAATCCTAGCCGTTATCCCGCGCTGAAGAAATAGAGACAGTTTCAAAAACTACATTTCATTGACTTTTCAACAGTATCAATCCGTTTGTGTTACAACGGTTGGTTGACATATTAGTACCAACATGTATTTAGCGATATTTTTCTGATATTACTAGATTGCATCGCTTTTAACAATGAAACGATTGACTGTGGGACTTAATTGAACTATCTTTGGACAGCGACCTGATAAATTTGAGAAATGAGACAACTGGACTCCAAGAAATAACATTCTTCTTAATTTGATGTGCTTGCTGGAACTCAGCTTATTACACTGGGCGCTGTGGTAGCGCTTCATTTAAAAATTTAGATAAATAAGTCATTCTTTACCGTGGGACCAATCCTAGCCGTTATTGCGGGCTGAAGAATAGCGACAGTTTCAAAAACTACATTTCATTGACTTTCTAACGGTGTCAGTCCGTTTGAGTTACAATGGTTGGGTCACATATTCGTACCAACATGTATTTAGAGATATTTTTCTGATATTACTAGATTGCATTGCTTTTAACAATGAAACGATTGACTGTGGGACTTGATTGAACTAACTTTGGACTGTGACCTGATAAATGTGATAAATGAGACAATTGGACTCCAAGAAAAAACATTCTTCTTAATTTGGCGTGATTGCCGGAACTTAGCGATTACACTGGGCGCTGTGGTAGCGCTTCATTTAAAAATTTAGATAAATAAATCATTCTTTACCGTGTGACCAATCCTAGCCGTTATCGCGCGTTGAAGAAATAGCGAAAGGTTCAAAAATAACATTTCATTTCCTTTCTAACGGTGTCAGTCCGTTTGAGTTACAACGGTTGGGTCACATATTCGTACTAACATGTATTTAGCGATATTTTTCTGATATTACTAGGTTGCATAGCTTTTAACAATGAAACGATTGACTGTGGGACTTAATTGAACTAACTTTGGACTGTGACCTGATAAATTTGATAAATGAGACAATTGGACTCCAAGAAATAACATTCTTCTTAATTTGACGTGATTGCGGGAACTCAGCGATTCCACTGGCGGCTGTGGTAGCGCTTCATTTAAAAATGTAGATAAATAAGTCATTTTGTACTGTGGGTCGAATCCTAGCCGTTAGGACGCGCTGAAGAAATATTGACAGGTTCAAGAACTACATTTCAATAACTTTCTAACAGTATCAGTCCATTTGAGTTAGAACGTTTGTGTCACATATTCGTACAAACATGCATTTAGCGATATGTTTCTCATATTAATAGGTTGAATTGCTTTTAACAATGAAACGATTGACTGTGGGACTTAATTGAACTAACTTCGGACTGTGACCTGATAAATGTGATAAATGAGACAATTGGACTACAAGAAAAAACATTCTTCTTAATTTGGCGTGATTGCCGGAACTTAGCGATTACACTGGGCGCTGTGGTAGCGCTTCATTTAAGAATTTAGATAAATAAATCATTCTTTACCGTGTGACCAATCCTAGCCGTTATCGCGCGTTAAAAAAATAGCGAAAGGTTCAAAAATTACATTTCATTTCCTTTCTAACGGTGTCAGTCCGTTTGAGTTACAACGGTTGGGTCACATATTCGTACTAACATGTATTTAGCGATATTTTTCTGATAGTACTAGGTTGCATAGCTTTTAACAATGAAACGATTGACTGTGGGACTTAATTGAACTAACTTTGGACTGTGACCTGATAAATTTGATAAATGAGACAATTGGACTCCAAGAAATAACATTCTTCTTAATTTGACGTGATTGCGGGAACTCAGCGATTCCACTGGCCGCTGTGGTAGCGCTTCATTTAAAAATGTAGATAAATAAGTCATTTTGTACTGTGGCTCGAATCCTAGCCGTTAGGACGCGCTGAAGAAATATTGACAGCTTCAAGAACTACATTTCAATAACTTTCTAACAGTATCAGTCCATTTGAGTTAGAACGTTTGTGTCACATATTCGTACAAACATGCATTTAGCGATATTTTTCTCATATTAATAGGTTGCATTGCTTTTAACAGTGAAACGATTGACTGTGGGACTAAATTGAACTGATTTTGGACTGTGACGTTATAAATGTTATAAGTGAGACAATTGGACTCCAAGAAATAACAATCTTCTTAATTTGACATGATTGCCGAAACTCAGCGATTACACTGGGCTCTGTGGTAGCGCTTCATATAAAAATTTAGATAAATAAGTCATTTTTTACTGTGGGACCAATCCTAGCCGTTATCCCGCGCTGAAGAATTAGAGACAGTTTCAAAAACTACATTTCATTGACTTTCTAACAGTATCAATCCGTTTGTGTTACAACGGTTGAGTCACATATTCGTACCAACATGTATTTCGTGATATCTTTCCGGTATTACTAGGTTGTATCGCTTTTAACAGTGAAACGATTGACTGTGGGACTTAATT
Source organism: Hydractinia symbiolongicarpus (assembly GCF_029227915.1). NCBI lineage: Eukaryota > Metazoa > Cnidaria > Hydrozoa > Anthoathecata > Hydractiniidae > Hydractinia > Hydractinia symbiolongicarpus. The sequence goes on along the minus strand of NC_079876.1, from coordinate 33,786,959 downwards.
GAACTAACTTTGGACTGTGACCTGATAAATTTGATAAATGAGACAATTGGACTCCAAGAAATAACATTCTTCTTAATTTCACGTGATTGCCGGAACTCAGCGATTCCACTGGCCGCTGTGGTAGAGCTTCATTTAAAAATGTAGATAAATACGTCATTTTGTACTGTTGGACCAATCGTAGCCGTTAGGAGGCGCTGCAGAAATATTGACAGCTTCAAAAACTACATTTCAATGACTTTCTAACAGTATCAATCCATTTGAGTTAGAACGTTTGTGTCACATATTCGTACAAACATGCATTTAGCGATAATATTTTTCTCATATTAATAGGTTGCATTGCTTTTAACAGTGAAACGATTGACTGTGGGACTAAATTGAACTGATTTTGGACTGTGACGTTATAAATGTTATAAGTGAGACAATTGGACTCCAAGAAATAACATTCTTCTTAATTTGACATGATTGCCGGTACTCAGCGATTACACTGGGCGCTGTGGTAGCGCTTCATTTAAAAATTTAGATGAATAAGTCATTTTTTACTGTGGGACCAATCCTAGCCGTTTTCCCGCGCTGAAGATATAGAGACAGTTTCAAAAACTACATTTCATTGACTTTCTAACAGCATCAATCCGTTTGAGTAACAACGGATGAGTCATATATTCGTACCAACATGTATTTTGCGATAATTTTCTCATATTAATAGGTTGCATCGCTTTTACCAGTGAAATGATTGACTGTGGGATTAAATTGAACTGATTTTTGACTGTGACCTTATAAATTTTATAAGTGAGACAATTGGACTCCAAGAAATAACATTCTTCTTAATTTGACATGATTGCCGGAACTCAGCGATTACACTGGGCGCTGTGGTAGCGCTTCATTTGAAAATTAAGATTAAAAAGTCACTTTTTAACCGTGGGACGAATCCTAGCCGTTAGCGCGCGCTGAAGAAATAGAGACAGTTTCAAATACAACTTTTCTCGGTCTTTCTATCGATGTCAGTCCGTTTGAGTTACAACGGTTGGGTCACATAATCCTACTAACATGTATTTAGCGATATTTTTCTGATATTACTAGGTTGCATAGCTTTTAACAATGAAACGGTTGACTGTGGGACTTAATTGAACTAACTTTGGACTGTGACCTGATAAATTTGATAAATGAGACAATTGGACTCCAAGAAATAACATTCTTCTTAATTTGACGTGATTGCCGGAACTCAGCGATTACACTGGCCGCTGTGGGAGCGCTTTATTTAAAAATTTAGATAAATAAGTCATTTTGTACTCTGGGACCAATCGTAGCCGTTAGGACGCGCTGAAGAAATATTGACAACTTCAAGGACTACATTTCAATGACTTTCTAACAGTATCAGTCCATTTGAGTTACAACGTTTGTGTCACATATTCGTACAAACATGCATTAAGCGATATTTTTCTCATTTAATAGGTTGCATTGCTTTTAACAGTGAAACGATTGACTGTGGGACAAAATTGAACTGATTTTGGACTGTGACGTTATAAATGTTATAAGTAAGACAATTGGACTCCAAGAAAAAACATTCTTCTTAATTTGACATGATTGCCGGAACTCAGCGGTTACACTGGGCGCTGTGGTAGCGCTTCATTTAAAAATTTAGATGAATAAGTCATTTTTTACTGTGGGACCAATCCTAGCCGTTATCCCGCGCTGAAGAATTAGAGACAGTTTCAAAAACTACATTTCATTGACTTTCTAACAGTATCAATCCGTTTGTGTTACAACGGTTGAGTCACATATTCGTACCAACATGTATTTCGTGATATCTTTCCGGTATTACTAGGTTGTATCGCTTTTAACAGTGAAACGATTGACTGTGGGACTTAATTGAACTAACTTTGGACTGTGACCTGATAAATTTGATAAATGAGACAATTGGACTCCAAGAAATAACATTCTTCTTAATTTGACGTGATTGCCGGAACTCAGCGATTCCACTGGCCGCTGTGGTAGAGCTTCATTTAAAAATGTAGATAAATACGTCATTTTGTACTGTTGGACCAATCGTAGCCGTTAGGAGGCGCTGCAGAAATATTGACAGCTTCAAGAACTACATTTCAATGACTTTCTAACAGTATCAATCCATTTGAGTTAGAACGTTTGTGTCACATATTCGTACAAACATGCATTTAGCGATATTTTTCTCATATTAATAGGTTGCATTGCTTTTAACAGTAAAACGATTGACTGTGGGACTAAATTGAACTGATTTTGGACTGTGACGTTATAAATGTTATAAGTGAGACAATTGGACTCCAAGAAATAACATTCTTCTTAATTTGACATGATTGCCGAAACTCAGCGATTACACTGGGCGCTGTGGTAGCGCTTCATTTGAAAATTAAGATAAAAAAGACACTTATTACTGTGGGACCAATCCTAGCCGTTATCCCGCGCTGAAGAAATAGAGACAGTTTTAAAAAACTACATTTCATTGACTTTCTAACAGTATCAATCCGTTTGTGTTATAACGGTTGGGTGACATATTCGTACAAACATGCATTTAGCGATATTTTTCTCATATTAATAGGTTGCATCGCTTTTACCAGTGAAATGATTGACTGTGGGATTAAATTGAACTGATTTTTGACTGTGACCTTATAAATTTTATAAGTGAGACAATTGGACTCCAAGAAATAACATTCTTCTTAATTTGACATGATTGCCGGAACTCAGCGATTACACTGGGCGCTGTGGTAGCGCTTCATTTGAAAATTAAGATTAAAAAGTCACTTTTTAACCGTGGGACGAATCCTAGCCGTTAGCGCGCGCTGAAGAAATAGAGACAGTTTCAAATACAACTTTTCTCGGTCTTTCTATCGATGTCAGTCCGTTTGAGTTACAACGGTTGGGTCACATAATCCTACTAACATGTATTTAGCGATATTTTTCTGATATTACTAGGTTGCATAGCTTTTAACAATGAAACGGTTGACTGTGGGACTTAATTGAACTAACTTTGGACTGTGACCTGATAAATTTGATAAATGAGACAATTGGACTCCAAGAAATAACATTCTTCTTAATTTGACGTGATTGCCGGAACTCAGCGATTACACTGGCCGCTGTGGGAGCGCTTTATTTAAAAATTTAGATAAATAAGTCATTTTGTACTCTGGGACCAATCGTAGCCGTTAGGACGCGCTGAAGAAATATTGACAACTTCAAGGACTACATTTCAATGACTTTCTAACAGTATCAGTCCATTTGAGTTACAACGTTTGTGTCACATATTCGTACAAACATGCATTAAGCGATATTTTTCTCATTTAATAGGTTGCATTGCTTTTAACAGTGAAACGATTGACTGTGGGACAAAATTGAACTGATTTTGGACTGTGACGTTATAAATGTTATAAGTAAGACAATTGGACTCCAAGAAAAAACATTCTTCTTAATTTGACATGATTGCCGGAACTCAGCGGTTACACTGGGCGCTGTGGTAGCGCTTCATTTAAAAATTTAGATGAATAAGTCATTTTTTACTGTGGGACCAATCCTAGCCGTTATCCCGCGCTGAAGAATTAGAGACAGTTTCAAAAACTACATTTCATTGACTTTCTAACAGTATCAATCCGTTTGTGTTACAACGGTTGAGTCACATATTCGTACCAACATGTATTTCGTGATATCTTTCCGGTATTACTAGGTTGTATCGCTTTTAACAGTGAAACGATTGACTGTGGGACTTAATTGAACTAACTTTGGACTGTGACCTGATAAATTTGATAAATGAGACAATTGGACTCCAAGAAATAACATTCTTCTTAATTTGACGTGATTGCCGGAACTCAGCGATTCCACTGGCCGCTGTGGTAGAGCTTCATTTAAAAATGTAGATAAATACGTCATTTTGTACTGTTGGACCAATCGTAGCCGTTAGGAGGCGCTGCAGAAATATTGACAGCTTCAAGAACTACATTTCAATGACTTTCTAACAGTATCAATCCATTTGAGTTAGAACGTTTGTGTCACATATTCGTACAAACATGCATTTAGCGATATTTTTCTCATATTAATAGGTTGCATTGCTTTTAACAGTAAAACGATTGACTGTGGGACTAAATTGAACTGATTTTGGACTGTGACGTTATAAATGTTATAAGTGAGACAATTGGACTCCAAGAAATAACATTCTTCTTAATTTGACATGATTGCCGAAACTCAGCGATTACACTGGGCGCTGTGGTAGCGCTTCATTTGAAAATTAAGATAAAAAAGACACTTATTACTGTGGGACCAATCCTAGCCGTTATCCCGCGCTGAAGAAATAGAGACAGTTTTAAAAAACTACATTTCATTGACTTTCTAACAGTATCAATCCGTTTGTGTTATAACGGTTGGGTGACATATTCGTACCAACATGTATTTAGCGATATTTATCTGATATTACCAGGTTGCATCGCTTTTGAGAGTGAAACAATTGTATGTGGGACTTAATTGAACTAACTTTGGACTGTGACCTGATAAATGTCATAAATAAGACAATTGGACTCCAAGAAATAACATTCATCTTAATTTGACATGATTGCCGGAACTCAGCGAGTACACTGGGCGCTGTGGTAGCGCTTCATTTAAAAATTTAAATAAATAAATCATTCTTTACCGTGTGACCAATCCTAGCCGTTATCACGCGCTGAAGAAATAGCGAAAGTTTCAAAAACTACATTTCATTGACTTTCTAACGGTGTCAGTCCGTTTGAGTTACAACGGTTGGGTCACATAATCCTACTAACATGTATTTAGCGATATTTTTCTGATATTACTAGGTTGCATAGCTTTTAACAGTGAAACGATTGACTGTGGGACAAAATTGAACTGATTTTGGACTGTGACGTTATAAATGTTATAAGTAAGACAATTGGACTCCAAGAAAAAACATTCTTCTTAATTTGACATGATTGCCGGAACTCAGTGATTACACTGGGCGCTGTGGTAGCGCTTCATTTAAAAATGTAGATAAATACGTCATTTTGTACTGTGGGACCGATCGTAGCCGTTGGGAGGCGCTGCAGAAATATTGACAGCTTCAAGAACTACATTTCAATGACTTTCTAACAGTATCAGTCCATTTGAGTTAGAACGTTTGTGTCACATATTCGTACAAACATGAATTTAGCGATATTTTTCTCATATTAATAGGTTGCATTGCTTTTAACAGTGAAACGATTGACTGTGGGACTTAATTGAACTAACTTTGGACTGTGACCTGATAAATGTGATAAATGAGACAATTGAACTCCAAGAAATAACATTCATCTTAATTTGACATGATTGCCGGAACTGAGCGATTACACTGGGCGCTTTGGTAGTGCTTCATTTGAAAATTAAGATAAAAAAGTCACTTTTTAACCGTGGGACGAATCCTAGCCGTTAGCGCGCGCTGAAGAAATAGAGACAGTTTCAAATACTACTTTTCACGGTCTTTCTATCGATGTCAGTCCGTTTGAGTTACAACGGTTGGGTCACATATTCGTACCAACATGTATTTAGCGATATTTTTCTGATATTACTAGATTGCATCGCTTTTAACAATGAAACGATTGACTGTGGGACTTAATTGAACTAACTTTGGACTGTGACCTGATAAATGTGATAAATGAGACAATTGGACTCCAAGAAAAAACATTCTTCTTAATTTGGTGTGATTGCCGGAACTCAGCGATTACACTGGGCGCTGTGGTAGCGCTTCATTTAAAAATTTAGATAAATAAATCATTCATTACCGTGTGACAAATCCTAGCCGTTATCGCGCGCTGAAGAAATAGCGAAAGGTTTAAAAATTACATTTCATTTCCTTTCTAACGGTGTCAGTCCGTTTGAGTTACAACGGTTGGGTCACATATTCGTACAAACATGCATTTAGCGATATTTTTCTCATATTAATAGGTTGCATTGCTTTTAACAGTGAAACGATTGACTGTGGGTCTAAATTGAACTGATTTTGGACTGTGACGTTATAAATGTTATAAGTGAGATAATTGGACTCCAACAAATGACATTCTTCTTAATTTGACATGATTGCCGGAACTCAGCGATTACACTGGGCGCTGTGGTAGCTCTTCATTTAAAAATTTAGATGAATAAGTCATTCTATACTGTGGGACCACTCCTAGCTGTTATCCCGCGCTGAAGAAATAGAGACAGTTTCAAAAACTACATTTCATTGACTTTCTAACAGTGTCAATCCGTTTGTGTTACAACGGTTGAGTCACATATTTGTACCAACATGTATTTCGTGATATCTTTCCGGTATTACTAGGTTGTATCACTTTTAACAGGGAAACGATTGACTGTGGGGCTTAATTGAACTAACTTTGGGCTGTGACCTGATAAATGTGATAAATGAGACAATTGAACTCCAAGAAATAACATTCATCTTAATTTGACATGATTGCCGGAACTAAGCGATTACACTGGGCGCTGTGGTAGCGCTTCATTTTAAAATTTAGATAAATAAATCATTCTTTACCGTGTGACCAATCCTAGCCGTTATCGCGCGCTGAAGAAATAGCGAAATTTTCAAAAACTACATTTCATTGACATTCTTACGGTGTCAGTCGGTTTGAGTTACAACGGTTGGGACACATAATCGTACTAACATGTATTTAGCGATATTTTTCTGAGATTACTAGGTTGCATAGCTTTTAACAATGAAACGATTGACTGTGGGACTTAATTGAACTAACTTTGGACTGTGACCTGATAAATTTCATAAATGAGACAATTGGACTCCAAGAAATAACATTCTTTTTATTTGGGCGTGATTGCCCGAACTCAGCGATTACACTGGCCGCTGTGGTAGCGCTTTATTTAAAAATTTAGATAAATAAGTCATTTTGTACTGTGGGACAAATCGCAGCCGTTAGGACGCGCTGAGGAAATATTGACAGCTTCAAGAACTACATTTCAATGACTTTCTAACAGTATCAGTCCGTTTGAGTTACAACGTTTGTGTCACATATTCGTACAAACATGCATTAGGCGATATTTTTCTCATATTAATAGGTTGCATTGCTTTTAACAGTGAAACGATTGACTGTGGGAAAAAATTGAGCTGATTTTGAACTGTGACGTTATAAATGTTATAAGTGAGACAATTGGACTCCAAGAAATAACATTCTTCTTAATTTGACAAGATTGCCGGAACTCAGCGATTACACTGGGCGCTGTGGTAGCGCTTCATTTAAAAATTTAGATAAATAAGTCATTCTTTACTGTGGGACCAATCCTAGCCGTTATCCCGCTCTGAAGAAATAGAGACAGTTTCAAAAAATACATTTCATTGACTTTCTAACAGTATCAATCCGTTTGTATTACAACGGTTGAGTCACATATTCGTACCAACATGTATTTCGTGATATCTTTCCGGTATTACTAGGTTGTATTGCTTTTAACAGTAAAACGATTGACTGTGGGACTTAATTGAACTGGTTTTGGGCTGTGACTTTATAAATGAAAAAGTAAGACAATTGGACTCCAAGAAATAACATTCTTCTTAATTTGACATGATTGCCACAACTCAGCGATTACACTGGTCCCAGTGGTAGCGCTTCATTTGAAAATTAAGAAAAAAAGTCACTTTTCAACCGTGGGACAAATCCTAGCCGTTAGCGCGCGCTGAAGAAATAGAGACAGTTTCAAATACTACTTTTCACGGACTTTCTATCGATGTCAGTCCGTTTGAGTTACAACGGTTGGGTCATATATTCGTACCAACATGCATTTAGCGATATTTATCTGATATTACTAGGTTTCATCGCTTTTAACAGTGAAACAATTGTATGTGGGACTTAATTGAACTAACTTTGGACTGTGACCTGATAAATGTGATAAATGAGACAATTGGACTCCAAGAAATAACATTCATCTTAATTTGACATGATTGCCGGTACTCAGCGATTACACTGGGCGCTGTGGTAGCGCTTCATTTAAAAATTTAGATAAATAAATCATTCTTTACCGTGTGACCAATCCTAGCCGTTATCGCGCGCTGAAGAAATAGCGAAAGTTTTAAAAACTACATTTCATTGACTTTCTAACGGTGTCAGTCCGTTTGAGTTACAACGGTTGGGTCACATAATCGTACTAACATGTATTTAGCGATATTTTTCTGATATTACTAGGTTGCATAGCTTTTAACAATGAAACGATTGACTGTGGGACTTAATTGAACTAACTTTGGACTGTGACCTGATAAATTTGATAAATGAGACAATTGGACTCCAAGAAATAACATTCATCTTAATTTGACATGATTGCCGGAACTGAGCGATTACACTGGGCGCTGTGGTAGCGCTTCATTTTAAAATTTAGATAAATAAATCATTCTTTACCGTGTGACCAGTCCTAGCCGTTATCGCGCGCTGAAGAAATAGCGAAATTTTTAAAAACTACATTTCACTGACATTCTAACGGTGTCAGTCCGTTTGAGTTACAACGGTTGGGTCACATAATCGTACTAACATGTACTTAGTGATATTTTTCTGAGATTACTAGGTTGCATAGCTTTTAACAATGAAACGATTGACTGTGGGACTTAATTGAACTAACTTTGGACTGTGACCTGATAAATTTGATAAATGAGACAATTGGACTGCAAGAAATAACATTCTTCTTAATTTGACATGATTGCCGGTACTCAGCGATTACACTGGGCGCTGTGGTAGCGCCTCATTCAAAAATTTAGATAAATAAATCATTCTTTACCGTGTGACCAATCCTAGCCGTTATCGCGCGCTGAAGAAATAGAGACAGTTTCAAAAACTACATTTCATTGACTTTCTAACGGTGTCAGTCCGTTTGAGTTACAACGGTTGTGTCACATATTCGTACTAACATGGATTTATCGATATTTTTCTCATATTAATAGGTTGCATTGCTTTTAACAATGAAACGATTGACTGTGGGACTAAATTGAACTGATTTTGGACTGTGACGTTATAAATGTTATAAGTGAAAAAATTGGCCTTCAAGAAATAATATTTTTCTTAAATTGACATGATTGCCGCAACTCAGCGATTACACTGGTCCCTGTGGTAGCGCTTCATTTGAAAATTAAGATAAAAAGTCACTTTTTAACCGTGGGACGAATCCTAGCCGTTAGCGCGCGCTGAAGAAATAGAGACAGTTTCAAATACTACTTTTCACGGACTTTCTATCGATGTCAGTCCGTTTGAGTTACAACGGTTGGGTCACATATTCGCACCAACATGTATTTAGCGATATTTATCTGATATTACTAGGTTTCATCGCTTTTAACAGTGAAACAATTGTATGTGGGACTTAATTGAACTAACTTTGGACTGTGACCTGATAAATTTGATAAATGAGACAATTGGACTCCAAGAAATAACATTCTTCTTAATTTGACATGATTGCCGGTACTCAGCGATTACACTGGGCGCTGTGGTAGCGCTTCATTTAAAAATGTAGATAAATAAATCATTCTTTACCGTGTGACCAATCCTAGCCGTTATCGCGCGCTGAAGAAATAGCGAAAGTTTCAAAAACTACATTTCATTGACTTTCTAACGGTGTCAGTCCGTTTGAGTTACAACGGTTGTGTCACATATTTGTACTAACATGTATTTATCGATATTTTTCTCATATTAATAGGTTGCATTGCTTTTAACAATGAAACGATTGCCTGTGGGACTAAATTGAACTGATTTTGGACTGTGACGTTATAAATGTTATAAGTGAAAAAATTGAACTTCAAGAAATAACATTTTTCTTAATTTGACATGATTGCCGCAACTCAGCGATTACACTGGTCCCTGTGGTAGCGCTTCATTTGAAAATTAAGATAAAAAGTCACTTTTTAACCGAGGGACGAATCCTAGCCGTTAGCGCGCGCTGAAGAAATAGCGAAAGTTTCAAAAACTACATTTCATTGACTTTCTAACGGTGTCAGTCCGTTTGAGTTACAACGGTTGGGTCACATAATCGTACTAACATGTATTTAGCGATATTTTTCTGATATTACTAGGTTGCATAGCTTTTAACAATGAAACGATTGACTGTGGGACTTAATTGAACTAACTTTGGACTGTGACCTGATAAATTTGATAAATGAGACAATTGGACTCCAAGAAATAACAATCTTCTTAATTTGACATGATTGCCGGTACTCAGCGATTACACTGGGCGCTGTGGTAGCGCTTCATTTAAAAATTTAGATAAATAAATCATTCTTTACCGTGTGACCAATCCTAGCCGTTATCGCGCGCTGAAGAAATAGCGAAAGTTTCAAAAACTACATTTCATTGACTTTCTAACGGTGTCAGTCCGTTTGAGTTACAACGGTTGTGTCACATATTCGTACTAACATGTATTTATCGATTTTTTTCTCTTATTAATAGGTTGCATTGCTTTTAACAATGAAACGATTGACTGTGGGACTAAATTGAACTGATTTTGGACTGTGACGTTATAAATGTTATAAGTCAGACAATTGGACTCCAAGAAATAACATTTTTATTAATTTGACATGATTGCCGGAACTTAGCGATTACACTGGTCCTTGTGGTAGCGCTTCATTTGAAAATTAAGATAAAAAAGTCACTTTTTAGCCGTGGGACGAATCCTAGCTGTTAGCGCGGGCTGAAGAAATAGAGACAGTTTCTAGTACTACTTTTCACGGACTTTCTATCGATGTCAGTCTGTTTGAGTTACAACGGTTGAGTCACATATTCGTACCAACATGTATTCAGCGATATTTATCTGATATTACTAGGTTGCATTGCTTTTAACAATGAAATGATTGACTGTGGGACTAAATTGAACTGATTTTGGACTGTGACCTGATAAATGTGATAAATGAGACAATTGGACTCCAGGAAATAACATTCATCTTAATTTGACATGATTGCCGGAACTCAGAGATTACACTGGGCGCTGTGTAGCGCTTCATTTAAAAATTTAGATAAATAAATCATTCTTTACCGTGTGACCAATCCTAGCCGTTATCGCGATCTGAAGAAATAGCGAAAGTTTCAAAATCTACATTTCATTGACTTTCTAACAGTATCAGTCCATTTCAGTTACAACGTTTGTGTCACATATTAGTACAAACATGCATTTAGCGATATTTTTCTCATATTAATAGGTTGCATTGCCTTTAACAGTGAAACGATTGACTGTGGGACTAAATTGAACTGATTTTGGACTGTGACGTTATAAATGTTATAAGTGAGACAATTGGACTCCAAGAAATAACATTCTTCTTAATTTGACATGATTGCCGGATCTCAGTGATTACACTGGTCGCTGTGGTAGCGCTTCATTTAAAACTTTAGATGAATAAGTCATTTTTTACTGTGGGACCAATCCTAGCCGTTATCCCGCGCTGAAGAAATAGAGACAGTTTCAAAAAATACATTTCATTGACTTTCTAACAGTATCAATCCGTTTGTGTTACAACGGTTGAGTCACATATTCGTACCAACATGTATTTCGTGATATCTTTCGGTATTACTAGGTTGTATCGCTTTTAACAGTGAAACTATTGACTGTGGGACTTAATTGAACTGATTTTGGGCTGTGACCTTATAAATGAAAAAGTAAGACAATTGGACTTTAAGAAATAACATTCTTCTTAATTTGACATGATTGCCGCAACTCAGCGATTACACTGGGCGCTGTGGTAGCGCTTCATTTTAAAATTTAGATAAATAAATCATTCTGTACCGTGTGACCAATCCTAGCCGTTATCGCGCGCTGAAGAAATAGCGAAATTTTCAAAAACTACATTTCATTGACATTCTTACGGTGTCAGTCGGTTTGAGTTACAACGGTTGGGACACATAATCGTACTAACATGTATTTAGCGATATTTTTCTGAGATTACTAGGTTGCATAGCTTTTAACAATGAAACGATTGACTGTGGGACTTAATTGACCTAACTTTGGACTGTGACCTGATAAATTTCATAAATGAGACAATTGGACTCCAAGAAATAACATTCTTTTTATTTTGGCGTGATTGCCCGAACTCAGCGATTACACTGGCCGCTGTGGTAGCGCTTTATTTAAAAATTTAGATAAATAAGTCATTTTGTACTGTGGGACAAATCGCAGCCGTTAGGACGCGCTGAGGAAATATTGACAGCTTCAAGAACTACATTTCAATGACTTTCTAACAGTATCAGTCCGTTTGAGTTACAACGTTTGTGTCACATATTCGTACAAACATGCATTAGGCGATATTTTTCTCATATTAATAGGTTGCATTGCTTTTAACAGTGAAACGATTGACTGTGGGAAAAAATTGAGCTGATTTTGGACTGTGACGTTATAAATGTTATAAGTGAGACAATTGGACTCCAAGAAATAACATTCTTCTTAATTTGACAAGATTGCCGGAACTCAGCGATTACACTGGGCGCTGTGGTAGCGCTTCATTTAAAAATTTAGATAAATAAGTCATTCTTTACTGTGGGACCAATCCTAGCCGTTATCCCGCTCTGAAGAAATAGAGACAGTTTCAAAAAATACATTTCTTTGACTTTCTAACAGTATCAATCCGTTTGTATTACAACGGTTGAGTCACATATTCGTACCAACATGTATTTCGTGATATCTTTCCGGTATTACTAGGTTGTATTGCTTTTAACAGTAAAACGATTGACTGTGGGACTTAATTGAACTGGTTTTGGGCTGTGACTTTATAAATGAAAAAGTAAGACAATTGGACTCCAAGAAATAACATTCTTCTTAATTTGACATGATTGCCACAACTCAGCGATTACACTGGTCCCAGTGGTAGCGCTTCATTTGAAAATTAAGAAAAAAAGTCACTTTTCAACCGTGGGACAAATCCTAGCCGTTAGCGCGCGCTGAAGAAATAGAGACAGTTTCAAATACTACTTTTCACGGACTTTCTATCGATGTCAGTCCGTTTGAGTTACAACGGTTGGGTCATATATTCGTACCAACATGTATTTAGCGATATTTATCTGATATTACTAGGTTTCATCGCTTTTAACAGTGAAACAATTGTATGTGGGACTTAATTGAACTAACTTTGGACTGTGACCTGATAAATGTGATAAATGAGACAATTGGACTCCAAGAAATAACATTCATCTTAATTTGACATGATTGCCGGTACTCAGCGATTACACTGGGCGCTGTGGTAGCGCTTCATTTAAAAATTTAGATAAATAAATCATTCTTTACCGTGTGACCAATCCTAGCCGTTATCGCGCGCTGAAGAAATAGCGAAAGTTTTAAAAACTACATTTCATTGACTTTCTAACGGTGTCAGTCCGTTTGAGTTACAACGGTTGGGTCACATAATCGTACTAACATGTATTTAGCGATATTTTTCTGATATTACTAGGTTGCATAGCTTTTAACAATGAAACGATTGACTGTGGGACTTAATTGAACTAACTTTGGACTGTGACCTGATAAATTTGATAAATGAGACAATTGGACTCCAAGAAATAACATTCATCTTAATTTGACATGATTGCCGGAACTGAGCGATTACACTGGGCGCTGTGGTAGCGCTTCATTTAAAAATGTAGATAAATAAATCATTCTTTACCGTGTGACCAGTCCTAGCCGTTATCGCGCGCTGAAGAAATAGCGAAAGTTTCAAAAACTACATTTCATTGACTTTCTAACGGTGTCAGTCCGTTTGAGTTACAACGGTTGTGTCACATATTTGTACTAACATGTATTTATCGATATTTTTCTCATATTAATAGGTTGCATTGCTTTTAACAATGAAACGATTGCCTGTGGGACTAAATTGAACTGATTTTGGACTGTGACGTTATAAATGTTATAAGTGAAAAAATTGAACTTCAAGAAATAACATTTTTCTTAATTTGACATGATTGCCGGTACTCAGCGATTACACTGGGCGCTGTGGTAGCGCTTCATTTAAAAATTTAGATAAATAAATCATTCTTTACCGTGTGACCAATCCTAGCCGTTATCGCGCGCTGAAGAAATAGCGAAAGTTTCAAAAACTACATTTCATTGACTTTCTAACGGTGTCAGTCCGTTTGAGTTACAACGGTTGTGTCACATATTCGTACTAACATGTATTTATCGATTTTTTTCTCTTATTAATAGGTTGCATTGCTTTTAACAATGAAACGATTGACTGTGGGACTAAATTGAACTGATTTTGGACTGTGACGTTATAAATGTTATAAGTCAGACAATTGGACTCCAAGAAATAACATTTTTATTAATTTGACATGATTGCCGGAACTTAGCGATTACACTGGTCCTTGTGGTAGCGCTTCATTTGAAAATTAAGATAAAAAAGTCACTTTTTAGCCGTGGGACGAATCCTAGCTGTTAGCGCGGGCTGAAGAAATAGAGACAGTTTCTAGTACTACTTTTCACGGACTTTCTATCGATGTCAGTCTGTTTGAGTTACAACGGTTGAGTCACATATTCGTACCAACATGTATTCAGCGATATTTATCTGATATTACTAGGTTGCATTGCTCTTAACAATGAAATGATTGACTGTGGGACTAAATTGAACTGATTTTGGACTGTGACCTGATAAATGTGATAAATGAGACAATTGGACTCCAGGAAATAACATTCATCTTAATTTGACATGATTGCCGGAACTCAGAGATTACACTGGGCGCTGTGTAGCGCTTCATTTAAAAATTTAGATAAATAAATCATTCTTTACCGTGTGACCAATCCTAGCCGTTATCGCGATCTGAAGAAATAGCGAAAGTTTCAAAATCTACATTTCATTGACTTTCTAACAGTATCAGTCCATTTCAGTTACAACGTTTGTGTCACATATTAGTACAAACATGCATTTAGCGATATTTTTCTCATATTAATAGGTTGCATTGCCTTTAACAGTGAAACGATTGACTGTGGGACTAAATTGAACTGATTTTGGACTGTGACGTTATAAATGTTATAAGTGAGACAATTGGACTCCAAGAAATAACATTCTTCTTAATTTGACATGATTGCCGGATCTCAGTGATTACACTGGTCGCTGTGGTAGCGCTTCATTTAAAACTTTAGATGAATAAGTCATTTTTTACTGTGGGACCAATCCTAGCAGTTATCCCGCGCTGAAGAAATAGAGACAGTTTCAAAAAATACATTTCATTGACTTTCTAACAGTATCAATCCGTTTGTGTTACAACGGTTGAGTCACATATTCGTACCAACATGTATTTCGTGATATCTTTCCGGTATTACTAGGTTGTATCGCTTTTAACAGTGAAACTATTGACTGTGGGACTTAATTGAACTGATTTTGGGCTGTGACCTTATAAATGAAAAAGTAAGACAATTGGACTTTAAGAAATAACATTCTTCTTAATTTGACATGATTGCCGCAACTCAGCGATTGCACTGGTCCCTGTGGTAGCGCTTCATTTGAAAATTAAGATAAAAAAGTCACTTTTTAGCCGTGGGACGAATCCTACCCTTTAGCGCGCGCTGAAGAAATAGAGACAGTTTCAAATACTATCTTTCACGGACTTTCTATCGATGTCAGTCCGTTTGAGTTACAACGTTTGTGTCACATATTCGTACAAACATGCATTTAGCGATATTTTTCTCATATTAATAGGTTGCATTGCTTTTAACAGTGAAACGATTGACTGTGGGACTAAATTGAACTGATTCTGGACTGTGACGTTATAAATGTTATAAGTGCGACAATTGGACTCCAAGAAATAACATTCTTCTTAATTTGACATGATTGCCGGAACTAAACGATTACACTGGGCGCTGTGGTAGCGCTTCATTTAAAAATTTAGATGAATAAGTCATTTTTTACTGTGGGACCAATCCTAGCCGTTATCCCGCGCTGAAGAAATAGAGACAGTTTCAAAAATTACACTTCATTGACTTTCTAACAGTATCGATCCGTTTGTGTTACAACGGTTGAGTCACATATTCGTCCCAACATGTATTTCGTGATATCTTTCCGGTATTACTAGGTTGTATCGCTTTTAACAGTGAAACTATTGACTGTGGGACTTAATTGAACTGATTTTGGGCTGTGACCTTATAAATGAAAAAGTAAGACAATTGGACTTTAAGAAATAACATTCTTCTTAATTTGACATGATTGCTGCAACTCAGCGATTACACTGGTCCCTGTGGTAGCGCTTCATTTGAAAATTAAGATAAAAAAGTCACTTTTTAGCCGTGGGACGAATCCTAGCCTTTAGCGCGCGCTGAAGAAATAGAGACAGTTTCAAATACTATCTTTCACGGACTTTCTATCGATGTCAGTCCGTTTGAGTTACAACGGTTGGGTCACATATTTGTACCAACATGTATTTAGCGATAATTATCTGATATTACTAGGTTGCATTGCTTTTAACAGTGAAGCAATTGTATGTGGGACTTAATTGAACTAACTCTGGACTGTGACCTGATAAATGTGATAAATAAGATAATTGGACTCCAAGAAATAACATTCATCTTAATTTGACATGATTGCCGGAACTCAACGATTACACTGGGCGCTGTGGTAGCGCTTCATTTAAAAATTTAGATGAATAAGTCATTTTTTACTGTGGGAGCAATCCTAGCCGTTATCCCGCGCTGAAGAAATAGAGACAGTTTCAAAAACTACATTTCATTGACTTTCTAACAGTATCAATCGGTTTGTGTTACAACGGTTGGGTCACATATTCATACCACCATGTATTTAGCGATATTTATTTGATATTACTAGGTTGCATCGCTTTTAACAGTGAAACAATTGTATGTTGGACTTAATTGAACTAACTTTGGACTGTGACCTGATAAATGTGATAAATAAGACAATTGGACTCCAAGAAATAACATTCATCTTAATTTGACATGATTGACGGAACTCAGCGATTACACTGGGCGCTGTGGTAGCGCTTCATTTAAAAATTTAGATAAATAAGTTATTTTTTACCGTGGGACCAATCCTAGCCGTTATCGCGCGCTGAAGAATAGCGACAGTTTCAAAAGCTACATTTCATTGACTTTGTAACGGTGTCTGTCCGTTTGAGTTACAATGGTTGGGTCACATATTCGTACCAACATGTATTTAGCGATATTTTTCTGATATTACTAGATTGCATCGCTTTTAACAATAAAACGATTGACTGTGGGACTTAATTGAACTATCTTTGGACTGCGACCTGATAAATGTGATAAATGAGACAATTGGACTCTAAGAAATAACATTCTTCATAATTGGATGTGCTTGCCGGAACTCAGCGATTACATTGGGCGCTGTGGTAGCGCTTTATTTCAAAATTTAGATAAATAAGTCATTCTTTACCGTGGGACCAATCCTAGCCGTTATCGCGCGCTGAGGAATAGCGACAGTTTCAAAAACTACATTTAATTGACTTTCTAACGGTGTCAGTCCGTTTGAGTCACAATGGTTGGGTCACATATTCGTACCAACATGTATTTAGCGATATTTTTCTGATATTACTAGATTGCATCGCTTTTAACAATGAAACGATTGACTGTGGGACTTAATTAAACTAAATTTGGACTGTGACCTGATAAATGTGATAAATGAGACAATTGGACTCCAAGAAAAAACAGTCTTCTTAATTTGGCGTGATCGCCGGAACTCAGCGATTACACTTGGCGCTGTAGTAGCGCTTCATTTAAAAATTTACATAAATAAATCATTCTTTACCGTGTGACCAATCCTAGCCGTTATCGCGCGCTGAAGAAATAGCGAAAGGTTTAAAAATTACATCTCATTTCCTTTCTAACGGTGTCAGTCCGTTTGAGTTACAACGGTTGGGTCACATATTCGTACTAACATGTTTTTAGCGATATTTTTCTGATATTACTAGGTTGCATAGCTTTTAACAATGAAACGATTGACTGTGGGACTTAATTGAACTAACTTTGGACTGTGACCTGATAAATTTGATAAATGAGACAATTGGACTCCAAGAAGTAACATTCTTCTTAATTTGACGTGATTGCCGGAACTCAGCGATTACACTGGCCGCTGTTGTAGCGCTTCATTTAAAAATGTAGATAAATAAGTCATTTTGTACTGTGGGAATAATCGTAGCCGTTAGACCGCGCTGAAGAAATATTGACAGCTTCAAGAACTACATTTCAATGACTTTCTAACAGTATCAGTCCATTTGAGTTAGAACGTTTGTGTCACATATTCGTACAAACAAGCATTTGGCGATATTTTTCTCATATTAATAGGTTGTATTGCTTTTAACAGTGAAACGATTGACTGTGGGACTAAATTGAACTGATTTTGGACTGTGACGTTAGAAATGTTATAAGTGAGACAATTGGACTCCAAGAAATAACATTCTTCTTAATTTGACATGATTGCCGGAACTCAGCGATTACACTGGGCGCTGTGGTAGCGCTTCATTTAAAAACTGAGATTAATATGTCATTTTTACTGTGGGACCAATCCTAGCCGTTATCGCGCGCTGAAGAATAGCGACAGTTTCAAAAGCTACATTTCATTGACTTTGTAACGGTGTCTGTCCGTTTGAGTTACAATGGTTGGGTCACATATTCGTACCAACATGTATTTAGCGATATTTTTCTGATATTACTAGATTGCATCGCTTTTAACAATAAAACGATTGACTGTGGGACTTAATTGAACTATCTTTGGACTGCGACCTGATAAATGTGATAAATGAGACAATTGGACTCTAAGAAATAACATTCTTCTTAATTGGATGTGCTTGCCGGAACTCAGCGATTACATTGGGCGCTGTGGTAGCCCTTTATTTCAAAATTTAGATAAATAAGTCATTCTTTACCGTGGGACCAATCCTAGCCGTTATCGCGCGCTGAGGAATAGCGACAGTTTCAAAAACTACATTTAATTGACTTTCTAACGGTGTCAGTCCGTTTGAGTTACAATGGTTGGGTCACATATTCGTACCAACATGTATTTAGCGATATTTTTCTGATATTACTAGATTGCATCGCTTTTAACAATGAAACGATTGAATGTGGGACTTAATTAAACTAAATTTGGACTGTGACCTGATAAATGTGATAAATGAGACAATTGGACTCCAAGAAAAAACAGTCTTCTTAATTTGGCGTGATCGCCGGAACTCAGCGATTACACTTGGCGCTGTGGTAGCGCTTCATTTAAAAATTTACATAAATAAATCATTCTTTACCGTGTGACCAATCCTAGCCGTTATCGCGCGCTGAAGAAATAGCGAAAGGTTTAAAAATTACATCTCATTTCCTTTCTAACGGTGTCAGTCCGTTTGAGTTACAACGGTTGGGTCACATATTCGTACTAACATGTTTTTAGCGATATTTTTCTGATATTACTAGGTTGCATAGCTTTTAACAATGAAACGATTGACTGTGGGACTTAATTGAACTAACTTTGGACTGTGACCTGATAAATTTGATAAATGAGACAATTGGACTCCAAGAAGTAACATTCTTCTTAATTTGACGTGATTGCCGGAACTCAGCGATTACACTGGCCGCTGTTGTAGCGCTTCATTTAAAAATGTAGATAATTAAGTCATTTTGTACTGTGGGAATAATCGTAGCCGTTAGGCCGCGCTGAAGAAATATTGACAGCTTCAAGAACTACATTTCAATGACTTTCTAACAGTATCAGTCCATTTGAGTTAGAACGTTTGTGTCACATATTCGTACAAACAAGCATTTGGCGATATTTTTCTCATATTAATAGGTTGTATTGCTTTTAACAGTGAAACGATTGACTGTGGGACTAAATTGAACTGATTTTGGACTGTGACGTTATAAATGTTATAAGTGAGACAATTGGACTCCAAGAAATAACATTCTTCTTAATTTGACATGATTGCCGGAACTCAGCGATTACACTGGGCGCTGTGGTAGCGCTTCATTTAAAAATTGAGATTAATATGTCATTTTTTACTGTGGGACCAATCCTAGCCGTTATCCCGCGCTGAAGAAATAGAGACAGTTTTAAAAACTACATTTCATTGACATTCTAACAGTATAAATCCGTTTGTGTTACAACGGTTGAGTCACATATTCGCACCAACATGTATTTCGTGATATCTTTCCGGTATTACTAGGTTGTATCGCTTTTAACAGTGAAACGATTGACTGTGGGACTTAATTGAACTATCTTTGGACTGCGACCTGATAAATGTGATAAATGAGACAATTGGACTCCATGAAATAACAGTCATCTTAATTTGACATGTTTGCCGGAACTCAGCGATTACACTGGGCGCTGTTGTAGCGCTTCATTTAAAAATTGAGATGAATAAGTCATTTTTTACTGTGGGACCAATCCTAGCCGTTATCCCGCGCTGAAGAAATAGAGACAGTTTTAAAACCTATATTTCATTGACTTTCTAACAGTATCAATCTGTTTGTGTTATAACGGTTGAGTCACATATTCGTACCAACATGTATTTAGCGATGTTTTTCTGATAATACTAGGTTGCATCGCTTTTAACAATGAAACAATTGACTGTGGGACTTAATTAAACTAACTTTGGACTGTAACCTGCTGAATGTGATAATTGAGACATTTGGACTCCAAGAAATAACATCCTTCTTAATTTGACGTGATTAAATAAGTCATTTTTACTGTGGGACCAATCCTAGCTGTTATCGCGCGCTGAAAAAATAGCGACAATTTCAAAAACTACGTTTCATTGACTTTCTAACAGTATCAATCCGTTTGAGTTACAACGGTTGAGTCACATATTCCTACCAACATGTATTTTGTGATATCTTTCCGGTATTACTAGGTTGTATCGCTTTTAACAGAGAAACGATTGACTGTGGGACTTAATTGAACTAACTTTGGACTGTGACCTGATAAATGTGATATATGAGACAATTGGACTCCAAGAAATAACATTCCTCTTAATTTGACATGATTGCTGGAACTCAACGATTACACTGGGCGCTGTGGTAGCGCTTCATTTAAAAATTAAGATAAAAAAGTCATTTTTTAACTGTGGGACCAATCCCAGCCTTTAGCGCGCGCTGAAGAAATGGAGACAGTTTCAAATACTACATTTCACTGACTTTCTACGATGTCAGTCCGTTTGAGTTACAACGGTTGCGTCACATATTCGTACCAACATGTATTTAGCGATATTTATCTGTTATTACTAGGTTGCATCGCTTTTAACAGTGAAAGATTGAATGTGGGACTTAATTGAACTAACTTTGGACTGTGACCTGATAAATGTGATATATGAGACAATTGGACTCCAATAAATAACATTCATCTTAATTTGACATAATTGCCGGAACTCAGCGATTACACTGGGCGCTGTGGTAGCGCTTCATTTAAAAATCCTAGCCGTTATCCCGCGCTGAAGAAACAGAGACAGTTTCAAAAACTACGTTTCATTGACTCTCTAACAGTATCAATCCGTCTGAGTTACAACGGTTGAGTCACATATTCGTACCAACATGTATTTAGTGATGTTTTTCCGGTATTACTAGGTTGTATCTCTTTTAACAGTGAAACGATTGACTGTGGGACCTTATTGAACCGATTTTGGGCTGTGACCATATAAATGTGATAAATGAGTCAATTGGACTCCAAGAAATAACATTCATCTTAATTTGACATGATTGCCGGAACTCAGCGATTACACTGGGCGCTGTGGTAGCGCTTCATTTAAGAGTTTAGATAAATAAGTCATTCTTTACTGTGGGACCAATCCTAGCCGTAATCGCACGCTGAAAAAATTGCGACACTTTCAAAAACTACATTTCATTGACTTTCTAACGGTATCAATCCGCTTCAGTTACAACGGTTGCTTCACATATTCGTACCAACATGTACTTAGCGATATTTTTCTGTTATTACTAGGTTGCATCGCTTTTAACAGTGAAACGATTGACTGTGGGACTAAATTGAACTGATTTTGGACTGTGACGTTATAAATGTTATAAGTGAGACAATTGGACTCCAAGAAATAATATTCTTCTTAATTTGACATGATTGCCGGATCTCAGTGATTACACTGGTCGCTGTGGTAGCGCTTCATTTAAAACTTTAGATGAATAAGTCATTTTTTACTGTGGGACCAATCCTAGCCGTTATCCCGCGCTGAAGAAATAGAGACAGTTTCAAAAAATACATTTCATTGACTTTCTAACAGTATCAATCCGTTTGTGTTACAACGGTTGAGTCACATATTCGTACCAACATGTATTTCGTGATATCTTTCCGGTATTACTAGGTTGTATCGCTTTTAACAGTGAAACTATTGACTGTGGGACTTAATTGAACTGATTTTGGGCTGTGACCTTATAAATGAAAAAGTAAGACAATTGGACTTTAAGAAATAACATTCTTCTTAATTTGACATGATTGCCGCAACTCAGCGATTGCACTGGTCCCTGTGGTAGCGCTTCATTTGAAAATTAAGATAAAAAAGTCACTTTTTAGCCGTGGGACGAATCCTAGCCTTTAGCGCGCGCTGAAGAAATAGAGACAGTTTCAAATACTATCTTTCACGGACTTTCTATCGATGTCAGTCCGTTTGAGTTACAACGTTTGTGTCACCTATTCGTACAAACATGCATTTAGCGATATTTCTCTCATATTAATAGGTTGCATTGCTTTTAACAGTGAAACGATTGACTGTGGGACTAAATTGAACTGATTCTGGACTGTGACGTTATAAATGTTATAAGTGCGACAATTGGACTCCAAGAAATAACATTCTTCTTAATTTGACATGATTGCCGGAACTCAACGATTACACTGGGCGCTGTGGTAGCGCTTCATTTAAAAATTTAGATGAATAAGTCATTTTTTACTGTGGGACCAATCCTAGCCGTTATCCCGCGCTGAAGAAATAGAGACAGTTTCAAAAATTACACTTCATTGACTTTCTAACAGTATCGATCCGTTTGTGTTACAACGGTTGAGTCACATATTCGTACCAACATGTATTTCGTGATATCTTTCCGGTATTACTAGGTTGTATCGCTTTTAACAGTGAAACTATTGACTGTGGGACTTAATTGAACTGATTTTGGGCTGTGACCTTATAAATGAAAAAGTAAGACAATTGGACTTTAAGAAATAACATTCTTCTTAATTTGACATGATTGCTGCAACTCAGCGATTACACTGGTCCCTGTGGTAGCGCTTCATTTGAAAATTAAGATAAAAAAGTCACTTTTTAGCCGTGGGACGAATCCTAGCCTTTAGCGCGCGCTGAAGAAATAGAGACAGTTTCAAATACTATCTTTCACGGACTTTCTATCGATGTCAGTCCGTTTGAGTTACAACGGTTGGGTCACATATTTGTACCAACATGTATTTAGCGATAATTATCTGATATTACTAGGTTGCATTGCTTTTAACAGTGAAGCAATTGTATGTGGGACTTAATTGAACTAACTCTGGACTGTGACCTGATAAATGTGATAAATAAGATAATTGGACTCCAAGAAATAACATTCATCTTAATTTGACATGATTGCCGGAACTCAACGATTACACTGGGCGCTGTGGTAGCGCTTCATTTAAAAGTTTAGATAAATAAATCATTCTTTACCGTGCGACCAATCCTAGCCGTTATCGCGCGCTGAAGAAATAGCGAAAGTTTCAAAAACTACATTTCATTGACTTTCTAACGGTGTCAGTCTGTTTGAGTTACAACGGTTGGGTCACATATTCGTACTAACATGTATTTAACGATATTTTTCTGATATTACTAGGTTGCATAGCTTTTAACAATGAAACGATTGACTGTGGGACTTAATTGAACTAACTTTGGACTGTGACCTGATAAATATGATAAATGAGACAATTGGACTCCAAGAAATAACATTCTTCTTAATTTGACGTGATTGCCGAACTCAGCGATTACACTGGCCGCTGTGGTAGCGCTTCATTTAAAAATTTAGATGAATAAGTCATTTTTTACTGTGGGACCAATCCTAGCCGTTATCCCGCGCTGAAGAAATAGAGACAGTTTCAAAAACTACATTTCATTGACTTTCTAACAGTATCAATCGGTTTGTGTTACAACGGTTGGGTCACATATTCATACCACCATGTATTTAGCGATATTTATTTGATATTACTAGGTTGCATCGCTTTTAACAGTGAAACAATTGTATGTTGGACTTAATTGAACTAACTTTGGACAGTGACCTGATAAATGTGATAAATAAGACAATTGGACTCCAAGAAATAACATTCATCTTAATTTGACATGATTGACGGAACTCAGCGATTACACTGGGCGCTGTGGTAGCGCTTCATTTAAAAATTTAGATAAATAAGTTATTTTTTACCGTGGGACCAATCCTAGCCGTTATCGCGCGCTGAAGAATAGCGACAGTTTCAAAAGCTACATTTCATTGACTTTGTAACGGTGTCTGTCCGTTTGAGTTACAATGGTTGGGTCACATATTCGTACCAACATGTATTTAGCGATATTTTTCTGATATTACTAGATTGCATCGCTTTTAACAATAAAACGATTGACTGTGGGACTTAATTGAACTATCTTTGGACTGCGACCTGATAAATGTGATAAATGAGACAATTGGACTCTAAGAAATAACATTCTTCTTAATTGGATGTGCTTGCCGGAACTCAGCGATTACATTGGGCGCTGTGGTAGCGCTTTATTTCAAAATTTAGATAAATAAGTCATTCTTTACCGTGGGACCAATCCTAGCCGTTATCGCGCGCTGAGGAATAGCGACAGTTTCAAAAACTACATTTAATTGACTTTCTAACGGTGTCAGTCCGTTTGAGTTACAATGGTTGGGTCACATATTCGTACCAACATGTATTTAGCGATATTTTTCTGATATTACTAGATTGCATCGCTTTTAACAATGAAACGATTGACTGTGGGACTTAATTAAACTAAATTTGGACTGTGACCTGATAAATGTGATAAATGAGACAATTGGACTCCAAGAAAAAACAGTCTTCTTAATTTGGCGTGATCGCCGGAACTCAGCGATTACACTTGGCGCTGTGGTAGCGCTTCATTTAAAAATTTACATAAATAAATCATTCTTTACCGTGTGACCAATCCTAGCCGTTATCGCGCGCTGAAGAAATAGCGAAAGGTTTAAAAATTACATCTCATTTCCTTTCTAACGGTGTCAGTCCGTTTGAGTTACAACGGTTGGGTCACATATTCGTACTACCATGTTTTTAGCGATATTTTTCTGATATTACTAGGTTGCATAGCTTTTAACAATGAAACGATTGACTGTGGGACTTAATTGAACTAACTTTGGACTGTGACCTGATAAATTTGATAAATGAGACAATTGGACTCCAAGAAGTAACATTCTTCTTAATTTGACGTGATTGCCGGAACTCAGCGATTACACTGGCCGCTGTTGTAGCGCTTCATTTAAAAATGTAGATAAATAAGTCATTTTGTACTGTGGGAATAATCGTAGCCGTTAGACCGCGCTGAAGAAATATTGACAGCTTCAAGAACTACATTTCAATGACTTTCTAACAGTATCAGTCCATTTGAGTTAGAACGTTTGTGTCACATATTCGTACAAACAAGCATTTGGCGATATTTTTCTCATATTAATAGGTTGTATTGCTTTTAACAGTGAAACGATTGACTGTGGGACTAAATTGAACTGATTTTGGACTGTGACGTTATAAATGTTATAAGTGAGACAATTGGACTCCAAGAAATAACATTCTTCTTAATTTGACATGATTGCCGAAACTCAGCGATTACACTGGGCGCTGTGGTAGCGCTTCATTTAAAAACTGAGATTAATATGTCATTTTTACTGTGGGACCAATCCTAGCCGTTATCCCGCGCTGAAGAAATAGAGACAGTTTTAAAAACTACATTTCATTGACTTTCTAACAGTATAAATCCGTTTGTGTTACAACGGTTGAGTCACATATTCGCACCAACATGTATTTCGTGATATCTTTCCGGTATTACTAGGTTGTATCGCTTTTAACAGTGAAACGATTGACTGTGGGACTTAATTGAACTATCTTTGGACTGCGACCTGATAAATGTGATAAATGAGACAATTGGACTCCATGAAATAACAGTCATCTTAATTTGACATGTTTGCCGGAACTCAGCGATTACACTGGGCGCTGTTGTAGCGCTTCATTTAAAAATTGAGATGAATAAGTCATTTTTTACTGTGGGACCAATCCTAGCCGTTATCCCGCGCTGAAGAAATAGAGACAGTTTTAAAACCTATATTTCATTGACTTTCTAACAGTATCAATCTGTTTGTGTTATAACGGTTGAGTCACATATTCCTACCAACATGTATTTTGTGATATCTTTCCGGTATTACTGGGTTGTATCGCTTTTAACAGAGAAACGATTGACTGTGGGACTTAATTGAACTAACTTTGGACTGTGACCTGATAAATGTGATATATGAGACAATTGAACTCCAAGAAATAACATTCCTCTTAATTTGACATGATTGCTGGAACTCAACGATTACACTGGGCGCTGTGGTAGCGCTTCATTTAAAAATTAAGATAAAAAAGTCATTTTTTAACTGTGGGACCAATCCCAGCCTTTAGCGCGCGCTGAAGAAATGGAGACAGTTTCAAATACTACATTTCACTGATTTTCTACGATGTCAGTCCGTTTGAGTTACAACGGTTGCGTCACATATTCGTACCAACATGTATTTAGCGATATTTATCTGTTATTACTAGGTTGCATCGCTTTTAACAGTGAAAGATTGAATGTGGGACTTAATTGAACTAACTTTGGACTGTGACCTGATAAATGTGATATATGAGACAATTGGACTCCAATAAATAACATTCATCTTAATTTGACATAATTGCCGGAACTCAGCGATTACACTGGGCGCTGTGGTAGCGCTTCATTTAAAAATCCTAGCCGTTATCCCGCGCTGAAGAAACAGAGACAGTTTCAAAAACTACGTTTCATTGACTCTCTAACAGTATCAATCCGTCTGAGTTACAACGGTTGAGTCACATATTCGTACCAACATGTATTTAGTGATGTCTTTCAGGTATTACTAGGTTGTATCTCTTTTAACAGTGAAACAATTGACTGTGGGACCTTATTGAACCGATTTTGGGCTGTGACCATATAAATGTGATAAATGAGTCAATTGGACTCCAAGAAATAACATTCATCTTAATTTGACATGATTGCCGGAACTCAGCGATTACACTGGGCGCTGTGGTAGCGCTTCATTTAAGAGTTTAGATAAATAAGTCATTCTTTACTGTGGGACCAATCCAAGCCGTAATCGCACGCTGAAAAAATTGCGACACTTTTAAAAACTACATTTCATTGACTTTCTAACGGTATCAATCCGCTTCAGTTACAACGGTTGCTTCACATATTCGTACCAACATGTACTTAGCGATATTTTTCTGTTATTGCTAGGTTGCATCGCTTTTAACAGTGAAACGATTGAATGTGGTACTTAATTGAACTAACTTTGGACTGTCACCTGATAAATATTATATGTGAGACAATTGTACTCCAAGAAATAACATTCATTTTAATTTGACATGATTGCCAGAACTCAGCGATTACACTAGGCGCTGTGGTAGCGCTTCATTTAAAAATTTAGATAAATAAGTCAATTTTTAACGTGGGACCAATCCTAGCCGTTATCTCGCGCTGAAGAATAGCGACAGTTTCAAAAACTACATTTCATTGACTTTCTAACGGTGTCAGTTCGTTTGAGTTACAACGGGTGGGTCACATATTCGTACCAACATGTATTTAGCAATATTTTTCTCATATTACTAGATTGCGTCGCTTTTTGCGGAGAGAAGCGGAGGGCGCGTCAGCGCCCGGAGCGTAGCGGAGCCCATTTCCTCATTAAATAAGCCAAATATAAAAGAAAAAGGAAGTACGGTGGAGAGTATATAGGATTTCTATACGATTTCCGCGCCTCGTCCCCCTATACATCAAAAATATCCAAAATTCGGCCGTTTTTGAGTCAGTTTCCCAGCGATTTAATATGGTCATTCTTAATTACATTTTTTAGTAAGCGAGACAATATGTTTTTAGCACGGCGATGGAGTTTTTGTTGTTTTTTAAAGCGTAAATGATGCTGTTTCCAGTTGAGATTAAGTTTGCCTACAATTTTTAGCCACGTGATACACATATTAATTTTACTAATATCACATGACTTTTTTCTCGGACACATAGCACCTCAAACTCAAACTTTCGTTAATCTAAGCTATATCGCAACTGACGGAAGGGCTTGTTCAAGAAAATGAAGAAAGGGTATGTTTAGCTCGCTTGTATATCACTTTTTTTACATGTAATGAACCCATTCTTATTCTCACTCACACCTAAAGCTAGCTAGCTTAAAACTGCAGATTTAGATAGAATAATAATAGAACTTAGATAGCATTTAGCTACCTAGCTACTGTAAGAGTTAGCTAGCATAAAACAAACAAACAATGCAATATAGCTAGCATAAAACTAGCTACAAAGCTTGCAAAAAAATTAACTACTTAGCTGGGATAGAACTACCCATGTAGCTAGCAATAAATTGCTATTTTTGCTGGCATAAAATCAGCAACATAGCTAGCATAGAAAAATTGTTTGAGACTGATTTTCTACCTATCCTCTATCTAGCTAGCTATTATACATATATACTACACAGTGAGTGAGATAATTCTACTCTGTAGGAATGTCCCATCATACAGCTTGTTCTAGCTACAATCGTCCACAAAATGGCCAAACATAGCCAGCTAGATATTTTGCGGATAGTAAATTTTTATATACAGGTATGTCACGTGTAATTGTTTACGTTGCTTAGCCACAAATGGGCAGTTCTTAACATTAAGGGGGAATAGGGAGCTATATTTTCGTGGACGGTTGTAGCTAGCTATATATTGTACACTGAGCATACATCAGTGCGGCTTAAGTTGCAGAAGCGAAAATTATTTCAATATATATATATAGATAGATAGATAGATAGATAGATAGATGTAGATGTAGATGTAGATAGATATCTCGTTCAATCGTCAACATGTATTGAAAATCTGCAAGTGTATTCATTATTTTTTACCTAATTTCACGATATGTATACAAATAATGTCCCAATAATTTCTGTTTTTGTAACTTGACCCGATCCTTACACATGTGGCTCTAATGATGTTTTTGTTCAGTCTGGAATAAGAGATTTTTATCCTACTGTCATGAAAACTTGTTTGCAAACAAAACATATACTGCTATTTGATTTTTAGCTGCACAGGCTAACAACAGGCTGTTTCCGCTGTGTTTTTTTAAACCGAAGTTGCAGTAAAGGTTTTTTTAAAAATGTATTACGGCTGTCCGATTTTATGATTAATTTTTGATCTAGCACAATGTTACAAAAACTTTTCCGCAAAATAAAAATGCTGCATGATTGTTTTAGCTGTATAGGATAAGAACAGGGTGTTTACTGTCTGTTTATTTGAACCAAAGTTTTTCGGATGTGCGCCACAGTATATTTGTACTAATCACTCAGCCTAGTGTTAACGACAAGCTATTACCTGTGTTTCTATTTAACAGAAGTTGTGCTAAAGTTTTTTTGAAAGGGTTTGTTTACCTATACTAATGGCACACCACAGATTAAAGTACATATATATTTTAAGTTTTACCGGGAACATTTTGTGAAACAGTTTTCGCTATGACATGGCACAATATGTAAATTGTGTTTCTATTCAAGCTAAAGTTGAAGGAAATATATATTTTGTGAATCTGAAAAATATAATTACACACCCGACACACCTTAAATGTTGTGTGTTTTACTCGATTTATGATTGTGTGGTACAGTTTAAAATTTGTATTAATTGTTCCATCAAGCGTTTAACGCCAGGTAACACAGTTACTTGTGGCTTAACCAGCGTAAATTCCTAAGTGTATATAATACTCACCTGTAAAGTTTTGTATATATATTTATGTTTATGCCCTGCTGGTCTAATGGCTATGACACTCATGCAAATGAGAGATCCAGGTTCAAATCCTGGACAGGGCTAGGAAAAACATAATTATCTTGCACCTACAACAACCAGGTTTTCATATAATAGGTAATCTTTAAGTAAGACTTCTCTGATTATTTCTATATCTTGACTTTTTAATGTTGTTGTCATTGGAACCAAGTTAATCTCAGATTTATCAAAAAATGATATGTCGTTATGACCGATTGTTTAAATACTTGTAATGGCTATGATTCACTGTATATTGACCTGAGATAAATTTGATAATATTGAGTATATGCAATCTTTGAGTTGTAAGGTGGAGATTTTCTATTAAAGTCATGCACCCCTGCCTTGCCTTTCCATTGCCTTGCCAGCACTGACCGTGCCTTTCTTTGCCTACCCTTCCTATGCCTTTTCTGGTGCCTGCCTACTATGTCCTTGCCTGTGGCTCCCATGCCTTGCCTACCCCTGCCTTCCTGATTCCTCTTCCTATTTCCTTGCCTGCCTTTGCCCTTTCCTTGCCGTGCTTAATGCCTTTGCCTTGGCAACCTCTCCGCAACACTTTCTATATTGATTATATAAGCCAAATATAAGGGAAAAGAAGTACGATGGAGAGTATATAGCATTTCTATGCGATTTCGTCCCTATACATCCGAATTATAAAAATTCAAACAAATCAATATAGTAAGTGTTGCGGAGAGGTTGCCAAGGCAAAGGCATTAAGCACGGCAAGGAAAGGGCAAAGGCAGGCAAGGAAGTAGGAAGAGGAATCAGGAAGGCAGGGGTAGGCAAGGCATGGGAGCCACAGACAAGGACATAGTAGGCAGGCACCAGAAAAGGCATAGGAAGGGTAGGCAAAGAAAGGCACGGTCAGTGCAGGCAAGGCAATGGAACGGCAAGGCAGGGGTGCATGACTTTAATAGAAAATCTCCACCCTACAACTCAAAGATTGCGTATACTCAAATGTCTAAGTTAAGTATCATATTAGTCCAGGAGTATAGAAAATATTGAGGTGCAAATATTTCAAATTCAATATCTCAAAAAA
Organism: Hydractinia symbiolongicarpus; assembly: GCF_029227915.1. Taxonomy (NCBI): domain Eukaryota; kingdom Metazoa; phylum Cnidaria; class Hydrozoa; order Anthoathecata; family Hydractiniidae; genus Hydractinia; species Hydractinia symbiolongicarpus. Next base: position 33,755,955 of record NC_079876.1, on the reverse strand, counting down.
AAGTCTCAAATTTATCTCAGGTCAATATACAGTGAATCATAGCAGAATTATGTGCCATTACAAGTATTTAAACAATCGGTCATAACGACATCATTTTTTGATAAATCTGAGATTAACTTGGTTCCAATGACAACAAAATTAAAAAGTCAAGATATAGAAATAATCATAGAAGTCTTCGAGAAATGCAAAAAAATTATTAAAAAACGCCTTTTTTGGTTTCTTGTGCCTACCAGGTGTATCAACAAAAACTTTTTACCATAAAGTAGATCTATTACAAAAAACAAAGCACTTTTGGGCTCTATAAATGAAACTGATAAATGTATGCAACTCCCTCCCTCTACGACTCAAAGATTACCTATTATATGAAAACCTGGTTGTTGTAGGTGCAAGATAATTATGTTTTTTCTAGCCCTGTCCAGGATTTGAACCTGGATCTCTCATTTGCACGAGTGTCATAGCCATTAGACCAGCAGGGCATAAACATAAATATATATACAAGACTTTACAGGTGAGTATTATATACACTTAGGAATTTACGCTGGTTAAGCCACAAGTAACTGTGTTACCTGGCGTTAAACGCTTGATGGAACAATTAATACAAATTTTAAACTGTACCACAAAATCATAAATCGAGTAAAACACACAACATTTAGGGTGTGTCGGGTGTGTAATTATATTTTTCAGATTCACAAAATATATATTTCCTTCAACTTTAGCTTGAATAGAAACACAATTTACATATTGGCCATGTCATAGCGAAAACTGTTTCACAAAATGTTCCCGGTAAAACTTAAAATATATATGTACTTTAATCTGTGGTGCGCCATTAGTATAGGTAAACAAACCCTTTCAAAAAAACTTTAGCACAACTTCTGTTAAATAGAAACACAGGTAAGAGCTTGTCGTTAACACTAGGCTGAGTGATTAGTACAAATATACTGTGGCGCACATCCGAAAAACTTTGGTTCAAATAAACAGACAGTAAACACCCTGTTGTTATCCTACACAGCTAAAACAATCATGCAGCACTTTTATTTTGTGGAAAAGTTTTTGTAACATTTAAAAATAAAAACACTGCTCAAAACCTGTTTTTATGCTCCTAAAGAATCCTGCAATATTTTATGGGAAAAGTTTCTGCTAGATCAAAAATTAATCATAAAATCGGACAGCCGTAATACATTTTTAAAAAAACCTTTACTGCAACTTCTGTTTAAAAACACAGCGGAAACAGCCTGTTGTTAGCCTGTGCAGCTTAAAATCAAATAGCAGTATATGTTTTGTTTGCAAACAAGTTTTCATGACAGTAGGATAAAAATCTCTTTTTGCGGAGAGAAGCGGAGGGCGCGTCAGCGCCCGGAGCGTAGCGGAGCCCATTTCCTCATTAAATAAGCCAAATATAAAAGAAAAAGGAAGTACGGTGGAGAGTATATAGGATTTCTATACGATTTCCGCGCCTCGTCCCCCTATACATCAAAAATATCCAAAATTCGGCCGTTTTTGAGTCAGTTTCCCAGCGATTTAATATGGTCATTCTTAATTACATTTTTTAGTAAGCGAGACAATATGTTTTTAGCACGGCGATGGAGTTTTTGTTGTTTTTTAAAACGTAAATGATGCTGTTTCCAGTTGAGATTAAGTTTGCCTACAATTTTTAGCCACGTGATACACATATTAATTTTACTAATATCACATGACTTTTTTCTCGGACACATAGCACCTCAAACTCAAACTTTCGTTAATCTAAGCTATATCGCAACTGACGGAAGGGCTTGTTCAAGAAAATGAAGAAAGGGTATGTTTAGCTCGCTTGTATATCACTTTTTTTACATGTAATGAACCCATTCTTATTCTCACTCACACCTAAAGCTAGCTAGCTTAAAACTGCAGATTTAGATAGAATAATAATAGAACTTAGATAGCATTTAGCTACCTAGCTACTGTAAGAGTTAGCTAGCATAAAACAAACAAACAATGCAATATAGCTAGCATAAAACTAGCTACAAAGCTTGCAAAAAAATTAACTACTTAGCTGGGATAGAACTACCCATGTAGCTAGCAATAAATTGCTATTTTTGCTGGCATAAAATCAGCAACATAGCTAGCATAGAAAAATTGTTTGAGACTGATTTTCTACCTATCCTCTATCTAGCTAGCTATTATACATATATACTACACAGTGAGTGAGATAATTCTACTCTGTAGGAATGTCCCATCATACAGCTTGTTCTAGCTACAATCGTCCACAAAATGGCCAAACATAGCCAGCTAGATATTTTGCGGATAGTAAATGTTTATATACAGGTATGTCACGTGTAATTGTTTACGTTGATTAGCCACAAATGGGCAGTTCTTAACATTAAGGGGGAATAGGGAGCTATATTTTCGTGGACGGTTGTAGCTAGCTATATATTGTACACTGAGCATACATCAGTGCGGCTTAAGTTGCAGAAGCGAAAATTATTTCAATATATATATATAGATAGATAGATAGATGTAGATGTAGATGTAGATAGATATCTCGTTCAATCGTCAACATGTATTGAAAATCTGCAAGTGTATTCATTATTTTTTACCTAATTTCACGATATGTATACAAATAATGTCCCAATAATTTCTGTTTTTGTAACTTGACCCGATCCTTACACATGTGGCTCTAATGATGTTTTTGTTCAGTCTGGAATAAGAGATTTTTATCCTACTGTCATGAAAACTTGTTTGCAAACAAAACATATACTGCTATTTGATTTTTAGCTGCACAGGCTAACAACAGGCTGTTTCCGCTGTGTTTTTTTAAACCGAAGTTGCAGTAAAGGTTTTTTTAAAAATGTATTACGGCTGTCCGATTTTATGATTAATTTTTGATCTAGCACAATGTTACAAAAACTTTTCCGCAAAATAAAAATGCTGCATGATTGTTTTAGCTGTATAGGATAACAACAGGGTGTTTACTGTCTGTTTATTTGAACCAAAGTTTTTCGGATGTGCGCCACAGTATATTTGTACTAATCACTCAGCCTAGTGTTAACGACAAGCTATTACCTGTGTTTCTATTTAACAGAAGTTGTGCTAAAGTTTTTTTGAAAGGGTTTGTTTACCTATACTAATGGCACACCACAGATTAAAGTACATATATATTTTAAGTTTTACCGGGAACATTTTGTGAAACAGTTTTCGCTATGACATGGCACAATATGTAAATTGTGTTTCTATTCAAGCTAAAGTTGAAGGAAATATATATTTTGTGAATCTGAAAAATATAATTACACACCCGACACACCTTAAATGTTGTGTGTTTCACTCGATTTATGATTGTCTGGTACAGTTTAAAATTTGTATTAATTGTTCCATCAAGCGTTTAACGCCAGGTAACACAGTTACTTGTGGCTTAACCAGCGTAAATTCCTAAGTGTATATAATACTCACCTGTAAAGTTTTGTATATATATTTATGTTTATGCCCTGCTGGTCTAATGGCTATGACACTCATGCAAATGAGAGATCCAGGTTCAAATCCTGGACAGGGCTAGGAAAAACATAATTATCTTGCACCTACAACAACCAGGTTTTCATATAATAGGTAATCTTTAAGTAAGACTTCTCTGATTATTTCTATATCTTGACTTTTTAATGTTGTTGTCATTGGAACCAAGTTAATCTCAGATTTATCAAAAAATGATATGTCGTTATGACCGATTGTTTAAATACTTGTAATGGCTATGATTCACTGTATATTGACCTGAGATAAATTTGATAATATTGAGTATATGCAATCTTTGAGTTGTAAGGTGGAGATTTTCTATTAAAGTCATGCACCCCTGCCTTGCCTTTCCATTGCCTTGCCAGCACTGACCGTGCCTTTCTTTGCCTACCCTTCCTATGCCTTTTCTGATGCCTGCCTACTATGTCCTTGCCTGTGGCTCCCATGCCTTGCCTACCCCTGCCTTCCTGATTCCTCTTCCTATTTCCTTGCCTGCCTTTGCCCTTTCCTTGCCGTGCTTAATGCCTTTGCCTTGGCAACCTCTCCGCAACACTTTCTATATTGATAACAATGAAACGACTGACTGTGGGACTTAATTGAACTAACTTTGGACTGTGACATAATAAATATTATAAGCGAGACAATTGGACTCCAAGAAGTAACATTCTTCTCAATTTGACATGATTGCCGGAACTCAGCGATTACACTGGGCGCTGTGGTAGCACTTCAGTTAAAAATTAAGATAAAAAAGTCATTTTTTAGCCGTGGGACGAATCCTAACCGTTAGTGCGCGCTGAAGAAATAGAGACAGTTTCAAATATTACTTTTCACGGAGTTTCTATCGATGTCAGTCCCTTTGAGTTACAACGGTTGGGTCACATATTCCTACCAACATGTATTTAGCGATATTTATCTGATATTACTAGGTTGCATCGCTTTTAACAGTAAAACGACTGAATGTGGGACTTAATTGAACTAACTTTGGACTGTGACCTGATAAATATGATAAATGAGACAATTGGACTCCAAGAAATAACATTCATCTTAATTTGGCATGATTGCCAGAACTCAGCGATTACACTAGGCGCTGTGGTAGCGCTTCATTTAAAAATTTAGATAAATAAGTCAATTTTTAACGTGGGACCAATCCTAGCCGTTATCTCGCGCTGAAGAATAGCGACAGTTTCAAAAACTACATTTCATTGACTTTCTAACGGTGACAGTCCGTTTGATTTACAATGGTTGGGTCACATATTCGTACCAACATGTATTTTGCGATATTTTTCTGATATTACTAGATTGCATCGCTTTTAACAATGAAACAATTGACTGTGGGACTTAATTGAACTACTTTTGGACAGCGACCTGATAAATGTGATAAATGAGACAATTGGACTCCAAGAAATAACATTCTTCTTAATTTGATGTGCTTGCCGGAACTCAGCGATTACACTGGGCGCTGTGGTAGCGCTTGATTTATAAATTTAGATAAATAAGTCATTTTCACTGTGGGACTAATCCTAGCCGTTATCGCGCCCTGAAGAAATAGCGACACTTTCAAGAGCTACATTTCATTGACTTTCTAACGGTATCAATCCGCTTCAGTTACAACGGTTGCGTCACATATTCGTACAAACATGTATTTAGCGATATTTATCTGTTATTACTAGGTTGCGTCGCTTTTAACAGTGAAACGATTGAATTTGGGACTTAATTGAACTAACTTTGGACTGTGAACTGATGAATGTGATAAGTGAGAGAATTGGACTCCAGGAAATAACAGTCATCTCAATTTGACATGATTGCCGGAACTCAGCGATTACTCTGGGCGCTGTGGTAGCGCTTCATTTAAAAATAGAGATAAACATGTCATTTTTTACTGTGGGACCAATCCTAGCCGTTATCCCGCGCTGAAGAAATAGAGACAGTTTCAAAAACTACTTTTCATTGACTTTCAAACAGTATAAATCCGTTTGTGTTACAACGGTTGAGTCACATATTCGTACCAACATGTATTTCGTGATATCTTTCCGGTATTACTAGGTTGTATCGCTTTTAACAGTGAAACGATTGACTGTGGGACTTAATTGGACTGATTTTGGGCTGTGACCTTATAAATGAAAAAGTAAGAAAAATGGACTCCAAGAAATAACATTCTTCTTAGTTTCAAATGATTGCCGCAACTCAGCGATTTCACTGGTCCCTGTGGTAGCGCTTAATTTGAAAATTAAGATAAAAAAGTCACTTTTTAGCCGTGGGACGAATCCTAGCCCTTAGCGCGCGCTGAAGAAATAGAGACAGTTTTAAAAACTACATTTCACGGACTTTCTATCGATGTCAGTCCGTTTGAGTTACAACGGTTGGGTCACATATTTGTACCAACATGTATTTAGCGATATTTATCTGATATTACTAGGTTGCATCGCTTTTAACAATGAAACAATTGACTGTGGGACTTAATTGAACTACTTTTGGACAGCGACCAGATAAATGTGATAAATGAGACAATTGCACTCCAAGAAATAACATTCTTCTTAATTTGATGTGCTTGCCGGAACTCAGCGATTACACTGGGCGCTGTGGTAGCGCTTGATTTATAAATTTAGATAAATAAGTCATTTTCACTGTGGGACCAATCCTAGCCGTTTTCGCGCCCTGAAGAAATAGCGACACTTTCAAGAGCTACATTTCATTGACTTTCTAACGGCATCAATCCGCTTCAGTTACAACGGTTGCGTCACATATTCGTACCAACATGTATTTAGCGATATTTATCTGATATTACTAGCTTGCATCGCTTTTAACAGTGAAACAATTGTATGTAGGACTTAATTGAACTAACTTTGGACTGTGACCTGATAAATGTGATAAATGAGACAATTGGACTCCATGAAACAACATTCATCTTAATTTGACATGTTTGCCGGAACTCAGCGATTACACTGGGCGCTGTGGTAGCGCTTCATTTAAAAATTAAGATAAAAAAGTCGTTTTTTAACTGTGGGACCAATCCCAGCCTTTAGCGCGTGCTGAAGAAATGAAGACAGTTACAAATACTACATTTCACTGACTTTCTACGATGTCAGTCCGTTTGAGTTACAACGGTTGTGTCACATATTCGTGCCAACATGTATTTAGCGATATTTATCTGTTATTACTAGGTTGCATCGCTTTTAACAGTGAAAGATTGAATGTGGGACTTAATTAAACTAACTTTGGATTGTGACCTGATAAATGTGATATATGAGACAATTGGACTCCAAGAAATAACATTCATCTTAATTTGACATGATTGCCGGAACTCAGCGATTACACTGGGCGCTGTGGTAGCGCTTCATTTAAAAATCCTAGCCGTTATCCCGCGCTAAAGAAACAGAGACAGTTTCAAAAACTACGTTTCATTGACTCTCTAGCAGTATCAATCCGTCTGAGTTACAACGGTTGAGTCACATATTCGTACCAACATGTATTTCGTGATATCTTTCCGGTATTACTAGGTTGTATCGCTTTTAACAGTGAAACGGTTGACTGTGGGACTTTATTGAACCGATTTTGGGCTGTGACCTTAAAAATGTGATAAATGAGTCAATTGGACTCCAAGAAATAACATTCATCTTAATTTGACATGATTGCCGGAACTCAGCGATTACACTGGGCGCTGAGGTAGCGCTTGATTTAAAAATTTAGATAAATAAGTCATTCTTTACTGTGGGACCAATCCTAGCCGTAATCGCGCGCTGAAGAAATTGCGGCACTTTCAAAAACTACATTTCATTGAATTTCTAACGGTATCAATCCGCTTCAGTTACAACGGTTGCTTCACATATTCGTACCAACATGTATTTAGCGATTTTTTTGTGACATTACTAGATTGCATCGCTTTTAACAATGAAACGACTGACTGTGGGACTTAATTGAACTAACTTTGGACTGTGACCTAATAAATGTGATAAGTGAGAGAATTGGACTCAAAGAAATAACATTCATCTCAATTTGACATGATTGCCGCAACTCAGCGATTACACTGGGCGCTGAGGTAGCGCTTCATTTAAAAATTTAGATAAATAAGTCATTCTTTACGGTGGGACCAATCCTAGCCGTTATCGCGCGCTGAAGAAATAGCGACAGTTTCAAAAACTACATTTCATTGACTTTCTAACGGTGTCAGTTCGTTTGAGTTACAACGGTTGGGTCACATATTCGTACCAACATGTATTTAGCGATTTTTTTCTGATATTACTAGATTGCATCGCTTTTAACAATGAAACGACTGACTGTGGGACTTAATTGAACTAACTTTGGACTGTGACCTGATAAATATTATAAGTGAGACAATTGATCTCCAAGAATTAAAATTCTTCTTAATTTGACATGATTGCCAGAACTCAGCGATTACACTGGCCGCTGTGGTAGTGCTTCATTTAAGAGTTTAGATTAATAAGTCATTCTTTACTTTGGGACCAATCCTAGCCGTTATCTCGCGCTGAAGAATAGTGCCAGTTTCAAAAACTACATTTCATTGATTTTCTAACGGTGTCAGTTCGTTTGAGTTACAACGGTTGGGTCACATATTCGTACCAACATGTATTTAGCGATTTTTTTCTGATATTACTAGATTGCATCGCTCTTAACAATGAAACGATTGACTGTGGGACTTAATTGAACTATCTTTGAATTGCGACCTGATAAATGTGATAAATGAGACAATTGGACTCCAAGAAATAACATTCTTCTTAATTTGATGTGCTTGCCGGAACTCAGCGATTACACTGGGCGCTGAGGTAGTGCTTCATTTTAGAGTTTAGATAAATAAGTCATTCTTTACTGTGGGAGCAATCCTAGCCGTTATGGCGCGCTGAAGAAATAATAACAGTTTCAAAAACTATATTTCATTGACTTTCTAACGGTGTCAGTTCGTTTGAGTTACAACGGTTGGGTCACATATTCGTACCAACATGTATTTAGCGATGTTTTTTGATATTACTAGATTGCATCGCTTTTAACAATGAAACGAGTGACTGTGGGACTTAATTGAACTAACTTTGGAGTGTGACCTGATAAATATCATAAGTGAGACATTTGATCTCCAAGAATTAAAATTCTTCTTAATTTCACATGATTACCGGAACTCAGCGATTACACTGGTCGCTGTGGTAGTGCTTCATTTAAGAGTTTAGATTAATAAGTCATTCTTTACTGTGGGACCAATCCTATCCGTTATCGCGCGCTGAAGAAATAGCGACAGTTTCAAAAACTACATTTCATTGACTTTTTAACAGTATCAATCCGTTTGTGTTACAACGGTTGAGTCACATATTCGTACCAACATGTATTTCTTGATATCTTTCCGGTATTACTAGGTTGTATCGCTTTTAACAGTGAAACGATTGACTGTGGGACTTAATTGAACTGATTTTGGGCTGTGACCTTATAAATGTAAAAGTAAGACAATTGGACTCCAAGAAATAACACTCTTCTTAATTTGACATGATTGCCGTAACTCAGGGATTACACTTGTCCCTGTGGTAGCGCTTCAGTTGAAAATTAAGATAAAAAAGTCATTTTTTAGCCGTGGGACGAATCCTAACCGTTAGCGCGCGCTGAAGAAATAGAGACAGTTTCAAATATTACTTTTCACGGACCTTCTATCGATGTCAGTCCCTTTGAGTTACAACGGTTGGGTCACATATTCCTACCAACATGTATTTAGCGATATTTATCTGATATTACTAGGTTGCATCGCTTTTAACAGTGAAACGATTGAATGTGGGACTTAATTGAACTAACTTTGGACTGTGACCTGATAAATATGATAAATGAGACAATTGGACTCCAAGAAAAAACATTCATCTTAATTTGACATGATTGCCAGAACTCAGCGATTACACTAGGCGCTGTGGTAGCGCTTCATTTAAAAATTTAGATAAATAAGTCAATTTTTACCGTGGGACCAATCCTAGCCGTTATCTCGCGCTGAAGAATAGCGACAGTTTCAAAAACTACATTTCATTGACTTTCTAACGGTGACAGTCCGTTTGATTTACAATGGTTGGGTCACCTATTCGTACCAACATGTATTTAGCGATATTTTTCTGATGTTACTAGATTGCATCGCTTTTAACAATGAAACAATTGACTGTGAGACTTAATTGAACTACTTTTGGACAGCCACCTGATAAATGTGATAAATGAGACAATTGGACTCCAAGAAATAACATTCTTCTTAATTTGATGTGCTTGCCGGAACTCAGCGATTACACTGGGCGCTGTGGTAGCGCTTGATTTATAAATTTAGATAAATAAGTCATTTTCACTGTGGGACCAATCCTAGCCGTTATCGCGCCCTGAAGAAATAGCGACACTTTCAAGAGCTACATTTCATTGACTTTCTAACGGTGACAGTCCGTTTGATTTACAATGGTTGGGTCACCTATTCGTACCAACATGTATTTAGCGATATTTTTCTGATGTTACTAGATTGCATCGCTTTTAACAATGAAACAATTGACTGTGGGACTTAATTGAACTACTTTTGGACAGCCACCTGATAAATGTGATAAGTGAGAGAATTGGACTCCAGGAAATAACATTCATCTCAATTTGACATGATTGCCGCAACTCAGCGATTACACTGGACGCTGTGGTAGTGCTTCATTTAAGAGTTTAGATTAATAAGTCATTCTTTACTGTGGGATCAATCCTATCCGTTATCGCGCGCTGAAGAAATAGCGACAGTTTCAAAAACTACATTTCATTGACTTTTTAACAGTATCAATCCGTTTGTGTTACAACGGTTGAGTCACATATTCGTACCAACATGTATTTCTTGATATCTCTCCTCAGTATTACTAGGTTGTATCGCTTTTAACAGCGAAACGATTGACTGTGGGACTTAATTGAACTGATTTTGGGCTGTGACCTTATAAATGTAAAAGTGAGAAAATTGGACTCCAAGAAATAACACTCTTCTTAATTTGACATGATTGCCGCAACTCAGGGATTACACTTGTCCCTGTGGTAGCGCTTCAGTTGAATATTAAGATAAAAAAGTCATTTTTTAGCCGTGGGACGAATCCTAACCGTTAGCGCGCCCTGAAGAAATAGAGACAGTTTCAAATATTACTTTTCACGGACTTTCTATCGATGTCAGTCCCTTTGAGTTACAACGGTTGGGTCACATATTCCTACCAACATGTATTTAGCGATATTTATCTGATATTACTAGGTTGCATTGCTTTTAACAGTGAAACGATTGAATGTGGGACTTAATTGAACTAACTTTGGACTGTGACCTGATAAATATGATAAATGAGACAATTGGACTCCAAGAAATAACATTCATCTTAATTTGACATGATTGCCAGAACTCAGCGATTACACTAGGCGCTGTGGTAGCGCTTCATTTAAAAATTTAGATAAATAAGTCAATTTTTACCGTGGGACCAATCCTAGCCGTTATCTCGCGCTGAAGAATAGCGACAGTTTCAAAAACTACATTTCATTGACTTTCTAACGGTGACAGTCCGTTTCATTTACAATGGTTGGGTCACATATTCGTACCAACATGTATTTAGCGATATTTTTCTGATATTACTAGATTGCATCGCTTTTAACAATGAAACAATTGACTGTGGGACTTAATTGAACTACTTTTGGACTGCGACCTGATAAATGTGATAAATGAGACAATTGGACCCCAAGAAATAACATTCTTCTCAATTTGATGTGCTTGCCGGAAGTCAACGATTACACTGGGCGCTGTGGTAGCGCTTGATTTATAAATTTAGATAAATAAGTCATTTTCACTGTGGGACCATTCCTAGCCGTTATCGCGCCCTGAAGAAATAGCGACACTTTCAAGAGCTACATTTCATTGACTTTCTAACGGTACCAATCCGCTTCAGTTACAACGGTTGCGTCACATATTCGTACCAACAAGTATTTAGCGATATTTTTCTGATATTACTAGATTGTATCGCTTTTAACAATGAAACGACTGACTGTGGGACTTAATTGAACTAACTTTGGACTGTGACCTGATAAATATTATAAGTGAGACAATTGATCTCCAAGAATTAAAATTCTTCTTAATTTGACATGATTGCCGGAACTCAGCGATTGCACTGGCCGCTGTGGTAGTGCTTCATTTAAGAGTTTAGATTAATAAGTCATTCTTTACTGTGGGACCAATCCTATCCGTTATCGCGCGCTGAAGAAAGAGCGACAGTTTCAAAAACTACATTTCATTGACTTTTTAACAGTATCAATCCGTTTGTGTTACAACGGTTGAGTCACATATTCGTACCAACATGTATTTCTTGATATCTTTCCGGTATTACTAGGTTGTATCGCTTTTAACAGTGAAACGATTGACTGTGGGACTTAATTGAACTGATTTTGGGCTGTGACCTTATAAATGTAAAAGTAAGACAATTGAACTCCAAGAAATAACACTTTTCTTAATTTGACATGATTGCCGCAACTCAGGGATTACACTGGTCCCTGTGGTAGCGCTTCAGTTGAAAATTATGATAAAAAAGTCATTTTTTAGCCGTGGGACGAATCCTAACCGTTACCGCGCGCTGAAGAAATAGAGACAGTTTCAAATATTACTTTTCACGGACTTTCTATCGATGTCAGTCCCTTTGAGTTACAACGGTTGGGTCACATATTCCTACCAACATGTATTTAGCGATATTTATCTGATATTACTAGGTTGCATCGCTTTTAACAGTGAAACGATTGAATGTGGGACTTAATTGAACTAACTTTGGACTGTGACCTGATAAATATGATAAATGAGACATTTAGACTCCAAGAAATAACATTCATCTCAATTTGACATGATTGCCAGAACTCAGCGATTACACTAGGCGCTGTGGTAGCGCTTCTTTTAAAAATTTAGATAAATAAGTCAATTTTTACCGTGGGACCAATCCTAACCGTTATCTCGCGCTGAAGAATAGCGACAGTTTCAAAAACTACATTTCATTGACTTTCTAACGGTGACAGTCCGTTTGATTTACAATGGTTGGGTCACATATTCGTACCAACATGTATTTAGCGATATTTTTCTGATGTTATTAGATTGCATCGCTTTTAACAATGAAACAATTGACTGTGGGACTTAATTGAACTACTTTTGGACTGCGACCTGATAAATGTGATAAATGAGACAATTGGACTCCAAGAAATAACATTCTTCTTAATTTGATGTGCTTGCCGGAACTCAGCGATTACACTGGGCGCTGTGGTAGCGCTTGATTTATAAATTTAGATAAATAAGTCATTTTCACTGTGGGACCAATCCTAGCCATTATCGCGCCCTGAAGAAATAGCGACACTTTCAAGAGCTACATTTCATTGACTTTCTAACGGTATCAATCCGCTTCAGTTACAACGGTTGCGTCACATATTCGTACCAACATGTATTTAGCGATATTTTTCTGTTATTACTAGGTTGCATCGCTTTTAACAGTGAAACGATTGAATTTGGGACTTAATTGAACTAACTTTGGACTGTGACCTGATGAATGTGATAAGTGAGAGAATTGGACTCCAAGAAATAACATTCATCTCAATTTGACATGATTGCCGCAACTCAGCGATTACAGCGATTGTGGTAGCGCTTCATTTAAAAATTTAGATAAATAAGTCATTCTTTACCGTGGGACCAATCCTAGCCGTTATCGCGCGCTGAAGAAATAGCGACAGTTTCAAAAACTAAATTTCATTGACTTTCTAACGGTGTCAGTTCGTTTCAGTTACAACGGTTGTGTCACATATTCGTACCAACATGTATTTAGCGATATTTTTCTGATATTACTAGATTGCATCGCTTAAAACAATGAAACAATTGACTGTGGGACTTAATTGAACTACTTTTGGACTGCGACCTGATAAATGTGATAAATGAGACAATTGGACTCCAAGAAATAACATTCTTCTTAATTTGATGTGCTTGCCGGAACTCAACAATTACACTGGGCGCTGTGGTAGCGCTTGATTTATAAATTTAGATAAATAAGTCATTTTCACTGTGGGACCAATCCTAGCCGTTATCGCGCCCTGAAGAAATAGCGACACTTTCAAGAGCTACATTTCATTGATTTTCTAACGGTACCAATCCGCTTCAGTTACAACGGTTGCGTCACATATTCGTAGCAACAAGTATTTAGCGATATTTATCTGTTATTACTACGTTGCATCGCTTTTAACAGTGAAACGATTGAATTTGAGACTTAATTGACCTAACTTTGAACGGTGACCTGATGAATGTGATAAGTGAGAGAATTGGACTCCAAGAAATAACATTCATCTCAATTTGACATGATTGCCGCAACTCAGCGATTACACTGGACGCTGTGGTAGCGCTTGATTTATAAATTTAGATAAATAAGTCATTTTCACTGTGGGACCAATCCTAGCCGTTATCGCGCGCTGAAGAAATAGCGACAGTTTCAAAAACTACATTTCATTGACTTTCTAACGGTACCAATCCGCTTCAGTTACAACGGTTGCGTCACATATTCGTACCAACAAGTATTTAGCGATATTTTTCTGATATTACTAGATTGTATCGCTTTTAACAATGAAACGACTGACTGTGGGACTTAATTGAACTAACTTTGGACTGTGACCTGCTAAATATTATAAGTGAGACAATTGATCTCCAAGAAATAACACTCTTCTTAATTTGACATGATTGCCGCAACTCAGGGATTACACTGGTCCCTGTGGTAGCGCTTCATTTAAAAATTTAGATAAATAAGTCAATTTTTACCGTGGGACCAATCCTAACCGTTATCTCGCGCTGAAGAATAGCGACAGTTTCAAAAACTACATTTCATTGACTTTCTAACGGTGACAGTCCGTTTCATTTACAATGGTTGGGTCACATATTCGTACCAACATGTATTTAGCGATATTTTTCTGATATTACTAGATTGCATCGCTTTTAACAATGAAACAATTGACTGTGGGACTTAATTGAACTACTTTTGGACTGCGACCTGATAAATGTGATAAATGAGACAATTGGACCCCAAGAAATAACATTCTTCTCAATTTGATGTGCTTGCCGGAACTCAACGATTACACTGGGCGCTGTGGTAGCGCTTGATTTATAAATTTAGATAAATAAGTCATTTTCACTGTGGGACCATTCCTAGCCGTTATCGCGCCCTGAAGAAATAGCGACACTTTCAAGAGCTACATTTCATTGACTTTCTAACGGTACCAATCCGCTTCAGTTACAACGGTTGCGTCACATATTCGTACCAACAAGTATTTAGCGATATTTTTCTGATATTACTAGATTGTATCGCTTTTAACAATGAAACGACTGACTGTGGGACTTAATTGAACTAACTTTGGACTGTGACCTGATAAATATTATAAGTGAGACAATTGATCTCCAAGAATTAAAATTCTTCTTAATTTGACATGATTGCCGGAACTCAGCGATTGCACTGGCCGCTGTGGTAGTGCTTCATTTAAGAGTTTAGATTAATAAGTCATTCTTTACTGTGGGACCAATCCTATCCGTTATCGCGCGCTGAAGAAAGAGCGACAGTTTCAAAAACTACATTTCATTGACTTTTTAACAGTATCAATCCGTTTGTGTTACAACGGTTGAGTCACATATTCGTACCAACATGTATTTCTTGATATCTTTCCGGTATTACTAGGTTGTATCGCTTTTAACAGTGAAACGATTGACTGTGGGACTTAATTGAACTGATTTTGGGCTGTGACCTTATAAATGTAAAAGTAAGACAATTGAACTCCAAGAAATAACACTCTTCTTAATTTGACATGATTGCCGCAACTCAGGGATTACACTGGTCCCTGTGGTAGCGCTTCAGTTGAAAATTATGATAAAAAAGTCATTTTTTAGCCGTGGGACGAATCCTAACCGTTACCGCGCGCTGAAGAAATAGAGACAGTTTCAAATATTACTTTTCACGGACTTTCTATCGATGTCAGTCCCTTTGAGTTACAACGGTTGGGTCACATATTCCTACCAACATGTATTTAGCGATATTTATCTGATATTACTAGGTTGCATCGCTTTTAACAGTGAAACGATTGAATGTGGGACTTAATTGAACTAACTTTGGACTGTGACCTGATAAATATGATAAATGAGACATTTAGACTCCAAGAAATAACATTCATCTCAATTTGACATGATTGCCAGAACTCAGCGATTACACTAGGCGCTGTGGTAGCGCTTCATTTAAAAATTTAGATAAATAAGTCAATTTTTGCCGTGGGACCAATCCTAACCGTTATCTCGCGCTGAAGAATAGCGACAGTTTCAAAAACTACATTTCATTGACTTTCTAACGGTGACAGTCCGTTTGATTTACAATGGTTGGGTCACATATTCGTACCAACATGTATTTAGCGATATTTTTCTGATATTATTAGATTGCATCGCTTTTAACAATGAAACAATTGACTGTGGGACTTAATTGAACTACTTTTGGACTGCGACCTGATAAATGTGATAAATGAGACAATTGGACTCCAAGAAATAACATTCTTCTTAATTTGATGTGCTTGCCGGAACTCAGCGATTACACTGGGCGCTGTGGTAGCGCTTGATTTATAAATTTAGATAAATAAGTCATTTTCACTGTGGGACCAATCCTAGCCATTATCGCGCCCTGAAGAAATAGCGACACTTTCAAGAGCTACATTTCATTGACTTTCTAACGGTATCAATCCGCTTCAGTTACAACGGTTGCGTCACATATTCGTACCAACATGTATTTAGCGATATTTTTCTGTTATTACTAGGTTGCATCGCTTTTAACAGTGAAACGATTGAATTTGGGACTTAATTGAACTAACTTTGGACTGTGACCTGATGAATGTGATAAGTGAGAGAATTGGACTCCAAGAAATAACATTCATCTCAATTTGACATGATTGCCGCAACTCAGCGATTACAGCGATTGTGGTAGCGCTTCATTTAAAAATTTAGATAAATAAGTCATTCTTTACCGTGGGACCAATCCTAGCCGTTATCGCGCGCTGAAGAAATAGCGAAAGTTTCAAAAACTAAATTTCATTGACTTTCTAACGGTGTCAGTTCGTTTCAGTTACAACGGTTGTGTCACATATTCGTACCAACATGTATTTAGCGATATTTTTCTGATATTACTAGACTGCATCGCTTAAAACAATGAAACAATTGACTGTGGGACTTAATTGAACTACTTTTGGACTGCGACCTGATAAATGTGATAAATGAGACAATTGGACTCCAAGAAATAACATTCTTCTTAATTTGATGTGCTTGCCGGAACTCAACGATTACACTGGGCGCTGTGGTAGCGCTTGATTTATAAATTTAGATAAATAAGTCATTTTCACTGTGGGACCAATCCTAGCCGTTATCGCGCCCTGAAGAAATAGCGACACTTTCAAGAGCTACATTTCATTGATTTTCTAACGGTACCAATCCGCTTCAGTTACAACGGTTGCGTCACATATTCGTAGCAACAAGTATTTAGCGATATTTATCTGTTATTACTACGTTGCATCGCTTTTAACAGTGAAACGATTGAATTTGAGACTTAATTGACCTAACTTTGAACTGTGACCTGATGAATGTGATAAGTGAGAGAATTGGACTCCAAGAAATAACATTCATCTCAATTTGACATGATTGCCGCAACTCAGCGATTACACTGGACGCTGTGGTAGCGCTTGATTTATAAATTTAGATAAATAAGTCATTTTCACTGTGGGACCAATCCTAGCCGTTATCGCGCGCTGAAGAAATAGCGACAGTTTCAAAAACTACATTTCATTGACTTTCTAACGGTACCAATCCGCTTCAGTTACAACGGTTGCGTCACATATTCGTACCAACAAGTATTTAGCGATATTTTTCTGATATTACTAGATTGTATCGCTTTTAACAATGAAACGACTGACTGTGGGACTTAATTGAACTAACTTTGGACTGTGACCTGATAAATATTATAAGTGAGACAATTGATCTCCAAGAAATAACACTCTTCTTAATTTGACATGATTGCCGCAACTCAGGGATTACACTGGTCCCTGTGGTAGCGCTTCAGTTGAAAATTAAGATAAAAAAGTCATTTTTTAGCCGTGGGACGAATCCTAACCGTTAGCGCGCGCTGAAGAAATAGAGACAGTTTCAAATATTACTTTTCACGGACTTTCTATCGATGTCAGTCCCTTTGAGTTACAACGGTTGGGTCACATATTGCTACCAACATGTATTTAGCGATATTTATCTGATATTACTAGGTTGCATCGCTTTTAACAGTAAAACGATTGAATGTGGGACTTAATTGAACTAACTTTGGACTGTGACCTGATAAATATGATAAATGAGACAATTGGACTCCAAGAAATTTAGATTCATCTTAATTTGACATGATTGCCAGAACTCAGCGATTACACTAGGCGCTGTGGTAGCGCTTCATTTAAAAATTTAGATAAATAAGTCAATTTTTACCGTGGGACCAATCCTAACCGTTATCTCGCGCTGAAGAATAGCGACAGTTTCAAAAACTACATTTCATTGACTTTCTAACGGTGACAGTCCGTTTGATTTACAATGGTTGGGTCACATATTCGTACCAACATGTATTTAGCGATATTTTTCTGATATTATTAGATTGCATCGCTTTTAACAATGAAACAATTGACTGTGGGACTTAATTGAACTACTTTTGGACTGCGACCTGATAAATGTGATAAATGAGACAATTGGACTCCAAGAAATAACATTCTTCTTAATTTGATGTGCTTGCCGGAACTCAGCGATTACACTGGGCGCTGTGGTAGCGCTTGATTTATAAATTTAGATAAATAAGTCATTTTCACTGTGGGACCAATCCTAGCCGTTATCGCGCCCTGAAGAAATAGCGACACTTTCAAGAGCTACATTTCATTGACTTTCTAACGGTATCAATCCGCTTCAGTTACAACAGTTGCGTCACATATTCGTACCAACAAGTATTTAGCGATATTTATCTGTTATTACTAGGTTGCATCGCTTTTAACAGTGAAACGATTGAATTTGGGACTTAATTGAACTAACTTTGGACTGTGACCTGATGAATGTGATAAGTGAGAGAATTGGACTCCAAGAAATAACATTCATCTCAATTTGACATGATTGCCGCAACTCAGCGATTACAGCGATTGTGGTAGCGCTTCATTTAAAAATTTAGATAAATAAGTCATTCTTTACCGTGGGACCAATCCTAGCCGTTATCGCGCGCTGAAGAAATAGCGACAGTTTCAAAAACTAAATTTCATTGACTTTCTAACGGTGTCAGTTCGTTTCAGTTACAACGGTTGGGTCACATATTCGTACCAACATGTATTTAGCGATAGTTTTCTGATATTACTAGATTGCATCGCTTTTAACAATGAAACGATTGGCTGTGGGACTTAATTGAACTAACTTTGGACTCTGACCTGATAAATATTATAAGTGAGACAATTGAACTCCAGAAAGTAACACTCTTCTTAATTTGACATTATTGCCGAAACTCAGCGATTGCACTGGGCGCTGTGGTAGCGCTTCATTTAAAAATTTAGAGAAATAAGTCAATTGTTACTGTGGAACCAATCCTAGCTGTTATCGCGCGCTGAAGAAATAGCGACAATTTCAAAAAGTACATTTCATTGACTTTCTAACGGTGTCAGTCCGTTTGAGTTACAATGGTTGGGTCACATATTCGTACCAACATGTATTTAGCGATATTTTTCTGATATTACTAGATTGCATCGCTTTTAACAATGAAACGACTGACTGTGGGACTTAATTGAACTAACTCTGGACTGTGACCTGATAAATATTATAAGTGACACAATTGAACTCCAAGAAGTAACATTCTTCTTAATTTGACATGATTGCCGGAACTCAGCGATTACACTGGGCGCTGTGGTAGCGCTTCATTTTAAAATTTAGATGAATAAGTCATTTTTTACTGTGGGAGCAATCCTAGCCGTTATCCCGCGCTGAAGAAATAGAGACAGTTTCAAAAACTACATTTCATTGACTTTTTAACAGTATCAATCCGTTTGTGTTACAACGGTTGAGTCACATATTCGTACCAACATGTATTTCGTGATATCTTTCCGGTATTACTAGGTTGTATCGCTTTTAACAGTGAAAAGATTGACTGTGGGACTTAATTGAACTGATTTTGGGCTGTGACCTTATAAATGAAAAAGTAAGTCAATTGGACTCCAAGAAAAAAAATTCTTCTAAATTTGACATGATTGCAGCAACTCAGGGATTACACTGGTCCATGTGGTAGCGCTTCATTAAAAAATTTAGATAAATAAGTCATTTTTTAGCCGTGGGACGAATCCTAGCCGTTATCACGCGCTGAAGAATAGCGACAGTTTCAAAAAATACATTTCATTGGCTTTCTAACGGAGTCAGTCCGTGTGAGTTACAATGGTTGGGTCACATATTCGTACTAACATGTATTTCGTGATATCTTTCCGGTATTACTAGGTTGTATCGCTTTTAACAGTGAAACGATTGACTGTGCGACTTAATTGAACTGATTTTGGGCTGTGACCTTATAAATGAAAAAGTAAGACAATTGGACTCCAAGAAATAACATTCTTCTTAATTTGACATGATTGCCGTAACTCAGCGATCACACTGGTCCCTGTGGTAGCGCTTCATTTGAAAATTAAGATAAAAAAGTCACTTTTTAACCGTGGGACGAATCCTAGCCGTTAGCGCGCGCTGAAGAAATAGCAAAAGTTTCAAAAACTACATTTCATTGACTTTCTAAAGGTGTCAGTCCATTTGAGTTACAACGGTTGGGTCAGATATTCGTACTAACATGTATTTAGCGATATTTTTCTCATATTAATAGGTTGCATTGCTTTTAACAATGAAACGATTGACTGTGGGACTAAATTGAACTGATTTTGGACTGTAACGTTATAAATGTTATAAGTGAGACAATTGGACTACAAGAAATAACATTTTTCTTAATTTGACATGATTGCCGGAACTCAGCGATTACACTGGGCGCTGTGGTAGCGCTTCATTTAAAAATTTAGATGAATAAGTCATTTTTTACTGTGGGACCAATCCTAGCCGTTATCCCGTGCTGAAGAAATTGAGACAGTTTCAAAAACTACATTTCATTGACTTTCTAACATTATCAATCCGTTTGTGTTACAACGGTTGAGTCACATATTCGTACCAACATGTATTTCGTGATATCTTTCCGGTATTACCAGGTTGCATTGCTTTTAACAATGAAACGATTGACTGTGGGACTAAATTGAACTGATTTTGGACTGTGACGTTATAAATCTTATAAGTGAGACAATTGGACTCTAAGAAATAACATTTTTCTTATTTTGACATGATTGCCGGAACTCAGCGATTACACTGGGCGCTGTGGTAGCGCTTCATTTAGAAATTTAGATGAATAAGTCATTTTTTACTGTGGGAGCAATCCTAGCCGTTATCCCGCGCTGAAGAATAGCGACAGTTTCAAAAACTACATTTCATTGACTTTCTAACGGAGTCAGTCCGTTTGAGTTACAATGGTTGGGTCACATATTCGTACCAACATGTATTTAGCGATATTTTTCTGATATTACTAGGTTGCATCGCTTTTAACTATGAAACGATTGACTATGGGACTTAATTGAACTAACTTTGGACTCTCACCTGATAAATGTGATAAAGGAGACAATTGGACTCCAAGAAATAACATTCATCTTAATTTGACATGATTGCCGCAACTCAGCGATTACACTGGGCGCTGTGGTAGCGCTTCATTTAAAAATTTATATAAATAAGTCATTTTTTACTGTGGGACCAATCCTAGCCGTTATCCCGCGCTGAAGAAATAGAGACAGTTTCAAAAACTACATTTCATTGAATTTCTAACAGCATCAATCCGTTTGGGTTACAACGTTTGAGTCACATACTCGTACCAACATGTATTTCGTGATATCTTTCCGGTATTACTAGGTTGTATCGCTTTTAACAGTGAAACGATTGACTGTGCGACTTAATTGAACTAACTTTGGACTCTCACCTGATAAATGTGATAAAGGAGACAATTGGACTCCAAGAAATAACATTCATCTTAATTTGACATGATTGCCGCAACTCAGCGATTACACTGGGCGCTGTGGTAGCGCTTCATTTAAAAATTTATATAAATAAGTCATTTTTTACTGTGGGACCAATCCTAGCCGTTATCCCGCGCTGAAGAAATAGAGACAGTTTCAAAAACTACATTTCATTGAATTTCTAACAGCATCAATCCGTTTGGGTTACAACGTTTGAGTCACATACTCGTACCAACATGTATTTCGTGATATCTTTCCGGTATTACTAGGTTGTATCGCTTTTAACAGTGAAACGATTGACTGTGCGACTTAATTGAACTGATTTTGGGCTGTGACCTTATAAATGAAAAAGTAAGACAATTGGACTCCAAGAAATAACATTCTTCTTAATTTGACATGATTGCCGTAACTCAGCGATCACACTGGTCCCTGTGGTAGCGCTTCATTTGAAAATTAAGATAAAAAAGTCACTTTTTAACCGTGGGACGAATCCTAGCCGTTATCGCGCGCTGAAGAAATAGCAAAAGTTTCAAAAACTACATTTCATTGACTTTCTAAAGGTGTCAGTCCATTTGAGTTACAACGGTTGGGTCAGATATTCGTACTAACATGTATTTAGCGATATTTTTCTCATATTAATAGGTTGCATTGCTTTTAACAATGAAACGATTGACTGTGGGACTAAATTGAACTGATTTTGGACTGTAACGTTATAAATGTTATAAGTGAGACAATTGGACTACAAGAAATAACATTTTTCTTAATTTGACATGATTGCCGGAACTCAGCGATTACACTGGGCGCTGTGGTAGCGCTTCATTTAAAAATTTAGATGAATAAGTCATTTTTTACTGTGGGACCAATCCTAGCCGTTATCCCGTGCTGAAGAAATTGAGACAGTTTCAAAAACTACATTTCATTGACTTTCTTACATTATCAATCCGTTTGTGTTACAACGGTTGAGTCACATATTCGTACCAACATGTATTTCGTGATATCTTTCCGGTATTACTAAGTTGCATTGCTTTTAACAATGAAACGATTGACTGTGGGACTAAATTGAACTGATTTTGGACTGTGACGTTATAAATCTTATAAGTGAGACAATTGGACTCCAAGATATAACATTCTTCTTATTTTGATGTGCTTGCCGGAACTCAGCGATTACACTGGGCGCTGTGGTAGCGCTTCATTTAAAATATTAGATAAATAAGTCATTTTTTACTGTCGGACCAATCCTAGCCGTTATCCCGCGCTGAAGAAACAGAGACAGTTTCAAATACTACATTTCACTGACTTTCTACAATGTCAGTCCGTTGGAGTTGCAACGGTTGTGTCACACATTCGTACCAACATGTATTTAGCGATATTTTTCTGATATTACTAGATTGCATCGCTTTTAACAATGAAACGATTGACTGTGGGACTTAATTGAACTATCTTTGAATTGCGACCTGATAAATGTGATAAATGAGACAATTGGACTCCAAGAAATAACATTCTTCTTAATTTGATGTGCTTGCCGGAACTCAGCGATTACACTGGGCGCTGTGGTAGCGCTTCATTTAAAATATTAGATAAATAAGTCATTTTTTACTGTGGGACCAATCCTAGCCGTTATCCCGCGCTGAAGAAACAGAGACAGTTTCAAATACTACATTTCACTGACTTTCTACAATGTCAGTCCGTTGGAGTTGCAACGGTTGTGTCACACATTCGTACCAACATGTATTTAGCGATATTTATCTGTTATTACTAGGTTGCATCGCTTTTAACAGTGAAACGATTGAATGTTGGACTTAATTGAACTAACTTTGGACTGTGACCTGATAAATATGATAAATGAGACAATTGGACTCCAAGAAATAACATTCATCTTAATTTGACATGATTGCCGGAACTCAGCGATTACATTGGGCGCTGTGGTAGCGCTTCATTTAAAAATCCTAGCCGTTATCGCGCGCTGAAGAAACAGAGACAGTTTCAAAAACTACGTTTCATTGACTTTCTAACAGTATCAATCCGTTTGAGTTACAACGGTTGAGTCACATATTCGTACCAACATGTATTTCGTGATATCTTTCCGGTATTACTAGGTTGTGTCGCTTTTAACATTGAAACGATTGACTGTGGGACTTTATTGAACTGATTTTGGGCTGTGACCTAATAAATGTGATAAATGAGACAATTGGACTCCAAAAAATAACATTCATCCTAATTTGACATGATTGCCGGAACTCAGCGATTACACTGGGCGCTGTGGTACCGCTTTATTTAAGAGTTTAGATAAATAAGTCATTCTTTACTGTGGGACCAATCCTAACCGTTATCGCGCACTGAAGAAATAGCGACTTTTTAAAAAAGTACAATTCATTGACTTTCTAACAGTATCAATCCGTTTGAGTACAACGGTTGAGTCACATATTCGTACCAACATGTATTTAGCGATATTTTTCTCATATTAATAGGTTGCATTGCTTTTAACAATGAAACGATTGACTGTGGGACTAAATTGAACTGATTTTGGACTGTGACGTTATAAATCTTATAAGTGAGACAATTTGACTCCAAGAAATAACATTCTTCTTATTTTGACATGATTGCCGTAACTCAGCGATCACATTGGTCCCTGTGGTAGCGCTTCATTTGAAAATTAAGATAAAAAAGTCACATTTTAACCGTGGGACGAATCCTAGCCGTTAGCGCGCGCTGAAGAAATAGCAAAAGTTTCAAAAACTACATTTCATTGACTTTCTAAAGGTGTCAGTCCATTTGAGTTACAACGGTTGGGTCAGATATTCGTACTAACATGTATTTAGCGATATTTTTCTCATATTAATAGGTTGCATTGCTTTTAACAATGAAACGATTGACTGTGGGACTAAATTGAACAGATTTTGGACTGTAACGTTATAAATGTTATAAGTGAGACAATTGGACTACAAGAAATAACATTTTTCTTATTTTGACATGATTGCCGGAACTCAGCGATTACACTGGGCGCTGTGGTAGCGCTTCATTTAGAAATTTAGATGAATAAGTCATTTTTTACTGTGGGACCAATCCTAGCCGTTATCCCGCGCTGAAGAAATAGAGACAGTTTCAAAACCTACATTTCATTGACTTTCTAACGTTATCTGTCCGTTTGAGTTACAATGGTTGGGTCACATATTCGTACCAACATGTATTTAGCGATATTTTTCTGATATTACTAGATTGCATCGCTTTTAACAATGAAACGATTGACTGTGGGACTTAATTGAACTATCTTTGGATTGCGACCTGATAAATGTGATAAATGAGACAATTGGACTCCAAGAAATAACATTCTTCTTAATTTGATGTGCTTGCCGGAACTCAGCGATTACACTGGGCGCTGTGGTGGCGCTTCATTTAAAAATTTAGATAAATAAGTCATTTTTTACTGTGGGACCAATCCTAGCCGTTATCCCGCGCTGAAGAAACAGAGACAGTTTCAAATACTACATTTCACTGACTTTCTATAATGTCAGTCCGTTGGAGTTGCAACGGTTGTGTCACACATTCGTACCAACATGTATTTAGCGATATTTATCTGTTATTACTAGGTTGCATCGCTTTTAACAGTGAAACGATTGAATGTTGGACTTAATTGAACTAACTTTGGACTATGACCTGATAAATGTGATAAATGAGACAATTGGAATCCAAAAAATAACATTCATCTTAATTTGACATGATTGCCGGAACTCAGCGATTACACTGGGCGCTGTGGTAGCGCTTCATTTAAAAATCCTAGCCGTTATCCCGCGCTGAAGAAACAGAGACAGTTTCAAAAACTACGTTTCATTGACTTTCTAACAGTATCAATCCGTTTGAGTTACAACGGTTGAGTCACATATTCGTACCAACATGTATTTCGTGATATCTTTCCGGTATTACTAGCTTGTATCGCTTTTAACATTGAAACGATTGACTGTGGGACTTTATTGAACTGATTTTGGGCTGTGGCCTAATAAATGTGATAAATGAGACAATTGGACTCCAAGAAATAACATTCATCTTCATTTGACATGATTGCCGAAACTCAGCGATTACACTGGGCGCTGTGGTACCGCTTCATTTAAGAGTTTAGATAAATAAGTCATTCTTTACTGTGGGACCAATCCTAACCGTTATCGCGCACTGAAGAAATAGCGACAGTTTCAAAAACTACACTTCATTGACTTTCTAACAGTATCAATCCGTTTGAGTACAACGGTTGAGTCACATATTCGTACCAACATGTATTTAGCGATATTTTTCTCATATTAATAGGTTGCATTGCTTTTAACAATGAAACGATTGACTGTGGGACTAAATTGAACTGATTTTGGACTGTGACGTTATAAATCTTATAAGTGAGACAATTGGACTCCAAGAAATAACATTTTTCTTATTTTGACATGATTGCCGGAAATCAGCGATTACACTGGGCGCTGTGGTAGCGCTTCATTTAGAAATTTAAATGAATAAGTCATTTTTTACTGTGGGACCAAACCTAGCCGTTATCCCGCGCTGAAGAAATAGAAACAGTTTCAAAAACTACATTTCATTGACTTTCTAACGGAGTCTGTCCGTTTGAGTTACAATGGTTGGGTCACAAATTCGTACCAACATGTATTTAGCGATATTTTTCTGATATTACTAGATTGCATCGCTTTTAACAATGAAGCGATTGACTGTGGGACTTAATTGAACTATCTTTGGACTGCGACCTGATAAATGTGATAAATGAGACAATTGGACTCCAAGAAATAACACTCTTCTTAATTTGATGTGCTTGCCGGAACTCAGCGATTACACTGGGCGCTGTGGTAGCGTTTCATTTAAAAATTTAGATAAATAAGTCATTTTTTACTGTGGGCCCAATCCTAGCCGTTATCCCGCGCTGAAGAAACAGAGACAGTTTCAAATACTACATTTCACTGACTTTCTACCATGTCAGTCCGTAGGAGTTGCAACGGTTGTGTCACACATTCGTACCAACATGTATTTAGCGATATTTATCTGTTATTACTAGGTTGCATCGCTTTTAACAGTGAAACGATTGAATGTTGGACTTAATTGAACTAACTTTGGACTGTGACCTGATAAATATGATAAATGAGACAATTGGACTCCAAGAAATAACATTCATCTTAATTTGACATGATTGCCGGAACTTAGCGATTACATTGGGCGCTGTGGTAGCGCTTCATTTAAAAATCCTAGCTGTTATCGCGCGCTGAAGAAACAGAGACAGTTTCAAAAACTACGTTTCATTGACTTTCTAACAGTATCAATCCGTTTGAGTTACAACGGTTGAGTCACATATTCGTACCAACATGTATTTCGTGATATCTTTCCGGTAATACTAGGTTGTGTCGCTTTTAACATTGAAACGATTGACTGTGGGACTTTATTGAACTGATTTTGGGCTGTGACCTAATAAATGTGATAAATGAGACAATTGGACTCCAAAAAATAACATTCATCTTAATTTGACATGATTGCCGGAACTCAGCGATTACACTGGGCGCTGTGGTACCGCTTTATTTAAGAGTTTAGATAAATAAGTCATTCTTTACTGTGGGACCAATCCTAACCGTTATCGCGCACTGAAGAAATAGCGACATTTTCAAAAACTACAATTCATTGACTTTCTAACAGTATCAATCCGTTTGAGTACAACGGTTGAGTCACATATTCGTACCAACATGTATTTAGCGATATTTTTCTCATATTAATAGGTTGCATTGCTTTTAACAATGAAACGATTGACTGTGGGACTAAATTGAACTGATTTTGGACTGTGACGTTATAAATCTTATAAGTGAGACAATTTGACTCCAAGAAATAACACTCTTCTTAATTTGATGTGCTTGCCGGAACTCAGCGATTACACTGGGCGCTGTGGTAGCGTTTCATTTAAAAATTTAGATAAATAAGTCATTTTTTACTGTGGGCCCAATCCTAGCCGTTATCCCGCGCTGAAGAAACAGAGACAGTTTCAAATACTACATTTCACTGACTTTCTACCATGTCAGTCCGTTGGAGTTGCAACGGTTGTGTCACACATTCGTACCAACATGTATTTAGCGATATTTATCTGTTATTACTAGGTTGCATCGCTTTTAACAGTGAAACGATTGAATGTTGGACTTAATTGAACTAACTTTGGACTGTGACCTGATAAATATGATAAATGAGACAATTGGACTCCAAGAAATAACATTCATCTTAATTTGACATGATTGCCGGAACTTAGCGATTACATTGGGCGCTGTGGTAGCGCTTCATTTAAAAATCCTAGCTGTTATCGCGCGCTGAAGAAACAGAGACAGTTTCAAAAACTACGTTTCATTGACTTTCTAACAGTATCAATCCGTTTGAGTTACAACGGTTGAGTCACATATTCGTACTAACATGTATTTCGTGATATCTTTCCGGTATTACTAGGTTGTGTCGCTTTTAACATTGAAACGATTGACTGTGGGACTTTATTGAACTGATTTTGGGCTGTGACCTAATAAATGTGATAAATGAGACAATTGGACTCGAAAAAATTACATTCATCTTAATTTGACATGATTGCCGGAACTCAGCGATTACACTGGGCGCTGTGGTACCGCTTTATTTAAGAGTTTAGATAAATAAGTCATTCTTTACTGTGGGACCAATCCTAACCGTTATCGCGCACTGAAGAAATAGCGACATTTTCAAAAACTACAATTCATTGACTTTCTAACAGTATCAATCCGTTTGTGTTACAACGGTTGAGTCACATATTCGTACCAACATGTATTTCGTGATATCTTTCCGGTATTACTAAGTTGCATTGCTTTTAACAATGAAACGATTGACTGTGGGACTAAATTGAACTGATTTTGGACTGTGACCTTATAAATCTTATAAGTGAGACAATTGGACTCCAAGATATAACATTTTTCTTATTTTGATGTGCTTGCCGGAACTCAGCGATTGCACTGGGCGCTGTGGTAGCGCTTCATTTAAAATATTAGATAAATAAGTCATTTTTTACTGTGGGACCAATCCTAGCCGTTATCCCGCGCTGAAGAAACAGAGACAGTTTCAAATACTACATTTCACTGACTTTCTACAATGTCAGTCCGTTGGAGTTGCAACGGTTGTGTCACACATTCGTACCAACATGTATTTAGCGATATTTTTCTGATATTACTAGATTGCATCGCTTTTAACAATGAAACGATTGACTGTGGGACTTAATTGAACTATCTTTGAATTGCGACCTGATAAATGTGATAAATGAGACAATTGGACTCCAAGAAATAACATTCTTCTTAATTTGATGTGCTTGCCGGAACTCAGCGATTACACTGGGCGCTGTGGTAGCGCTTCATTTAAAATATTAGATAAATAAGTCATTTTTTACTGTGGGACCAATCCTAGCCGTTATCCCGCGCTGAAGAAACAGAGACAGTTTCAAATACTACATTTCACTGACTTTCTACAATGTCAGTCCGTTGGAGTTGCAACGGTTGTGTCACACATTCGTACCAACATGTATTTAGCGATATTTATCTGTTATTACTAGGTTGCATCGCTTTTAACAGTGAAACGATTGAATGTTGGACTTAATTGAACTAACTTTGGACTGTGACCTGATAAATATGATAAATGAGACAATTGGACTCCAAGAAATAACATTCATCTTAATTTGACATGATTGCCGGAACTCAGCGATTACATTGGGCGCTGTGGTAGCGCTTCATTTAAAAATCCTAGCCGTTATCGCGCGCTGAAGAAACAGAGACAGTTTCAAAAACTACGTTTCATTGACTTTCTAACAGTATCAATCCGTTTGAGTTACAACGGTTGAGTCACATATTCGTACCAACATGTATTTCGTGATATCTTTCCGGTATTACTAGGTTGTGTCGCTTTTAACATTGAAACGATTGACTGTGGGACTTTATTGAACTGATTTTGGGCTGTGACCTAATAAATGTGATAAATGAGACAATTGGACTCCAAGAAATAACATTTTTCTTATTTTGACATGATTGCCGGAAATCAGCGATCACATTGGTCCCTGTGGTAGCGCTTCATTTGAAAATTAAGATAAAAAAGTCACATTTTAACCGTGGGACGAATCCTAGCCGTTAGCGCGCGCTGAAGAAATAGCAAAAGTTTCAAAAACTACATTTCATTGACTTTCTAAAGGTGTCAGTCCATTTGAGTTACAACGGTTGGGTCAGATATTCGTACTAACATGTATTTAGCGATATTTTTCTCATATTAATAGGTTGCATTGCTTTTAACAATGAAACGATTGACTGTGGGACTAAATTGAACAGATTTTGGACTGTAACGTTATAAATGTTATAAGTGAGACAATTGGACTACAAGAAATAACATTTTTCTTATTTTGACATGATTGCCGGAACTCAGCGATTACACTGGGCGCTGTGGTAGCGCTTCATTTAGAAATTTAGATGAATAAGTCATTTTTTACTGTGGGACCAATCCTAGCCGTTATCCCGCGCTGAAGAAATAGAGACAGTTTCAAAACCTACATTTCATTGACTTTCTAACGTTATCTGTCCGTTTGAGTTACAATGGTTGGGTCACATATTCGTACCAACATGTATTTAGCGATATTTTTCTGATATTACTAGATTGCATCGCTTTTAACAATGAAACGATTGACTGTGGGACTTAATTGAACTATCTTTGGATTGCGACCTGATAAATGTGATAAATGAGACAATTGGACTCCAAGAAATAACATTCTTCTTAATTTGATGTGCTTGCCGGAACTCAGCGATTACACTGGGCGCTGTGGTAGCGCTTCATTTAAAAATTTAGATAAATAAGTCATTTTTTACTGTGGGACCAATCCTAGCCGTTATCCCGCGCTGAAGAAACAGAGACAGTTTCAAATACTACATTTCACTGACTTTCTACAATGTCAGTCCGTTGGAGTTGCAACGGTTGTGTCACACATTCGTACCAACATGTATTTAGCGATATTTATCTGTTATTACTAGGTTGCATCGCTTTTAACAGTGAAACGATTGAATGTTGGACTTAATTGAACTAACTTTGGACTATGACCTGATAAATGTGATAAATGAGACAATTGGAATCCAAAAAATAACATTCATCTTAATTTGACATGATTGCCGGAACTCAGCGATTACACTGGGCGCTGTGGTAGCGCTTCATTTAAAAATCCTAGCCGTTATCCCGCGCTGAAGAAACAGAGACAGTTTCAAAAACTACGTTTCATTGACTTTCTAACAGTATCAATCCGTTTGAGTTACAACGGTTGAGTCACATATTCGTACCAACATGTATTTCGTGATATCTTTCCGGTATTACTAGCTTGTATCGCTTTTAACATTGAAACGATTGACTGTGGGACTTTATTGAACTGATTTTGGGCTGTGGCCTAATAAATGTGATAAATGAGACAATTGGACTCCAAGAAATAACATTCATCTTCATTTGACATGATTGCCGAAACTCAGCGATTACACTGGGCGCTGTGGTACCGCTTCATTTAAGAGTTTAGATAAATAAGTCATTCTTTACTGTGGGACCAATCCTAACCGTTATCGCGCACTGAAGAAATAGCGACAGTTTCAAAAACTACACTTCATTGACTTTCTAACAGTATCAATCCGTTTGAGTACAACGGTTGAGTCACATATTCGTACCAACATGTATTTAGCGATATTTTTCTCATATTAATAGGTTGCATTGCTTTTAACAATGAAACGATTGACTGTGGGACTAAATTGAACTGATTTTGGACTGTGACGTTATAAATCTTATAAGTGAGACAATTGGACTCCAAGAAATAACATTTTTCTTATTTTGACATGATTGCCGGAAATCAGCGATTACACTGGGCGCTGTGGTAGCGCTTCATTTAGAAATTTAAATGAATAAGTCATTTTTTACTGTGGGACCAAACCTAGCCGTTATCCCGCGCTGAAGAAATAGAAACAGTTTCAAAAACTACATTTCATTGACTTTCTAACGGAGTCTGTCCGTTTGAGTTACAATGGTTGGGTCACAAATTCGTACCAACATGTATTTAGCGATATTTTTCTGATATTACTAGATTGCATCGCTTTTAACAATGAAGCGATTGACTGTGGGACTTAATTGAACTATCTTTGGACTGCGACCTGATAAATGTGATAAATGAGACAATTGGACTCCAAGAAATAACACTCTTCTTAATTTGATGTGCTTGCCGGAACTCAGCGATTACACTGGGCGCTGTGGTAGCGTTTCATTTAAAAATTTAGATAAATAAGTCATTTTTTACTGTGGGCCCAATCCTAGCCGTTATCCCGCGCTGAAGAAACAGAGACAGTTTCAAATACTACATTTCACTGACTTTCTACCATGTCAGTCCGTAGGAGTTGCAACGGTTGTGTCACACATTCGTACCAACATGTATTTAGCGATATTTATCTGTTATTACTAGGTTGCATCGCTTTTAACAGTGAAACGATTGAATGTTGGACTTAATTGAACTAACTTTGGACTGTGACCTGATAAATATGATAAATGAGACAATTGGACTCCAAGAAATAACATTCATCTTAATTTGACATGATTGCCGGAACTTAGCGATTACATTGGGCGCTGTGGTAGCGCTTCATTTAAAAATCCTAGCTGTTATCGCGCGCTGAAGAAACAGAGACAGTTTCAAAAACTACGTTTCATTGACTTTCTAACAGTATCAATCCGTTTCAGTTACAACGGTTGAGTCACATATTCGTACCAACATGTATTTCGTGATATCTTTCCGGTATTACTAGGTTGTGTCGCTTTTAACATTGAAACGATTGACTGTGGGACTTTATTGAACTGATTTTGGGCTGTGACCTAATAAATGTGATAAATGAGACAATTGGACTCCAAAAAATAACATTCATCTTAATTTGACATGATTGCCGGAACTCAGGGATTACACTGGGCGCTGTGGTACCGCTTTATTTAAGAGTTTAGATAAATAAGTCATTCTTTACTGTGGGACCAATCCTAACCGTTATCGCGCACTGAAGAAATAGCGACATTTTCAAAAACTACAATTCATTGACTTTCTAACAGTATCAATCCGTTTGAGTACAACGGTTGAGTCACATATTCGTACCAACATGTATTTAGCGATATTTTTCTCATATTAATAGGTTGCATTGCTTTTAACAATGAAACGATTGACTGTGGGACTAAATTGAACTGATTTTGGACTGTGACGTTATAAATCTTATAAGTGAGACAATTTGACTCCAAGAAATAACACTCTTCTTAATTTGATGTGCTTGCCGGAACTCAGCGATTACACTGGGCGCTGTGGTAGCGTTTCATTTAAAAATTTAGATAAATAAGTCATTTTTTACTGTGGGCCCAATCCTAGCCGTTATCCCGCGCTGAAGAAACAGAGACAGCTTCAAATACTACATTTCACTGACTTTCTACCATGTCAGTCCGTTGGAGTTGCAACGGTTGTGTCACACATTCGTACCAACATGTATTTAGCGATATTTATCTGTTATTACTAGGTTGCATCGCTTTTAACAGTGAAACGATTGAATGTTGGACTTAATTGAACTAACTTTGGACTGTGACCTGATAAATATGATAAATGAGACAATTGGACTCCAAGAAATAACATTCATCTTAATTTGACATGATTGCCGGAACTTAGCGATTACATTGGGCGCTGTGGTAGCGCTTCATTTAAAAATCCTAGCTGTTATCGCGCGCTGAAGAAACAGAGACAGTTTCAAAAACTACGTTTCATTGACTTTCTAACAGTATCAATCCGTTTGAGTTACAACGGTTGAGTCACATATTCGTACTAACATGTATTTCGTGATATCTTTCCGGTATTACTAGGTTGTGTCGCTTTTAACATTGAAACGATTGACTGTGGGACTTTATTGAACTGATTTTGGGCTGTGACCTAATAAATGTGATAAATGAGACAATTGGACTCCAAAAAATAACATTCATCTTAATTTGACATGATTGCCGGAACTCAGCGATTACACTGGGCGCTGTGGTACCGCTTTATTTAAGAGTTTAGATAAATAAGTCATTCTTTACTGTGGGACCAATCCTAACCGTTATCGCGCACTGAAGAAATAGCGACATTTTCAAAAACTACAATTCATTGACTTTCTAACAGTATCAATCCGTTTGTGTTACAACGGTTGAGTCACATATTCGTACCAACATGTATTTCGTGATATCTTTCCGGTATTACTAAGTTGCATTGCTTTTAACAATGAAACGATTGACTGTGGGACTAAATTGAACTGATTTTGGACTGTGACGTTATAAATCTTATAAGTGAGACAATTGGACTCCAAGATATAACATTTTTCTTATTTTGATGTGCTTGCCGGAACTCAGCGATTACACTGGGCGCTGTGGTAGCGCTTCATTTAAAATATTAGATAAATAAGTCATTTTTTACTGTGGGACCAATCCTAGCCGTTATCCCGCGCTGAAGAAACAGAGACAGTTTCAAATACTACATTTCACTGACTTTCTACAATGTCAGTCCGTTGGAGTTGCAACGGTTGTGTCACACATTCGTACCAACATGTATTTAGCGATATTTTTCTGATATTACTAGATTGCATCGCTTTTAACAATGAAACGATTGACTGTGGGACTTAATTGAACTATCTTTGAATTGCGACCTGATAAATGTGATAAATGAGACAATTGGACTCCAAGAAATAACATTCTTCTTAATTTGATGTGCTTGCCGGAACTCAGCGATTACACTGGGCGCTGTGGTAGCGCTTCATTTATTAGATAAATAAGTCATTTTTTACTGTGGGACCAATCCTAGCCGTTATCCCGCGCTGAAGAAACAGAGACAGTTTCAAATACTACATTTCACTGACTTTCTACAATGTCAGTCCGTTGGAGTTGCAACGGTTGTGTCACACATTCGTACCAACATGTATTTAGCGATATTTATCTGTTATTACTAGGTTGCATCGCTTTTAACAGTGAAACGATTGAATGTTGGACTTAATTGAACTAACTTTGGACTGTGACCTGATAAATATGATAAATGAGACAATTGGACTCCAAAAAATAACATTCATCTTAATTTGACATGATTGCCGGAACTCAGCGATTACACTGGGCGCTGTGGTACCGCTTTATTTAAGAGTTTAGATAAATAAGTCATTCTTTACTGTGGGACCAATCCTAACCGTTATCGCGCACTGAAGAAATAGCGACAATTTCAAAAACTACAATTCATTGACTTTCTAACAGTATCAATCCGTTTGTGTTACAACGGTTGAGTCACATATTCGTACCAACATGTATTTCGTGATATCTTTCCGGTATTACTAAGTTGCATTGCTTTTAACAATGAAACGATTGACTGTGGGACTAAATTGAACTGATTTTGGACTGTGACGTTATAAATCTTATAAGTGAGACAATTGGACTCCAAGATATAACATTTTTCTTATTTTGATGTGCTTGCCGGAACTCAGCGATTACACTGGGCGCTGTGGTAGCGCTTCATTTAAAATATTAGATAAATAAGTCATTTTTTACTGTGGGACCAATCCTAGCCGTTATCCCGCGCTGAAGAAACAGAGACAGTTTCAAATACTACATTTCACTGACTTTCTACAATGTCAGTCCGTTGGAGTTGCAACGGTTGTGTCACACATTCGTACCAACATGTATTTAGCGATATTTTTCTGATATTACTAGATTGCATCGCTCTTAACAATGAAACGATTGACTGTGGGACTTAATTGAACTATCTTTGAATTGCGACCTGATAAATGTGATAAATGAGACAATTGGACTCCAAGAAATAACATTCTTCTTAATTTGATGTGCTTGCCGGAACTCAGCGATTACACTGGGCGCTGTGGTAGCGCTTCATTTAAAATATTAGATAAATAAGTCATTTTTTACTGTGGGACCAATCCTAGCCGTTATCCCGCGCTGAAGAAACAGAGACAGTTTCAAATACTACATTTCACTGACTTTCTACAATGTCAGTCCGTTGGAGTTGCAACGGTTGTGTCACACATTCGTACCAACATGTATTTAGCGATATTTATCTGTTATTACTAGGTTGCATCGCTTTTAACAGTGAAACGATTGAATGTTGGACTTAATTGAACTAACTTTGGACTGTGACCTGATAAATATGATAAATGAGACAATTGGACTCCAAGAAATAACATTCATCTTAATTTGACATGATTGCCGGAACTCAGCGATTACATTGGGCGCTGTGGTAGCGCTTCATTTAAAAATCCTAGCCGTTATCGCGCGCTGAAGAAACAGAGACAGTTTCAAAAACTACGTTTCATTGACTTTCTAACAGTATCAATCTGTTTGAGTTACAACGGTTGAGTCACATATTCGTACCAACATGTATTTCGTGATATCTTTCCGGTATTACTAGGTTGTGTCGCTTTTAACATTGAAACGATTGACTGTGGGACTTTATTGAACTGATTTTGGGCTGTGACCTAATAAATGTGATAAATGAGACAATTGGACTCCAAAAAATAACATTCATCCTAATTTGACATGATTGCCGGAACTCAGCGATTACACTGGGCGCTGTGGTACCGCTTTATTTAAGAGTTTAGATAAATAAGTCATTCTTTACTGTGGGACCAATCCTAACCGTTATCGCGCACTGAAGAAAAAGCGACTTTTTAAAAAAGTACAATTCATTGACTTTCTAACAGTATCAATCCGTTTGAGTACAACGGTTGAGTCACATATTCGTACCAACATGTATTTAGCGATATTTTTCTCATATTAATAGGTTGCATTGCTTTTAACAATGAAACGATTGACTGTGGGACTAAATTGAACTGATTTTGGACTGTGACGTTATAAATCTTATAAGTGAGACAATTTGACTCCAAGAAATAACATTCTTCTTATTTTGACATGATTGCCGTAACTCAGCGATCACATTGGTCCCTGTGGTAGCGCTTCATTTGAAAATTAAGATAAAAAAGTCACATTTTAACCGTGGGACGAATCCTGGCCGTTAGCGCGCGCTGAAGAAATAGCAAAAGTTTCAAAAACTACATTTCATTGACTTTCTAAAGGTGTCAGTCCATTTGAGTTACAACGGTTGGGTCAGATATTCGTACTAACATGTATTTAGCGATATTTTTCTCATATTAATAGGTTGCATTGCTTTTAACAATGAAACGATTGACTGTGGGACTAAATTGAACAGATTTTGGACTGTAACGTTATAAATGTTATAAGTGAGACAATTGGACTACAAGAAATAACATTTTTCTTATTTTGACATGATTGCCGGAACTCAGCGATTACACTGGGCGCTGTGGTAGCGCTTCATTTAGAAATTTAGATGAATAAGTCATTTTTTACTGTGGGACCAATCCTAGCCGTTATCCCGCGCTGAAGAAATAGAGACAGTTTCAAAACCTACATTTCATTAACTTTCTAACGTTATCTGTCCGTTTGAGTTACAATGGTTGGGTCACATATTCGTACCAACATGTATTTAGCGATATTTTTCTGATATTACTAGATTGCATCGCTTTTAACAATGAAACGATTGACTGTGGGACTTAATTGAACTATCTTTGGATTGCGACCTGATAAATGTGATAAATGAGAAAATTGGACTCCAAGAAATAACATTCTTCTTAATTTGATGTGCTTGCCGGAACTCAGCGATTACACTGGGCGCTGTGGTAGCGCTTCATTTAAAAATTTAGATAAATAAGTCATTTTTTACTGTGGGACCAATCCTAGCCGTTATCCCGCGCTGAAGAAACAGAGACAGTTTTAAATACTACATTTCACTGACTTTCTACAATGTCAGTCCGTTGGAGTTGCAACGGTTGTGTCACACATTCGTACCAACATGTATTTAGCGATATTTATCTGTTATTACTAGGTTGCATCGCTTTTAACAGTGAAACGATTGAATGTTGGACTTAATTGAACTAACTTTGGACTATGACCTGATAAATGTGATAAATGAGACAATTGGAATCCAAAAAATAACATTCATCTTAATTTGACATGATTGCCGGAACTCAGCGATTACACTGGGCGCTGTGGTAGCGCTTCATTTAAAAATCCTAGCCGTTATCCCGCGCTGAAGAAACAGAGACAGTTTCAAAAACTACGTTTCATTGACTTTCTAACAGTATCAATCCGTTTGAGTTACAACGGTTGAGTCACATATTCGTACCAACATGTATTTCGTGATATCTTTCCGGTATTACTAGCTTGTATCGCTTTTAACATTGAAACGATTGACTGTGGGACTTTATTGAACTGATTTTGGGCTGTGGCCTAATAAATGTGATAAATGAGACAATTGGACTCCAAGAAATAACATTCATCTTCATTTGACATGATTGCCGAAACTCAGCGATTACACTGGGCGCTGTGGTACCGCTTCATTTAAGAGTTTAGATAAATAAGTCATTCTTTACTGTGGGACCAATCCTAACCGTTATCGCGCACTGAAGAAATAGCGACAGTTTCAAAAACTACACTTCATTGACTTTCTAACAGTATCAATCCGTTTGAGTACAACGGTTGAGTCACATATTCGTACCAACATGTATTTAGCGATATTTTTCTCATATTAATAGGTTGCATTGCTTTTAACAATGAAACGATTGACTGTGGGACTAAATTCAACTGATTTTGGACTGTGACGTTATAAATCTTATAAGTGAGACAATTTGACTCCAAGAAATAACACTCTTCTTAATTTGATGTGCTTGCCGGAACTCAGCGATTACACTGGGCGCTGTGGTAGCGTTTCATTTAAAAATTTAGATAAATAAGTCATTTTTTACTGTGGGCCCAATCCTAGCCGTTATCCCGCGCTGAAGAAACAGAGACAGTTTCAAATACTACATTTCACTGACTTTCTACCATGTCAGTCCGTTGGAGTTGCAACGGTTGTGTCACACATTCGTACCAACATGTATTTAGCGATATTTATCTGTTATTACTAGGTTGCATCGCTTTTAACAGTGAAACGATTGAATGTTGGACTTAATTGAACTAACTTTGGACTGTGACCTGATAAATATGATAAATGAGACAATTGGACTCCAAGAAATAACATTCATCTTAATTTGACATGATTGCCGGAACTTAGCGATTACATTGGGCGCTGTGGTAGCGCTTCATATAAAAATCCTAGCTGTTATCGCGCGCTGAAGAAACAGAGACAGTTTCAAAAACTACGTTTCATTGACTTTCTAACAGTATCAATCCGTTTGAGTTACAACGGTTGAGTCACATATTCGTACCAACATGTATTTCGTGATATCTTTCCGGTATTACTAGGTTGTGTCGCTTTTAACATTGAAACGATTGACTGTGGGACTTTATTGAACTGATTTTGGGCTGTGACCTAATAAATGTGATAAATGAGACAATTGGACTCCAAAAAATAACATTCATCTTAATTTGACATGATTGCCGGAACTCAGCGATTACACTGGGCGCTGTGGTACCGCTTTATTTAAGAGTTTAGATAAATAAGTCATTCTTTACTGTGGGACCAATCCTAACCGTTATCGCGCACTGAAGAAATAGCGACATTTTCAAAAACTACAATTCATTGACTTTCTAACAGTATCAATCCGTTTGAGTACAACGGTTGAGTCACATATTCGTACGAACATGTAGTTAGCGATATTTTTCTCATATTAATAGGTTGCATTGCTTTTAACAATGAAACGATTGACTGTGGGACTAAATTGAACTGATTTTGGACTGTGACGTTATAAATCTTATAAGTGAGACAATTTGACTCCAAGAAATAACATTTTTCTTATTTTGACATGATTGCCGGAACTCAGCGATTACACTGGGCGCTGTGGTAGCGCTTCATTTAGAAATTTAGATAAATAAGTTATTTTTTACTGTGGGAGCAATCCTAGCCGTTATCCCGCGCTGAAGAAACAGAGACAGTTTCAAATACTACATTTCACTGACTTTCTACCATGTCAGTCCGTTGGAGTTGCAACGGTTGTGTCACACATTCGTACCAACATGTATTTAGCGATATTTATCTGTTATTACTAGGTTGCATCGCTTTTAACAGTAAAACGATTGAATGTTGGACTTAATTGAACTAACTTTGGACTGTGACCTGATAAATGTGATAAACGAGACAATTGGACTCCAAGAAATAACATTCATCTTAATTTGACATGATTGCCGGAACTCAGCGATTACACTGGGCGCTGTGGTAGCGCTTCATTTAAAAATCCTAGCCGTTATCCCGCGCTGAAGAAACAGAGAGAGTTTCAAAAACTACGTTTCATTGACTTTCTAACAGTATCAATCCGTTTGAGTTACAACGGTTGAGTCGCATATTCGTACCAACATGTATTTCGTGATATCTTTCCGGTATTACTAGGTTGTGTCGCTTTTACCATTGAAACGATTGACTGTGGGACTTTATTGAACTGATTTTGGGCTGTGACCTAATAAATGTGATAAATGAGACAATTGGACTCCAAAAAATAACATTCATCTTAATTTGACATGATTGCCGGAACTCAGCGATTACACTGGGCGCTGTGGTACCGCTTTATTTAAGAGTTTAGATAAATAAGTCATTCTTTACTGTGGGACCAATCCTAACCGTTATCGCGCACTGAAGAAATAGCGACATTTTCAAAAACTACAATTCATTGACTTTCTAACAGTATCAATCCGTTTGAGTACAACGGTTGAGTCACATATTCGTACCAACATGTATTTAGCGATATTTTTCTCATATTAATAGGTTGCATTGCTTTTAACAATGAAACGATTGACTGTGGGACTAAATTGAACTGATTTTGGACTGTGACGTTATAAATCTTATAAGTGAGACAATTTGACTCCAAGAAATAACATTTTTCTTATTTTGACATGATTGCCGGAACTCAGCGATTACACTGGGCGCTGTGGTAGCACTTCATTTAGAAATTTAGATAAATAAGTTATTTTTTACTGTGGGAGCAATCCTAGCCGTTATCCCGCGCTGAAGAAACAGAGACAGTTTCAAATACTACATTTCACTGACTTTCTACCATGTCAGTCCGTTGGAGTTGCAACGGTTGTGTCACACATTCGTACCAACATGTATTTAGCGATATTTATCTGTTATTACTAGGTTGCATCGCTTTTAACAGTGAAACGATTGAATGTTGGACTTAATTGAACTAACTTTGGACTGTGACCTGATAAATGTGATAAACGAGACAATTGGACTCCAAGAAATAACATTCATCTTAATTTGACATGATTGCCGGAACTCAGCGATTACACTGGGCGCTGTGGTAGCGCTTCATTTAAAAATCCTAGCCGTTATCCCGCGCTGAAGAAACAGAGACAGTTTCAAAAACTACGTTTCATTGACTTTCTAACAGTATCAATCCGTTTGAGTTACAACGGTTGAGTCGCATATTCGTACCAACATGTATTTCGTGATATCCTTCCGGTATTACTAGGTTGTATCGATTTTAACATTGAAACGATTGGCTGTGGGACTTTATTGAACTGATTTTGGGCTGTGACCTAATAAATGTGATAAATGAGACAATTGGACTCCAAGAAATAACATTCATCTTAATTTGACATGATTGCCGGAACTCAGCGATTACACTGGGCGCTGTGGTACCGCTTCATTTAAGAGTTTAGATAAATAAGTGATTCTTTACTGTGGGACCAATCCTAACCGTTATCGCGCACTGAAGAAATAGCGACAGTTTCAAAAACTACAATTCATTGACTTTCTAACAGTATCAATCCGTTTGAGTACAACGGTTGAGTCACCTATTCGTACCAACATGTATTTAGCGATATTTTTCTCATATTAATAGGTTGCATTGCTTTTAACAATGAAAAGATTGACTGTGGGACTAAATTGAACTGATTTTGGACTATGACGTTATAAATCTTATAAGTGAGAGAATTGGACTCCAAGAAATAACATTTTTCTTATTTTGACATGATTGCCGGAACTCAGCGATTACACTGGGCGCTGTGGTAGCGCTTCATTTAGAAATTTAGATAAATAAGTTATTTTTTACTGTGGGACCAATCCTAGCCGTTATCCCGCGCTGAAGAAACAGAGACAGTTTCTAATACTACATTTCACTGACTTTCTACCATGTCAGTCCGTTGGAGTTGCAACGGTTGTGTCACACATTCATACCAACATGTATTTAGCGATATTTATCTGTTATTACTAGGTTGCATCGCTTTTAACAGTGAAACGATTGAATGTTGGACTTAATTGAACTAACTTTGGACTGTGACCTGATAAATGTGATAAACGAGACAATTGGACTCCAAGAAATAACATTCATCTTAATTTGACATGATTGCCGGAACTCAGCGATTACACTGGGCGCTGTGGTAGCGCTTCATTTAGAAATTTAAATGAATAAGTCATTTTTTACTGTGGGACCAATCCTAGCGGTTATCCCGCGCTGAAGAAATAGAGACAGTTTCAAAAACTACATTTCATTGACTTTCTAACAGTATCAATCCGTTTGAATTACAACGGTTGAGTCGCATATTCGTACCAACATGTATTTCGTGATATCTTTCCGGTATTACTAGGTTGTATCGCTTTTAACATTGAAACGATTGACTGTGGGACTTTATTGAACTGATTTTGGGCTGTGACCTAATAAATGTGATAAATGAGACAATTGGACTCCAAGAAATAACATTCATCTTAATTTGACATGATTGCCGGAACCCAGCGATTACACTGGGCGCTGTGGTACCGCCTCATTTAAGAGTTTAGATAAATAAGTCATTCTTTACTGTGGGACCAATCCTAACCGTTATCCCGCGCTGAAGAAATAGAGACAGTTTCAAAAACTACATTTCATTGACTTTCTAACGTCGTCTGTCCGTTTGAGTTACAATGGTTGGGTCACATATTCGTACCAACATGTATATAGCGATATTTTTCTGATATTACTAGATTGCATCGCTTTTAACAATGAAACGATTGACTGTGGGACTTAATTGAACTATCTTTGGATTGCGACCTGACAAATGTGATAAATGAGACAATTGGACTCCAAGAAATAACATTCTTCTTAATTTGATGTGCTTGCCGGAACTCAGCGATTACACTGGGCGCTGTGGTAGCGCTTCATTTAAAAATTTAGATAAATAAGTCATTTTTTACTGTGGGACCAATCCAAGTTGTTATCCCGCGCTGAAGAAACAGAGACAGTTTCAAATACTACATTTCACTGACTTTCTACCATGTCAGTCCGTTGGAGTTGCAACGGTTGTGTCACACATTCGTACCAACATGTATTTAGCGATATTTATCTGTAATTACTAGGTTGCATCGCTTTTAACAGTGAAACGATTGAATGTTGTACTTAATTGAACTAACTTTGGACTGTGATCGGATAAATGTGATAAATGAGACAATTGGACTCCAAGAAATAACATTCATCTTAATTTGACATGATTGCCGGAACTCAGCGATTACACTGGGCGCTGTGGTAGCGCTTCATTTAAAAATCCTAGCCGTTATTCCGCGCTGAAGAAACAGAGACAGTTTCAAAAACTACGTTTCATTGGCTTTCTAACAGTATCAATCCGTTTGAGTTACAACGGTTGAGTCACATATTCGTACCAACATGTATTTCGTGATATCTTGCCGGTATTACTAGGTTGTATCGCTTTAACAGTGAAACGATTGACTGTGGGACTTTATTGAACTGATTATGGGCTGTGACCTAATAAATGTGATAAATGAGACAATTGGACTCCAAGAAATAACATTCATCTTTATTTGACATGATTGCCGGAACTCAGCGATTACACTGGGCGCTGTGGTAGCGCTTCATTTAAGAGTTTTGATAAATAGGTCATTCTTTACTGTGGGACAAATCCTAACCGTTATCGCGCACTGAAGAAATAGCTACAGTTTCAAAAACTACAATTCATTGACTTTCTAACAGTATCAATCCGTTTGAGTTACAACGGTTGGGTCACATATTCGTACCAACATGTATTTAGCGATATTTTTCTGATATTACTAGATTGCATCGCTTTTAACAATGAAACGACTGACTGTGGGACTTAATTAAACTAACTCTGGACTGTGACCTGATAAATATTATAAGTGAGACAATTGAACTCCAAGAACTAACTTTCTTCTTATATTGACATGATTGCCGGAACTCAGCGATTACACTGGGTGCTGTGGTAGCGCTTCATTTAAAAATTTAGATGAATAAGTCATTTTTTACTGTGGGACCAATCCTAACCGTTAACGCGCGCTGAAAAAATAGCGACAGTTTCAAAAACTACAATTCATTGACTTTCTAACAGTATCAATCCGTTTGAGTTACAACGGTTGAGTCAGATATTCGTACCAACATGTATTTAGCGATATTTATCTGTTATTACTAGGTTGCATCGCTTTTAACAGTGAAACGATTGAATGTTGGACTTAACTGAACTAACTTTGGAGTGTGACCTGATAAATGTGATAAATGAGACAATTGGACTCCAAGAAATAACATTCATCTTAATTTGACATGATTGCCGGAACTCAGCGATTACACTGGGCGCTGTGGTAGCGCTTCATTTAAAAATCCTAGCCGTTATCCCGCGCTGAAGAAACAGAGACAGTTTCAAAAACTACGTTTCATTGACTTTCTAACAGTATCAATCCGTTTGAGTTACAACGGTTGAGTCACATATTCGTACCAACATGTATTTCGTGATATCTTTCCGGTATTACTAGGTTGTATCGCTTTAACAGTGAAACGATTGACTGTGGGACTTTATTGAACTGATTTTGGGCTGTGACCTAATAAATGTGATAAATGAGACAATTGGACTCCAAGAAATAACATTCATCTTTATTTGACATGACTGCCGGAACTCAGCGATTATACTGGGCGCTGTGGTAGCGCT
Source organism: Hydractinia symbiolongicarpus (assembly GCF_029227915.1). Classification (NCBI taxonomy): domain Eukaryota; kingdom Metazoa; phylum Cnidaria; class Hydrozoa; order Anthoathecata; family Hydractiniidae; genus Hydractinia; species Hydractinia symbiolongicarpus. Next base: position 33,711,360 of record NC_079876.1, on the reverse strand, counting down.
TCATTTAAGAGTTTAGATAAATAGGTCATTCTTTACTGTGGGACCAATCCTAACCGTTATCCCGCGCTGAAGAAACAGAGACAGTTTCAAATACTACATTTCACTGACTTTCTACAATGTCAGTCCGTTGGAGTTGCAACGGTTGTGTCACACATTCGTACCAACATGTATTTAGCGATATTTATCTGTTATTACTAGGTTGCATCGCTTTTAACAGTGAAACGATTGAATGTTGGACTTAATTGAACTAACTTTGGACTGTGACCTGATAAATATGATAAATGAGACAATTGGACTCCAAGAAATAACATTCATCTTAATTTGACATGATTGCCGGAACTCAGCGATTACATTGGGCGCTGTGGTAGCGCTTCATTTAAAAATCCTAGCCGTTATCGCGCGCTGAAGAAACAGAGACAGTTTCAAAAACTACGTTTCATTGACTTTCTAACAGTATCAATCCGTTTGAGTTACAACGGTTGAGTCACATATTCGTACCAACATGTATTTCGTGATATCTTTCCGGTATTACTAGGTTGTGTCGCTTTTAACATTGAAATGATTGACTGTGGGACTTTATTGAACTGATTTTGGGCTGTGACCTAATAAATGTGATAAATGAGACAATTGGACTCCAAAAAATAACATTCATCTTAATTTGACATGATTGCCGGAACTCAGCGATTACACTGGGCGCTGTGGTACCGCTTTATTTAAGAGTTTAGATAAATAAGTCATTCTTTACTGTGGGACCAATCCTAACCGTTATCGCGCACTGAAGAAATAGCGACATTTTCAAAAACTACAATTCATTGACTTTCTAACAGTATCAATCCGTTTGAGTACAACGGTTGAGTCACATATTCGTACCAACATGTATTTAGCGATATTTTTCTCATATTAATAGGTTGCATTGCTTTTAACAATGAAACGATTGACTGTGGGACTAAATTGAACTGATTTTGGACTGTGACGTTATAAATCTTTTAAGTGAGACAATTTGACTCCAAGAAATAACATTCTTCTTATTTTGACATGATTGCCGTAACTCAGCGATCACACTGGTCCCTGTGGTAGCGCTTCATTTGAAAATTAAGATAAAAAAGTCACATTTTAACCGTGGGACGAATCCTAGCCGTTAGCGCGCGCTGAAGAAATAGCAAAAGTTTCAAAAACTACATTTCATTGACTTTCTAAAGGTGTCAGTCCATTTGAGTTACAACGGTTGGGTCAGATATTCGTACTAACATGTATTTAGCGATATTTTTCTCATATTAATAGGTTGCATTGCTTTTAACAATGAAACGATTGACTGTGGGACTAAATTGAACTGATTTTGGACTGTAACGTTATAAATGTTATAAGTGAGACAATTGGACTACAAGAAATAACATTTTTCTTAATTTGACATGATTGCCGGAACTCAGCGATTACACTGGGCGCTGTGGTAGCGCTTCATTTAAAAATTTAGATGAATAAGTCATTTTTTACTGTGGAACCAATCCTAGCCGTTATCCCGTGCTGAAGAAATTGAGACAGTTTCAAAAACTACATTTCATTGACTTTCTAACATTATCAATCCGTTTGTGTTACAACGGTTGAGTCACATATTCGTACCAACATGTATTTCGTGATATCTTTCCGGTATTACTAAGTTGCATTGCTTTTAACAATGAAACGATTGACTGTGGGACTAAATTGAACTGATTTTGGACTGTGACGTTATAAATCTTATAAGTGAGACAATTGGACTACAAGAAATAACATTTTTCTTATTTTGACATGATTGCCGGAACTCAGCGATTACACTGGGCGCTGTGGTAGCGCTTCATTTAGAAATTTAGATGAATAAGTCATTTTTTACTGTGGGACCAATCCTAGCCGTTATCCCGCGCTGAAGAAATAGAGACAGTTTCAAAACCTACATTTCATTGACTTTCTAACGTTATCTGTCCGTTTGAGTTACAATGGTTGGGTCACATATTCGTACCAACATGTATTTAGCGATATTTTTCTGATATTACTAGATTGCATCGCTTTTAACAATGAAACGATTGACTGTGGGACTTAATTGAACTATCTTTGGATTGCCACCTGATAAATGTGATAAATGAGACAATTGGACTCCAAGAAATAACATTCTTCTTAATTTGATGTGCTTGCCGGAACTCAGCGATTACACTGGGCGCTGTGGTAGCGCTTCATTTAAAAATTTAGATAAATAAGTCATTTTTTACTGTGGGACCAATCCTAGCCGTTATCCCGCGCTGAAGAAACAGAGACAGTTTCAAATGCTACATTTCACTGACTTTCTACAATGTCAGTCCGTTGGAGTTGCAACGGTTGTGTCACACATTCGTACCAACATGTATTTAGCGATATTTATCTGTTATTACTAGGTTGCATCGCTTTTAACAGTGAAACGATTGAATGTTGGACTTAATTGAACTAACTTTGGACTATGACCTGATAAATGTGATAAATGAGACAATTGGACTCGAAAAAATAACATTCATCTTAATTTGACATGATTGCCGGAACTCAGCGATTACACTGGGCGCTGTGGCAGCGCTTCATTTAAAAATCCTAGCCGTTATCCCGCGCTGAAGAAACAGAGACAGTTTCAAAAACTACGTTTCATTGACTTTCTAACAGTATCAATCCGTTTGAGTTACAACGGTTGAGTCACATATTCGTACCAACATGTATTTCGTGATATCTTTCCGGTATTACTAGCTTGTATCGCTTTTAACATTGAAACGATTGACTGTGGGACTTTATTGAACTGATTTTGGGCGGTGGCCTAATAAATGTGATAAATGAGACAATTGGACTCCAAGAAATAACATTCATCTTCATTTGACATGATTGCCGAAACTCAGCGATTACACTGGGCGCTGTGGTACCGCTTCATTTAAGAGTTTAGATAAATAAGTCATTCTTTACTGTGGGACCAATCCTAACCGTTATCGCGCACTGAAGAAATAGCGACAGTTTCAAAAACTACACTTCATTGACTTTCTAACAGTATCAATCCGTTTGAGTACAACGGTTGAGTCACATATTCGTACCAACATGTATTTAGCGATATTTTTCTCATATTAATAGGTTGCATTGCTTTTAACAATGAAACGATTGACTGTGGGACTAAATTGAACTGATTTTGGACTGTGACGTTATAAATCTTATAAGTGAGACAATTGGACTCCAAGAAATAACATTTTTCTTATTTTGACATGATTGCCGGAAATCAGCGATTACACTGGGCGCTGTGGTAGCGCTTCATTTAGAAATTTAAATGAATAAGTCATTTTTTACTGTGGGACCAAACCTAGCCGTTATCCCGCGCTGAAGAAATAGAAACAGTTTCAAAAACTACATTTCATTGACTTTCTAACGGAGTCTGTCCGTTTGAGTTACAATGGTTGGGTCACAAATTCGTACCAACATGTATTTAGCGATATTTTTCTGATATTACTAGATTGCATCGCTTTTAACAATGAAGCGATTGACTGTGGGACTTAATTGAACTATCTTTGGACTGCGACCTGATAAATGTGATAAATGAGACAATTGGACTCCAAGAAATAACACTCTTCTTAATTTGATGTGCTTGCCGGAACTCAGCGATTACACTGGGCGCTGTGGTAGCGTTTCATTTAAAAATTTGGATAAATAAGTCATTTTTTACTGTGGGCCCAATCCTAGCCGTTATCCCGCGCTGAAGAAACAGAGACAGTTTCAAATACTACATTTCACTGACTTTCTACCATGTCAGTCCGTTGGAGTTGCAACGGTTGTGTCACACATTCGTACCAACATGTATTTAGCGATATTTATCTGTAATTACTAGGTTGCATCGCTTTTAACAGTGAAACGATTGAATGTTGGACTTAATTGAACTAACTTTGGACTGTGAACTGATAAATATGATAAATGAGACAATTGGACTCCAAGAAATAACATTCATCTTAATTTGACATGATTGCCGGAACTTAGCGATTACATTGGGCGCTGTGGTAGCGCTTCATTTAAAAATCCTAGCTGTTATCGCGCGCTGAAGAAACAGAGACAGTTTCAAAAACTACGTTTCATTGACTTTCTAACAGTATCAACCCGTTTGAGTTACAACGGTTGAGTCACATATTCGTACCAACATGTATTTCGTGATATCTTTCCGGTATTACTAGGTTGTGTCGCTTTTAACATTGAAACGATTGACTGTGGGACTTTATTGAACTGATTTTGGGCTGTGACCTAATAAATGTGATAAATGAGACAATTGGACTACAAAAAATAACATTCATCTTAATTTGACATGATTGCCGGAACTCAGCGATTACACTGGGCGCTGTGGTACCGCTTTATTTAAGAGTTTAGATAAATAAGTCATTCTTTACTGTGGGACCAATCCTAACCGTTATCGCGCACTGAAGAAATAGCGACATTTTCAAAAACTACAATTCATTGACTTTCTAACAGTATCAATCCGTTTGAGTACAACGGTTGAGTCACATATTCGTACCAACATGTATTTAGCGATATTTTTCTCATATTAATAGGTTGCATTGCTTTTAACAATGAAACGATTGACTGTGGGACTAAATTGAACTGATTTTGGACTGTGACGTTATAAATCTTATAAGTGAGACAATTTGACTCCAAGAAATAACACTCTTCTTAATTTGATGTGCTTGCCGGAACTCAGCGATTACACTGGGCGCTGTGGTAGCGTTTCATTTAAAAATTTAGATAAATAAGTCATTTTTTACTGTGGGCCCAATCCTAGCCGTTATCCCGCGCTGAAGAAACAGAGACAGTTTCAAATACTACATTTCACTGACTTTCTACCATGTCAGTCCGTTGGAGTTGCAACGGTTGTGTCACACATTCGTACCAACATGTATTTAGCGATATTTATCTGTTATTACTAGGTTGCATCGCTTTTAACAGTGAAACGATTGAATGTTGGACTTAATTGAACTAACTTTGGACTGTGACCTGATAAATATGATAAATGAGACAATTGGACTCCAAGAAATAACATTCATCTTAATTTGACATGATTGCCGGAACTTAGCGATTACATTGGGCGCTGTGGTAGCGCTTCATTTAAAAATCCTAGCTGTTATCGCGCGCTGAAGAAACAGAGACAGTTTCAAAAACTACGTTTCATTGACTTTCTAACAGTATCAATCCGTTTGAGTTACAACGGTTGAGTCACATATTCGTACCAACATGTATTTCGTGATATCTTTCCGGTATTACTAGGTTGTGTCGCTTTTAACATTGAAACGATTGACTGTGGGACTTTATTGAACTCATTTTGGGCTGTGACCTAATAAATGTGATAAATGAGACAATTGGACTCCAAAAAATAACATTCATCTTAATTTGACATGATTGCCGGAACTCAGCGATTACACTGGGCGCTGTGGTACCGCTTTATTTAAGAGTTTAGATAAATAAGTCATTCTTTACTGTGGGACCAATCCTAACCGTTATCGCGCACTGAAGAAATAGCGACATTTTCAAAAACTACAATTCATTGACTTTCTAACAGTATCAATCCGTTTGAGTACAACGGTTGAGTCACATATTCGTACCAACATGTATTTGGCGATATTTTTCTCATATTAATAGGTTGCATTGCTTTTAACAATGAAACGATTGACTGTGGGACTAAATTGAACTGATTTTGGACTGTGACGTTATAAATCTTATAAGTGAGACAATTTGACGCCAAGAAATAACATTTTTCTTATTTTGACATGATTGCCGGAACTTAGCGATTACACTGGGCGCTGTGGTAGCGCTTCATTTAGAAATTTAGATAAATAAGTTATTTTTTACTGTGGGACCAATCCTAGCCGTTATCCCGCGCTGAAGAAACAGAGACAGTTTCAAATACTACATTTCACTGACTTTCTACCATGTCAGTCCGTTGGAGTTGCAACGGTTGTGTCACACATTCGTACCAACATGTATTTAGCGATATTTATCTGTTATTACTAGGTTGCATCGCTTTTAACAGTGAAACGATTGAATGTTGGACTTAATTGAACTAACTTTGGACTGTGACCTGATAAATGTGATAAACGAGACAATTGGACTCCAAGAAATAACATTCATCTTAATTTGACATGATTGCCGGAACTCAGCGATTACACTGGGCGCTGTGGTAGCGCTTCATTTAAAAATCCTAGCCGTTATCCCGCGCTGAAGAAACAGAGACAGTTTCAAAAACTACGTTTCATTGACTTTCTAACAGTATCAATCCGTTTGAGTTACAACGGTTGAGTCGCATATTCGTACCAACATGTATTTCGTGATATCCTTCCGGTATTACTAGGTTGTATCGATTTTAACATTGAAACGATTGGCTGTGGGACTTTATTGAACTGATTTTGGGCTGTGACCTAATAAATGTGATAAATGAGACAATTGGACTCCAAGAAATAACATTCATCTTAATTTGACATGATTGCCGGAACTCAGCGATTACACTGGGCGCTGTGGTACCGCTTCATTTAAGAGTTTAGATAAATAAGTCATTCTTTACTGTGGGACCAATCCTAACCGTTATCGCGCACTGAAGAAATAGCGACAGTTTCAAAAACTACAATTCATTGACTTTCTAACAGTATCAATCCGTTTGAGTACAACGGTTGAGTCACATATTCGTACCAACATGTATTTAGCGATATTTTTCTCATATTAATAGGTTGCATTGCTTTTAACAATGAAACGATTGACTGTGGGACTAAATTGAACTGATTTTGGACTGTGACGTTATAAATCTTATAAGTGAGACAATTGGACCCCAAGAAATAACATTTTTCTTATTTTGACATGATTGCCGGAACTCAGCGATTACACTGGGCGCTGTGGTAGCACTTCATTTAGAAATTTAGATAAATAAGTTATTTTTTACTGTGGGACCAATCCTAGCCGTTATCCCGCGCTGAAGAAACAGAGACAGTTTCAAATACTACATTTCACTGACTTTCTACCATGTCAGTCCGTTGGAGTTGCAACGGTTGTGTCACACATTCGTACCAACATGTATTTAGCGATATTTATCTGTTATTACTAGGTTGCATCGCTTTTAACAGTGAAACGATTGAATGTTGGACTTAATTGAACTAACTTTGGACTGTGACCTGATAAATGTGATAAACGAGACAATTGGACTCCAAGAAATAACATTCATCTTAATTTGACATGATTGCCGGAACTCAGCGATTACACTGGGCGCTGTGGTAGCGCTTCATTTAAAAATCCTAGCCGTTATCCCGCGCTGAAGAAACAGAGACAGTTTCAAAAACTACGTTTCATTGACTTTCTAACAGTATCAATCCGTTTGAGTTACAACGGTTGAGTCGCATATTCGTACCAACATGTATTTCGTGATATCCTTCCGGTATTACTAGGTTGTATCGATTTTAACATTGAAACGATTGGCTGTGGGACTTTATTGAACTGATTTTGGGCTGTGACCTAATAAATGTGATAAATGAGACAATTGGACTCCAAGAAGTAACATTCATCTTAATTTGACATGATTGCCGGAACTCAGCGATTACACTGGGCGCTGTGGTACCGCTTCATTTAAGAGTTTAGATAAATAAGTGATTCTTTACTGTGGGACCAATCCTAACCGTTATCGCGCACTGAAGAAATAGCGACAGTTTCAAAAACTACAATTCATTGACTTTCTAACAGTATCAATCCGTTTGAGTACAACGGTTGAGTCACATATTCGTACCAACATGTATTTAGCGATATTTTTCTCATATTAATAGGTTGCATTGCTTTTAACAATGAAACGATTGACTGTGGGACTAAATTGAACTGATTTTGGACTGTGACGTTATAAATCTTATAAGTGAGACAATTGGACTCCAAGAAATAACATTTTTCTTATTTTGACATGATTGCCGGAACTCAGCGATTACACTGGGCGCTGTGGTAGCACTTCATTTAGAAATTTAGATAAATAAGTTATTTTTTACTGTGGGACCAATCCTAGCCGTTATCCCGCGCTGAAGAAACAGAGACAGTTTCAAATACTACATTTCACTGACTTTCTACCATGTCAGTCCGTTGGAGTTGCAACGGTTGTGTCACACATTCGTACCAACATGTATTTAGCGATATTTATCTGTTATTACTAGGTTGCATCGCTTTTAACAGTGAAACGATTGAATGTTGGACTTAATTGAACTAACTTTGGACTGTGACCTGATAAATGTGATAAACGAGACAATTGGACTCCAAGAAATAACATTCATCTTAATTTGACATGATTGCCGGAACTCAGCGATTACACTGGGCGCTGTGGTAGCGCTTCATTTAAAAATCCTAGCCGTTATCGCGCACTGAAGAAATAGCGACAGTTTCAAAAACTACAATTCATTGACTTTCTAACAGTATCAATCCGTTTGAGTACAACGGTTGAGTCACATATTCGTACCAACATGTATTTAGCGATATTTTTCTCATATTATTAGGTTGCATTGCTTTTAACAATAAAACGATTGACTGTGGGACTAAATTGAACTGATTTTGGACTGTGACGTTATAAATCTTATAAGTGAGACAATTGGACTCCAAGAAAAAACATTTTTCTTATTTTTACATGATTGCCGGAACTCAGCGATTACACTGGGCACTGTGGTAGCGCTTCATTTAGAAATTTAAATGAATAAGTCATTTTTTACTGTGGGACCAATCCTAGCCGTTATCCCGCGCTGAAGAAATAGAGACAGTTTCAAAAACTACATTTCATTGACTTTCTAACAGTATCAATCCGTTTGAATTACAACGGTTGAGTCGCATATTCGTACCAACATGTATTTCGTGATATCTTTCCGGTATTACTAGGTTGTATCGCTTTTAACATTGAAACGATTGACTGTGGGACTTTATTGAACTGATTTTGGGCTGTGACCTAATAAATGTGATAAATGAGACAATTGGACTCCAAGAAATAACATTCATCTTAATTTGACATGATTGCCGGAACCCAGCGATTACACTGGGCGCTGTGGTACCGCCTCATTTAAGAGTTTAGATAAATAAGTCATTCTTTACTGTGGGACCAATCCTAACCGGTATCCCGCGCTGAAGAAATAGAGACAGTTTCAAAAACTACATTTCATTGACTTTCTAACGTTGTCTGTCCGTTTGAGTTACAATGGTTGGGTCACATATTCGTACCAACATGTATTTAGCGATATTTTTCTGATATTACTAGATTGCATCGCTTTTAACAATGAAACGATTGACTGTGGGACTTAATTGAACTATCTTTGGATTGCGACCTGACAAATGTGATAAATGAGACAATTGGACTCCAAGAAATAACATTCTTCTTAATTTGATGTGCTTGCCGGAACTCAGCGATTACACTGGGCGCTGTGGTAGCGCTTCATTTAAAAATTTAGATAAATAAGTCATTTTTTACTGTGGGACCAATCCTAGTTGTTATCCCGCGCTGAAGAAACAGAGACAGTTTCAAATACTACATTTCACTGACTTTCTACCATGTCAGTCCGTTGGAGTTGCAACGGTTGTGTCACACATTCGTACCAACATGTATTTAGCGATATTTATCTGTAATTACTAGGTTGCATCGCTTTTAACAGTGAAACGATTGAATGTTGTACTTAATTGAACTAACTTTGGACTGTGATCGGATAAATGTGATAAATGAGACAATTGGACTCCAAGAAATAACATTCATCTTAATTTGACATGATTGCCGGAACTCAGCGATTACACTGGGCGCTGTGGTAGCGCTTCATTTAAAAATCCTAGCCGTTATCCCGCGCTGAAGAAATAGAGACAGTTTCAAAAACTACATTTCATTGACTTTCTAACAGTATCAATCCGTTTGAATTACAACGGTTGAGTCGCATATTCGTACCAACATGTATTTCGTGATATCTTTCCGGTATTACTAGGTTGTATCGCTTTTAACATTGAAACGATTGACTGTGGGACTTTATTGAACTGATTTTGGGCTGTGACCTAATAAATGTGATAAATGAGACAATTGGACTCCAAGAAATAACATTCATCTTAATTTGACATGATTGCCGGAACCCAGCGATTACACTGGGCGCTGTGGTACCGCCTCATTTAAGAGTTTAGATAAATAAGTCATTCTTTACTGTGGGACCAATCCTAACCGGTATCCCGCGCTGAAGAAATAGAGACAGTTTCAAAAACTACATTTCATTGACTTTCTAACGTTGTCTGTCCGTTTGAGTTACAATGGTTGGGTCACATATTCGTACCAACATGTATTTAGCGATATTTTTCTGATATTACTAGATTGCATCGCTTTTAACAATGAAACGATTGACTGTGGGACTTAATTGAACTATCTTTGGATTGCGACCTGACAAATGTGATAAATGAGACAATTGGACTCCAAGAAATAACATTCTTCTTAATTTGATGTGCTTGCCGGAACTCAGCGATTACACTGGGCGCTGTGGTAGCGCTTCATTTAAAAATTTAGATAAATAAGTCATTTTTTACTGTGGGACCAATCCTAGTTGTTATCCCGCGCTGAAGAAACAGAGACAGTTTCAAATACTACATTTCACTGACTTTCTACCATGTCAGTCCGTTGGAGTTGCAACGGTTGTGTCACACATTCGTACCAACATGTATTTAGCGATATTTATCTGTAATTACTAGGTTGCATCGCTTTTAACAGTGAAACGATTGAATGTTGTACTTAATTGAACTAACTTTGGACTGTGATCGGATAAATGTGATAAATGAGACAATTGGACTCCAAGAAATAACATTCATCTTAATTTGACATGATTGCCGGAACTCAGCGATTACACTGGGCGCTGTGGTAGCGCTTCATTTAAAAATCCTAGCCGTTATCCCGCGCTGAAGAAACAGAGACAGTTTCAAAAACTACGTTTCATTGACTTTCTAACAGTATCAATCCGTTTGAGTTACAACGGTTGAGTCACATATTCGTACCAACATGTATTTCGTGATATCTTGCCGGTATTACTAGGTTGTATCGCTTTAACAGTGAAACGATTGACTGTGGGACTTTATTGAACTGATTTTGGGCTGTGACCTAATAAATGTGATAAATGAGACAATTGGACTCCAAGAAATAACATTCATCTTAATTTGACATGATTGCCGGAACCCAGCGATTACACTGGGCGCTGTGGTACCGCCTCATTTAAGAGTTTAGATAAATAAGTCATTCTTTACTGTGGGACCAATCCTAACCGTTATCGCGCACTGAAGAAATAGCTACAGTTTCAAAAACTACAATTCATTGACTTTCTAACAGTATCAATCCGTTTGAGTTACAACGGTTGGGTCACATATTCGTACCAACATGTATTTAGCGATATTTTTCTGATATTACTAGATTGCATCGCTTTTAACAATGAAACGACTGACTGTGGGACTTAATTAAACTAACTCTGGACTGTCACCTGATAAATATTATAAGTGAGACAATTGAACTCCAAGAAGTAACTTTCTTCTTAATTTGACATGATTGCCGGAACTCAGCGATTACACTGGGTGCTGTGGTAGCGCTTCATTTAAAAATTTAGATGAATAAGTCATTTTTTACTGTGGGACCAATCCTAACCGTTAACGCGCGCTGAAACAATAGCGACAGTTTCAAAAACTACCATTCATTGACTTTCTAACAGTATCAATCCGTTTGAGTTACAACGGTTGAGTCAGATATTCGTACCAACATGTATTTAGCGATATTTATCTGTTATTACTAGGTTGCATCGCTTTTAACAGTGAAACGATTGAATGTTGGACTTAATTGAACTAACTTTGGAGTGTGACCTGATAAATGTGATAAATGAGACAATTGGACTCCAAGAAATAACATTCATCTTAATTTGACATGATTGCCGGAACTCAGCGATTACACTGGGCGCTGTGGTAGCGCTTCATTTAAAAATCCTAGCCGTTATCCCGCGCTGAAGACACAGAGACAGTTTCAAAAACTACGTTTCATTGACTTTCTAACAGTATCAATCCGTTTGAGTTACAACGGTTGAGTCACATATTCGTACCAACATGTATTTCGTGATATCTTTCCGGTATTACTAGGTTGTATCGCTTTAACAGTGAAACGATTGACTGTGGGACTTTATTGAACTGATTTTGGGCTGTGACCTAATAAATGTGATAAATGAGACAATTGGACTCCAAGAAATAACATTCATCTTTATTTGACATGACTGCCTGAACTCAGCGATTACACTGGGCGCTGTGGTAGCGCTTCATTTAAGAGTTTAGATAAATAGGTCATTCTTTACTGTGGGACCAATCCTAACCGTTATCGCGCACTGAAGAAATAGCTACAGTTTCAAAAACTACAATTCATTGACTTTCTAACAGTATCAATCCGTTTGAGTTGCTGCGGTTGGGTCACATATTCGTACCAACATGTATTTAGCGATATTTTTCTGATATTACTAGATTGCATCGCTTTTAACAATGAAACGACTGACTGTGGGACTTAATTAAACTAACTCTGGACTGTGACCTGATAAATATTATAAGTGAGACAATTGAACTCCAAGAAGTTACATTCTTCTTAATTTGACATGATTGCCGGAACTCAGCGATTACACTGGGTGCTGTTGTAGCGCTTCATTTAAAAATTTAGATGAATAAGTCATTTTTTACTGTGGGACCAATCCTAACCGTTATCGCGCGCTGAAAAAATGGCGACAGTTTCAAAAACTTCAATTCATTGACTTTCTAACAGTATCAATCCGTTTGAGTTACAACGGTTGAGTCAGATATTCGTACCAACATGTATTTAGCGATATTTTTCTGATATTACTAGGTTGCATCGCTTCTAACTATATAACGAATGACTATGGGACTTAATTGAACTAACTTTGGACTGTCACCTGATATATGTGATGAAGGAGACAATTGGACTCCACGAAATAACATTCATCTTACCTTGACATGATTGCCGCACCTCAGCGATCACACTGGGCGCTGTGGTAGCGCTTCATTTAAAAATTTAGATGAATAAGTCATTTTTTACTGTGGGACCAATCCTAACCGTTAACGCGCGCTGAAACAATAGCGACAGTTTCAAAAACTACCATTCATTGACTTTCTAACAGTATCAATCCGTTTGAGTTACAACGGTTGAGTCAGATATTCGTACCAACATGTATTTAGCGATATTTATCTGTTATTACTAGGTTGCATCGCTTTTAACAGTGAAACGATTGAATGTTGGACTTAATTGAACTAACTTTGGAGTGTGACCTGATAAATGTGATAAATGAGACAATTGGACTCCAAGAAATAACATTCATCTTAATTTGACATGATTGCCGGAACTCAGCGATTACACTGGGCGCTGTGGTAGCGCTTCATTTAAAAATCCTAGCCGTTATCCCGCGCTGAAGAAACAGAGACAGTTTCAAAAACTACGTTTCATTGACTTTCTAACAGTATCAATCCGTTTGAGTTACAACGGTTGAGTCACATATTCGTACCAACATGTATTTCGTGATATCTTTCCGGTATTACTAGGTTGTATCGCTTTAACAGTGAAACGATTGACTGTGGGACTTTATTGAACTGATTTTGGGCTGTGACCTAATAAATGTGATAAATGAGACAATTGGACTCCAAGAAATAACATTCATCTTTATTTGACATGACTGCCTGAACTCAGCGATTACACTGGGCGCTGTGGTAGCGCTTCATTTAAGAGTTTAGATAAATAGGTCATTCTTTACTGTGGGACCAATCCTAACCGTTATCGCGCACTGAAGAAATAGCTACAGTTTCAAAAACTACAATTCATTGACTTTCTAACAGTATCAATCCGTTTGAGTTGCTGCGGTTGGGTCACATATTCGTACCAACATGTATTTAGCGATATTTTTCTGATATTACTAGATTGCATCGCTTTTAACAATGAAACGACTGACTGTGGGACTTAATTAAACTAACTCTGGACTGTGACCTGATAAATATTATAAGTGAGACAATTGAACTCCAAGAAGTAACATTCTTCTTAATTTGACATGATTGCCGGAACTCAACGATTACACTGGGTGCTGTTGTAGCGCTTCATTTAAAAATTTAGATGAATAAGTCATTTTTTACTGTGGGACCAATCCTAACCGTTATCGCGCGCTGAAAAAATGGCGACAGTTTCAAAAACTTCAATTCATTGACTTTCTAACAGTATCAATCCGTTTGAGTTACAACGGTTGAGTCAGATATTCGTACCAACATGTATGTAGCGATATTTTTCTGATATTACTAGGTTGCATCGCTTCTAACTATATAACGAATGACTATGGGACTTAATTGAACTAACTTTGGACTGTCACCTGATATATGTGATGAAGGAGACAATTGGACTCCACGAAATAACATTCATCTTAATTTGACATGATTGCCGCACCTCAGCGATCACACTGGGCGCTGTGGTAGCGCTTCATTTAAAAATTTAGATAAATTAGTCATTTTTACCGTGGGACCAATCCTAGCCGTTATCAGGCGCAGAAGAAATAGCGACAGTTTCAAAAACTACATTTCATTGACTTTCTACCATGTCAGTCCGTTGGAGTTGCAACGGTTGTGTCACACATTCGTACCAACATGTATTTTGCGATATTTATCTGTTATTACTAGGTTGCATCGCTTTTAACAGTGAAACGATTGAATGTTGGACTTAATTGAACTAACTTTGGAGTGTGACCTGATAAATGTGATAAATGAGACAATTGGACTCCAAGAAATAACATTCATCTTAATTTGACAAGATTGCCGGAACTCAGCGATTACACTGGTCGCTGTGGTAGCGCTTCAATTAAAAATCCTAGCCGTTATCCCGCGCTGAAGAAACAGAGACAGTTTCAAAAACTACGTTTCATTGACTTTCTAACAGTATCAATCCGTTTGAGTTACAACGGTTGAGTCACATATTCGTACCAACATGTATTTCGTGATATCTTTCCGGTATTACTAGGTTGTATCGCTTTAACAGTGAAACGATTGACTGTGGGACTTTATTGAACTGATTTTGGGCTGTGACCTAATAAATGTGATAAATGAGACAATTGGACTCCAAGAAATAACATTCATCTTTATTTGACATGACTGCCGGAACTCAGCGATTACACTGGACGCTGTGGTAGCGCTTCATTTAAGAGTTTAGATAAATAGGTCATTCTTTACTGTGGGACCAATCCTAACCGTTATCGCGCACTGAAGAAATAGCTACAGTTTCAAAAACTACAATTCATTGACTTTCTAACAGTATCAATCCGTTTGAGTTACAACGGTTGGGTCACATATTCGTACCAACATGTATTTAGCGATATTTTTCTGATATTACTAGATTGCATCGCTTTTAACAATGAAACGACTGACTGTGGGACTTAATTAAACTAACTCTGGACTGTGACCTGATAAATATTATAAGTGAGACAATTGAACTCCAAGAAGTAACATTCTTTTTAATTTGACATGATTGCCGGAACTCAGCGATTACACTGGGTGCTGTTGTAGCGCTTCATTTAAAAATTTAGATGAATAAGTTATTTTTTACTGTGGGACCAATCCTAACCGTTATCGCGCGCTGAAAAAATGGCGACAGTTTCAAAAACTACAATTCATTGACTTTCTAACAGTACCAATCCGTTTGAGTTACAACGGTTGAGTCAGATATTCGTACCAACATGTATTTAGCGATATTTTTCTGATATTACTAGGTTGCATCGCTTCTAACTATATAACGATTGACTATGGGACTTAATTGAACTAACTTTGGACTATCACCTGATATATGTGATGAAGGAGACAATTGGACTCAAAGAAATAACATTCATCTTAATTTGACATGATTGCCGCACCTCAGCGATTACACTGGGCGCTGTGGTAGCGCTTCATTTAAAAATTTAGATAAATTAGTCATTTTTACCGTGGGACCAATCCTAGCCGTTATCGGGCGCAGAAGAAATAGCGACAGTTTCAAAAACTACATTTCATTGACTTTCTACCATGTCAGTCCGTTGGAGTTGCAACGGTTGTGTCACACATTCGTACCAACATGTATTTTGCGATATTTATCTGTTATTACTAGGTTGCATCGCTTTTAACAGTGAAACGATTGAATGTTGGACTTAATTGAACTAACTTTGGACTGTCACCTGATAAGTGTGACAAAGGAGACAATTGGACTCCAGGCAATAACATTCATCTTAATTTGACATGATTGCCGCAACTCAGCGATTACACTGGGCGCTGTGGTAGCGCTTCATTTAAAAATTTTGATAAATAAGTCATTCTTTACCGTGGGACCAATCCTAGCCGTTATCGCGCGCTGAAGAAATAGCGGCAGTTTCAAAAACTACATTTCATTGACTTTCTAACGGTGTCAGTCCGTTTGAGTTACAACGGTTGGGTCACATATTCGTACCAACATGTATTTAGCGATATTTTTCTGATATTACTGGATTGCATCGCTTTTAACAATGAAACGACTGACTGTGGGACTTAATTAAACTAACTCTGGACTGTGACCTGATAAATATTATAAGTGAGACAATTGAACTCCAAGAAGTAACATTCTTCTTAATTTGACATGATTGCCGGAACTCAGCGATTACACTGGGCGCTGTGGTAACGTTTCATTTAAAAATTTAGATGAATAAGTCATTTTTTACTGTGGGACCAATCCTAGCCGTTATCCCGCGCTGAAGAAATAGAGACAGTTTCAAAAACTACATATCATTGACTTTCTAACAGTATCAATTCGTTTGTGTTACAACGGTTGAGTCACAAATTCGTACCAACATGTATTTCGTGATATCTTTCCGGTATTACTAGGTTTTATCGCTTTTAACAGTGAAACGATTGACTGTGGGACTTTATAGAACTGATTTTGAGCTGTGACCTAATAAATGTGATAAATGAGACAATTGGACTCCAAGAAATAACATTCATCTTTATTTGACATGACTGCCGGAACTCAGCGGTTACACTGGGCGCTGTGGTAGCGCTTCATTTAAAAATTTAGATGAATAAGTCATTTTTTACTGTGGGACCAATCCTAACCGTTATCGCGCGCTGAAAAAATGGCGACAGTTTCAAAAACTACAATTCATTGACTTTCTAACAGTACCAATCCGTTTGAGTTACAACGGTTGAGTCAGATATTCGTACTAACATGTATTTAGCGATATTTTTCTGATATTACTAGGTTGCATCGCTTCTAACTATATAACGATTGACTATGGGACTTAATTGAACTAACTTTGGACTATCACCTGATATATGTGATGAAGGAGACAATTGGACTCCAAGAAATAACATTCATCTTAATTTGACATAATTGCCGCACCTCAGCGATTACACTGGGCGCTGTGGTAGCGCTTCATTTAAAAATTTAGATAAATTAGTCATTTTTACCGTGGGACCAATCCTAGCCGTTATCGGGCGCAGAAGAAATAGCGACAGTTTCACAAACTACATTTCATTGACTTTCTACCATGTCAGTCCGTTGGAGTTGCAACGGTTGTGTCACACATTCGTACCAACATGTATTTTGCGATATTTATCTGTTATTACTAGGTTGCATCGCTTTTAACAGTGAAACGATTGAATGTTGGAATTAATTGAACAAACTTTGGAGTGTGACCTGATAAATGTGATAAATAAGACAATTGGACTCCAAGAAATAACATTCATCTTAATTTGACATGATTGCCGGAACTCAGCGATTACACTGGGCGCTGTGGTAGCGCTTCATTTAAGAGTTTAGATAAATAAGTCATTCTTTACTGTGGGACCAATCCTAACCGTTTTCGCGCACTGAAGAAATAGCGACAGTTTCAAAAACTACAATTCATTGACTTTCTAACAGTATCAATCCGTTTGAGTTGCAACAGTTGAGTCACATATTCGTACCAACATGTATTTAGCGATATTTTTCTGATATTACTAGGTTGCATCGCTTTTAACTATAAAACGATTGACTATGGGACTTAATTGAACTAACTTTGGACTGTCACCTAATAAGTGTGACAAAGGAGACAATTGGACTCCAGGAAATAACATTCATCTTAATTTGACATGATTGCCGCATCTCAGCGATTACACTGGGCGCTGTGGTAGCGCTTCATTTAAAAATTTTGATAAATAAGTCATTATTTTCCGTGGGACCAATCCTAGCCGTTATCGCGCGCTGAAAAAATAGCGGCAGTTTCAAAAACTACATTTCATTGACTTTCTAACGGTGTCAGTCCGTTTGAGTTACAACGGTTTGGTCACATATTCGTAATGTATTTAGCGATATTTTTCTGATATTACTAGGTTGCATCGCTTTTAACTATGAAACGATTGACTATGGGACTTAATTGAACTAACTTTGGACTGTCACCTGATAAGTGTGACAAAGGAGACAATTGGACTCCAGGAAATAACATTCATCTTAATTTGACATGATTGCCGCAACTCAGCGATTACACTGGGCGCTGTGGTAGCGCTTCATTTAAAGATTTTGATAAATAAGTCATTCTTTACCGTGGGACCAATCCTAGCCCTTATCGCGCGCTGAAGAAATAGCGGCAGTTTCAAAAACTACATTTCATTGACTTTCTATCGGTGTCAGTCCGTTTGAGTTACAACGGTTGTGTCACATATTCGTACCAACATGTATTTAGCGATATTTTTCTGATATTACTGGATTGCATCGCTTTTAACAATGAAACGACTGACTGTGGGACTTAATTAAACTAACTCTGGACTGTGACCTGATAAATATTATAAGTGAGACAATTGAACTCCAAGAAGTAACATTCTTCTTAATTTGACATGATTGCCGGAACTCAGCGATTACACTGGGCGCTGTGGTAGCGTTTCATTTAAAAATTTAGATGAATAAGTCATTTTTTACTGTGGGACCAATCCTAGCCGTTATCCCGCGCTGAAGAAATAGAGACAGTTTCAAAAACTACAATTCATTGACTTTCTAACAGTATCAATCCGTTTGAGTTGCAACAGTTGAGTCACATATTCGTACCAACATGTATTTAGCGATATTTTTCTGATATTACTAGGTTGCATCGCTTTTAACTATGAAACGATTGACTATGGGACTTAATTGAACTAACTTTGGACTGTCACCTGATAAGTGTGACAAAGGAGACAATTGGACTCCAGGAAATAACATTCATCTTAATTTGACATGATTGCCGCAACTCAGCGATTACACTGGGCGCTGTGGTAGCGCTTCATTTAAAAATTTTGATAAATAAGTCATTCTTTACCGTGGGACCAATCCTAGCCGTTATCGCGCGCTGAAGAAATAGCGGCAGTTTCAAAAACTACTTTTCATTGACTTTCTAACGGTGTCAGTCCGTTTGAGTTACAACGGTTGTGTCACATATTCGTACCAACATGTATTTAGCGATATTTTTCTGATATTACTGGATTGCATCGCTTTTAACAATGAAACGACTGACTGTGGGACTTAATTAAACTAACTCTGGACTGTGACCTGATAAATATTATAAGTGAGACAATTGAACTCCAAGAAGTAACATTCTTCTTAATTTGACATGATTGCCGGAAGTCAGCGATTACACTGGGCGCTGTGGTAGCGTTTCATTTAAAAATTTAGATGAATAAGTCATTTTTTACTGTGGGACCAATCCTAGCCGTTATCCCGCGCTGAAGAAATAGAGACAGTTTCAAAAACTACAATTCATTGACTTTCTAACAGTATCAATCCGTTTGAGTTGCAACAGTTGAGTCACATATTCGTACCAACATGTATTTAGCGATATTTTTCTGATATTACTAGGTTGCATCGCTTTTAACTATGAAACGATTGACTATGGGACTTAATTGAACTAACTTTGGACTGTCACCTGATAAGTGTGACAAAGGAGACAATTGGACTCCAGGGAATAACATTCATCTTAATTTGACATGATTGCCGCAACTCAGCGATTACACTGGGCGCTGTGGTAGCGCTTCATTTAAAAATTTTGATAAATAAGTCATTCTTTACCGTGGGACCAATCCTAGCCGTTATCGCGCGCTGAAGAAATAGCGGCAGTTTCAAAAACTACATTTCATTGACTTTCTAACGGTGTCAGTCCGTTTGAGTTACAACGGTTGTGTCACATATTCGTACCAACATGTATTTAGCGATATTTTTCTGATATTACTGGATTGCATCGCTTTTAACAATGAAACGACTGACTGTGGGACTTAATTAAACTAACTCTGGACTGTGACCTGATAAATATTATAAGTGAGACAATTGAACTCCAAGAAGTAACATTCTTCTTAATTTGACATGATTGCCGGAAGTCAGCGATTACACTGGGCGCTGTGGTAGCGTTTCATTTAAAAATTTAGATGAATAAGTCATTTTTTACTGTGGGACCAATCCTAGCCGTTATCCCGCGCTGAAGAAATAGAGACAGTTTCAAAAACTACAATTCATTGACTTTCTAACAGTATCAATCCGTTTGAGTTGCAACAGTTGAGTCACATATTCGTACCAACATGTATTTAGCGATATTTTTCTGATATTACTAGGTTGCATCGCTTTTAACTATGAAACGATTGACTATGGGACTTAATTGAACTAACTTTGGACTGTCACCTGATAAGTGTGACAAAGGAGACAATTGGACTCCAGGGAATAACATTCATCTTAATTTGACATGATTGCCGCAACTCAGCGATTACACTGGGCGCTGTGGTAGCGCTTCATTTAAAAATTTTGATAAATAAGTCATTCTTTACCGTGGGACCAATCCTAGCCGTTATCGCGCGCTGAAGAAATAGCGGCAGTTTCAAAAACTACATTTCATTGACTTTCTAACGGTGTCAGTCCGTTTGAGTTACAACGGTTGTGTCACATATTCGTACCAACATGTATTTAGCGATATTTTTCTGATATTACTGGATTGCATCGCTTTTAACAATGAAACGACTGACTGTGGGACTTAATTAAACTAACTCTGGACTGTGACCTGATAAATATTATAAGTGAGACAATTGAACTCCAAGAAGTAACATTCTTCTTAATTTGACATGATTGCCGGAACTCAGCGATTACACTGGGCGCTGTGGTAGCGTTTCATTTAAAAATTTAGATGAATAAGTCATTTTTTACTGTGGGACCAATCCTAGCCGTTATCCCGCGCTGAAGAAATAGAGACAGTTTCAAAAACTACATATCATTGACTTTCTAACAGTATCATATCGTTTGTGTTACAACGGTTGAGTCACAAATTCGTACCAACATGTATTTCGTGATATCTTTCCGGTATTACTAGGTTTTATCGCTTTTAACAATGAAACGATTGACTGTGGGACTTTATTGAACTGATTTTGGGCTGTGACCTTATAAATGTGATAAATGAGACAATTGTCGATGTTAGTCCGTTTAAGTTACAACGGTTGGGTCCCATATTCTTACCAACATGTATTTAGCGATATTTATGTGATATTACTAGGTTGCATCGCCTTTAACAGTGAAACGATTGAATGTGGGACTTAATTGAACTAACTTTGGACTGTGACTTGATAAATGTGATAAATGAGACAATTGGACTCCAAGAAATGACATTCATCTTAATTTGACATGATTGCCGGAACTCAGCGATTACACTGGGCGCTGTGGTAGCGCTTCATTTAAGAGTTTAGATAAATAAGTCATTCTTTACTGTGGGACCAATCCTAACCGTTATCGCGCAATGAAGAAATAGCGACAGTTTCAAAAACTACAATTCATTGACTTTCTAACAGTATCAATCCGTTTGAGTTGCAACAGTTGAGTCACATATTTGTACCAACATGTATTTAGCGATATTTTTCTGATATTACTAGGTTGCATCGCTTTTAACTATGAAACGATTGACTATGGGACTTAATTGAACTAACTTTGGACTGTCACCTGATAAGTGTGACAAAGGAGACAATTGGACTCCAGGAAATAACATTCATCTTAATTTGACATGATTGCCGCAACTCAGTCATTACACTGGGCGCTGTGGTAGCGCTTCATTTAAAAATTTTTATAAATAAGTCATTCTTTACCGTGGGACCAATCGCGCGCTGAAGAAATAGCGGCAGTTTCAAAAAATACATTTCATTGACTTTCTAACCGTGTCAGTTCGTTTGAGTTACAACGGTTGGGTCACATATTCGTACCAACATGTATTTAGCGATATTTTTCTGATATTACTGGATTGCATCGCTTTTAACAATGAAACGACTGACTGTGGGACTTAATTAAACTAACTCTGGACTGTGACCTGATAAATATTATAAGTGAGACAATTGAACTCCAAGAAGTAACATTCTTCTTAATTTGACATGATTACCGTAACTCAGAAATTACACTGGTCCCTGTGGTAGCGCTTCATTTAAAAATTTAGATAAATAAGTCATTTTTTACTGTGGGATCAATCCTAGCCGTTATCCCGCGCTGAAGAAACAGAGACAGTTTCAAAAACTACATTTGATTGACTCTCTAACAGTATCAATCCGTTTGTGTTACAACGGTTGAGTCACATATTCGTACCAACATGTATTTAGCGATATTTTTCTGATATTACTGGATTGCATCGCTTTTAACAATGAAACGACTGACTGTGGGACTTAATTAAACTAACTCTGGACTGTGACCTGATAAATATTATAAGTGAGACAATTGAACTCCAAGAAGTAACATTCTTCTTAAATTGACATGATTGCCGTAACTCAGAAATTACACTGGTCCCTGTGGTAGCGCTTCATTTAAAAATTTAGATAAATAAGTCATTTTTTACTGTGGGATCAATCCTAGCCGTTATCCCGCGCTGAAGAAACAGAGACAGTTTCAAAAACTACATTTGATTGACTCTCTAACAGTATCAATCCGTTTGTGTTACAACGGTTGAGTCACATATTCGTACCAACATGTATTTCGTGATATCTTTCCGGTATTACTATGTTGTATCGCTTTAACAGTGAAACGATGGACTGTGGGACTTTATTGAACTGATTTTGGGCTGTGACCTTATAAATGTGATAAATGAGACAATTGTCGATGTCAGTCCGTTTGAGTTACAACGGTTGGGTCACATATTCTTACCAACATGTATTTTGCGATATTTATCTGTTATTACTAGGTTGCATCGCTTTTAACAGTGAAACGACTGAATGTTGGACTTAATTGAACTAACTTTGGAGTATGACCTGATAAATGTGATAAATGAGACAATTGGACTCCAAGAAATAACATTCATCTTAATTTGACATGATTGCCGGAACTCAGCGATTACACTGGGCGCTGTGGTAGCGCTTCATTTAAGAGTTTAGATAAATAAGTCATTCTTTACTGTGGGACCAATCCTAACCGTTATCGCGCAATGAAGAAATAGCGACAGTTTCAAAAACTACAATTCATTGACTTTCTAACAGTATCAATCCGTTTGAGTTGCAACAGTTGAGTCACATATTCGTACCAACATGTATTTAGCGATATTTTTCTGATATTACTAGGTTGCATCGCTTTTAACTATGAAACGATTGACTATGGGACTTAATTGAACTAACTTTGGACTGTCACCTGATAAGTGTGACAAAGGAGACAATTGGACTCCAGGAAATAACATTCATCTTAATTTGACATGATTGCCGCAACTCAGTCATTACACTGGGCGCTGTGGTAGCGCTTCATTTAAAAATTTTGATAAATAAGTCATTCTTTACCGTGGGACCAATCGCGCGCTGAAGAAATAGCGGCAGTTTCAAAAACTACATTTCATTGACTTTCTAACCGTGTCAGTTCGTTTGAGTTACAACGGTTGGGTCACATATTCGTACCAACATGTATTTAGCGATATTTTTCTGATATTACTGGATTGCATCGCTTTTAACAATGAAACGACTGACTGTGGGACTTAATTAAACTAACTCTGGACTGTGACCTGATAAATATTATAAGTGAGACAATTGAACTCCAAGAAGTAACATTCTTCTTAATTTGACATGATTGCCGTAACTCAGAAATTACACTGGTCCCTGTGGTAGCGCTTCATTTAAAAATTTAGATAAATAAGTCATTTTTTACTGTGGGATCAATCCTAGCCGTTATCCCGCGCTGAAGAAACAGAGACAGTTTCAAAAACTACATTTGATTGACTCTCTAACAGTATCAATCCGTTTGTGTTACAACGGTTGAGTCACATATTCGTACCAACATGTATTTAGCGATATTTTTCTGATATTACTGGATTGCATCGCTTTTAACAATGAAACGACTGACTGTGGGACTTAATTAAACTAACTCTGGACTGTGACCTGATAAATATTATAAGTGAGACAATTGAACTCCAAGAAGTAATATTCTTCTTAAATTGACATGATTGCCGTAACTCAGAAATTACACTGGTCCCTGTGGTAGCGCTTCATTTAAAAATTTAGATAAATAAGTCATTTTTTACTGTGGGATCAATCCTAGCCGTTATCCCGCGCTGAAGAAACAGAGACAGTTTCAAAAACTACATTTGATTGACTCTCTAACAGTATCAATCCGTTTGTGTTACAACGGTTGAGTCACATATTCGTACCAACATGTATTTCGTGATATCTTTCCGGTATTACTATGTTGTATCGCTTTAACAGTGAAACGATGGACTGTGGGACTTTATTGAACTGATTTTGGGCTGTGACCTTATAAATGTGATAAATGAGACAATTGTCGATGTCAGTCCGTTTGAGTTACAACGGTTGGGTCACATATTCTTACCAACATGTATTTTGCGATATTTATCTGTTATTACTAGGTTGCATCGCTTTTAACAGTGAAACGACTGAATGTTGGACTTAATTGAACTAACTTTGGAGTATGACCTGATAAATGTGATAAATGAGACAATTGGACTCCAAGAAATAACATTCATCTTAATTTGACATGATTGCCGGAACTCAGCGATTACACTGGGCGCTGTGGTAGCGCTTCATTTAAGAGTTTAGATAAATAAGTCATTCTTTACTGTGGGACCAATCCTAACCGTTATCGCGCAATGAAGAAATAGCGACAGTTTCAAAAACTACAATTCATTGACTTTCTAACAGTATCAATCCGTTTGAGTTGCAACAGTTGAGTCACATATTCGTACCAACATGTATTTAGCGATATTTTTCTGATATTACTAGGTTGCATCGCTTTTAACTATGAAACGATTGACTATGGGACTTAATTGAACTAACTTTGGACTGTCACCTGATAAGTGTGACAAAGGAGACAATTGGACTCCAGGAAATAACATTCATCTTAATTTGACATGATTGCCGCAACTCAGTCATTACACTGGGCGCTGTGGTAGCGCTTCATTTAAAAATTTTGATAAATAAGTCATTCTTTACCGTGGGACCAATCGCGCGCTGAAGAAATAGCGGCAGTTTCAAAAACTACATTTCATTGACTTTCTAACCGTGTCAGTTCGTTTGAGTTACAACGGTTGGGTCACATATTCGTACCAACATGTATTTAGCGATATTTTTCTGATATTACTGGATTGCATCGCTTTTAACAATGAAACGACTGACTGTGGGACTTAATTAAACTAACTCTGGACTGTGACCTGATAAATATTATAAGTGAGACAATTGAACTCCAAGAAGTAACATTCTTCTTAATTTGACATGATTGCCGTAACTCAGAAATTACACTGGTCCCTGTGGTAGCGCTTCATTTAAAAATTTAGATAAATAAGTCATTTTTTACTGTGGGATCAATCCTAGCCGTTATCCCGCGCTGAAGAAACAGAGACAGTTTCAAAAACTACATTTGATTGACTCTCTAACAGTATCAATCCGTTTGTGTTACAACGGTTGAGTCACATATTCGTACCAACATGTATTTCGTGATATGTTTCCGGTATTACTATGTTGTATCGCTTTAACAGTGAAACGATGGACTGTGGGACTTTATTGAACTGATTTTGGGCTGTGACCTTATAAATGTGATAAATGAGACAATTGTCGATGTCAGTCCGTTTGAGTTACAACGGTTGGGTCACATATTCTTACCAACATGTATTTTGCGATATTTATCTGTTATTACTAGGTTGCATCGCTTTTAACAGTGAAACGATTGAATGTTGGACTTAATTGAACTAACTTTGGAGTGTGACCTGATAAATGTGATAAATGAGACAATTGGACTCCAAGAAATAACATTCATCTTAATTTGACATGATTGCCGGAACTCAGCGATTACACTGGGCGCTGTGGTAGCGCTTCATTTAAGAGTTTAGATAAATAAGTCATTCTTTACTGTGGGACCAATCCTAACCGTTATCGCGCAATGAAGAAATAGCGACAGTTTCAAAAACTACAATTCATTGACTTTCTAACAGTATCAATCCGTTTGAGTTGCAACAGTTGAGTCACATATTCGTACCAACATGTATTTAGCGATATTTTTCTGATATTACTAGGTTGCATCGCTTTTAACTATGAAACGATTGACTATGGGACTTAATTGAACTAACTTTGGACTGTCACCTGATAAGTGTGACAAAGGAGACAATTGGACTCCAGGAAATAACATTCATCTTAATTTGACATGATTGCCGCAACTCAGCGATTACACTGGGCGCTGTGGTAGCGCTTTATTTAAAAATTTTGATAAATAAGTCATTCTTTACCGTGGGACCAATCCTAGCCGTTATCGCGCGCTGAAGAAATAGCGGCAGTTTCAAAAACTACATTTCATTGACTTTCTAACGGTGTCAGTTCGTTTGAGTTACAACGGTTGGGTCACATATTCGTACCAACATGTATTTAGCGATATTTTTCTGATATTACTGGATTGCATCGCTTTTAACAATAGAACGACTGACTGTGGGACTTAATTAAACTAACTCTGGACTGTGACCTGATAAATATTATAAGTGAGACAATTGAACTCCAAGAAGTAACATTCTTCTTAATTTGACATGATTGCCGGAACTCAGCGATTACACTGGGCGCTGTGGTAGCGCTTCATTTAAAAATTTAGATGAATAAGTCATTTTTTACTGTGGGACCAATCCTAGCCGTTATCCCGCGCTGAAGAAATAGAGACAGTTTCAAAAACTACATTTGATTGACTCTCTAACAGTATCAATCCGTTTGTGTTACAACGGTTGAGTCACATATTCGTACCAACATGTATTTCGTGATATCTTTCCGGTATTACTATGTTGTATCGCTTTAACAGTGAAACGATTGACTGTGGGACTTTATTGAACTGATTTTGGGCTGTGACCTTATAAATGTGATAAATAAGACAATTGTCGATGTCAGTCCGTTTGAGTTACAACGGTTGGGTCACATATTCTTACCAACATGTATTTAGCGATATTTATGTGATATTACTAGGTTGCATCGCTTTTAACAGTGAAACGATTGAATGTGGGACTTAATTGAACTAACTTTGGACTGTGACTTGATAAATGTGATAAAGGAGACAATTGGACTCCAAGAAGTAACATTCATCTTATTTTGACATGATTGCCGCAACTCAGTGATTACACTGGACGCTGCGGTAGCGCTTCATTTAAAAATTTAGATGAATAAGTCATTTTTTACTGTGGGACCAATCCTAACCGTTATCGCGCACTGAAGAAATAGCTACAGTTTCAAAAACTACAATTCATTGACTTTCTAACAGTACCGATCCGTTTGAGTTACAACGGTTGGGTCACATATTCGTACCAACATGTATTTAGCGATATTTTTCTGATATTACTAGATTGCATCGCTTTTAACAATGAAACGACTGACTGTGGGACTTAATTAAACTAACTCTGGACTGTGACCTGATAAATATTATAAGTGAGACAATTGAACTCCAAGAAGTAACATTCTTCTTAATTTGACATGATTGCCGGAACTCAGCGATTACACTGGGCGCTGTGGTAGCGCTTCATTTAAAAATTTAGATGAATAAGTCATTTTTTACTGTGGGACCAATCCTAACCGTTATTGCGCGCTGAAAAATAGCGACAGTTTCAAAAACTACAATTCATTGACTTTCTAACAGTATCAATCCGTTTGAGTTACAACGGTTGAGTCAGATAATCGTACCAACATGTATTTAGCGATATTTTCCTGATATTACTAGGTTGCATCGCTTCTAACTATGAAACGATTGACTATGGGACTTAATTGAACTAACTTTGGACTGTCACTTGATATATGTGATGAAGGTGACAATTGGACTCCAAGAAATAACATTCATCTTAATTTGACATGATTGCCGCACCTCAGCGATTACACTGGGCGCTGTGGTAGCGCTTCATTTAAAAATTTAGATAAATTAGTCATTTTTACCGTGGGACCAATCCTAGCCGTTATCGCGCGCAGAAAAAATAGCGACAGTTTCAAAAACTACATTTCATTGACTTTCTAACGGTGTCAGTTCGTTTGAGCTACAACGGTTGAGTCACATATTCGTACCAACATGTATTTAGCGATATTTTTCTGATATTACTAGATTGCATCGCTTTTAACAATGAAACGACTGACTGTGGGACTTAATTGAACTAACTCTGGACTATGACCTGATAAATATTATAAGTGAGACAATTGAACTCCAAGAAGTAACATTCTTCTTAATTTGACATGATTGCCGGAACTCAGCGATTACACTGGGCGCTGTGGTAGCGCTTCATTTAAAAATTTAGATGAATAAGTCATTTTTTACTGTGGGACCAATCCTAGCCGTTATCCCGCGCTGAAGAAATAGAGACAGTTTCAAAAACTACATTTCATTGACTCTCTAACAGTATCAATCCGTTTGTGTTACAACGGTTGAGTCACATATTCGTACCAACATGTATTTCGTGATATCTTTCCGGTATTACTATGTTGTATCGCTTTTAACAGTGAAACGATTGACTGTGGGACTTAATTGAACTGATTATGGGCTGTGACCTGATAAATGTAAAAGTAAGACAATTGGACACCAAGTAATAACATTCTTCTTAATTTGACATGATTGCCGTAACTCAGGGATTACTCTGGTCCCTGTGGTAGCGCTTCATTTAAAAATTTAGATAAATAAGTCATTTTTTACTGTGGGACCAATCCTAGCCGTTATCCCGCGCTGAAGAAACAGAGACAGTTTCAAATACTACATTTCACTGACTTTCTACCATGTCAGTGTGTTGGAGTTGCAACGGTTGTGTCACATATTCGTACCAACATGTATTTAGCGATATTTTTCTGATATTACTAGATTGCATCGCTTTTAACAATGAAACGACTGACTGTGGGACTTAATTAAACTAAGTCTGGACTATGACCTGATAAATATTATAAGTGAGACAATTGAACTCCAAGAAGTAACATTCTTCTTAATTTGACATGATTGCCGGAACTCAGCGATTACACTGGGCGCTGTGGTAGCGCTTCATTTAAAAATTTAGATGAATAAGTCATTTTTTACTGTGGGACCAATCCTAGCCGTTATCCCGCGCTGAAGAAATAGAGACAGTTTCAAAAACTACATTTCATTGACTCTCTAACAGTATCAATCCGTTTGTGTTACAACGGTTGAGTCACATATTCGTACCAACATGTATTTCGTGATATCTTTCCGGTATTACTATGTTGTATCGCTTTTAACAGTGAAACGATTGACTGTGTGACTTAATTGAACTGATTATGGGCTGTGACCTGATAAATGTAAAAGTAAGACAATTGGACACCAAGTAATAACATTCTTCTTAATTTGACATGATTGCCGTAACTCAGGGATTACACTGGTCCCTGTGGTAGCGCTTCATTTAAAAATTTAGATAAATAAGTCATTTTTTACTGTGGGACCAATCCTAGCCGTTATCGCGCGCAGAAAAAATAGCGACAGTTTCAAAAACTACATTTCATTGACTTTCTAACGGTGTCAGTTCGTTTGAGCTACAACGGTTGAGTCACATATTCGTACCAACATGTATTTAGCGATATTTTTCTGATATTACTAGATTGCATCGCTTTTAACAATGAAACGACTGACTGTGGGACTTAATTAAACTAACTCTGGACTATGACCTGATAAATATTATAAGTGAGACAATTGAACTCCAAGAAGTAACATTCTTCTTAATTTGACATGATTGCCGGAACTCAGCGATTACACTGGGCGCTGTGGTAGCGCTTCATTTAAAAATTTAGATGAATAAGTCATTTTTTACTGTGGGACCAATCCTAGCCGTTATCCCGCGCTGAAGAAATAGAGAGAGTTTCAAAAACTACATTTCATTGACTCTCTAACAGTATCAATCCGTTTGTGTTACAACGGTTGAGTGACATATTCGTACCAACATGTATTTCGTGATATCTTTCCGGTATTACTATGTTGTATCGCTTTTAACAGTGAAACGATTGACTGTGGGACTTAATTGAACTGATTATGGGCTGTGACCTGATAAATGTAAAAGTAAGACAATTGGACACCAAGTAATAACATTCTTCTTAATTTGACATGATTGCCGAAACTCAGGGATTACACTGGTCCCTGTGGTAGCGCTTCATTTAAAAATTTAGATAAATAAGTCATTTTTTACTGTGGGACCAATCCTAGCCGTTATCCCGCGCTGAAGAAACAGAGACAGTTTCAAATACTACATTTTACTGACTTTCTACCATGTACAGTTGTATCTGTTATTACTAGGTTGCATCGCTTTTAACAGTGAAACGATTGAATGTTGGACTTAATTGAACTAACTTTGGAGTGTGACCTGATAAATGTGATAAATGAGAAAATTGGACTCCAAGAAATAACATTCATCTTAATTTGACATGATTGCCGGAACTCAGCGATTACACTGGGCGCTGTGGTAGCGCTTCATTTAAAAATTTAGATGAATAAGTCATTTTTTACTGTGGGACCAATCCTAACCGTTATTGCGCGCTGAAAAATAGCGACAGTTTCAAAAACTAGAATTCATTGACTTTCTAACAGTATCAATCCGTTTGAGTTACAACGGTTGAGTCAGATAATCGTACCAACATGTATTTAGCGATATTTTCCTGATATTACTAGGTTGCATCGCTTCTAACTATGAAACGATTGACTATGGGACTTAATTGAACTAACTTTGGACTGTCACTTGATATATGTGATGAAGGAGACAATTGGACTCCAAGAAATAACATTCATCTTAATTTGACATGATTGCCGCACCTCAGCGATTACACTGGGCGCTGTGGTAGCGCTTCATTTAAAAATTTAGATAAATTAGTCATTTTTACCGTGGGACCAATCCTAGCCGTTATCGCGCGCAGAAAAAATAGCGACAGTTTCAAAAACTACATTTCATTGACTTTCTAACGGTGTCAGGTTGTTTGAGCTACAACGGTTGAGTCACATATTCGTACCAACATGTATTTAGCGATATTTTTCTGATATTACTAGATTGCATCGCTTTTAACAATGAAACGACTGACTGTGGGACTTAATTAAACTAACTCTGGACTATGACCTGATAAATATTATAAGTGAGACAATTGAACTCCAAGAAGTAACATTCTTCTTAATTTGACATGATTGCCGGAACTCAGCGATTACACTGGGCGCTGTGGTAGCGCTTCATTTAAAAATTTAGATGAATAAGTCATTTTTTACTGTGGGACCAATCCTAGCCGTTATCCCGCGCTGAAGAAATAGAGACAGTTTCAAAAACTACATTTCATTGACTCTCTAACAGTATCAATCCGTTTGTGTTACAACGGTTGAGTCACATATTCGTACCAACATGTATTTCGTGATATCTTTCCGGTATTACTATGTTGTATCGCTTTTAACAGTGAAACGATTGACTGTCGGACTTAATTGAACTGATTATGTGCTGTGACCTGATAAATGTAAAAGTAAGACAATTGGACACCAAGTAATAACATTCTTCTTAATTTGACATGATTGCCGTAACTCAGGGATTACACTGGTCCCTGTGGTAGCGCTTCATTTAAAAATTTAGATAAATAAGTCATTTTTTACTGTGGGACCAATCCTAGCCGTTATCCCGCGCTGAAGAAACAGAGACAGTTTCAAATACTACATTTCACTGACTTTCTACCATGTCAGTGTGTTGGAGTTGCAACGGTTGTGTCACACATTCGTACCAACATGTATTTTGCAATACTTATCTGTTATTACTAGGT
Organism: Hydractinia symbiolongicarpus; assembly: GCF_029227915.1. NCBI lineage: Eukaryota > Metazoa > Cnidaria > Hydrozoa > Anthoathecata > Hydractiniidae > Hydractinia > Hydractinia symbiolongicarpus. The sequence continues at coordinate 33,679,122 of NC_079876.1, read as the reverse complement.
TGCATCGCTTTTAACAGTGAAACGATTGAATGTTGGACTTAATTGAACTAACTTTGGAGTGTGACCTGATAAATGTGATAAATGAGACAATTGGACTCCAAGAAATAACATTCATCTTAATTTGACATTCAGCTCAGCGATTACACTGGGCGCTGTGGTAGCGCTTCATTTAAAAATTTAGATGAATAAGTCATTTTTTACTGTGGGACCAATCCTAGCCGTTATCCCGCGCTGAAGAAATAGAGAGAGTTTCAAAAACTACATTTCATTGACTCTCTAACAGTATCAATCCGTTTGTGTTACAACGGTTGAGTCACATATTCGTACCAACATGTATTTCGTGATATCTTTCCGGTATTACTATGTTGTATCGCTTTTAACAGTGAAACGATTGACTGTGGGACTTAATTGAACTGATTATGGGCTGTGACCTGATAAATGTAAAAGTAAGACAATTGGACACCAAGTAATAACATTCTTCTTAATTTGACATGATTGCCGTAACTCAGGGATTACACTGGTCCCTGTGGTAGCGCTTCATTTAAAAATTTAGATAAATAAGTCATTTTTTACTGTGGGACCAATCCTAGCCGTTATCCCGCGCTGAAGAAACAGAGACAGTTTCAAATACTACATTTTACTGACTTTCTACCATGTACCGTTGTATCTGTTATTACTAGGTTGCATCGCCTTTAACAGTGAAACGATTGAATGTTGGACTTAATTGAACTAACTTTGGAGTGTGACCTGATAAATATGATAAATGAGACAATTGGACTCCAAGAAATAACATTCATCTTAATTTGACATGATTGCCGGAACTCAGCGATTACACTGGGCGCTGTGGTAGCGCTTCATTTAAAAATTTAGATGAATAAGTCATTTTTTACTGTGGGACCAATCCTAACCGTTATTGCGCGCTGAAAAATAGCGACAGTTTCAAAAACTACAATTCATTGACTTTCTAACAGTATCAATCCGTTTGAGTTACAACGGTTGAGTCAGATAATCGTACCAACATGTATTTAGCGATATTTTCCTGATATTACTAGGTTGCATCGCTGCTAACTATGAAACGATTGACTATGGGACTTAATTGAACTAACTTTGGACTGTCACCTGATATATGTGATAATGGAGACAATTGCACTCCAAGAAACAACATCCATCTTATTTTGACATGATTGCCGCAACTCAGCGATTACACTGGGCGCTTTGGTAGCGCTTCATTTAAAAATTAAGATAAATAAGTCATTCTTTACCGTGGAACCAATCCTAGCCCTTATCGCGCGCTGAAGAAATAGCGACAGTTTCAAAAGCTACATTTCATTGACTTTCTAACGGTGTCAGTTCGTTTGAGTTACAACGGTTGGGTCACATATTCGTACCAACATGTATTTAGCGATATTTTTCTGATATTACTAGGTTGCATCGCTTCTAACTATGAAACAATTGACTATGGGACTTAATTGAACTAACTTTGGACTGTCACTTGATATATGTGATGAAGGAGACAATTGGACTCCAAGAAATAACATTCATCTTAATTTGACATGATTGCCGCACCTCAGCGATTACACTGGGCGCTGTGGTAGCGCTTCATTTAAAAATTTAGATAAATTAGTCATTTTTACCGTGGGACCAATCCTAGCCGTTATCGCGCGCAGAAAAAATAGCGACAGTTTCAAAAACTACATTTCATTGACTTTCTAACGGTGTCAGGTTGTTTGAGCTACAACGGTTGAGTCACATATTCGTACCAACATGTATTTAGCGATATTTTTCTGATATTACTAGATTGCATCGCTTTTAACAATGAAACGACTGACTGTGGGACTTAATTAAACTAACTCTGGACTATGACCTGATAAATATTATAAGTGAGACAATTGAACTCCAAGAAGTAACATTCTTCTTAATTTGACATGATTGCCGGAACTCAGCGATTACACTGGGCGCTGTGGTAGCGCTTCATTTAAAAATTTAGATGAATAAGTCATTTTTTACTGTGGGACCAATCCTAGCCGTTATCCCGCGCTGAAGAAATAGAGACAGTTTAAAAAACTACATTTCATTGACTCTCTAACAGTATCAATCCGTTTGTGTTACAACGGTTGAGTCACATATTCGTACCAACATGTATTTCGTGATATCTTTCCGGTATTACTATGTTGTATCGCTTTTAACAGTGAAACGATTGACTGTGGGACTTAATTGAACTGATTATGTGCTGTGACCTGATAAATGTAAAAGTAAGACAATTGGACACCAAGTAATAACATTCTTCTTAATTTGACATGATTGCCGTAACTCAGGGATTACACTGGTCCCTGTGGTAGCGCTTCATTTAAAAATTTAGATAAATAAGTCATTTTTTACTGTGGGACCAATCCTAGCCGTTATCGCGCGCAGAAAAAATAGCGACAGTTTCAAAAACTACATTTCATTGACTTTCTAACGGTGTCAGGTTGTTTGAGCTACAACGGTTGAGTCACATATTCGTACCAACATGTATTTAGCAATATTTTTCTGATATTACTAGATTGCATCGCTTTTAACAATGAAACGACTGACTGTGGGACTTAATTAAACTAACTCTGGACTATGACCTGATAAATATTATAAGTGAGACAATTGAACTCCAAGAAGTAACATTCTTCTTAATTTGACATGATTGCCGGAACTCAGCGATTACACTGGGCGCTGTGGTAGCGCTTCATTTAAAAATTTAGATGAATAAGTCATTTCTTACTGTGGGACCAATCCTAGCCGTTATCCCGCGCTGAAGAAATAGAGACAGTTTCAAAAACTACATTTCATTGACTCTCTAACAGTATCAATCCGTTTGTGTTACAACGGTTGAGTCACATATTCGTACCAACATGTATTTCGTGATATCTTTCCGGTATTACTATGTTGTATCGCTTTTAACAGTGAAACGATTGACTGTCGGACTTAATTGAACTGATTATGTGCTGTGACCTGATAAATGTAAAAGTAAGACAATTGGACACCAAGTAATAACATTCTTCTTAATTTGACATGATTGCCGTAACTCAGGGATTACACTGGTCCCTGTGGTAGCGCTTCATTTAAAAATTTAGATAAATAAGTCATTTTTTACTGTGGGACCAATCCTAGCCGTTATCCCGCGCTGAAGAAACAGAGACAGTTTCAAATACTACATTTCACTGACTTTCTACCATGTCAGTGTGTTGGAGTTGCAACGGTTGTGTCACACATTCGTACCAACATGTATTTTGCAATACTTATCTGTTATTACTAGGTTGCATCGCTTTTAACAGTGAAACGATTGAATGTTGGACTTAATTGAACTAACTTTGGAGTGTGACCTGATAAATGTGATAAATGAGACAATTGGACTCCAAGAAATAACATTCATCTTAATTTGACATTCAGCTCAGCGATTACACTGGGCGCTGTGGTAGCGCTTCATTTAAAAATTTAGATGAATAAGTCATTTTTTACTGTGGGACCAATCCTAGCCGTTATCCCGCGCTGAAGAAATAGAGAGAGTTTCAAAAACTACATTTCATTGACTCTCTAACAGTATCAATCCGTTTGTGTTACAACGGTTGAGTCACATATTCGTACCAACATGTATTTCGTGATATCTTTCCGGTATTACTATGTTGTATCGCTTTTAACAGTGAAACGATTGACTGTGGGACTTAATTGAACTGATTATGGGCTGTGACCTGATAAATGTAAAAGTAAGACAATTGGACACCAAGTAATAACATTCTTCTTAATTTGACATGATTGCCGTAACTCAGGGATTACACTGGTCCCTGTGGTAGCGCTTCATTTAAAAATTTAGATAAATAAGTCATTTTTTACTGTGGGACCAATCCTAGCCGTTATCCCGCGCTGAAGAAACAGAGACAGTTTCAAATACTACATTTTACTGACTTTCTACCATGTACCGTTGTATCTGTTATTACTAGGTTGCATCGCTTTTAACAGTGAAACGATTGAATGTTGGACTTAATTGAACTAACTTTGGAGTGTGACCTGATAAATGTGATAAATGAGACAATTGGACTCCAAGAAATAACATTCATCTTAATTTGACATGATTGCCGGAACTCAGCGATTACACTGGGCGCTGTGGTAGCGCTTCATTTAAAAATTTAGATGAATAAGTCATTTTTTACTGTGGGACCAATCCTAACCGTTATTGCGCGCTGAAAAATAGCGACAGTTTCAAAAACTACAATTCATTGACTTTCTAACAGTATCAATCCGTTTGAGTTACAACGGTTGAGTCAGATAATCGTACCAACATGTATTTAGCGATATTTTCCTGATATTACTAGGTTGCATCGCTTCTAACTATGAAACGATTGACTATGGGACTTAATTGAACTAACTTTGGACTGTCACCTGATATATGTGATAATGGAGACAATTGCACTCCAAGAAACAACATCCATCTTATTTTGACATGATTGCCGCACCTCAGCGATTACACTGGGCGCTGTGGTAGCGCTTCATTTAAAAATTTAGATAAATTAGTCATTTTTACCGTGGGACCAATCCTAGCCGTTATCGCGCGCAGAAAAAATAGCGACAGTTTCAAAAACTACATTTCATTGACTTTCTAACGGTGTCAGGTTGTTTGAGCTACAACGGTTGAGTCACATATTCGTACCAACATGTATTTAGCGATATTTTTCTGATATTACTAGATTGCATCGCTTTTAACAATGAAACGACTGACTGTGGGACTTAATTAAACTAACTCTGGACTATGACCTGATAAATATTATAAGTGAGACAATTGAACTCCAAGAAGTAACATTCTTCTTAATTTGACATGATTGCAGGAACTCAGCGATTACACTGGGCGCTGTGGTAGCGCTTCATTTAAAAATTTAGATGAATAAGTCATTTTTTACTGTGGGACCAATCCTAGCCGTTATCCCGCGCTGAAGAAATAGAGACAGTTTCAAAAACTACATTTCATTGACTCTCTAACAGTATCAATCCGTTTGTGTTACAACGGTTGAGTCACATATTCGTACCAACATGTATTTCGTGATATCTTTCCGGTATTACTATGTTGTATCGCTTTTAACAGTGAAACGATTGACTGTGGGACTTAATTGAACTGATTATGTGCTGTGACCTGATAAATGTAAAAGTAAGACAATTGGACACCAAGTAATAACATTCTTCTTAATTTGACATGATTGCCGTAACTCAGGGATTACACTGGTCCCTGTGGTAGCGCTTCATTTAAAAATTTAGATAAATAAGTCATTTTTTACTGTGGGACCAATCCTAGCCGTTATCCCGCGCTGAAGAAACAGAGACAGTTTCAAATACTACATTTCACTGACTTTCTACCATGTCAGTGTGTTGGAGTTGCAACGGTTGTGTCACACATTCGTACCAACATGTATTTTGCAATACTTATCTGTTATTACTAGGTTGCATCGCTTTTAACAGTGAAACGATTGAATGTTGGACTTAATTGAACTAACTTTGGAGTGTGACCTGATAAATGTGATAAATGAGACAATTGGACTCCAAGAAATAACATTCATCTTAATTTGACATGATTGCCGGAACTCAGCGATTACACTGGGCGCTGTGGTAGCGCTTCATTTAAGAATTTAGATAAATAAGTCATTCTTTACTGTGGGACCAATCCTAACCGTTATCGCGCAATGAAGAAATAGCGACAGTTTCAAAAACTACAATTCATTGACTTTCTAACAGTATCAATCCGTTTGAGTTACAACAGTTGAGTCACATATTCGTACCAACATGTATTTAGCGATATTTTTCTGATATTACTAGGTTGCATCGCTTTTAACTATGAAACGATTGACTATGGGACTTAATTGAACTAACTTTGGACTGTCACCTGATAAGTGTGACAAAGGAGACAATTGGACTCCAGGAAATAACATTCATCTTAATTTGACATGATTGCCGCAACTCAGCGATTACACTGGGCGCTGTGGTAGCGCTTCATTTAAAAATTTTGATAAATAAGTCATTCCTTACCGTGGGACCAATCCTAGCCGTTATCGCGCGCTGAAGAAATAGCGGCAGTTTCAAAAACTACATTTCATTGACTTTCTAACGGTGTCAGTTCGTTTAAGTTACAACGGTTGGGTCACATATTCGTACCAACATGTATTTAGCGATATTTTTCTGATATTACTGGATTGCATCGCTTTTAACAATGAAACGACTGACTGTGGGACTTAATTAAACTAACTCTGGGCTGTGACCTGATAAATATTATAAGTGAGACAATTGAACTCCAAGAAGTAACATTCTTCTTAATTTGACATGATTGCCGGAACTCAGCGATGACACTGGGCGCTGTGGTAGCGCTTCATTTAAAAATTTAGATGAATAAGTCATTTTTTACTGTGGGACCAATCCTAGCCGTTATACCGCGCTGAAGAAATAGAGACAGTTTCAAAAACTACATTTCATTGACTTTCTAACAGTATCAATTCGTTTGTGTTACAACGGTTGAGTCACAAATTCGTACCAACATGTATTTCGTGATATCTTTCCGGTATTACTAGGTTTTATCGCTTTTAACAGTGAAACGATTGACTGTGGGACTTTATTGAACTGATTTTGGGCTGTGACCTTATAAATGTGATAAATGAGACAATTGGACTCCAAGAAATTTAGATTCATCTTAATTTGACATGATTGCCGGAACTCAGCGATTACACTGGGCGCTGTGGTAGCGCTTCATTTAAAAATTAAAATGAATAAGTCATTTTTTACTGTGGGACCAATCCTAGCCGTTATCCCGCGCTGTAGAAATAGAGACAGTTTAAAAAACTACATTTCATTGACTCTTTAACAGTATCAATCCGATTGTGTTACAACGGTTGAGTCACATATTCGTACCAACATGTATTTCGTGATATTTTTCCGATATTACTATGTTGTATCGCTTTTAACAGTGAAACGACTGACTGTGGGACTTCACTAAACTAACTCTGGACTGTGACCTGATAAATATTATAAGTGAGACAATTGAACTCCAAGAAGTAACATTCTTCTTAATTTGACATGATTGCCGGAACTCAGCGATTACACTGGGCGCTGTGGTAGCGCTTCATTTAAAAATTTAGATGAATAAGTCATTTTTTACTGTGGGACCAATCCTAGCCGTTATCCCGCGCTGAAGAAATAGAGACAGTTTCAAAAACTACATTTGATTGACTCTCTAACAGTATCAATCCGTTTGTGTTACAACGGTTGAGTCACATATTCGTACCAACATGTATTTCGTGATATCTTTCCGGTATTACTATGTTGTATCGCTTTAACAGTGAAACGATTGACTGTGGGACTTTATTGAACTGATTTTGGGCTGTGACCTTATAAATGTGATAAATGAGACAGTTGTCGATGTCAGTCCGTTTGAGTTACAACGGTTGGGTCACATATTCTTACCAACATGTACTTAGCGATATTTATGTGATATTACTAGGTTGCATCGCTTTTAACAGTGAAACGATTGAATGTGGGACTTAATTGAACTAACTTTAGACTGTGACTTGATAAATGTGATAAATGAGACAATTGGACTCCAAGAAATAACATTCATCTTAATTTGACATGATTGCCGGAACTCAGCGATAACACTGGGCGCTGTGGTAGCGCTTCATTTAAGAGTTTAGATAAATAAGTCATTCTTTACTGTGGGACCAATCCTAACCGTTATCACGCGCTGAAGAAATAGCGACAGTTTCAGAAAACTACAATTCATTGACTTTCTAACAGTATAAATCCGTTTGAGTTACAACAGTTGAGTCACATATTCGTACCAACATGTATTTAGCGATATTTTTCTGATATTACTAGGTTGCATCTCTTTTAACTATGAAACAATTGACTATGGGACTTAATTGAACTAACTTTGGACTGTCACTTGATAAATGTGATAAAGGAGACAATTGGACTCCAAGAAGTAACATTCATCTTATTTTGACATGATTGCCGCAACTCAGCGATTACACTGGACGCTGTGGTAGAGCTTCATTTAAAAATTTAGATAAATAAGTCATTTTTTACTGTGGGACCAATCCTAACCGTTATCGCGCACTGAAGAAATAGCTACAGTTTCAAAAACTACAATTCATTGACTTTCTAACAGTATCAATCCGTTTGAGTTACAACGGTTGGGTCACATATTCGTACCAACATGTATTTAGTGATAATTTTCTGATATTACTAGATTGCATCGCTTTTAACAATGAAACGACTGACTGTGGGACTTAATTAAACTAACTCTGGACTGTGACCTGATAAATATTATAAGTGAGACAATTGAACTCCAAGAAGTAACATTCTTCTTAATTTGACATGATTGCCGGAACTCAGCGATTACACTGGGCGCTTTGGTAGCGCTTCATTTAAAAACTTAGATGAATAAGTCATTTTTTACTGTGGGACCAATCCTAACCGTTATCGCGCGCTGAAAAATAGCGACAGTTTCAAAAACTACAATTCATTGACTTTCTAACAGTATCAATCCGTTTGAACGGTTGAGTCACAAATTCGTACCAACATGTATTTCGTGATATCTTTCCGGTATTACTAGGTTTTATCGCTTTTAACAGTGAAACGATTGACTGTGGGACTTTATTGAACTGATTTTGGGCTGTGACCTTATAAATGTGATAAATGAGACAATTGGACTCCAAGAAATTTAGATTCATCTTAATTTGACATGATTGCCGGAACTCAGCGATTACACTGGGCGCTGTGGTAGCGCTTCATTTAAAAATTAAAATGAATAAGTCATTTTTTACTGTGGGACCAATCCTAGCCGTTATCCCGCGCTGTAGAAATAGAGACAGTTTCAAAAACTACATTTCATTGACTCTTTAACAGTATCAATCCGATTGTGTTACAACGGTTGAGTCACATATTCGTACCAACATGTATTTCGTGATATTTTTCCGATATTACTATGTTGTATCGCTTTTAACAGTGAAACGACTGACTGTGGGACTTCACTAAACTAACTCTGGACTGTGACCTGATAAATATTATAAGTGAGACAATTGAACTCCAAGAAGTAACATTCTTCTTAATTTGACATGATTGCCGGAACTCAGCGATTACACTGGGCGCTGTGGTAGCGCTTCATTTAAAAATTTAGATGAATAAGTCATTTTTTACTGTGGGACCAATCCTAGCCGTTATCCCGCGCTGAAGAAATAGAGACAGTTTCAAAAACTACATTTCATTGACTCTCTAACAGTATCAATCCGTTTGTGTTACAACGGTTGAGTCACATATTCGTACCAACATGTATTTCGTGATATCTTTCCGGTATTACTATGTTGTATCGCTTTAACAGTGAAACGATTGACTGTGGGACTTTATTGAACTGATTTTGGGCTGTGACCTTATAAATGTGATAAATGAGACAGTTGTCGATGTCAGTCCGTTTGAGTTACAACGGTTGGGTCACATATTCTTACCAACATGTACTTAGCGATATTTATGTGATATTACTAGGTTGCATCGCTTTTAACAGTGAAACGATTGAATGTGGGACTTAATTGAACTAACTTTAGACTGTGACTTGATAAATGTGATAAATGAGACAATTGGACTCCAAGAAATAACATTCATCTTAATTTGACATGATTGGCGGAACTCAGCGATTACACTGGGCGATGTGGTAGCGCTTCATTTAAGAGTTTAGATAAATAAGTCATTCTTTACTGTGGGACCAATCCTAACCGTTATTGCGCACTGAAGAAATAGCGACAGTTTCGAAAACTACAATTCATTGACTTTCTAACAGTATCAATCCGTTTGAGTTACAACGGTTGAGTCACATATTCGTACCAACATGTATTTAGCGATATTTTTCTCATATTAATAGGTTGCATTGCTTTTAACAATGAAAAGATTGACTGTGGGACTAAATTGAACTGATTTTGGACAGTGACGTTATAAATGTTATAAGTGAGACAATTGGACTCCAAGAAATAACATTTTTCTTAATTTGACATGATTGCCGGAACTCAGCGATTACACTGGGCTCTGTGGTAGCGCTTCATTTAAAAATTTAGATGAATAAGTCATTTTTTACTGTGGGACCAATCCTAGCCGTTATCCCGCGCTGAAGAAATAGAGACAGTTTCAAAAACTACATTTCATTGACTATCTAACAGTATCAATCCGTTTGTGTTACAACGGTTGAGTCACATATTCGTACCAACATGTATTTCGTGATATCTTTCCGGTATTACTAGGTTGTATCGCTTTTAACAGTGAAACGATTGACTGTGGGACTTTATTGAACTGATTTTGGGCTGTGACCTTATAAATGTGATAAATGAGACAATTGGACTCCAAGAAATAACATTCATCTTAATTTGACATGATTGGCGGAACTCAGCGATTACACTGGGCGATGTGGTAGCGCTTCATTTAAGAGTTTAGATAAATAAGTCATTCTTTACTGTGGGACCAATCCTAACCGTTATCGCGCACTGAAGAAATAGCGACAGTTTCAAAAACTACAATTCATTGACTTTCTAACAGTATCAATCCGTTTGAGTTACAACGGTTGAGTCACATATTTGTACCAACATGTATTTAGCGATATTTTTCTCATATTAATAGGTTGCATTGCTTTTAACAATGAAAAGATTGACTGTGGGACTAAATTGAACTGATTTTGGACAGTGACGTTATAAATGTTATAAGTGAGACAATTGGACTCCAAGAAATAACATTTTTCTTAATTTGACATGATTGCCGGAACTCAGCGATTACACTGGGCTCTGTGGTAGCGCTTCATTTAAAAATTTAGATGAATAAGTCATTTTTTACTGTGGGACCAATCCTAGCCGTTATCCCGCGCTGAAGAAATAGAGACAGTTTCAAAATCTACATTTCATTGACTATCTAACAGTATCAATCCGTTTGTGTTACAACGGTTGAGTCACATATTCGTACCAACATGTATTTCGTGATATCTTTCCGGTATTACTAGGTTGTATCGCTTCTAACTATGAAACGATTGACTATGGGACTTAATTGAACTAACTTTGGACTGTCACCTGATATATGTGATAAAGGAGACAATTGGACTCCAAGAAATGACATTCATCTTAATTTGACATGATTGCCACACCTCGGCGATTACACTGGGCGCTGTGGTAGCGCTTCATTTAAAAATTTAGATAAATAAGTCATTCTTTACTGTGGGACCAATCCTAACCGTTATCGCGCACTGAAGAAATAGCGACAGTTTCAAAAACTACAATTCATTGACTTTCTAACAGTATCAATACGTTTGAGTTACAACGGTTGAGTCACATATTCGTACCAACATGTATTTAGCGATATTTTTCTCATATTAATAGGTTGCATTGCTTTTAACAATGAAAAGATTGACTGTGGGACTAAATTGAACTGATTTTGGACAGTGACGTTATAAATGTTATAGGTGAGACAATTGGACTCCAAGAAATAACATTTTTTTTAATTTGACATGATTGCGGGAACTCAGCGATTACACTGGGCGCTGTGGTAGCGCTTCATTTAAAAATCCTAGCCATTATCCCGCGCTGAAGGAATAGAGACAGTTTCAAAAACTACATTTCATTGACTTTCTAACAGTATCAATTCGTTTGTGTTACAACGGTTGAGTCACAAATTCGTACCAACATGTTATTCGTGATATCTTTCCGGTATTACTAGGTTGTATCGCTTTTAACAGTGAAACAATTGACTGTGGGACTTTATTGAACTGATTTTGGGCTGTGACCTTATAAAGGTGATAAATGAGACAATTGGACTCCAAGAAATAACATTCATCTTAATTTGACATGATTGCCGGAACTCAGCGATTACACTGGGCGCTGTGGTAGCGCTTCATTTAAGAGTTTAGATAAATAAGTCATTCTTTACTGTGGGACCAATCTTAACCGTCATCGCGCGCTGAATAAATAGCGACAGTTTCAAAAACTGCAATTCATTGACTTTCTAACAGTATCAATCCGTTTGAGTTACAACGGTTGAGTCAGATATTCGTACCAACATGTATTTAGCGATATTTTTTTGATATTACTAGGTTGCATCGCTTCTAACTATGAAACGATTGACTATGGGACTTAATTGAACTAACTTTGGACTGTCACCTGATATATGTGATAAAGGAGACAATTGGACTCCAAGAAATAACATTCATCTTAATTTGACATGATTGCCACACCTCAGCGATTACACTGGGCGCTGCGGTAGCGCTTCATTTAAAAATTTAGATAAATAAGTCATTCTTTACCGTGGGACCAATCCTAGCCGTTATCGCGCGCTGAAGAAATAGCAACAGTTTCAAAAAACTACAATTCATTGACTTTCTAACAGTATCAATCCGTTTGAGTTGCAACAGTTGAGTCACATATTCGTACCAACATGTATTTAGCGATATTTTTCTGATATTACTAGATTGCATCGCTTTTAACAATGAAACGACTGACTGTGGGACTTAATTAAACTAACTCTGGACTGTGACCTGATAAATATTATAAGTGAGACAATTGAACTCCAAAAAGTAACATTCCTATTAATTTGACATGATTGCCGGAACTCAGCGATTACACTGGGCACTGTGGTAGCGCTTCATTTAAAAATTTAGATGAATAAGTCATTTTTGACTGTGGGACCAATCCTAGCCGTTATCCCGCGCTGAAGAAATAGAGACAGTTTCAAAAACTACATTTCATTGACTATCTAACAGTATCAATCCGTTTGTGTTACAACGGTTGAGTCACATACTCGTACCAACATGTATTTCGTGATATCTTTCCGGTATTACTAGGTTGTATCGCTTTTAACAGTGAAACGATTGACTGTGGGACTTTATTGAACTGATTTTGGGCTGTGACCTTATAAATGTGATAAATGAGACAATTGGACTCCAAGAAATAACATTCATCTTATTTTGACATGATTGCCGCAACTCAGCGATTACACTGGGCGCTTTGGTAGCGCTTCATTTAAAAATTAAGATAAATAAGTCATTTTTACCGTGGAACCAATCCTAGCCCTTATCGCGCGCTAAAGAAATAGCGACAGTTTCAAAAACTACATTTCATTGACTTTCTAACGGTGTCAGTTCGTTTGAGTTACAACGGTTGGGTCACATATTCGTACCAACATGTATTTAGCGATATTTTTCTGATATTACTAGATTGCATCGCTTTTAAAAATGAAACGACTGACTGTGGGACTTAATTAAACTAACTCTGGACTGTGACCTGATAAATATTATAAGTGAGACAATTGAACTCCAAAAAGTAACATTCCTATTAATTTGACATGATTGCCGGAACTCAGCGATTACACTGGGCACTGTGGTAGCGCTTCATTTAAAAATTTAGATGAATAAGTCATTTTTTACTGTGGGACCAATCCTAGCCGTTATCCCGCGCTGAAGAAATAGAGACAGTTTCAAAAACTACATTTCATTGACTATCTAACAGTATCAATCCGTTTGTGTTACAACGGTTGAGTCACATATTCGTACCAACATGTATTTCGTGATATCTTTCCGGTATTACTAGGTTGTATCGCTTTTAACAGTGAAACGATTGACTGTGGGACTTTATTGAACTGATTTTGGGCTGTGACCTTATAAATGTGATAAATGAGACAATTGGACTCCAAGAAATAACATTCATCTTAATTTGACATGATTGGCGGAACTCAGCGATTACACTGGGCGCTGTGGTAGCGCTTCATTTAAAAATTTAGATAAATAAGTCATTCTTTACCGTGGGACCAATCCTAGCCGTTATCGCGCGCTGAAGAAATAGCGACAGTTTCAAAAAACTACAATTCATTGACTTTCTAACAGTATCAATCCGTTTGAGTTGCAACAGTTGAGTCACATATTCGTACCAACATGTATTTAGCGATATTTTTCTGATATTACTAGATTGCATCGCTTTTAACAATGAAACGACTGACTGTGGGACTTAATTAAACTAACTCTGGACTGTGACCTGATAAATATTATAAGTGAGACAATTGAACTCCAAAAAGTAACATTCCTATTAATTTGACATGATTGCCACACCTCAGCGATTACACTGGGCGCTGTGGTAGCGCTTCATTTAAAAATTTAGATAAATAAGTCATTCTTTACCGTGGGTCCAATCCTAGCCGTTATCGCGCGCTGAAGAAATAGCAACAGTTTCAAAAAACTACAATTCATTGACTTTCTAACAGTATCAATCCGTTTGAGTTACAACGGTTGAGTCACAAATTCGTACCAACATGTTATTCGTGATATCTTTCCGGTATTACTAGGTTGTATCGCTTTTAACAGTGAAACAATTGACTGTGGGACTTTATTGAACTGATTTTGAGCTGTGACCTTATAAAGGTGATAAATGAGACAATTGGACTCCAAGAAATAACAATCATCTTAATTTGACATTATTGCCGGAACTCAGCGATTACACTGGGCGCTGTGGTAGCGCTTCATTTAAGAGTTTAGATAAATAAGTCATTCTTTACTGTGGGACCAATCCTAACCGTCATCGCGCGCTGAATAAATAGCGACAGTTTCAAAAAACTACAATTCATTGACTTTCTAACAGTATCAATCCGTTTGAGTTGCAACAGTTGAGTCACATATTCGTACCAACATGTATTTAGCGATATTTTTCTGATATTACTAGGTTGTATCGCTTTTAACAGTGAAACGATTGACTGTGGGACTTTATTGAACTGATTTTGGGCTGTGACCTTATAAATGTGATAAATGAGACAATTGGACTCCAAGAAATAACATTCATCTTAATTTGACATGATTGGCGGAACTCAGCGATTACACTGGGCGATGTGGTAGCGCTTCATTTAAAAATTTAGATGAATAAGTCATTTTTTACTGTGGGACCAATCCTAGCCGTTATCCCGCGCTGAAGAAATAGAGACAGTTTCAAAAACTACATTTCATTGACTATCTAACAGTATCAATCCGTTTGTGTTACAACGGTTGAGTCACATATTCGTACCAACATGTATTTCGTGATATCTTTCCGGTATTACTAGGTTGTATCGCTTTTAACAGTGAAACGATTGACTGTGGGACTTTATTGAACTGATTTTGGGCTGTGACCTTATAAATGTGATAAATGAGACAATTGGACTCCAAGAAATAACATTCATCTTAATTTGACATGATTGGCGGAACTCAGCGATTACACTGGGCGATGTGGTAGCGCTTCATTTAAGAGTTTAGATAAATAAGTCATTCTTTACTGTGGGACCAATCCTAACCGTTATTGCGCACTGAAGAAATAGCGACAGTTTCGAAAACTACAATTCATTGACTTTCTAACAGTATCAATCCGTTTGAGTTACAACGGTTGAGTCACATATTCGTACCAACATGTATTTAGCGATATTTTTCTCATATTAATAGGTTGCATTGCTTTTAACAATGAAAAGATTGACTGTGGGACTAAATTGAACTGATTTTGGACAGTGACGTTATAAATGTTATAAGTGAGACAATTGGACTCCAAGAAATAACATTTTTCTTAATTTGACATGATTGCCGGAACTCAGCGATTACACTGGGCTCTGTGGTAGCGCTTCATTTAAAAATTTAGATGAATAAGTCATTTTTTACTGTGGGACCAATCCTAGCCGTTATCCCGCGCTGAAGAAATAGAGACAGTTTCAAAAACTACATTTCATTGACTATCTAACAGTATCAATCCGTTTGTGTTACAACGGTTGAGTCACATATTCGTACCAACATGTATTTCGTGATATCTTTCCGGTATTACTAGGTTGTATCGCTTTTAACAGTGAAACGATTGACTGTGGGACTTTATTGAACTGATTTTGGGCTGTGACCTTATAAATGTGATAAATGAGACAATTGGACTCCAAGAAATAACATTCATCTTAATTTGACATGATTGGCGGAACTCAGCGATTACACTGGGCGATGTGGTAGCGCTTCATTTAAGAGTTTAGATAAATAAGTCATTCTTTACTGTGGGACCAATCCTAACCGTTATCGCGCACTGAAGAAATAGCGACAGTTTCAAAAACTACAATTCATTGACTTTCTAACAGTATCAATCCGTTTGAGTTACAACGGTTGAGTCACATATTTGTACCAACATGTATTTAGCGATATTTTTCTCATATTAATAGGTTGCATTGCTTTTAACAATGAAAAGATTGACTGTGGGACTAAATTGAACTGATTTTGGACAGTGACGTTATAAATGTTATAAGTGAGACAATTGGACTCCAAGAAATAACATTTTTCTTAATTTGACATGATTGCCGGAACTCAGCGATTACACTGGGCTCTGTGGTAGCGCTTCATTTAAAAATTTAGATGAATAAGTCATTTTTTACTGTGGGACCAATCCTAGCCGTTATCCCGCGCTGAAGAAATAGAGACAGTTTCAAAATCTACATTTCATTGACTATCTAACAGTATCAATCCGTTTGTGTTACAACGGTTGAGTCACATATTCGTACCAACATGTATTTCGTGATATCTTTCCGGTATTACTAGGTTGTATCGCTTCTAACTATGAAACGATTGACTATGGGACTTAATTGAACTAACTTTGGACTGTCACCTGATATATGTGATAAAGGAGACAATTGGACTCCAAGAAATGACATTCATCTTAATTTGACATGATTGCCACACCTCGGCGATTACACTGGGCGCTGTGGTAGCGCTTCATTTAAAAATTTAGATAAATAAGTCATTCTTTACTGTGGGACCAATCCTAACCGTTATCGCGCACTGAAGAAATAGCGACAGTTTCAAAAACTACAATTCATTGACTTTCTAACAGTATCAATACGTTTGAGTTACAACGGTTGAGTCACATATTCGTACCAACATGTATTTAGCGATATTTTTCTCATATTAATAGGTTGCATTGCTTTTAACAATGAAAAGATTGACTGTGGGACTAAATTGAACTGATTTTGGACAGTGACGTTATAAATGTTATAGGTGAGACAATTGGACTCCAAGAAATAACATTTTTTTTAATTTGACATGATTGCGGGAACTCAGCGATTACACTGGGCGCTGTGGTAGCGCTTCATTTAAAAATCCTAGCCATTATCCCGCGCTGAAGGAATAGAGACAGTTTCAAAAACTACATTTCATTGACTTTCTAACAGTATCAATTCGTTTGTGTTACAACGGTTGAGTCACAAATTCGTACCAACATGTTATTCGTGATATCTTTCCGGTATTACTAGGTTGTATCGCTTTTAACAGTGAAACAATTGACTGTGGGACTTTATTGAACTGATTTTGGGCTGTGACCTTATAAAGGTGATAAATGAGACAATTGGACTCCAAGAAATAACATTCATCTTAATTTGACATGATTGCCGGAACTCAGCGATTACACTGGGCGCTGTGGTAGCGCTTCATTTAAGAGTTTAGATAAATAAGTCATTCTTTACTGTGGGACCAATCTTAACCGTCATCGCGCGCTGAATAAATAGCGACAGTTTCAAAAACTGCAATTCATTGACTTTCTAACAGTATCAATCCGTTTGAGTTACAACGGTTGAGTCAGATATTCGTACCAACATGTATTTAGCGATATTTTTTTGATATTACTAGGTTGCATCGCTTCTAACTATGAAACGATTGACTATGGGACTTAATTGAACTAACTTTGGACTGTCACCTGATATATGTGATAAAGGAGACAATTGGACTCCAAGAAATAACATTCATCTTAATTTGACATGATTGCCACACCTCAGCGATTACACTGGGCGCTGCGGTAGCGCTTCATTTAAAAATTTAGATAAATAAGTCATTCTTTACCGTGGGACCAATCCTAGCCGTTATCGCGCGCTGAAGAAATAGCAACAGTTTCAAAAAACTACAATTCATTGACTTTCTAACAGTATCAATCCGTTTGAGTTGCAACAGTTGAGTCACATATTCGTACCAACATGTATTTAGCGATATTTTTCTGATATTACTAGATTGCATCGCTTTTAACAATGAAACGACTGACTGTGGGACTTAATTAAACTAACTCTGGACTGTGACCTGATAAATATTATAAGTGAGACAATTGAACTCCAAAAAGTAACATTCCTATTAATTTGACATGATTGCCGGAACTCAGCGATTACACTGGGCACTGTGGTAGCGCTTCATTTAAAAATTTAGATGAATAAGTCATTTTTGACTGTGGGACCAATCCTAGCCGTTATCCCGCGCTGAAGAAATAGAGACAGTTTCAAAAACTACATTTCATTGACTATCTAACAGTATCAATCCGTTTGTGTTACAACGGTTGAGTCACATATTCGTACCAACATGTATTTCGTGATATCTTTCCGGTATTACTAGGTTGTATCGCTTTTAACAGTGAAACGATTGACTGTGGGACTTTATTGAACTGATTTTGGGCTGTGACCTTATAAATGTGATAAATGAGACAATTGGACTCCAAGAAATAACATTCATCTTATTTTGACATGATTGCCGCAACTCAGCGATTACACTGGGCGCTTTGGTAGCGCTTCATTTAAAAATTAAGATAAATAAGTCATTTTTACCGTGGAACCAATCCTAGCCCTTATCGCGCGCTAAAGAAATAGCGACAGTTTTAAAAACTACATTTCATTGACTTTCTAACGGTGTCAGTTCGTTTGAGTTACAACGGTTGGGTCACATATTCGTACCAACATGTATTTAGCGATATTTTTCTGATATTACTAGATTGCATCGCTTTTAAAAATGAAACGACTGACTGTGGGACTTAATTAAACTAACTCTGGACTGTGACCTGATAAATATTATAAGTGAGACAATTGAACTCCAAAAAGTAACATTCCTATTAATTTGACATGATTGCCGGAACTCAGCGATTACACTGGGCACTGTGGTAGCGCTTCATTTAAAAATTTAGATGAATAAGTCATTTTTTACTGTGGGACCAATCCTAGCCGTTATCCCGCGCTGAAGAAATAGAGACAGTTTCAAAAACTACATTTCATTGACTATCTAACAGTATCAATCCGTTTGTGTTACAACGGTTGAGTCACATATTCGTACCAACATGTATTTCGTGATATCTTTCCGGTATTACTAGGTTGTATCGCTTTTAACAGTGAAACGATTGACTGTGGGACTTTATTGAACTGATTTTGGGCTGTGACCTTATAAATGTGATAAATGAGACAATTGGACTCCAAGAAATAACATTCATCTTAATTTGACATGATTGGCGGAACTCAGCGATTACACTGGGCGCTGTGGTAGCGCTTCATTTAAAAATTTAGATAAATAAGTCATTCTTTACCGTGGGACCAATCCTAGCCGTTATCGCGCGCTGAAGAAATAGCGACAGTTTCAAAAAACTACAATTCATTGACTTTCTAACAGTATCAATCCGTTTGAGTTGCAACAGTTGAGTCACATATTCGTACCAACATGTATTTAGCGATATTTTTCTGATATTACTAGATTGCATCGCTTTTAACAATGAAACGACTGACTGTGGGACTTAATTAAACTAACTCTGGACTGTGACCTGATAAATATTATAAGTGAGACAATTGAACTCCAAAAAGTAACATTCCTATTAATTTGACATGATTGCCACACCTCAGCGATTACACTGGGCGCTGTGGTAGCGCTTCATTTAAAAATTTAGATAAATAAGTCATTCTTTACCGTGGGACCAATCCTAGCCGTTATCGCGCGCTGAAGAAATAGCAACAGTTTCAAAAAACTACAATTCATTGACTTTCTAACAGTATCAATCCGTTTGAGTTACAACGGTTGAGTCACAAATTCGTACCAACATGTTATTCGTGATATCTTTCCGGTATTACTAGGTTGTATCGCTTTTAACAGTGAAACAATTGACTGTGGGACTTTATTGAACTGATTTTGGGCTGTGACCTTATAAAGGTGATAAATGAGACAATTGGACTCCAAGAAATAACATTCATCTTAATTTGACATTATTGCCGGAACTCAGCGATTACACTGGGCGCTGTGGTAGCGCTTCATTTAAGAGTTTAGATAAATAAGTCATTCTTTACTGTGGGACCAATCCTAACCGTCATCGCGCGCTGAATAAATAGCGACAGTTTCAAAAAACTACAATTCATTGACTTTCTAACAGTATCAATCCGTTTGAGTTGCAACAGTTGAGTCACATATTCGTACCAACATGTATTTAGCGATATTTTTCTGATATTACTAGGTTGTATCGCTTTTAACAGTGAAACGATTGACTGTGGGACTTTATTGAACTGATTTTGGGCTGTGACCTTATAAATGTGATAAATGAGACAATTGGACTCCAAGAAATAACATTCATCTTAATTTGACATGATTGGCGGAACTCAGCGATTACACTGGGCGATGTGGTAGCGCTTCATTTCAGAGTTTAGATAAATAAGTCATTCTTTACTGTGGGACCAATCCTAACCGTTATCCCGCGCTGAAGAAATAGAGACAGTTTCAAAAACTACATTTCATTGACTTTCTAACAGTATCAATTCGTTTGTGTTACAACGGTTGAGTCACAAATTCGTACCAACATGTTATTCGTGATATCTTTCCGGTATTACTAGGTTGTATCGCTTTCAACAGTGAAACAATTGACTGTGGGACTTTATTGAACTGATTTTGGGCTGTGACCTTATAAATGTGATAAATGACACAATTGGACTCCAAGAAATAACATTCATCTTAATTTGACATGATTGCCGGAACTCAGCGATTACACTGGGCGCTGTGGTAGCGCTTCATTTAAGAGTTTAGATAAATAAGTCATTCTTTACTGTGGGACCAATCCTAACCGTCATCGCGCGCTGAATAAATAGCCACAGTTTCAAAAACTGCAATTCATTGACTTTCTAACAGTATCAATCCGTTTGAGTTACAACGGTTGAGTCAGATATTCGTACCAACATGTATTTAGCGATGTTTTTCTGATATTACTAGGTTGCATTGCTTCTAACTATGAAACGATTGATTATGGGACTTAATTGAACTAACTTTGGACTGTCACCTGATATATGTGATAAAGGAGACAATTGGACTCCAAGAAATAACATTCATCTTAATTTGACATGATTGCCACACCTCAGCGATTACACTGGGCGCTGTGGTAGCGCTTCATTTAAAAATTTAGATAAATAAGTCATTCTTTACCGTGGGACCAATCCTAGCCGTTATCGCGCGCTGAAGAAATAGCGACAGTTTCAAAAAACTACAATTCATTGACTTTCTAACAGTATCAATCTGTTTGAGTTACAACAGTTGAGTCACATATTCGTACCAACATGTATTTAGCGATATTTTTCTGATATTACTAGGTTGGATCGCTGTTAACTATGAAACGATTGACTATGGGACTTAATTGAACTAACTTTGGACTGTCACCTGATAAATGTGATAAAGGAGACAATTGGACTCCAAGAAATAACATTCATCTTATTTTGACATGATTGCCGCAACTCAGCGATTACACTTGGGTGCTATGGTAGCGCTTCATTTAAAAATTAAGATAAATAAGTCATTCTTTACCGTGGAACCAATCCTAGCCCTTATCGCGCGCTGAAGAAATAGCGACAGTTTCAAAAACTACATTTCATTGACTTTCTAACGGTGTCAGTTCGTTTGAGTTACAACGGTTGGGTCACATATTCGTACCAACATGTATTTAGCGATATTTTTCTGATATTACTAGATTGCATCGCTTTTAACAATGAAACGACTGACTGTGGGAATTAATTAAACTAACTCTGGACTGTGACCTGATAAATATTATAAGTGAGACAATTGAACTCCAAATAGTAACATTCCTCTTAATTTGACATGATTGCCGGAACTCAGCGATTACACTGGGCGCTGTGGTAGCGCTTCATTTAAAAATTTAGATGAATAAGTCATTTTTTACTGTGGGACCAATCCTAGCCGTTATCCCGCGCTGAAGAAATAGAGACAGTTTCAAAAACTACATTTCATTGACTATCTAACAGTATCAATCCGTTTGTGTTACAACGGTTGAGTCACATATTCGTACCAACATGTATTTCGTGATATCTTTCCGGTATTACTAGGTTGTATCGCTTTTAACAGTGAAACGATTGACTGTGGGACTTTATTGAACTGATTTTGGGCTGTGACCTTATAAATGTGATAAATGAGACAATTGGACTCCAAGAAATAACATTCATCTTAATTTGACATGATTGGCGGAACTCAGCGATTACACTGGGCGATGTGGTAGCGCTTCATTTAAGAGTTTAGATAAATAAGTCATTCTTTACTGTGGGACCAATCCTAACCGTTATCGCGCACTGAAGAAATAGCGACAGTTTCAAAAACTACATTTCATTGACTTTCTAACAGTATCAATCCGTTTGAGTTGCAACAGTTGAGTCACATATTCGTACCAACATGTATTTAGCGATATTTTTCTGATATTACTAGATTGCATCGCTTTTAACAATGAAACGACTGACTGTGGGACTTAATTAAACTAACTCTGGACTGTGACCTGATAAATATTATAAGTGAGACAATTGAACTCCAAAAAGTAACATTCCTATTAATTTGACATGATTGCCACACCTCAGCGATTACACTGGGCGCTGTGGTAGCGCTTCATTTAAAAATTTAGATAAATAAGTCATTCTTTACCGTGGGACCAATCCTAGCCGTTATCGCGCGCTGAAGAAATAGCAACAGTTTCAAAAAACTACAATTCATTGACTTTCTAACAGTATCAATCCGTTTGAGTTACAACGGTTGAGTCACAAATTCGTACCAACATGTTATTCGTGATATCTTTCCGGTATTACTAGGTTGTATCGCTTTTAACAGTGAAACAATTGACTGTGGGACTTTATTGAACTGATTTTAGGCTGTGACCTTATAAAGGTGATAAATGAGACAATTGGACTCCAAGAAATAACATTCATCTTAATTTGACATGATTGCCGGAACTCAGCGATTACACTGGGCGCTGTGGTAGCGCTTCATTTAAGAGTTTAGATAAATAAGTCATTCTTTACTGTGGGACCAATCCTAACCGTCATCGCGCGCTGAATAAATAGCGACAGTTTCAAAAAACTACAATTCATTGACTTTCTAACAGTATCAATCCGTTTGAGTTGCAACAGTTGAGTCACATTTTCGTACCAACATGTATTTAGCGATATTTTTCTGATATTACTAGGTTGTATCGCTTTTAACAGTGAAACGATTGACTGTGGGACTTTATTGAACTGATTTTGGGCTGTGACCTTATAAATGTGATAAATGAGACAATTGGACTCCAAGAAATAACATTCATCTTAATTTGACATGATTGGCGGAACTCAGCGATTACACTGGGCGATGTGGTAGCGCTTCATTTCAGAGTTTAGATAAATAAGTCATTCTTTACTGTGGGACCAATCCTAACCGTTATCCCGCGCTGAAGAAATAGAGACAGTTTCAAAAACTACATTTCATTGACTTTCTAACAGTATCAATTCGTTTGTGTTACAACGGTTGAGTCACAAATTCGTACCAACATGTTATTCGTGATATCTTTCCGGTATTACTAGGTTGTATCGCTTTCAACAGTGAAACAATTGACTGTGGGACTTTATTGAACTGATTTTGGGCTGTGACCAAATAAATGTGATAAATGACACAATTGGACTCCAAGAAATAACATTCATCTTAATTTGACATGATTGCCGGAACTCAGCGATTACACTGGGCGCTGTGGTAGCGCTTCATTTAAGAGTTTAGATAAATAAGTCATTCTTTACTGTGGGACCAATCCTAACCGTCATCGCGCGCTGAATAAATAGCCACAGTTTCAAAAACTGCAATTCATTGACTTTCTAACAGTATCAATCCGTTTGAGTTACAACGGTTGAGTCAGATATTCGTACCAACATGTATTTAGCGATGTTTTTCTGATATTACTAGGTTGCATTGCTTCTAACTATGAAACGATTGATTATGGGACTTAATTGAACTAACTTTGGACTGTCACCTGATATATGTGATAAAGGAGACAATTGGACTCCAAGAAATAACATTCATCTTAATTTGACATGATTGCCACACCTCAGCGATTACACTGGGCGCTGTGGTAGCGCTTCATTTAAAAATTTAGATGAATAAGTCATTTTTTACTGTGGGACCAATCCTAGCCGTTATCCCGCGCTGAAGAAATAGAGACAGTTTCAAAAACTACATTTCATTGACTATCTAACAGTATCAATCCGTTTGTGTTACAACGGTTGAGTCACATATTCGTACCAACATGTATTTCGTGATATCTTTCCGGTATTACTAGGTTGTATCGCTTTTAACAGTGAAACGATTGACTGTGGGACTTTATTGAACTGATTTTGGGCTGTGACCTTATAAATGTGATAAATGAGACAATTGGACTCCAAGAAATAACATTCATCTTAATTTGACATGATTGGCGGAACTCAGCGATTACACTGGGCGATGTGGTAGCGCTTCATTTAAGAGTTTAGATAAATAAGTCATTCTTTACTGTGGGACCAATCCTAACCGTTATCGCGCACTGAAGAAATAGCGACAGTTTCAAAAACTACATTTCATTGACTTTCTAACGGTGTCAGTTCGTTTGAGTTACAACGGTTGGGTCACATATTCGTACCAACATGTATTTAGCGATATTTTTCTGATATTACTAGATTGCATCGCTTTTAACAATGAAACGACTGACTATGGGAATTAATTAAACTAACTCTGGACTGTGACCTGATAAATATTATAAGTGAGACAATTGAACTCCAAAAAGTAACATTCCTCTTAATTTGACATGATTGGGGGAACTCAGCGATTACACTGGGCGCTGTGGTAGCGCTTCATTTAAAAATTTAGATGAATAAGTCATTTTTTACTGTGGGACCAATCCTAGCCGTTATCCCGCGCTGAAGAAATAGAGACAGTTTCAAAAACTACATTTCATTGACTATCTAACAGTATCAATCCGTTTGTGTTACAACGGTTGAGTCACATATTCGTACCAACATGTATTTCGTGATATCTTTCCGGTATTACTAGGTTGTATCGCTTTTAACAGTGAAACGATTGACTGTGGGACTTTATTGAACTGATTTTGGGCTGTGACCTTATAAATGTGATAAATGAGACAATTGGACTCCAAGAAATAACATTCATCTTAATTTGACATGATTGGCGGAACTCAGCGATTACACTGGGCGATGTGGTAGCGCTTCATTTAAGAGTTTAGATAAATAAGTCATTCTTTACTGTGGGACCAATCCTAACCGTTATCGCGCACTGAAGAAATAGCGACAGTTTCAAAAACTACAATTCATTGACTTTCTAACAGTATCAATCCGTTTGAGTTACAACGGTTGAGTCACATATTCGTACCAACATGTATTTAGCGATATTTTTCTCATATTAATAGGTTGCATTGCTTTTAACAATGAAAAGATTGACTGTGGGACTAAATTGAACTGATTTTGGACAGTGACGTTATAAATGTTATAAGTGAGACAATTGGACTCCAAGAAATAACATTTTTCTTAATTTGACATGATTGCCGGAACTCAGCGATTACACTGGGCTCTGTGGTAGCGCTTCATTTAAAAATTTAGATGAATAAATCATTTTTTACTGTGGGACCAATCCTAGCCGTTATCCCGCGCTGAAGAAATAGAGACAGTTTCAAAAACTACATTTCATTGACTATCTAACAGTATCAATCCGTTTGTGTTACAACGGTTGAGTCACATATTCGTACCAACATGTATTTCGTGATATCTTTCCGGTATTACTAGGTTGTATCGCTTTTAACAGTGAAACGATTGACTGTGGGACTTTATTGAACTGATTTTGGGCTGTGACCTTATAAATCTGATAAATGAGACAATTGGACTCCAAGAAATAACATTCATCTTAATTTGACATGATTGGCGGAACTCAGCGATTACACTGGGCGATGTGGTAGCGCTTCATTTAAGAGTTTAGATAAATAAGTCATTCTTTACTGTGGGACCAATCCTAACCGTTATCGCGCACTGAAGAAATAGCGACAGTTTCAAAAACTACAATTCATTGACTTTCTAACAGTATCAATCCGTTTGAGTTACAACGGTTGAGTCACATATTCGTACCAACATGTATTTAGCGATATTTTTCTCATATTAATAGGTTGCATTGCTTTTAACAATGAAAAGATTGACTGTGGGACTAAATTGAACTGATTTTGGACAGTGACGTTATAAATGTTATAAGTGAGACAATTGGACTCCAAGAAATAACATTTTTCTTAATTTGACATGATTGCCGGAACTCAGCGATTACACTGGGCTCTGTGGTAGCGCTTCATTTAAAAATTTAGATGAATAAGTCATTTTTTACTGTGGGACCAATCCTAGCCGTTATCCCGCGCTGAAGAAATAGAGACAGTTTCAAAATCTACATTTCATTGACTATCTAACAGTATCAATCCGTTTGTGTTACAACGGTTGAGTCACATATTCGTACCAACATGTATTTCGTGATATCTTTCCGGTATTACTAGGTTGTATCGCTTCTAACTATGAAACGATTGACTATGGGACTTAATTGAACTAACTTTGGACTGTCACCTGATATATGTGATAAAGGAGACAATTGGACTCCAAGAAATGACATTCATCTTAATTTGACATGATTGCCACACCTCGGCGATTACACTGGGCGCTGTGGTAGCGCTTCATTTAAAAATTTAGATAAATAAGTCATTCTTTACTGTGGGACCAATCCTAACCGTTATCGCGCACTGAAGAAATAGCGACAGTTTCAAAAACTACAATTCATTGACTTTCTAACAGTATCAATACGTTTGAGTTACAACGGTTGAGTCACATATTCGTACCAACATGTATTTAGCGATATTTTTCTCATATTAATAGGTTGCATTGCTTTTAACAATGAAAAGATTGACTGTGGGACTAAATTGAACTGATTTTGGACAGTGACGTTATAAATGTTATAGGTGAGACAATTGGACTCCAAGAAATAACATTTTTCTTAATTTGACATGATTGCGGGAACTCAGCGATTACACTGGGCGCTGTGGTAGCGCTTCATTTAAAAATCCTAGCCATTATCCCGCGCTGAAGGAATAGAGACAGTTTCAAAAACTACATTTCATTGACTTTCTAACAGTATCAATTCGTTTGTGTTACAACGGTTGAGTCACAAATTCGTACCAACATGTTATTCGTGATATCTTTCCGGTTTTACTAGGTTGTATCGCTTTTAACAGTGAAACAATTGACTGTGGGACTTTATTGAACTGATTTTGGGCTGTGACCTTATAAAGGTGATAAATGAGACAATTGGACTCCAAGAAATAACATTCATCTTAATTTGACATGATTGCCGGAACTCAGCGATTACACTGGGCGCTGTGGTAGCGCTTCATTTAAGAGTTTAGATAAATAAGTCATTCTTTACTGTGGGACCAATCTTAACCGTCATCGCGCGCTGAATAAATAGCGACAGTTTCAAAAACTGCAATTCATTGACTTTCTAACAGTATCAATCCGTTTGAGTTACAACGGTTGAGTCAGATATTCGTACCAACATGTATTTAGCGATATTTTTTTGATATTACTAGGTTGCATCGCTTCTAACTATGAAACGATTGACTATGGGACTTAATTGAACTAACTTTGGACTGTCACCTGATATATGTGATAAAGGAGACAATTGGACTCCAAGAAATAACATTCATCTTAATTTGACATGATTGCCACACCTCAGCGATTACACTGGGCGCTGTGGTAGCGCTTCATTTAAAAATTTAGATAAATAAGTCATTCTTTACCGTGGGACCAATCCTAGCCGTTATCGCGCGCTGAAGAAATAGCAACAGTTTCAAAAAACTACAATTCATTGACTTTCTAACAGTATCAATCCGTTTGAGTTGCAACAGTTGAGTCACATATTCGTACCAACATGTATTTAGCGATATTTTTCTGATATTACTAGATTGCATCGCTTTTAACAATGAAACGACTGACTGTGGGACTTAATTAAACTAACTCTGGACTGTGACCTGATAAATATTATAAGTGAGACAATTGAACTCCAAAAAGTAACATTCCTATTAATTTGACATGATTGCCGGAACTCAGCGATTACACTGGGCACTGTGGTAGCGCTTCATTTAAAAATTTAGATGAATAAGTCATTTTTGACTGTGGGACCAATCCTAGCCGTTATCCCGCGCTGAAGAAATAGAGACAGTTTCAAAAACTACATTTCATTGACTATCTAACAGTATCAATCCGTTTGTGTTACAACGGTTGAGTCACATATTCGTACCAACATGTATTTCGTGATATCTTTCCGGTATTACTAGGTTGTATCGCTTTTAACAGTGAAACGATTGACTGTGGGACTTTATTGAACTGATTTTGGGCTGTGACCTTATAAATGTGATAAATGAGACAATTGGACTCCAAGAAATAACATTCATCTTATTTTGACATGATTGCCGCAACTCAGCGATTACACAGGGCGCTTTGGTAGCGCTTCATTTAAAAATTAAGATAAATAAGTCATTCTTTACCGTGGAACCAATCCTAGCCCTTATCGCGCGCTAAAGAAATAGCGACAGTTTCAAAAACTACATTTCATTGACTTTCTAACGGTGTCAGTTCGTTTGAGTTACAACGGTTGGGTCACATATTCGTACCAACATGTATTTAGCGATATTTTTCTGATATTACTAGATTGCATCGCTTTTAAAAATGAAACGACTGACTGTGGGACTTAATTAAACTAACTCTGGACTGTGACCTGATAAATATTATAAGTGAGACAATTGAACTCCAAAAAGTAACATTCCTCTTAATTTGACATGATTGCCGGAACTCAGCGATTACACTGGGCACTGTGGTAGCGCTTCATTTAAAAATTTAGATGAATAAGTCATTTTTTACTGTGGGACCAATCCTAGCCGTTATCCCGCGCTGAAGAAATAGAGACAGTTTCAAAAACTACATTTCATTGACTATCTAACAGTATCAATCCGTTTGTGTTACAACGGTTGAGTCACATATTCGTACCAACATGTATTTCGTGATATCTTTCCGGTATTACTAGGTTGTATCGCTTTTAACAGTGAAACGATTGACTGTGGGACTTTATTGAACTGATTTTGGGCTGTGACCTTATAAATGTGATAAATGAGACAATTGGACTCCAAGAAATAACATTCATCTTAATTTGACATGATTGGCGGAACTCAGCGATTAAACTGGGCGCTGTGGTAGCGCTTCATTTAAAAATTTAGATAAATAAGTCATTCTTTACCGTGGGACCAATCCTAGCCGTTATCGCGCGCTGAAGAAATAGCGACAATTTCAAAAAACTACAATTCATTGACTTTCTAACAGTATCAATCCGTTTGAGTTGCAACAGTTGAGTCACATATTCGTACCAACATGTATTTAGCGATATTTTTCTGATATTACTAGATTGCATCGCTTTTAACAATGAAACGACTGACTGTGGGACTTAATTAAACTAACTCTGGACTGTGACCTGATAAATATTATAAGTGAGACAATTGAACTCCAAAAAGTAACATTCCTATTAATTTGACATGATTGCCACACCTCAGCGATTACACTGGGCGCTGTGGTAGCGCTTCATTTAAAAATTTAGATAAATAAGTCATTCTTTACCGTGGGACCAATCCTAGCCGTTATCGCGCGCTGAAGAAATAGCAACAGTTTCAAAAAACTACAATTCATTGACTTTCTAACAGTATCAATCCGTTTGAGTTACAACGGTTGAGTCACAAATTCGTACCAACATGTTATTCGTGATATCTTTCCGGTATTACTAGGTTGTATCGCTTTTAACAGTGAAACAATTGACTGTGGGACTTTATTGAACTGATTTTGGGCTGTGACCTTATAAAGGTGATAAATGAGACAATTGGACTCCAAGAAATAACATTCATCTTAATTTGACATGATTGCCGGAACTCAGCGATTACACTGGGCGCTGTGGTAGCGCTTCATTTAAGAGTTTAGATAAATAAGTCATTCTTTACTGTGGGACCAATCCTAACCGTCATCGCGCGCTGAATAAATAGCGACTGTTTCAAAAACTGCAATTAATTGACTTTCTAACAGTATCAATCCGTTTGAGTTACAACGGTTGAGTCAGATATTCGTACCAACATGTATTTAGCGATATTTTTCTGATATTACTAGGTTGCATCGCTTCTAACTATGAAACGATTGACTATGAGACTTAATTGAACTAACTTTGGACTGTCACCTGATATATGTGATAAAGGAGACAATTGGACTCCAAGAAATAACATTCATCTTAATTTGACATGATTGCCACACCTCAGCGATTACACTGGGCGCTGTGGTAGCGCTTCATTTAAAAATTTAGATAAATAAGTCATTCTTTACCGTGGGACCAATCCTAGCCGTTATCGCGCGCTGAAGAAATAGCAACAGTTTCAAAAAACTACAATTCATTGACTTTCTAACAGTATCAATCCGTTTGAGTTGCAACAGTTGAGTCACATATTCGTACCAACATGTATTTAGCGATATT
The DNA here is from genome assembly GCF_029227915.1 of Hydractinia symbiolongicarpus. Lineage (NCBI taxonomy): Eukaryota > Metazoa > Cnidaria > Hydrozoa > Anthoathecata > Hydractiniidae > Hydractinia > Hydractinia symbiolongicarpus. Next base: position 33,648,431 of record NC_079876.1, on the reverse strand, counting down.
TTTCTGATATTACTAGATTGCATCGCTTTTAACAATGAAACGACTGACTGTGGGACTTAATTAAACTAACTCTGGACTGTGACCTGATAAATATTATAAGTGAGACAATTGAACTCCAAAAAGTAACATTCCTATTAATTTGACATGATTGCCGGAACTCAGCGATTACACTGGGCACTGTGGTAGCGCTTCATTTAAAAATTTAGATGAATAAGTCATTTTTTACTGTGGGACCAATCCTAGCCGTTATCCCGCGCTGAAGAAATAGAGACAGTTTCAAAAACTACATTTCATTGACTATCTAACAGTATCAATCCGTTTGTGTTACAACGGTTGAGTCACATATTCGTACCAACATGTATTTCGTGATATCTTTCCGGTATTACTAGGTTGTATCGCTTTTAACAGTGAAACGATTGACTGTGGGACTTTATTGAACTGATTTTGGGCTGTGACCTTATAAATGTGATAAATGAGACAATTGGACTCCAAGAAATAACATTCATCTTATTTTGACATGATTGCCGCAACTCAGCGATTACACTGGGCGCTTTGGTAGCGCTTCATTTAAAAATTAAGATAAATAAGTCATTCTTTACCGTGGAACCAATCCTAGCCCTTATCGCGCGCTAAAGAAATAGCGACAGTTTCAAAAACTACATTTCATTGACTTTCTAACGGTGTCAGTTCGTTTGAGTTACAACGGTTGGGTCACATATTCGTACCAACATGTATTTAGCGATATTTTTCTGATATTACTAGATTGCATCGCTTTTAAAAATGAAACGACTGACTGTGGGACTTAATTAAACTAACTCTGGACTGTGACCTGATAAATATTATAAGTGAGACAATTGAACTCCAAAAAGTAACATTCCTCTTAATTTGACATGATTGCCGGAACTCAGCGATTACACTGGGCACTGTGGTAGCGCTTCATTTAAAAATTTAGATGAATAAGTCATTTTTTACTGTGGGACCAATCCTAGCCGTTATCCCGCGCTGAAGAAATAGAGACAGTTTCAAAAACTACAATTCATTGACTATCTAACAGTATCAATCCGTTTGTGTTACAACGGTTGAGTCACATATTCGTACCAACATGTATTTCGTGATATCTTTCCGGTATTACTAGGTTGTATCGCTTTTAACAGTGAAACGATTGACTGTGGGACTTTATTGAACTGATTTTGGGCTGTGACCTTATAAATGTGATAAATGAGACAATTGGACTCCAAGAAATTACATTCATCTTAATTTGACATGATTGGCGGAACTCAGCGATTACACTGGGCGCTGTGGTAGCGCTTCATTTAAAAATTTAGATAAATAAGTCATTCTTTACCGTGGGACCAATCCTAGCCGTTATCGCGCGCTGAAGAAATAGCGACAGTTTCAAAAAACTACAATTCATTGACTTTCTAACAGTATCAATCCGTTTGAGTTGCAACAGTTGAGTCACATATTCGTACCAACATGTATTTAGCGATATTTTTCTCATATTACTAGATTGCATCGCTTTTAACAATGAAACGACTGACTGTGGGACTTAATTAAACTAACTCTGGACTGTGACCTGATAAATATTATAAGTGAGACAATTGAACTCCAAAAAGTAACATTCCTATTAATTTGACATGGTTGCCGGAACTCAGCGATTACACTGGGCACTGTGGTAGCGCTTCATTTAAAAATTTAGATGAATAAGTCATTTTTTACTGTGGGACCAATCCTAGCCGTTATCCCGCGCTGAAGAAATAGAGACAGTTTCAAAAACTACATTTCATTGACTATCTAACAGTATCAATCCGTTTGTGTTACAACGGTTGAGTCACATATTCGTACCAACATGTATTTCGTGATATCTTTCCGGTATTACTAGGTTGTATCGCTTTTAACAGTGAAACGATTGACTGTGGGACTTTATTGAACTGATTTTGGGCTGTGACCTTATAAATGTGATAAATGAGACAATTGGACTCCAAGAAATAACATTCATCTTATTTTGACATGATTGCCGCAACTCAGCGATTACACTGGGCGCTTTGGTAGCGCTTCATTTAAAAATTAAGATAAATAAGTCATTCTTTACCGTGGAACCAATCCTAGCCCTTATCGCGCGCTAAAGAAATAGCGACAGTTTCAAAAACTACATTTCATTGACTTTCTAACGGTGTCAGTTCGTTTGAGTTACAACGGTTGGGTCACATATTCGTACCAACATGTATTTAGCGATATTTTTCTGATATTACTAGATTGCATCGCTTTTAAAAATGAAACGACTGACTGTGGGACTTAATTAAACTAACTCTGGACTGTGACCTGATAAATATTATAAGTGAGACAATTGAACTCCAAAAAGTAACATTCCTCTTAATTTGACATGATTGCCGGAACTCAGCGATTACACTGGGCACTGTGGTAGCGCTTCATTTAAAAATTTAGATGAATAAGTCATTTTTTACTGTGGGACCAATCCTAGCCGTTATCCCGCGCTGAAGAAATAGAGACAGTTTCAAAAACTACAATTCATTGACTATCTAACAGTATCAATCCGTTTGTGTTACAACGGTTGAGTCACATATTCGTACCAACATGTATTTCGTGATATCTTTCCGGTATTACTAGGTTGTATCGCTTTTAACAGTGAAACGATTGACTGTGGGACTTTATTGAACTGATTTTGGGCTGTGACCTTATAAATGTGATAAATGAGACAATTGGACTCCAAGAAATTACATTCATCTTAATTTGACATGATTGGCGGAACTCAGCGATTACACTGGGCGCTGTGGTAGCGCTTCATTTAAAAATTTAGATAAATAAGTCATTCTTTACCGTGGGACCAATCCTAGCCGTTATCGCGCGCTGAAGAAATAGCGACAGTTTCAAAAAACTACAATTCATTGACTTTCTAACAGTATCAATCCGTTTGAGTTGCAACAGTTGAGTCACATATTCGTACCAACATGTATTTAGCGATATTTTTCTCATATTACTAGATTGCATCGCTTTTAACAATGAAACGACTGACTGTGGGACTTAATTAAACTAACTCTGGACTGTGACCTGATAAATATTATAAGTGAGACAATTGAACTCCAAAAAGTAACATTCCTATTAATTTGACATGGTTGCCGGAACTCAGCGATTACACTGGGCACTGTGGTAGCGCTTCATTTAAAAATTTAGATGAATAAGTCATTTTTTACTGTGGGACCAATCCTAGCCGTTATCCCGCGCTGAAGAAATAGAGACAGTTTCAAAAACTACATTTCATTGACTATCTAACAGTATCAATCCGTTTGTGTTACAACGGTTGAGTCACATATTCGTACCAACATGTATTTCGTGATATCTTTCCGGTATTACTAGGTTGTATCGCTTTTAACAGTGAAACGATTGACTGTGGGACTTTATTGAACTGATTTTGGGCTGTGACCTTATAAATGTGATAAATGAGACAATTGGACTCCAAGAAATAACATTCATCTTATTTTGACATGATTGCCGCAACTCAGCGATTACACTGGGCGCTTTGGTAGCGCTTCATTTAAAAATTAAGATAAATAAGTCATTCTTTACCGTGGAACCAATCCTAGCCCTTATCGCGCGCTGAAGAAATAGCGACAGTTTCAAAAACTACATTTCATTGACTTTCTAACGGTGTCAGTTCGTTTGAGTTACAACGGTTGGGTCATATATTCGTACCAACATGTATTTAGCGATATTTTTCTGATATTACTAGATTGCATCGCTTTTAACAATGAAACGACTGACTGTGGGACTTAATTAAACTAACTCTGGACTGTGACCTGATAAATATTATAAGTGAGAAAATTGAACTCCAAAAAGTAACATTCCTCTTAATTTGACATGATTGCCGGAACTCAGCGATTACACTGGGCACTGTGGTAGCGCTTCATTTAAAAATTTAGATGAATAAGTCATTTTTTACTGTGGGACCAATCCTAGCCGTTATCCCGCGCTGAAGAAATAGAGACAGTTTCAAAAACTACATTTCATTGACTATCTAACAGTATCAATCCGTTTGTGTTACAACGGTTGAGTCACATATTCGTACCAACATGTATTTCGTGATATCTTTCCGGTATTACTAGGTTGTATCGCTTTTAACAGTGAAACGATTGACTGTGGGACTTTATTGAACTGATTTTGGGCTGTGACCTTATAAATGTGATAAATGAGACAATTGGACTCCAAGAAATAACATTCATCTTAATTTGACATGATTGGCGGAACTCAGCGATTACACTGGGCGATGTGGTAGCGCTTCATTTAAGAGTTTAGATAAATAAGTCATTCTTTACTGTGGGACCAATCCTAACCGTTATCGCGCACTGAAGAAATAGCGACAGTTTCAAAAACTGCAATTCATTGGCTTTCTAACAGTATCAATCCGTTTGAGTTACAACGGTTGGGTCACATATTCGTACCAACATGTATTTAGCGATATTTTTCTGATATTACTAGATTGCATCGCTTTTAACAATGAAACGACTGACTGTGGGACTTAATTAAACTAACTCTGGACTGTGACCTGATAAATATTATAAGTGAGACAATTGAACTCCAAAAAGTAACATTCCTCTTAATTTGACATGATTGCCGGAACTCAGCGATTACACTGGGCGCTGTGGTAGCGCTTCATTTAAAAATCCTAGCCATTATCCCGCGCTAAAGGAATAGAGACAGTTTCAAAAACTACATTTCATTGACTTTCTAACAGTATCAATTCGTTTGTGTTACAACGGTTGAGTCACAAATTCGTACCAACATGTTATTCGTGATATCTTTCCGGTATTACTAGGTTGTATCGCTTTTAACAGTGAAACAATTGACTGTGGGACTTTATTGAACTGATTTTGGGCTGTGACCTTATAAAGGTGTTAAATGAGACAATTGGACTCCAAGAAATAACATTCATCTTAATTTGACATGATTGCCGGAACTCAGCGATTACACTGGGCGCTGTGGTAGCGCTTCATTTAAGAGTTTAGATAAATAAGTCATTCTTTACTGTGGGACCAATCCTAACCGTCATCGCGCGCTGAATAAATAGCAACAGTTTCAAAAACTGCAATTCATTGACTTTCTAACAGTATCAATCCGTTTGAGTTACAACGGTTGAGTCAGATATTCGTACCAACATGTATTTAGCGATATTTTTCTGATATTACTAGATTGCATCGCTTTTAACAATGAAACGACTGACTGTGGGACTTAATTAAACTAACTCTGGACTGTGACCTGATAAATATTATAAGTGAGACAATTGAACTCCAAAAAGTAACATTCCTCTTAATTTGACATGATTGCCGGAACTCAGCGATTACACTGGGCACTGTGGTAGCGCTTCATTTAAAAATTTAGATGAATAAGTCATTTTTTACTGTGGGACCAATCCTAGCCGTTATCCCGCGCTGAAGAAATAGATACAGTTTCAAAAACTACATTTCATTGACTATCTAACAGTATCAATCCGTTTGTGTTACAACGATTGAGTCACATATTCGTACCAACATGTATTTCGTGATATCTTTCCGGTATTACTAGGTTGTATCGCTTTTAACAGTGAAACGATTGACTGTGGGACTTTATTGAACTGATTTTGGGCTGTGACCTTATAAATGTGATAAATGAGACAATTGGACTCCAAGAAATAACATTCATCTTATTTTGACATGATTGCCGCAACTCAGCGATTACACTGGGCGCTTTGGTAGCGCTTCATTTAAAAATTAAGATAAATAAGTCATTCTTTACCGTGGAACCAATTCTAGCCCTTATCGCGCGCTGAAGAAATAGCGACAGTTTCAAAAACTACATTTCATTGACTTTCTAACAGTATCAATTCGTTTGTGTTACAACGGTTGAGTCACAAATTCGTACCAACATGTTATTCGTGATATCTTTCCGGTATTACTAGGTTGTATCGCTTTTAACAGTGAAACAATTGACTGTGGGACTTTATTGAACTGATTTTGGGCTGTGACCTTATAAATGTGATAAATGAGACAATTGGACTCCAAGAAATAACATTCATCTTAATTTGACATGATTGCCGGAACTCAGCGATTACACTGGGCGTTGTGGTAGCGCTTCATTTAAGAGTTTAGATAAATAAGTCATTCTTTACTGTGGGACCAATCCTAACCGTCATCGCGCGCTGAATAAATAGCGACAGTTTTAAAAACTGCAATTCATTGACTTTCTAACAGTATCAATCCATTTGAGTTACAACGGTTGAGTCAGATATTCGTACCAACATGTATTTAGCGATATTTTTCTGATATTACTAGGTTGCATCGCTTCTAACTATGAAACGATTGACTATGGGACTTAATTGAACTAACTTTGGACTGTCACCTGATATATGTGATAAAGGAGACAATTGGACTCCAAGAAATAACATTCATCTTAATTTGACATGATTGCCACACCTCAGCGATTACACTGGGCGCTGTGGTAGCGCTTCATTTAAAGATTTAGATAAATAAGTCATTCTTTACCGTGGGACCAATCCTAGCCGTTATCGCACGCTGAAGAAATAGCGACAGTTTCAAAAACTACATTTCATTGACATTCTAACGGTGTCAGTTCGTTTGAGTTACAACGGTTTGGTCACATATTCGTACCAACATGTATTTAGCGATATTTTTCTGATATCACTAGATTGCATTGCTTTTAACAATGAAACGACTGACTGTGGGACTTAATTAAACTAACTCTGGACTGTGACCTGATAAATATTATAAGTGAGACAATTGAACTCCAAGAAACATTCTTGTTAATTTGACATGATTGCCGGAACTCAGCGATTACACTGGGTGCTGTGGTAGCGCTTTATTTAAAAATTTAGATGAATAAGTCATTTTTTACTGTGGGACCAATCCTAGCCGTTATCCCGCGCTGAAGAAATAGAGACAGTTTCAAAAACTACATTTCATTGACTCTCTAACAGTATCAATCCGTTTGTGTTACAACGGTTGAGTCACATATTCGTACCAACATGTATTTCGTGATATCTTTCCGGTATTACTATGTTGTATCACTTTTAACAGTGAAACGATTGACTGTGGGACTTAATTAAACTAACTTTGGACTGTGACCTGATAAATGTGATAAATGAGACAATTGGACTCCAAGAAATAACATTCATCTTAATTTGACATGATTGCCGGAACTCAGCATTTACACTGGACGATGTGGTAGCGCTTCATTTAAGAGTTTAGATAAATAAGTCATTCTTTACCGTGGGACCAATCCTAGCCGTTATCGCGCGCTGAAGAAATAGCGACAGTTTCAAAAACTACATTTCATTGACTTTCTAACGGTGTCAGTTCGTTTGAGTTACAACGGTTGGGTCACATATTCGTACCAACATGTATTTAGCGATTTTTTTCTGATATTACTAGATTGCATCGCTTTTAACAATGAAACGACTGACTGTGGGACTTAATTAACCTAACTCTGGACTGTGACCTGATGAATATTATAAGTGAGACAATTGAACTCCAAGAAGTAACATTCTTCTTAATTTGACATGATTGCCGCAACTCAGGGATTACACTGGTCCCTGTCGTAGTGCTTCATTTGAACATTAAGATAAAAAAGTAAAAGATATTTATCTGATATTACTAGCTTGCATAGCTTTTAACAGTGAAACGATTGAATGTGGGACTTAATTGAACTAATTTTGGACTGCGACCTGATAAATGTGATAAATGAGACAATTGGACTCCAAGAAATAACATTCTTCTTATTTTGATGTGCTTGCCGGAACTCAGCCATAACACTGGGCGCTGTGGTAGCGCTTGATTTAAAAATTTAGATAAACAAGTCATTTTTACTGTAAGACCAATCCTAGCCGTTATCGCGCCCTGAAGAAATGGCGACACTTTCAAGAACTACACTTCATAGACTTTCTAACGGTATCAATCCGCTTCAGTTACAACAGTTGCGTCACATATTCGTACCAACATGTATTTAGCGATATTTATCTGTTATTACTAGGTTGCATTGCTTTTAACAGTGAAACGATTGAATGTGGGACTTAATTGAATTAACTTTGGACTGTGACCTGATACATGTGATAAAGGAGACAATTGGATTCCAAGAAGTAACATTCTTTTTAATTTGACATTATTTCCGGAACTCAGCGATTACACTGGGCGCTGTGGTAGCGCTTCATTTGAAAATTTAGATAAATAAGTCATTTTTTACTGTGGGACCAATCCTAGCCGTTATCCCGCGCTGAAGAAACCGAGACAGTTTCAAAAACTACGTTTCATTGACTTTCTAACAGTATCAATCCGTTTGAGTTACAACTGTTAAGTCACATATTCGTACCAACATGTATTTCGTGATATCTTTCCGGTAATACTAGGTTGTATCACTTTTAACAGTAAAGCGATTGACTGTGGGACTTAATTGAACTGATTTTGGGCTGTGACCTGATAAATGTGATAAATGAGACAATTGGACTCCAAGAAATAACATTCATCTTAATTTGACATGATTGCCGGAACTCAGCATTTACACTGGACGATGTGGTAGCGCTTCATTTAAGAGTTTAGATAAATAAGTCATTCTTTACCGTGGGACCAATCCTAGCCGTTATCGCGCGCTGAAGAAATAGCGACAGTTTCAAAAACTACATTTCATTGACTTTCTAACGGTGTCAGTTCGTTTGAGTTACAACGGTTGGGTCACATATTCGTACCAACATGTATTTAGCGATATTTTTCTGATATTACTAGATTGCATCGCTTTTAACAATGAAACGACTGACTGTGGGACTTAATTAACCTAACTCTGGACTGTGACCTGATGAATATTATAAGTGAGACAATTGAACTCCAAGAAGTAACATTCTTCTTAATTTGACATGATTGCCGCAACTCAGGGATTACACTGGTCCCTGTCGTAGTGCTTCATTTGAACATTAAGATAAAAAAGTAAAAGATATTTATCTGATATTACTAGGTTGCATCGCTTTTAACAGTGAAACGATTGAATGTGGGACTTAATTGAACTAATTTTGGACTGCGACCTGATAAATGTGATAAATGAGACAATTGGACTCCAAGAAATAACATTCTTCTTATTTTGATGTGCTTGCCGGAACTCAGCCATAACACTGGGCGCTGTGGTAGCGCTTGATTTAAAAATTTAGATAAACAAGTCATTTTTACTGTAAGACCAATCCTAGCCGTTATCGCGCCCTGAAGAAATGGCGACACTTTCAAGAACTACACTTCATAGACTTTCTAACGGTATCAATCCGCTTCAGTTACAACAGTTGCGTCACATATTCGTACCAACATGTATTTAGCGATATTTATCTGTTATTACTAGGTTGCATTGCTTTTAACAGTGAAACGATTGAATGTGGGACTTAATTGAATTAACTTTGGACTGTGACCTGATACATGTGATAAAGGAGACAATTGGATTCCAAGAAGTAACATTCTTTTTAATTTGACATTATTGCCGGAACTCAGCGATTACACTGGGCGCTGTGGTAGCGCTTCATTTGAAAATTTAGATAAATAAGTCATTTTTTACTGTGGGACCAATCCTAGCCGTTATCCCGCGCTGAAGAAACGGAGACAGTTTCAAAAACTACGTTTCATTGACTTTCTAACAGTATTAATCCGTTTGAGTTACAACTGTTAAGTCACATATTTGTACCAACATGTATTTCGTGATATCTTTCCGGTATTACTAGGTTGTATCACTTTTAACAGTGAAGCGATTGACTGTGGGACTTAATTGAACTGATTTTGGGCTGTGACCTTATAAATGTGAAAGTGAGACAATTGGACTCCAAGAAATAACATTCTTCTTAATTTGACATGATTGCCGCAACTCAGGGATTACACTGGTCCCTGTCGTAGTGCTTCATTTGAACATTAAGATAAAAAAGTAAAAGATATTTATCTGATATTACTAGCTTGCATAGCTTTTAACAGTGAAACGATTGAATGTGGGACTTAATTGAACTAATTTTGGACTGCGACCTGATAAATGTGATAAATGAGACAATTGGACTCCAAGAAATAACATTCTTCTTATTTTGATGTGCTTGCCGGAACTCAGCCATAACACTGGGCGCTGTGGTAGCGCTTGATTTAAAAATTTAGATAAACAAGTCATTTTTACTGTAAGACCAATCCTAGCCGTTATCGCGCCCTGAAGAAATGGCGACACTTTCAAGAACTACACTTCATAGACTTTCTAACGGTATCAATCCGCTTCAGTTACAACAGTTGCGTCACATATTCGTACCAACATGTATTTAGCGATATTTATCTGTTATTACTAGGTTGCATTGCTTTTAACAGTGAAACGATTGAATGTGGGACTTAATTGAATTAACTTTGGACTGTGACCTGATACATGTGATAAAGGAGACAATTGGATTCCAAGAAGTAACATTCTTTTTAATTTGACATTATTGCCGGAACTCAGCGATTACACTGGGCGCTGTGGTAGCGCTTCATTTGAAAATTTAGATAAATAAGTCATTTTTTACTGTGGGACCAATCCTAGCCGTTATCCCGCGCTGAAGAAACCGAGACAGTTTCAAAAACTACGTTTCATTGACTTTCTAACAGTATCAATCCGTTTGAGTTACAACTGTTAAGTCACATATTCGTACCAACATGTATTTCGTGATATCTTTCCGGTAATACTAGGTTGTATCACTTTTAACAGTAAAGCGATTGACTGTGGGACTTAATTGAACTGATTTTGGGCTGTGACCTGATAAATGTGATAAATGAGACAATTGGACTCCAAGAAATAACATTCATCTTAATTTGACATGATTGCCGGAACTCAGCATTTACACTGGACGATGTGGTAGCGCTTCATTTAAGAGTTTAGATAAATAAGTCATTCTTTACCGTGGGACCAATCCTAGCCGTTATCGCGCGCTGAAGAAATAGCGACAGTTTCAAAAACTACATTTCATTGACTTTCTAACGGTGTCAGTTCGTTTGAGTTACAACGGTTGGGTCACATATTCGTACCAACATGTATTTAGCGATATTTTTCTGATATTACTAGATTGCATCGCTTTTAACAATGAAACGACTGACTGTGGGACTTAATTAACCTAACTCTGGACTGTGACCTGATGAATATTATAAGTGAGACAATTGAACTCCAAGAAGTAACATTCTTCTTAATTTGACATGATTGCCGCAACTCAGGGATTACACTGGTCCCTGTCGTAGTGCTTCATTTGAACATTAAGATAAAAAAGTAAAAGATATTTATCTGATATTACTAGGTTGCATCGCTTTTAACAGTGAAACGATTGAATGTGGGACTTAATTGAACTAATTTTGGACTGCGACCTGATAAATGTGATAAATGAGACAATTGGACTCCAAGAAATAACATTCTTCTTATTTTGATGTGCTTGCCGGAACTCAGCCATAACACTGGGCGCTGTGGTAGCGCTTGATTTAAAAATTTAGATAAACAAGTCATTTTTACTGTAAGACCAATCCTAGCCGTTATCGCGCCCTGAAGAAATGGCGACACTTTCAAGAACTACACTTCATAGACTTTCTAACGGTATCAATCCGCTTCAGTTACAACAGTTGCGTCACATATTCGTACCAACATGTATTTAGCGATATTTATCTGTTATTACTAGGTTGCATTGCTTTTAACAGTGAAACGATTGAATGTGGGACTTAATTGAATTAACTTTGGACTGTGACCTGATACATGTGATAAAGGAGACAATTGGATTCCAAGAAGTAACATTCTTTTTAATTTGACATTATTGCCGGAACTCAGCGATTACACTGGGCGCTGTGGTAGCGCTTCATTTGAAAATTTAGATAAATAAGTCATTTTTTACTGTGGGACCAATCCTAGCCGTTATCCCGCGCTGAAGAAACAGAGACAGTTTCAAAAACTACGTTTCATTGACTTTCTAACAGTATTAATCCGTTTGAGTTACAACTGTTAAGTCACATATTTGTACCAACATGTATTTCGTGATATCTTTCCGGTATTACTAGGTTGTATCACTTTTAACAGTGAAGCGATTGACTGTGGGACTTAATTGAACTGATTTTGGGCTGTGACCTTATAAATGTGAAAGTGAGACAATTGGACTCCAAGAAATAACATTCTTCTTAATTTGACATGATTGTCGCAACTCAGCGATTACACTGGGCTCTGTGGTAGCGCTTCATTTAACAATTAGGATAAAAAAGTCACTTTTAAACTGTGGGATCAATCCTAGCCGTTAGCGCACGCTGAAGAAATAGAGACAGTTTCAAATACTACTTTTCACGGACTTTCTATCGATGTCAGTCCGTTTGAGTTACAACGGTTGGGTCACATATTCGTACCAACATGTATTTCGTGATATCTTTCCGGTATTACTAGATTGCATCGCTTTTAACAATGAAACGACTGACTGTGGGACTTAATTAACCTAACTCTGGACTGTGACCTGATGAATATTATAAGTGAGACAATTGAACTCCAAGAAGTAACATTCTTCTTAATTTGACATGATTGCCGCAACTCAGGGATTACACTGGTCCCTGTGGTAGCGCTTCATTTGAACATTAAGATAAAAAAGTAAAAAATATTTATCTGATATTACTAGGTTGCATCGCTTTTAACAGTGAAACGATTGAATGTGGGACTTAATTGAACTGATTTTGGGCTGTGACCTTATAAATGTAAAAGTAAGACAATTGGACTCCAAGAAATAACATTCTTCTTAATTTGACATGATTGCCGCAACTCAGGGATTACACTGGTCCCTGTCGTAGCGCTTCATTTGAACATTAAGATAAAAAAGTAAAAGATATTTATCTGATATTACTAGGTTGCATCGCTTTTAACAGTGAAACGATTGAATGTGGGACTTAATTGAACTAATTTTGGACTGCGACCTGATAAATGTGATAAATGAGACAATTGGACTCCAAGAAATAACATTCTTCTTATTTTGATGTGCTTGCCGGAACTCAGCCATAACACTGGGCGCTGTGGTAGCGCTTGATTTAAAAATTTAGATAAACAAGTCATTTTTACTGTAAGACCAATCCTAGCCGTTATCGCGCCCTGAAGAAATGGCGACACTTTCAAGAACTACACTTCATAGACTTTCTAACGGTATCAATCCGCTTCAGTTACAACAGTTGCGTCACAAATTCGTACCAACATGTATTTAGCGATATTTATCTGTTATTACTAGGTTGCATCGCTTTTAACAGTGAAACGATTGAATGTGGGACTTAATTGAATTAACTTTGGACTGTGACCTGATACATGTGATAAAGGAGACAATTGGATTCCAAGAAGTAACATTCTTTTTAATTTGACATTATTGCCGGAACTCAGCGATTACACTGGGCGCTGTGGTAGCGCTTCATTTGAAAATTTAGATAAATAAGTCATTTTTTACTGTGGGACCAATCCTAGCCGTTATCCCGCGCTGAAGAAACAGAGACAGTTTCAAAAACTACGTTTCATTGACTTTCTAACAGTATCAATCCGTTTGAGTTACAACTGTTAAGTCACATATTCGTACCAACATGTATTTAGCGATATTTTTCTGATATTACTAGATTGCATCGCTTTTAACAATGAAACGACTGACTGTGGGACTTAATTAACCTAACTCTGGAATGTGACCTGATGAATATTATAAGTGAGACAATTGAACTCCAAGAAGTAACATTCTTCTTAATTTGACATGATTGCCGCAACTCAGGGATTACACTGGTCCCTGTGGTAGCGCTTCATTTGAACATTAAGATAAAAAAGTAAAAGATATTTATCTGATATTACTAGGTTGCATCGCTTTTAACAGTGAAACGATTGAATGTGGGACTTAATTGAACTGATTTTGGGCTGTGACCTTATAAATGTAAAAGTAAGACAATTGGACTCCAAGAAATAACATTCTTCTTAATTTGACATGATTGCTGCAACTCAGGGATTACACTGGTCCCTGTCGTAGCGCTTCATTTGAACATTAAGATAAAAAAGTAAAAGATATTTATCTGATATTACTAGGTTGCATCGCTTTTAACAGTAAAACGATTGAATGTGGGACTTAATTGAACTAATTTTGGACTGCGACCTGATAAATGTGATAAATGAGACAATTGGACTCCAAGAAATAACATTCTTCTTATTTTGATGTGCTTGCCGGAACTCAGCCATAACACTGGGCGCTGTGGTAGCGCTTGATTTAAAAATTTAGATAAACAAGTCATTTTTACTGTAAGACCAATCCTAGCCGTTATCGCGCCCTGAAGAAATGGTGACACTTTCAAGAACTACACTTCATAGACTTTCTAACGGTATCAATCCGCTTCAGTTACAACAGTTGCGTCACATATTCCTACCAACATGTATTTAGCGATATTTATCTGTTATTACTAGGTTGCATCGCTTTTAACAGTGAAACGATTGAATGTGGGACTTAATTGAATTAACTTTGGACTGTGACCTGATACATGTGATAAAGGAGACAATTGGATTCCAAGAAGTAACATTCTTTTTAATTTGACATTATTGCCGGAACTCAGCGATTACACTGGGCGCTGTGGTAGCGCTTTATTTGAAAATTTAGATAAACAAGTCATTTTTTACTGTGGGACCAATCCTAGCCGTTATCCCGCGCTGAAGAAACAGAGACAGTTTCAAAAACTACGTTTCATTGACTTTCTAACAGTATCAATCCGTTTGAGTTACAACTGTTGAGTCACATATTCGTACCAACATGTATTTCGTGATATCTTTCCGGTATTACTAGGTTGTATCACTTTTAACAGTGAAGCGATTGACTGTGGGACTTAATTGAACTGATTTTGGGCTGTGACCTTATAAATGTGAAAGTGAGACAATTGGACTCCAAGAAATAACATTTTTCTTAATTTGACGTAAATAAATAAGTCATTTTTACTGTGGGACCAATCCTAGCTGTTATCGCGCGCTGAAAAAATAGCGACAGTTTCAAAAACTACATTTCATTGACTTTCTAACGGTGTTAGTCCGTTTGTGTTACAACGGTTTGGTCACATATTCCTACCAACATGCATTTTGCGATATTTTTCTGATATTACTAGGTTGCATCGCTTTTAACAATGAAACGATTGAGTGTGGGACTTAATTGAATTAACTTTGGACTGCGACCTGATAAATGTGATAAGGGAGACAATAGGATTCCAAGAAGTAACATTCTTTTTAATTTGACATTATTGCCGGAGCTCAGCGATTACACTGGGCGCTGTGGTAGCGCTTCATTTAAAAATTTAGATAAATAAGTCAATTTTTCTGTGGGACCAATCCTAGCTGTTATCGCGCGCTGAAAAAATAGCGACAGTTTCAAAAACTACATTTCATTGACTTTCTAACGGTGTTAGTCCGTTTGAGTTACAACGGTTTGGTCACATATTCGTACCAACATGCATTTTGCGATATTTTTCTGATATTACTAGGTTGCATCGCTTTTAACAATGAAACGATTGAGTGTGGGACTAAATTGAATTAACTTTGGACTGTGACCTGATACATGTGATAAAGGAGACAATTGGATTCCAAGAAGTAACATTCTTTTTAATTTGACATTATTGCCGGAACTCAGCGATTACACTGGGCGCTGTGGTAGCGCTTCATTTGAAAATTTAGATAAATAAGTCATTTTTTACTGTGGGACCAATCCTAGCCGTTATCCCGCGCTGAAGAAACAGAGACAGTTTCGAAAACTACGTTTCATTGACTTTCTAACAGTATCAATCCGTTTGAGTTACAACGGTTGAGTCACCTATTCGTACCAACATGTATTTCGTGATATCTTTCCGGTATTACTAGGTTGTATCACTTTTAACAGTGAAGCGATTGACTGTGGGACTTAATTGAACTGATTTTGGGCTGTGACCTTATAAATGTGAAAGTGAGACAATTGGACTCCAAGAAATAACATTCTTCTTAATTTGACATGATTGCCGCAACTCAGCGATTACACTGGGCGCTGTGGTAGCGCTTCATTTAAAATTTAGGATAAAAAAGTCACTTTTTAACTGTGGGATCAATCCTAGCCGTTAGCGCGCGCTGAAGAAATAGAGACAGTCTCAAATACTACTTTTCACGGAATTTCTATCAATGTCAGTCCGTTTGAGTTACAACGGTTGGGTCACATATTCGTACCAACATGTATTTAGCGATATTTTACTGTTATTACTAGGTTGCATCGCTTTTAACTGTGAAACGATTGAATGTGGGACTTAATTGAACTAACTTTGGACTGTGACCTTATAAATGTGATAATTGAGACATTTGGACTCCAAGAAATAACATTCTTCTTAATTTGACGTGAATAAATAAGTCATTTTTACTGTGGGACCAATCCTAGCTGTTATCGCGCGCTGAAAAAATAGCGACAGTTTCAAAAACTACATTTCATTGACTTTCTAACGGTGTCAGTTCGTTTGAGTTACAACGGTTGGGCCACATATTCGTACCAACATGTATTTAGCGATATTTTTCTGATATTACTAGATTGCATCGCTTTTAACATCGAAACGATTGACTGTGGGACTTAATTAACCTAACTCTGGACTGTGACCTGATGAATGTTATAAGTGAGACAATTGAACTCCAAGAAGAACCATTCTTCTTAATTTGACATGATTGCCGGAACTCAGCGATTACACTTGGCGCTGTGGTAGCGCTTCATTCAAAAATTTAGATGAAAAAGTCATTTTTTTCTGTGGGACCAATCCTAGCCGTTATCCCGCGCTGAAAAAATAGAGACAGTTTCAAAAACCACATTTCATTGACTTTCTAACAGTATCAATCCGTTTGTGTTACAACGGTTGAGTCACATATTCGTACCAACATGTATTTCGTGATATCTTTCCGGTATTACTATGTTGTATCGCTTTTAACAGTGAAACGATTGACTGTGGGACTTAATTGAACTGATTTTGGGCTGTGACCTTATAAATGTAAAAGTAAGACAATTGGACTCCAAGAAATAACATTCTTCATAATTTGACATGATTGCCGCAACTCAGGGATTACACTGGTCCCTGTCGTAGCGCTTCATTTGAAAATTAAGATAAAAAAGTCATTTTTTAGCCGTGGGACGAATCCTAGCCGTTACCGCGCGCTGAAGAAATAGAGACAGTTTTAAATACCACTTTTCACCGACTTTCTATCAATGTCAGTCCGTTTGAATTTCAACAGTTGGGTCACATATTCTTACCAACATGTATTTAGCGATATTTATCTGATATTACTAGGTTGCATGGCTTTTAACAGTGAAACGATTGAATGTGGGACTTAATTGAACTAATTTTGGACTGCGATCTGATAAATGTGAGAAATAAGACAATTGGACTCCAAAAAATAACATTCTTCTTCTTTTGATGTGCTTGCCGGAACTCAGCGATTACACTGGGCGCTGTGGTAGCGCTTGATTTAAAAATTTTGATAAATAAGTCATTTTTACTGTAAGACCAATCCTAGCCGTTATCGCGCCCTGAAGAAATAACGACGTTTTCAAGAACTACATTTCATAGACTTTCTAACGGTATCAATCCGCTTCAGTTACAACAGTTGCGTCACATATTCGTACCAACATGTATTTAGCGATATTTATCTTTTATTACTAGGTTGCATCGCTTTTTACAGTGAAACGATTGAATGTGGGACTTAATTGAACTAACTTTGGACTGTGACCTGCTAAATGTGATAATTGAGACATTTGGACTCTAAGAAATAACAATCTTCTTAATTTGACGTGAATAAATAAGTCATTTTTACTGTGGGACCAATCCTAGCTGTTATCGCGCGCTGAAAAAATAGCGACAGTTTCAAAAACCACATTTTATTAAATTTATAACGGTGTTAGTCCGTTTGAGTTACAACGGTTTGGTCACATATTCGTACCAACATGCATTTTTCGATATTTTCTTGATATTACTAGGTTGCATCGCTTTTAACAATGAAACGATTGAGTATGGGACTTAATTGAATTAACTTTGGACTGTGACCTGATACATGTGATAAAGGAGAAAATTGGATTCCAAGAAGTAACATTCTTTTTATATTGACATTATTGCCGGAACTCAGCGATTACACTGGGCGCTATGGTAGCGCTTCATTTGAAAATTTAGATAAATAAGTCATTTTTTACTGTGGGACCAATCCTAGCCGTTATCCCGCGCTGAAGAAACAGAGGCAGTTTCAAAAACTACGTTTCATTGACTTTCTACCAGTATCAATCCGTTTGAGTTACAACGGTTGAGTCACATATTCGTACCAACATGTATTTAGCGATATTATACTGTTATTACTAGGTTGCATCGCTTTTAACTGTGAAACGATTGAATGTGGGACTTAATTGAACTAACTTTGGACTGTGACCTTATAAATGTGATAATTGGGACATTTGGACTCCAAGAAATAACATTCTTCTTAATTTGACGTGAATAAATAAGTCATTTTTACTGTGGGACCAATCCTAGCTGTTATCGCGCGCTGAAAAAACAGAGACAGTTTCAAAAACTACGTTTCATTGACTTTCTAACAGTATCAATCCGTTTGAGTTACAACGGTTGAGTCACATATTCGTACCAACATGTATTTAGCGATATTTTTCTGATATTACTAGGTTGCATCGCTTTTAACTATGAAACGATTGAATGTGGGACTTAATTGAACTAATTTTGGACTGCGACCTGATAAATGTGATAAATGAGACAATTGGACTCCAAGAAATAACATTCTTCTTATTTTGATGTGCTTGCCGGAACTCAGCGATTACACTGGGCGCTGTGGTAGCGCTTGATTTAAAAATTTTGATAAATAAGTCATTTTTACTGTGGGACCAATCCTAGCCGTTATAGCGTCCTGAAGAAATAGCGACACTTTCAAGAACTACATTTCATAGACTTTCTAACGGTATCAATCCGCTTCAGTTACAACAGTTGCGTCACATATTCGTACCAACATGTATTTAGCGATATTTATCTGTTATTACTAGGTTGCATCGCTTTTAACTGTGAAACGATTGAATGTGGGACTTAATTGAACTAACTTTGGACTGTGACCTTATAAATGTGATAATTGAGACATTTGGACTCCAAGAAATAACATTCTTCTTAATTTGACGTGAATAAATAAGTCATTTTTACTGTGGGACCAATCCTAGCTGTTATCGCGCGCTGAAAAAATAGCGACAGTTTCAAAAACTACATTTCATTGACTTTCTAACGGTGTTAGTCCGTTTGAGTTACAACGGTTTGGTCACATATTCGTACCAACATGCATTTTGCAATATTTTTCTGATATTACTAGGTTGCATCGCTTTTAACAATGAAACGATTGAGTGTGGGACTTAATTGAATTAACTTTGGACTGTGACCTGATACATGTGATAAAGGAGACAATTGGATTCCAAGAAGTAACATTCTTTTTAATTTGACATTATTGCCGGAACTCAGCGATTACACTGGGCGCTGTGGTAGCGCTTCATTTAAAAATTAGGATAAAAAAGTCACTTTTTAACTGTGGGATCAATCCTAGCCGTTAGCGCGCGCTGAAGAAATAGAGACAGTTTCAAATACTACTTTTCACGGACTTTCTATCGATGTCAGTCCGTTTGAGTTACAACGGTTGGGTCACATATTCGTACCAACATGTATTTAGCGATATTTTACTGTTATTACTAGGTCGCATCGCTATTAACTGTGAAACGATTGAATGTGGGACTTAATTGAACTAACTTTGGACTGTGACCTTATAAATGTGATAATTGAGACATTTGGACTCCAAGAAATAACATTCTTCTTAATTTGACGTGAATAAATAAGTCATTTTTACTGTGGGACCAATCCTAGCTGTTATCGCGCGCTGAAAAAATAGCGACAGTTTCAAAAACTACATTTCATTGACTTTCTAACGGTGTCAGTTCATTTGAGTTACAACGGTTGGGCCACATATTCGTACCAACATGTATTTAGCGATATTTTTCTGATATTACTAGATTGCATAGCTTTTAACAATGAAACGACTGACTGTGGGACTTAATTAACCTAACTCTGGACTGTGACCTGATGAATGTTATAAGTGAGACAATTGAACTCCAAGAAGAACCATTCTTCTTAATTTGACATGATTGCCGGAACTCAACGATTACACTGGGCGCTGTGGTAGCGCTTCATTCAAAAATTTAGATGAAAAAGTCATTTTTTTTTGTGGGACCAATCCCAGCCGTTATCCCGCGCTGAAAAAATAGAGACAGTTTCAAAAACCACATTTCATTGACTTTCTAACAGTATCAATCCGTTTGTGTTACAACGGTTGAGTCACATATTCGTACCAACATGTATTTCGTGATATCTTTCCGGTATTACTATGTTGTATCGCTTTTAACAGTGAAACGATTGACTGTGGGACTTAATTGAACTGATTTTGGGCTGTGACCTTATAAATGTAAAAGTAAGACAATTGGACTCCAAGAAATAACATTCTTCTTAATTTGACATGATTGCTGCAACTCAGGGATTACACTGGTCCCTGTGGTAGCGCTTCATTTGAAAATTAAGATAAAAAAGTCATTTTTTAGCCGTGGGACGAATCCTAGCCGTTAGCGCGCGCTGAAGAAATAGAGACAGTTTTAAATACCACTTTTCACCGACTTTCTATCAATGTCAGTCCGTTTGAATTTCAACGGTTAGGTCACATATTCTTACCAACATGTATTTAGCGATATTTATCTGATATAACTAGGTTGCATGGCTTTTAACAGTGAAACGATTGAATGTGGGACTTAATTGAACTAATTTTGGACTGCGACCTGATAAATGTGAGAAATGAGACAATTGGACTCCAAGAAATAACATTCTTCTTCTTTTGATGTGCTTGCCGGAACTCAGCGATTACACTGGGCGCTGTTGTAGCGCTTGATTTAAAAATTTTGATAAATAAGTCATTTTTACTGTAAGACCAATCCTAGCCGTTATCGCGCCCTGAAGAAATAACGACGTTTTAAAGAACTACATTTCATAGACTTTCTAACGGTATCAATCCGCTTCAGTTACAACAGTTGCGTCACATATTCGTACCAACATGTATTTAGCGATATTTATCTGTTATTACTAGGTTGCATCGCTTTTTACAGTGAAACGATTGAATGTGGGACTTAATTGAACTAACTTTGGACTGTGACCTGCTAACCGTGATAATTGAGACATTTGGACTCTAAGAAATAACATTCTTCTTAATTTGACGTGAATAAATAAGTCATTTTTACTGTGGGACCAATCCTAGCTGTTATCGCGCGCTGAAAATATAGCGACAGTTTCAAAAACTACATTTCATTAAATTTATAACGGTGTTAGTCCGTTTGAGTTACAACGGTTTGGTCACATATTCGTACAAACATGCATTTTGCGATATTTTCTTGATATTACTAGGTTGCATCGCTTTTAACAATGAAACGATTGAGTATGGGACATAATTGAATTAACTTTGGACTGTGACCTGATACATGTGATAAAGGAGAAAATTGGATTCCAAGAAGTAACATTCTTTTTAATTTGACATTATTGCCGGAACTCAGCGATTACACTGGGCGCTGTGGTAGCGCTTCATTTGAAAATTTAGATAAATAAGTCATTTTTTAATGTGGGACCAATCCTAGCCGTTATCCCGCGCTGAAGAAACAGAGGCAGTTTCAAAAACTACGTTTCATTGACTTTCTACCAGTATCAATCCGTTTGAGTTACAACGGTTGAGTCACATATTCGTACCAACATGTATTTAGCGATATTATACTGTTATTACTAGGTTGCATCGCTTTTAACTGTGAAACGATTGAATGTGGGACTTAATTGAACTAACTTTGGACTGTGACCTTATAAATGTGATAATTGGGACATTTGGACTCCAAGAAATAACATTCTTCTTAATTTGACGTGAATAAATAAGTCATTTTTACTGTGGGACCAATCCTAGCTGTTATCGCGCGCTGAAAAAACAGAGACAGTTTCAAAAACTACGTTTCATTGACTTTCTAACAGTATCAATCCGTTTGAGTTACAACGGTTGAGTCACATATTCGTACCAACATGTATTTAGCGATATTTTTCTGATATTACTAGGTTGCATCGCTTTTAACTATGAAACGATTGAATGTGGGACTTAATTGAACTAATTTTGGACTGCGACCTGATAAATGTGATAAATGAGACAATTGGACTCCAAGAAATAACATTCTTCTTATTTTGATGTGCTTGCCAGAACTCAGCGATTACACTGGGCGCTGTGGTAGCGCTTGATTTAAAAATTTTGATAAATAAGTCATTTTTACTGTGGGACCAATCCTAGCCGTTATAGCGTCCTGAAGAAATAGCGACACTTTCAAGAACTACATTTCATAGACTTTCTAACGGTATCAATCCGCTTCAGTTACAACAGTTGCGTCACATATTCGTACCAACATGTATTTAGCGATATTTATCTGTTATTACTAGGTTGCATCGCTTTTAACTGTGAAACGATTGAATGTGGGACTTAATTGAACTAACTTTGGACTGTGACCTTATAAATGTGATAATTGAGACATTTGGACTCCAAGAAATAACATTCTTCTTAATTTGACGTGAATAAATAAGTCATTTTTACTGTGGGACCAATCCTAGCTGTTATCGCGCGCTGAAAAAATAGCGACAGTTTCAAAAACTACATTTCATTGACTTTCTAACGGTGTTAGTCCGTTTGAGTTACAACGGTTTGGTCACAATATTTTTTTTTTGCAATATTTTTCTGATATTACTAGGTTGCATCGCTTTTAACAATGAAACGATTGAGTATGGGACTTAATTGAATTAACTTTGGACTGTGACCTGATACATGTGATAAAGGAGACAATTGGATTCCAAGAAGTAACATTCTTTTTAATTTGACATTATTGCCGGAACTCAGCGATTACACTGGGCGCTGTGGTAGCGCTTCATTTGAAAATTTAGATAAATAAGTCATTTTTTACTGTGGGACCAATCCTAGCCGTTATCCCGCGCTGAAGAAACAGAGACAGTTTCAAAAACTACGTTTCATTGACTTTCTAACAGTATCAATCCGTTTGAGTTACAACGGTTGAGTCACATATTCGTACCAACATGTATTTCGTGATATCTTTCCGGTATTACTAGGTTGTATCACTTTTAACAGTGAAGCGATTGACTGTGGGACTTAATTGAACTGATTTTGGGCTGTGACCTTATAAATGTGAAAGTGAGACAATTAGACTCCAAGAAATAACATTCTTCTTAATTTGACATGATTGCCGCAACTCAGCGTTTACACTGGGCGCTGTGGTAGCGCTTCATTTAAAAATTAGGATAAAAAAGTCACTTTTTAACTGTGGGATCAATCCTAGCCGTTAGCGCGCGCTGAAGAAATAGAGACAGTTTCAAATACTACTTTTCACGGACTTTCTATCGATGTCAGTCCGTTTGAGTTACAACGGTTGGGTCACATATTCGTACCAACATGTATTTAGCGATATTTTACTGTTATTACTAGGTCGCATCGCTATTAACTGTGAAACGATTGAATGTGGGACTTAATTGAACTAACTTTGGACTGTGACCTTATAAATGTGATAATTGAGACATTTGGACTCCAAGAAATAACATTCTTCTTAATTTGACGTGAATAAATAAGTCATTTTTACTGTGGGACCAATCCTAGCTGTTATCGCGCGCTGAAAAAATAGCGACAGTTTCAAAAACTACATTTCATTGACTTTCTAACGGTGTCAGTTCGTTTGAGTTACAACGGTTGGGCCACATATTCGTACCAACATGTATTTAGCGATATTTTTCTGATATTACTAGATTGCATAGCTTTTAACAATGAAACGACTGACTGTGGGACTTAATTAACCTAACTCTGGACTGTGACCTGATGAATGTTATAAGTGAGACAATTGAACTCCAAGAAGAACCATTCTTCTTAATTTGACATGATTGCCGGAACTCAACGATTACACTGGGCGCTGTGGTAGCGCTTCATTCAAAAATTTAGATGAAAAAGTCATTTTTTTTTGTGGGACCAATCCCAGCCGTTATCCCGCGCTGAAAAAATAGAGACAGTTTCAAAAACCACATTTCATTGACTTTCTAACAGTATCAATCCGTTTGTGTTACAACGGTTGAGTCACATATTCGTACCAACATGTATTTCGTGATATCTTTCCGGTATTACTATGTTGTATCGCTTTTAACAGTGAAACGATTGACTGTGGGACTTAATTGAACTGATTTTGGGCTGTGACCTTATAAATGTAAAAGTAAGACAATTGGACTCCAAGAAATAACATTCTTCTTAATTTGACATGATTGCTGCAACTCAGGGATTACACTGGTCCCTGTGGTAGCGCTTCATTTGAAAATTAAGATAAAAAAGTCATTTTTTAGCCGTGGGACGAATCCTAGCCGTTAGCGCGCGCTGAAGAAATAGAGACAGTTTTAAATACCACTTTTCACCGACTTTCTATCAATGTCAGTCCGTTTGAATTTCAACGGTTGGGTCACATATTCTTACCAACATGTATTTAGCGATATTTATCTGATATAACTAGGTTGCATGGCTTTTAACAGTGAAACGATTGAATGTGGGACTTAATTGAACTAATTTTGGACTGCGACCTGATAAATGTGAGAAATGAGACAATTGGACTCCAAGAAATAACATTCTTCTTCTTTTGATGTGCTTGCCGGAACTCAGCGATTACACTGGGCGCTGTTGTAGCGCTTGATTTAAAAATTTTGATAAATAAGTCATTTTTACTGTAAGACCAATCCTAGCCGTTATCGCGCCCTGAAGAAATAACGACGTTTTAAAGAACTACATTTCATAGACTTTCTAACGGTATCAATCCGCTTCAGTTACAACAGTTGCGTCACATATTCGTACCAACATGTATTTAGCGATATTTATCTGTTATTACTAGGTTGCATCGCTTTTTACAGTGAAACGATTGAATGTGGGACTTAATTGAACTAACTTTGGACTGTGACCTGCTAACCGTGATAATTGAGACATTTGGACTCTAAGAAATAACATTCTTCTTAATTTGACGTGAATAAATAAGTCATTTTTACTGTGGGACCAATCCTAGCTGTTATCGCGCGCTGAAAATATAGCGACAGTTTCAAAAACTACATTTCATTAAATTTATAACGGTGTTAGTCCGTTTGAGTTACAACGGTTTGGTCACATATTCGTACAAACATGCATTTTGCGATATTTTCTTGATATTACTAGGTTGCATCGCTTTTAACAATGAAACGATTGAGTATGGGACATAATTGAATTAACTTTGGACTGTGACCTGATACATGTGATAAAGGAGAAAATTGGATTCCAAGAAGTAACATTCTTTTTAATTTGACATTATTGCCGGAACTCAGCGATTACACTGGGCGCTGTGGTAGCGCTTCATTTGAAAATTTAGATAAATAAGTCATTTTTTAATGTGGGACCAATCCTAGCCGTTATCCCGCGCTGAAGAAACAGAGGCAGTTTCAAAAACTACGTTTCATTGACTTTCTACCAGTATCAATCCGTTTGAGTTACAACGGTTGAGTCACATATTCGTACCAACATGTATTTAGCGATATTATACTGTTATTACTAGGTTGCATCGCTTTTAACTGTGAAACGATTGAATGTGGGACTTAATTGAACTAACTTTGGACTGTGACCTTATAAATGTGATAATTGGGACATTTGGACTCCAAGAAATAACATTCTTCTTAATTTGACGTGAATAAATAAGTCATTTTTACTGTGGGACCAATCCTAGCTGTTATCGCGCGCTGAAAAAACAGAGACAGTTTCAAAAACTACGTTTCATTGACTTTCTAACAGTATCAATCCGTTTGAGTTACAACGGTTGAGTCACATATTCGTACCAACATGTATTTAGCGATATTTTTCTGATATTACTAGGTTGCATCGCTTTTAACTATGAAACGATTGAATGTGGGACTTAATTGAACTAATTTTGGACTGCGACCTGATAAATGTGATAAATGAGACAATTGGACTCCAAGAAATAACATTCTTCTTATTTTGATGTGCTTGCCAGAACTCAGCGATTACACTGGGCGCTGTGGTAGCGCTTGATTTAAAAATTTTGATAAATAAGTCATTTTTACTGTGGGACCAATCCTAGCCGTTATAGCGTCCTGAAGAAATAGCGACACTTTCAAGAACTACATTTCATAGACTTTCTAACGGTATCAATCCGCTTCAGTTACAACAGTTGCGTCACATATTCGTACCAACATGTATTTAGCGATATTTATCTGTTATTACTAGGTTGCATCGCTTTTAACTGTGAAACGATTGAATGTGGGACTTAATTGAACTAACTTTGGACTGTGACCTTATAAATGTGATAATTGAGACATTTGGACTCCAAGAAATAACATTCTTCTTAATTTGACGTGAATAAATAAGTCATTTTTACTGTGGGACCAATCCTAGCTGTTATCGCGCGCTGAAAAAATAGCGACAGTTTCAAAAACTACATTTCATTGACTTTCTAACGGTGTTAGTCCGTTTGAGTTACAACGGTTTGGTCACATATTCGTACCAACATGCATTTTGCAATATTTTTCTGATATTACTAGGTTGCATCGCTTTTAACAATGAAACGATTGAGTGTGGGACTTAATTGAATTAACTTTGGACTGTGACCTGATACATGTGATAAAGGAGACAATTGGATTCCAAGAAGTAACATTCTTTTTAATTTGACATTATTGCCGGAACTCAGCGATTACACTGGGCGCTGTGGTAGCGCTTCATTTGAAAATTTAGATAAATAAGTCATTTTTTACTGTGGGACCAATCCTAGCCGTTATCCCGCGCTGAAGAAACAGAGACAGTTTCAAAAACTACGTTTCATTGACTTTCTAACAGTATCAATCCGTTTGAGTTACAACGGTTGAGTCACATATTCGTACCAACATGTATTTCGTGATATCTTTCCGGTATTACTAGGTTGTATCACTTTTAACAGTGAAGCGATTGACTGTGGGACTTAATTGAACTGATTTTGGGCTGTGACCTTATAAATGTGAAAGTGAGACAATTAGACTCCAAGAAATAACATTCTTCTTAATTTGACATGATTGCCGCAACTCAGCGATTACACTGGGCGCTGTGGTAGCGCTTCATTTAAAAATTAGGATAAAAAAGTCACTTTTTAACTGTGGGATCAATCCTAGCCGTTAGCGCGCGCTGAAGAAATAGAGACAGTTTCAAATACTACTTTTCACGGACTTTCTATCGATGTCAGTCCGTTTGAGTTACAACGGTTGGGTCACATATTCGTACCAACATGTATTTAGCGATATTTTACTGTTATTACTAGGTCGCATCGCTATTAACTGTGAAACGATTGAATGTGGGACTTAATTGAACTAACTTTGGACTGTGACCTTATAAATGTGATAATTGAGACATTTGGACTCCAAGAAATAACATTCTTCTTAATTTGACGTGAATAAATAAGTCATTTTTACTGTGGGACCAATCCTAGCTGTTATCGCGCGCTGAAAAAATAGCGACAGTTTCAAAAACTACATTTCATTGACTTTCTAACGGTGTCAGTTCGTTTGAGTTACAACGGTTGGGCCACATATTCGTACCAACATGTATTTAGCGATATTTTTCTGATATTACTAGATTGCATCGCTTTTAACAATGAAACGACTGACTGTGGGACTTAATTAACCTAACTCTGGACTGTGACCTGATGAATGTTATAAGTGAGACAATTGAACTCCAAGAAGAACCATTCTTCTTAATTTGACATGATTGCCGGAACTCAGCGATTACACTGGGCGCTGTGGTAGCGCTTCATTCAAAAATTTAGATGAAAAAGTCATTTTTTTGTGTGGGACCAATCCTAGCCGTTATCCCGCGCTGAAAAAATAGAGACAGTTTCAAAAACCACATTTCATTGACTTTCTAACAGTATCAATCCGTTTGTGTTACAACGGTTGAGTCACATATTCGTACCAACATGTATTTCGTGATATCTTTCCGGTATTACTATGTTGTATCGCTTTTAACAGTGAAACGATTGACTGTGGGACTTAATTGAACTGATTTTGGGCTGTGACCTTATAAATGTAAAAGTAAGACAATTGGACTCCAAGAAATAACATTCTTCTTAATTTGACATGATTGCCGCAACTCAGGGATTACACTGGTCCCTGTGGTAGCGCTTCATTTGAAAATTAAGATAAAAAAGTCATTTTTTAGCCGTGGGACGAATCCTAGCCGTTAGCGCGCGTTGAAGAAATAGAGACAGTTTTAAATACCACTTTTCACCGACTTTCTATCAATGTCAGTCCGTTTGAATTTCAACGGTTGGGTCACATATTCTTACCAACATGCATTTTGCGATATTTTCTTGATATTACTAGGTTGCATCGCTTTTAACAATGAAACGATTGAGTATGGGACATAATTGAATTAACTTTGGACTGTGACCTGATACATGTGATAAAGGAGAAAATTGGATTCCAAGAAGTAAAATTCTTTTTAATTTGACATTATTGCCGGAACTCAGCGATTACACTGGGCGCTGTGGTAGCGCTTCATTTGAAAATTTAGATAAATAAGTCATTTTTTAATGTGGGACCAATCCTAGCCGTTATCCCGCGCTGAAGAAACAGAGGCAGTTTCAAAAACTACGTTTCATTGACTTTCTAACAGTATCAATCCGTTTGAGTTACAACGGTTGAGTCACATATTCGTACCAACATGTATTTAGCGATATTATACTGGTATTACTAGGTTGCATCGCTTTTAAGTGTGAAACGATTGAATGTGGGACTTAATTGAACTAACTTTGGACTGTGACCTTATAAATGTGATAATTGAGACATTTGGACTCCAAGAAATAACATTCTTCTTAATTTGACGTGAATAAATAAGTCATTTTTACTGTGGGACCAATCCTAGCTGTTATCGCGTGCTGAAAAAACAGAGACAGTTTCAAAAACTACGTTTCATTGACTTTCTAACAGTATCAATCCGTTTGAGTTACAACGGTTGAGTCACATATTCGTACCAACATGTATTTCGTGATATCTTTCCGGTATTACTAGGTTGTATCGCTTTTAACAGTGAAACGATTGACTGTGGGACTATATTGAACTGATTTTGGGCTGTGACCTTATAAATGTGATAAATGAGACAATTTGACTCCAAGAAATAACATTCATCTTAATTTGACATGATTGCCGGAACTCAGCGATTACACTGGGCGATGTGGTAGCGCTTCATTTAAGAGTTTAGGTAAATAAGTCATTCTTTACTGTGGGACCAATCCTAACCGTTATCGCGCGCTGAAGAAATAGCGACAGTTTCAAAAACTACAATTCATTGACTTTCTAACAGTATCAATCCGCTTGAGTTACAACGGTTGAGTCACATATTCGTACCAACATGTATTTTGCGATATTTTTCTGATATTACTAGGTTTCATCGCTTTTAACTATGAAACGATTGAATGTGGGACTTAATTGAACTAATTTTGGACTGCGACCTGATAAATGTGATAAATGAGACAATTGGACTCCAAGAAATAACATTCTTCTTATTTTGATGTGCTTGCCGGAACTCAGCGATTACACTGGGCGCTGTGGTAGCGCTAGATTTGAAAATTTTGATAAATAAGTCATTTTTACTGTGGGACCAATCCTAGCCGTTATCGCGTCCTGAAGAAATAGCGACACTTTCAAGAACTACATTTCATAGACTTTCTAACGGTATCAATCCGCTTCAGTTACAACAGTTGCGTCACATATTCGTACCAACATGTATTTAGCGATATTTATCTGTTATTACTAGGTTGCATCGCTTTTAACAGTGAAACGATTGAATGTGGGACTTAATTGAACTAACTTTGGACTGTGACCTGCTAAAAGTGATAATTGAGACAGTTGGACTCCAAGAAATAACATTCTTCTTAATTTGACGTGAATAAATAAGTCATTTTTACTGTGGGACCAATCCCAGCTGTTATCGTGCGCTTAAAAAATAGCGACAGTTTCAAAAACTACATTTCATTAAATTTCTAACGGTGTTGGTCCGTTTGAGTTACAACGGTTTGGTCACATATTCGTACCAACATGCATTTTGCGATATTTTTCTGATATTACTAGGTTGCATCGCTTTTAACAATGAACCGATTGAGTGTGGGACTTAATTGAATTAACTTTGGACTGTGACCTGATACATGTGGTAAAGGAGATAATTGGACTCCAAGAAGTAACATTCTTTTTAATTTGACATTATTGCCGGAACTCAGCGATTACACTGGACACTGTGGTAGCGCTTCATTTGAAAATTTAGATAAATAAGTCATTTTTTACCGAGGGACCAATCCTAGCCGTTATCCCGCGCTGAAGAAACAGAGACAGTTTCACAAACTACGTTTCATTGACTTTCTAACAGTATCAATCCGTTTGAGTTACAACGGTTGAGTCACATATTCGTACCAACATGTATTTCGTGATATCTTTCCGGTATTACTAGGTTGTATCACTTTTAACAGTGAAACGATTGACTGTGGGACTTAATTGAACTGACTTTGGGCTGTGGCCTTATAAATGTGAAAGTGAGACAATTGGACTCCAAGAAATAACATTCTTCTTAATTTGACATGATTGCCGCAACTCAGAGATTACACTGGGCGCTGTGGTAGCGCTTGATTTAAAAATTTTGATAAATAAGTCATTTTTACTGTGGGACCAATCCTAGCCGTTATCGCGTCCTGAAGAAATAGCGACACTTTCAAGAACTACATTTCACAGACTTTCTAACAGTATCAATCCGCTTCAGTTAAAACAGTTGCGTCACATATTCGTACCAACATGTATTTAGCGATATTTATCTGTTATTACTAGGTTGCATCGCTTTTAACAATGAAACGATTGAGTATGGGACATAATTGAATTAACTTTGGACTGTGACCTGATACATGTGATAAAGGAGAAAATTGGATTCCAAGAAGTAACATTCTTTTTAATTTGACATTATTGCCGGAACTCAGCGATTACACTGGGCGCTGTGGTAGCGCTTCATTTGAAAATTTAGATAAATAAGTCATTTTTTAATGTGGGACCAATCCTAGCCGTTATCCCGCGCTGAAGAAACAGAGGCAGTTTCAAAAACCACGTTTCATTGAATTTCTAACAGTATCAATCCGTTTGAGTTACAACGGTTGAGTCACATATTCGTACCAACATGTATTTAGCGATATTATACTGTTATTACTAGGTTCCATCGCTTTTAACTGTGAAACGATTGAATGTGGGACTTAATTGAACTAACTTTGGACTGTGACCTTATAAATGTGATAATTCAGACATTTGGACTCCAAGAAATAACATTCTTCTTAATTTGACGTGAATAAATAAGTCATTTTTACTGTGGGACCAATCCTAGCTGTTATCGCGCGCCGAAAAAACAGAGACAGTTTCAAAAACTACGTTTCATTGACTTTCTAACAGTATCAATCCGTTTGAGTTACAACGGTTGAGTCACATATTCGTACCAACATGTATTTCGTGATATCTTTCCGGTATTACTAGGTTGTATCGCTTTTAACAGTGAAACGATTGACTGTGGGACTATATTGAACAGATTTTGGGCTGTGACCTTATAAATGTGATAAATGAGACAATTGGACTCCAAGAAATAACATTCATCTTAATTTGACATGATTGCCGGAACTCAGCGATTACACTGGGCGATGTGGTAGCGCTTCATTTAAGAGTTTAGATAAATAAGTCATTCTTTACTGTGGGACCAATCCTAACCGTTATCGCGCGCTGAAGAAATAGCGACAGTTTCAAAAACTACAATTCATTGACTTTCTAACAGTATCAATCCGCTTGAGTTACAACTGTTGAGTCACATATTCGTACCAACATGTATTTAGCGATATTTTTCTGATATTACTAGGTTGCATCGCTTTTAACTATGAAACGATTGAATGTGGGACTTAATTGAACTAATTTTGGACTGCGACCTGATAAATGTGATAAATGAGACAATTGGACTCCAAGAAATAACATTCTTCTTATTTTGATGTGAATAAATAAGTCATTTTTACTGTGGGACCAATCCTAGCTGTTATCGCGCGCTGAAAAAATAGCGACAGTTTCAAAAACTACATTTCATTGACTTTCTAACGGTGTGAGTCCGTTTGAGTTACAACGGTTTGGTCACATATTCGTACCAACATGCATTTTGCGATATTTTTCTGATATTACTAGGTTGCATCGTTTTTAACTATGAAACGATTGAATGTGGGACTTAATTGAACTATTTTTTTACTGCGACCTGATAAATGTGATAAATGAGACAATTGGACTCCAAGAAATAACATTCTTCTTATTTTGATGTGCTTGCCGGAACTCAGCGATTACACTGGGCGCTGTGGTAGCGCTTGATTTAAAAATTTTGATAAATAAGTCATTTTTACTGTGAGACCAATCCTAGCCGTTATCGCGTCCTGAAGAAATAGCGACACTTTCAAGAACTACATTTCATAGACTTTCTAACGGTATCAATCCGCTTCAGTTACAGCAGTTGCGTCACATATTCGTACCAACATGTATTTAGCGATATTTTTATCTGTTTATACTAGGTTGCATCGCTTTTAACAGTGAAACGATTGAATGTGGGACTTAATTGAACTAACTTTGGACTGTGACCTGCTAAAAGTTATAATTGAGACAGTTGGACTCCAAGAAATAACATTCTTCTTAATTTGACGTGAATAAATAAGTCATTTTTACTGTGGGACCAATCCTAGCTGTTATCGTGCGCTTAAAAAAGAGCGACAGTTTCAAAAACTACATTTCACGGACTTTCTATCGATTTCAGTCCGTTTGAGTTACAACGGTTGGGTCACATATTCGTACCAACATGCATTTTGCGATATTTTTCTGATATTACTAGGTTGCATCGCTTTTAACAATGAAACGATTGAGTGTGGGACTTAATTGAATTAACTTTGGACTGTGACCTGATACATGTGGTAAAGGAGACAATTGGACTCCAAGAAGTAACAGTCTTTTTAATTTGACATTATTGCCGGAACTCAGCGATTACGCTGGACGCTGTGGTAGCGCTTCATTTGAAAATTTAGATAAATAAGTCATTTTTTACCGTGGGACCAATCCTAGCCCTTATCCCGCGCTGAAGAAACAGAGACAGTTTCATAAACTACGTTTCATTGACTTTCTAACAGTATCAATCCGTTTGAGTTACAACGGTTGAGTCACATATTCGTACCAACATGTATTTCGTGATATCTTTCCGGTATTACTAGGTTGTATCACTTTTAATAGTGAAACGATTGACTGTGGGACTTAATTGAACTGACTTTGGGCTGTGGCGTTATAAATGTGAAAGTGAGACAATTGGACTCCAAGAAATAACATTCTTCTTAATTTGACATGATTGCCGCAACTCAGAGATTACACTGGGCGCTGTGGTAGCGCTTCATTTAAAAATTAGGATAAAAAAGTCACTTTTTAACTGTGGGATCAATCCTAGCCGTTAGCGCGCGCTGAAGAAATAGAGACAGTTTCAAATACTACTTTTCACGGACTTTCTATCGATTTCAGTCCGTTTGAGTTACAACGGTTGGGTCACATATTCGTACCAACATGTATTTATCGATATTTAACTGTTATTACTAGGTTGTATCGCTTTTAACTGTGAAACGATTGAATGTGGGACTTAATTGAAGTAACTTTGGACTGTGACCTTATAAATGTGATAATTGAGACATTTTGACTCCAAGAAATAACATTCTTCTTAATTTGACGTGAATAAATAAGTCATTTTTACTGTGGGACCAATCCTAGCTGTTATCGCGCGCTGAAGAAATAGCGACAGTTTCAAAAACTACAATTCATTGACTTTCTAACAGTATCAATCCGTTTGAGTTACAACGGTTTGGTCACATATTCGTACCAACATGTATTTCGTGATATCTTTCCGGTATTACTAGTTTGTATCGCTTATAACAGTGAAACGATTGACTGTGGGACTTTATTGAACTGATTTTGGTCTGTGACCTTATAAATGTGATAAATGAGACAATTGGACTCCAAGAAAAAACATTCATCTTAATTTGACATGGGTGCCGGAACTCAGTGATTACACTGTGCGCTGTGGTAGCGCTTAATTTAAAAATTTAGATAAATAAGTCATTCTTTACCGTGCAACCAATCCTCGCCGTTATCGCGCGCTGAAGAAATAGCGACAGTTTCAAAAACTACAATTCATTGACTTTCTAATGGTGGCAATGCGTTTGAGTTACAACGGTTGGGTCACATATTCGTACCAACATGTATTTAACGATATTTTTCTGATATTACTAGGTTGCATCCCTTTTAACAGGGAAACGATTGACTGTGGGACTTAATTGAACTGATTTTGGACTCCAGGAAATAACATTCTTTTTAATTTGACATGATTGGCGGAACTCAGCGATTACACTGGGCGATGTGGTAGCGCTTCATTTAAAAATCCTCGCCGTTATCCCGCGCTGAAGAAACAGAGACAGTTTAAAAAACAACGTTTCATTGACTTTCTAACAGTATCAATCCGTTTGAGTTACAACGGTTGAGTCACATATTCGTACCAACGTGTATTTCGTGATATCTTTCCGGTATTACTAGGTTGTATCGCTTTTTACAGTGAAACGATTGACTGTTAGGGACTGCCAATTGTCTCATTTATCAGCTACATTTCATTGACTTTATAACGGTGTCAGTTCGTTTGAGTTACAACGGTTGGGTCACATATTCGTGCCAACATGTATTTAGCGATATTTTTCTGATATTACTAGATTGCATCGCTTTTAACAATGAAACGATTGACTGTGGGACTTATATGAACTGATTTTGGGCTGTGACCTTATAAATGTGATAAATGAGACAATTGGACTCCAAGAGCTAACATTCATCTTAATTTGACATGATTGCCGGAACTCAGCGATTACACTGGGCGCTGTGGTAGCGCTTCATTTAAAAATTTAGATAAATAAGTCATTCTTTACCGTGCAACCAATCCTCGCCGTTATCGCGCGCTGAAGAAATAGTTTCAAAAACTACAATTCATTAACTTTCTAACGGTGTCAATGCGTTTGGGTTACAACGGTTGGGTCACATATTTGTACCAACATGTATTTAACGATATTTTTCTGACATTACTAGGTTGCATCGCTTCTAACAGGGAAACGATTGACTGTGGGACTTAATTGAACTGATTTTGGACTCCAAGAAATAACATTCTTCTTAATTTGACG
The DNA here is from genome assembly GCF_029227915.1 of Hydractinia symbiolongicarpus. Taxonomy (NCBI): domain Eukaryota; kingdom Metazoa; phylum Cnidaria; class Hydrozoa; order Anthoathecata; family Hydractiniidae; genus Hydractinia; species Hydractinia symbiolongicarpus. The sequence continues at coordinate 33,612,979 of NC_079876.1, read as the reverse complement.
TGATTGCCGGAACTCAGCGATTACACTGGACGCTGTGGTAGCGCTTCATTTAAAAGTTTATATTAATATGTCATTTTTTACTGTGGGACCAATCCTAGGCGTTATCGCGCGCTAAAGAATTAGCGACAGTTTCAAAAAGTATATTTGATTGACTTTCTAACGGTGTCAGTCCGTTTGAGTTACAACGGTTGGGTGACATATTCGTACCAACATGTATTTAGCGATATTTTCCTAGTATTACTAGGTTGCATCGCTTTCAACAATGAAACGATTGACTGTGGGACCTAATTGAATTAACTTTGGACTGCGACCTGATAAATGTAATAAAGGAGACAATAGAATTCCAAGAAGTAACATTCTTTTTAATTTGAAATTATTGCCGGAACTCAGCGATTACACTGGGCGCTGTGGTAGCGCTTAATTTAAAAATTTAGATAAAAAAGTCATTTTTTACTGTGGGACCAATCCTAACCGTTATCGTGCGCTGAAGAAACAGAGACAGTTTCAAAAACTACAATTCATTGACTTTCTAATGGTGGCAATGCGTTTGAGTTACAACGGTTGGGTCACATATTCGTACCAACATGTATTTAACGATATTTTTCTGATATTACTAGGTTGCATCCCTTTTAACAGGGAAACGATTGACTGTGGGACTTAATTGAACTGATTTTGGACTCCAGGAAATAACATTCTTCTTAATTTGACATGATTGCCGGAACTCAGCGATTACACTGGGCGCTGTGGTAGCGCTTCATTTAAAAAATTAGATAAATAAGTCATTCTTTACCGTGGGACCAATCCTAGCCGTCATCGCGCGCTGAAGAAACAGAGACAGTTTAAAAAACAACGTTTCATTGACTTTCTAACAGTATCAATCCGTTTGAGTTACAATGGTTGAGTCACATATTCGTACCAACATGTATTTCGTGATATCTTTCCGGTATTACTAGGTTGTATCGCTTTTAACAGTGAAACGATTGACTGCGGGACTTTATTGAACTGATTTTGGGCTGTGTCCTTATAAATGTGATAAATGAGACAATTGGACTCCAAGAACTAACATTCATCTTAATTTGACATGATTGCCGGAACTCAGCGATTACACTGGGCGCTGTGGTAGCGCTTCATTTAAAAATTTAGATAAATAAGTCATTCTTTACCGTGCAACCAATCCTCGCCGTTATCGCGCGCTGAAGAAATAGTTTCAAAAACTACAATTCATTGACTTTCTAACGGTGTCAATGCGTTTGGGTTACAACGGTTGGGTCACATATTTGTACCAACATGTATTTAACGATATTTTTCTGATATTACTAGGTTGCATTGCTTTTAACAGGGAAACGATTGACTGTGGGACTTAATTGAACTGATTTTGGACTCCAAGAAATAACATTCTTCTTAATTTGACATGATTGCCGGAACTCAGCGATTACACTGGACGCTGTGGTAACGCTTTATTTAAAAATTTAGATTAGTAAGACATTTTGTACTGTGGGACCAATCGAAGCCGTTAGGACGCGCCGAAGAAATAGAGACAGCATCAAAAACTACATTTCACTGACTTTCTAACAGTATCAGTCCGTTTGAGTTACAACGTTTGTGTCACATGTTTGTACAAACATGTATTTAGCGATATTTTCCGTTATTACCAGGTTGCATCGCTTTTAACAATGAAACGATTGACTGTGGGACTTAATTGAACTGATTTTGGACTGTGACTTTATAAATGTTATAAGTGAGAGAATTGTACTTCAAAAATGACATGATAAATGTGATAAAGGAGACAATTGGACTCAAAGAAATAACATTCTTCTTGATTTGACGTGATTGCCGGAACTCAGCGATTACACTGGACGCTGTGGTAGCGCTTCATTTAAAAGTTTATATTAATAAGTCATTTTTTACTGTGGGACCAATCCTAGCCGTTATCGCGCGCTGAAAAATTAGCGACAGTTTCAAAAAGTTTATTGATTGACTTTCTAACGGTGTCAGTCCGTTTGAGTTACAACGGTTGGGTGACATATTCGTACCAACATGTATTTAGCGATATTTTCCTAGTATTACTAGGTTGCATCGCTTTCAACGATGAAAAGATTGACTGTGGGACTTAATTGAATTCACTTTGGACTGCGACCTGATAAATGTGATAAAGGAGACAATAGGATTCCAAGAAGTAACATTCTTTTTAATTTGAAATTATTGCCGGAACTCAGCGATTACACTGGGCGCTGTGGTAGCGCTTCATTTAAAAATTTAGATAAAAAAGTCATTTTTTACTGTGGGACCAATCCTAACCGTTATCGCGCGCTGAAGAAACAGAGACAGTTTCAAAAACTACGTTTTATTGACTTTCTAACGGTGTCAATGCGTTTGAGTTACAACGGTTGAGTCACATATTCGTACCAACATGTATTTCGTGATATCTTTCCGGTATTACTAGTTTGTATCGCTTATAACAGTGAAACGATTGACTGTGGAACTTTATTGAACTGATTTTGGTCTGTGACCTTATAAATGTGATAAATGAGACAATTGGACTCCAAGAAAAAACATTCATCTTAATTTGACATGGGTGCCGGAACTCAGTGATTACACTGGACGCTGTGGTAGCGCTTAATTTAAAAATTTAGATAAATAAGTCATTTTTTACCGTGCAACCAATCCTCGCCGTTATCGCGCGCTGAAGAAATAGCGACAGTTTCAAAAACTACAATTCATTGACTTTCTAACGGTGTCAATGCGTTTGAGTTACAACGGTTGGGTCACATATTCGTACCAACATGTATTTAACGATATTTTTCTGATATTACTAGGTTGCACTCCTTTTAACAGGGAAACGATTGACTGTGGGACTTAATTGAACTGATTTTGGACTCCAGGAAATAACATTCTTCTTAATTTGACATGATTGCCGGAACTCAGCGATTACACTGGGCGCTGTGGTAGCGCTTCATTTAAAAATTTAGATAAATAAGTCATTCTTTACCGTGGGACCAATCCTAGCCGTTATCGCGCGCTGAAGAAATAGCGACAGTTTCAAAAACTACATTTCATTGACTTTCTAACGGTGTCAGTTCGTTTGAGTTACAACGGTTGGGTCACATATTCGTACCAACATGTATTTAGCGATATTTTTCTGATATTACTAGATTGCATCGTTTTTAACAATGAAACGATTGACTGTGGAACTTAATTGAATTAACTTTGGACTTTGACCTGATAAATGAGACAATTGGCTTCCAAGAAATAACATTCATCTTAATTTGACATGATTGCCGGAACTCAGCGATTACACTGGGCGATGTGGTAGCGCTTCATTTAAAAATCCTCGCCGTTATCCCGCGCTGAAGGAACAGAGACAGTTTAAAAAACAACGTTTCATTGCCTTTCTAACAGTATCAATCCGTTTGAGTTACAACGGTTGAGTCACATATTCGTACCAACATGTATTTCGTGATATCTTTCCGTATTACTAGGTTGTATCGCTTTTAACAGTGAAACGATTGACTGTTAGGGACTGCCAATTGTCTCATTTATCAGCTACATTTCATTGACTTTCTAACGGTGTCAGTTCGTTTGAGTTACAACGGTTGGGTCACATATTCGTACCAACATGTATTTAGCGATATTTTTCTGATATTACTAGATTGCATCGCTTTTAACAATGAAACGATTGACTGTGGGACTTAATTGAACTAATTTTTTACTGCGACCTGATAAATGTGATAAATGAGACAATTGGACTCCAAGAAATAACATTCTTCTTATTTTGATGCGCTTGCCGGAACTCAGCGATTACACTGGGCGCTGTGGTAGCGCTTGATTTAAAAATTTTGATAAATAAGTCATTTTTACTGTGGGACCAATCCTAGCCGTTATCGCGTCCTGAAGAAATAGCGACACTTTCAAGAACTACATTTCACAGACTTTCTAACGGTATCAATCCGCTTCAGTTACAACAGTTGCGTCACATATTCGTACCAACATGTATTTAGCGATATTTATCTGTTATTACTAGGTTGCATCGCTTTTAACAGTGAAACGATTGAATGTGGGACTTAATTGAACTAACTTTGGACTGTGACCTGCTAAAAGTGATAATTGAGACAGTTGGACTCCAAGAAATAACATTCTTCTTAATTTGACGTGAATAAATAAGTCATTTTTACTGTGGGACCAATCCTAGCTGTTATCGGGCGCTTAAAAAATAGCGACAGTTTCAAAAACTACAATTCATTGACTTTCTAACAGTATCAATCCGTTTGAGTTACAACGGTTTGGTCACATATTCGTACCAACATGTATTTCGTGATATCTTTCCGGTATTACTAGTTTGTATCGCTTATAACAGTGAAACGATTGACTGTGGGACTTTATTGAACTGATTTTGGTCTGTGACCTTATAAATGTGATAAATGAGACAATTGGACTCCAAGAAAAAACATTCATCTTAATTTGACATGGGTGCCGGAACTCAGTGATTACACTGGGCGCTGTGGTAGCGCTTAATTTAAAAATTTAGATAAATAAGTCATTCTTTACCGTGCAACCAATCCTCGCCGTTATCGCGCGCTGAAGAAATAGCGACAGTTTCAAAAACTACAATTCATTGACTTTCTAACGGTGTCAATGCGTTTGAGTTACAACGGTTGGGTCACATGTTTGTACCAACATGTATTTAACGATATTTTTCTGATATTACTAGGTTGCATCGCTTTTAACAGGGAAACGATTGACTGTGGGACTTAATTGAACTGATTTTGGACTCCAGGAAATAACATTCTTCTTAATTTGACGTGATTGCCGGAACTCAGCGATTACACTGGACGCTGTGGTAGCGCTTCATTTAAAAGTTTATATTAATATGTCATTTTTTACTGTGGGACCAATCCTAGGCGTTATCGCGCGCTGAAGAATTAGCGACAGTTTCAAAAAGTATATTTGATTGACTTTCTAACGGTGTCAGTCCGTTTGAGTTACAACGGTTGGGTGACATATTCGTACCAACATGTATTTAGCGATATTTTCCTAGTATTACTAGGTTGCATCGCTTTCAACAATGAAACGATTGACTGTGGGACTTAATTGAATTAACTTTGGACTGCGACCTGATAAATGTAATAAAGGAGACAATAGGATTCCAAGAAGTAACATTCTTTTTAATTTGAAATTATTGCCGGAACTCAGCGATTACACTGGGCGCTGTGGTAGCGCTTAATTTAAAAATTTAGATAAAAAAGTCATTTTTTACTGTGGGACCAATCCTAACCGTTATCGTGCGCTGAAGAAACAGAGACAGTTTCAAAAACTAAGTTTTATTGACTTTCTAACAGTCTCAATCCGTTTGAGTTACAACGGTTGAGTCACATATTCGTACCAACATGTATTTCGTGATATCTTTCCGGTATTACTAGTTTGTATCGCTTATAACAGTGAAACGAATGACTGTGGGACTTTATTGAACTGATTTTGGTCTGTGACCTTATAAATGTGATAAATGAGACAATTGGACTCCAAGAAAAAACATTCATCTTAATTTGACATGGGTGCCGGAACTCAGTGATTACACTGGGCGCTGTGGTAGCGCTTAATTTAAAAATTTAGATAAATAAGTCATTCTTTACCGTGGGACCAATCCTAGCCGTCATCGCGCACTGAAGAAACAGAGACAGTTTCAAAAACTACAATTCATTGACTTTCTAATGGTGGCAATGCGTTTGAGTTACAACGGTTGGGTCACATATTCGTACCAACATGTATTTAACGATATTTTTCTGATATTACTAGGTTGCATCCCTTTTAACAGGGAAACGATTGACTGTGGGACTTAATTGAACTGATATTGGACTCCAGGAAATAACATTCTTCTTAATTTGACATGATTGCCGGAACTCAGCGATTACACTGGGCGCTGTGGTAGCGCTTCATTTAAAAATTTAGATTAGTAAGACATTTTGTACTGTGGGACCAATCGAAGCCGTGAGGACGCGCCGAAGAAATAGAGACAGCATCAAAAACTACATTTCACTGACTTTCTAACAGTATCAGTCCGTTTGAGTTACAACGTTTGTGTCACATGTTCGTACAAACATGTATTTAGCGTTATTTTCCGTTATTACCAGGTTGCATCGCTTTTAACAATGAAACGATTGACTGTGGGACTTAATTGAACTGATTTTGGACTGTGACATTATAAATGTTATAAGTGAGAGAATTGGACTTCAAAAATTACCTGATAAATGTGATAAAGGAGACAATTGGACTCCAAGAAATAACATTCTTCTTAATTTGACGTGATTGCCGGAACTCAGCGATTACACTGGACGCTGTGGTAGCGCTTCATTTAAAAGTTTTTATTAATAAGTCATTTTTTACTGTGGGACCAATCCTAGCCGTTATCGCGCGCTGAAGAATTAGCGACAGTTTCAAAAAGTATATTTGATTGACTTTCTAACGGTGTCAGTCCGTTTGAGTTACAACGGTTATATTCGTACCAACAAGTATTTAGCGATATTTTCCTGGTATTACTAGGTTGCATCGCTTTTAACAAGGAAACGATTTACTGTGGGACTTAATTGAATTAACTTTGGACTGCGACCTGATAAATGTGATAAATGAGACAATTGGACTCCAAGAAAAAACATTCATCTTAATTTGACATGGGTGCCGGAACTCAGTGATTACACTGGGCGCTGTGGTAGCGCTTAATTTAAAAATTTAGATAAATAAGTCATTCTTTACCGTGCAACCAATCCTCGCCGTTATCGCGCGCTGAAGAAATAGCGACAGTTTCAAAAACTACAATTCATTGACTTTCTAACGGTGTCAATGCGTTTGAGTTACAACGGTTGGGTCACATATTCGTACCAACATGTATTTAACGATATTTTTCTGATATTACTAGGTTGCACCCCTTTTAACAGGGAAACGATTGACTGTGGGACTTAATTGAACTGATTTTGGGCTGTGACCTTATAAATGTGATAAATGAGACAATTGGACTCCAAGAGCTAACATTCATCTTAATTTGACATGATTGCCGGAACTCAGCGATTACACTGGGCGCTGTGGTAGCGCTTCATTTAAAAATTTAGTTAAATAAGTCATTCTTTACCGTGGAACCAATCCTCGGCGTTATCGCGCGCTGAAGAAATAGTTTCAAAAACTACAATTCATTGACTTTCTAACGGTGTCAATGCGTTTGAGTTACAACGGTTGGGTCACATATTTGTACCAACATGTATTTAACGATATTGTTCTGATATTACTAGGTTGCATCGCTTTTAACAGGGAAACGATTGACTGTGGGACTTAATTGAACTGATTGTGGACTCCAAGAAATAACATTCTTCTTAATTTGACATGATTGACGGAACTCAGCGATTACACTGGACGCTGTGGTAACGCTTTATTTAAAAATTTAGATTAGTTAGACATTTTGTACTGTGGGACCAATCGAAGCCGTGAGGACGCGCCGAAGAAATAGAGACAGCATTAAAAAATACATTTCACTGACTATCTAACAGTATCAGTCCGTTTGAGTTACAACGTTTGTGTCGCATGTTCGTACAAACATGTATTTAGCGATATTTTCCGTTATTACCAGGTTGCATCGCTTTTAACAATGAAACGATTGACTGTGGGACTTAATTGAACTGATTTTGGACTGTGACATTATAAATGTTATAAGTGAGAGAATTGGACTTCAAAAATGACCTGATAAATGTGATAAAGGAGACAATTGGACTCCAAGAAATAACATTCTTCTTAATTTGACGTGATTGCCGGAACTCAGCGATTACACTGGACGCTGTGGTAGCGCTTCATTTAAAAGTTTTTATTAATAAGTCATTTTTTAGTGTGGGACCAATCCTAGCCGTTATCGCGCGCTGAAGAATTAGCGACAGTTTCAAAAAGTATATTTGATTGACTTTCTAACGGTGTCAGTCCGTTTGAGTTACAACGGTTGGGTGACATATTCGTACCAACATGTATTTAGCGATATATTCCTGGTATTACTAGGTTGCATCGCTTTTAACAAGGAAACGATTGACTGTGGGACTTAATTGAATTAACTTTGGACTGCGACCTGATAAATGTTATAAAGGAGACAATAGGATTCCAAGAAGTAACTTTCTTTTTCATTTGACATAATTGCCGGAACTCAGCGATTACACTGGGCGCTGTGGTAGCGCTTCATTTAAAAACTTAGATAAATAAGTCATTTTTTACTGTGGGACCAATCCTAACCGTTATCGTGCGCTGAAGAAACAGAGACAGTTTCAAAAACTACGTTTTATTGACTTTCTAACAGTCTCAATCCGTTTGAGTTACAACGGTTGAGTCACATATTCGTACCAACATGTATTTCGTGATATCTTTCCGGTATTACTAGGTTGTATCGCTTTTAACAGTGAAACGATTGACTGTGGGACTTTATTGAACTGATTTTGGACTCCAAGAAATAACATTCTTCTTAATTTGACATGATTGCCGGAACTCAGCAATTACACTGGACGCTGTGGTAACGCTTTATTTAAAAATTTAGATTAGTAAGACATTTTGTACTGTGGGACCAATCGAAGCCGTGAGGACGCGCCGAAGAAATAGAGACAGCATCAAAAACTACATTTCACTGACTTTCTAACAGTATCAGTCCGTTTGAGTTACAACGTTTGTGTCACATGTTCGTACAAACATGTATTTAGCGATATTTTCCTGGTATTACTAGGTTGCATCGCTTTTAACAAGAAAACGATTGACTGTGGGACTTAATTGAATTAACTTTGGACTGCGACCTGATAAATGTGAAAAAGGAGACAATAGGATTCCAAGAAGTAACATTCTTTTTAATTTGACATTATTGCCGGAACTCAGCGATTACACTGGGCGCTGTGGTAGCGCTTCATTTAAAAACTTAGATAAATAAGTTTTTTTTTACTCTGGGACCAATCCTAACCGTTATCGTGCGCTGAAGAAACAGAAACAGTTTCAAAAACTACGTTTTATTGACTTTCTAACAGTCTCAATCCGTTTGAGTTACAACGGTTGAGTCACATATTCGTACCAACATCTATTTCGTGATATCTTTCCGGTATTACTAGGTTATATCGCTTTTAACAGTGAAACTATTGACTGTGGGACTTAATTGAACTGATTTTGGGCTGTGACCTTATAAATGTGAAAGTGAGACACATGGACTCCAAGAAATAACATTCTTCTTAATTTGACATGATTGCCGCAACTCAGCGATTACACTGGGCGCTTTGGTAGCGCTTCATTTAAAAATTAGGATAAAAAAGTCACTTTTTAGCAGTGGGACCAGTCCTAGCCGTTAGCGCGCGCTGAAGAAATAGAGACAGTTTTAAATACTACTTTTCACGGACTTTCTATCGATGTCAGTCCGTTTGAGTTACAACGGTTGGGTCACATATTCGTACCAACATGTATTTAGCGATATTTATCTGTTATTACTAGGTTGCATCGCTTTTAACTGTGAAACGATTGAATGTGGGAATTAATTGAACTAACTTTGGACTGTGACCTGATGAATGTGATAAATGAGACAATTGGCCTCCAAGAAATAACATTTATCTTAATTTGACATGATTGCCGGAACTCAGCGATTACACTGGGCGTTGTGGTAGCGCTTCATTTTAAAATCCTAGCCGTTATGCCGCGCTGAAGAAACAGAGACAGTTTCAAAAACTACGTTTCATTGACTTTCTAACAGTATCAATCCGTTTGAGTTACAACGGTTGAGTCACATATTCGTACCAACATGTACTTAGCGATATTTTTCTGTTATTACTAGGTTGCATCGCTTTTAACAATGAAACGATTGACTGTGGGACTTAATTGAACTGATTTTGTACTGTGACATTATAAATGTTATAAGTGAGAGAATTGGACTTCAAAAATGACCTGATAAATGTGATAAAGGAGACAATTGGACTCAAGGAAATAACATTCTTCTTAATTTGACGTGATTGCCGGAACTCAGCGATTACACTGGACGCTGTGGTAGCGCTTCATTTAAAAGTTTTTATTAATAAGTCATTTTTTACTGTGGGACCAATCCTAGCCGTTATCGCGCGCTGAAGAATTAGCGACAGTTTCAAAAAATATATTTGATTGACTTTCTAACGGTGTCAGTCCGTTTGAGTTACAACGGTTGGGTGACATATTCGTACCAACATGTATTTAGCGATATTTTCCTGGTATTACTAGGTTGCATCGCTTTTAACAAGAAAACGATTGACTGTGGGACTTAATTGAATTAACTTTGGACTGCGACCTGATAAATGTGAAAAAGGAGACAATAGGATTCCAAGAAGTAACATTCTTTTTAATTTGACATTATTGCCGGAACTCAGCGATTACACTGGGCGCTGTGGTAGCGCTTCATTTAAAAACTTAGATAAATAAGTTTTTTTTTACTCTGGGACCAATCCTAACCGTTATCGTGCGCTGAAGAAACAGAAACAGTTTCAAAAACTACGTTTTATTGACTTTCTAACAGTCTCAATCCGTTTGAGTTACAACGGTTGAGTCACATATTCGTACCAACATCTATTTCGTGATATCTTTCCGGTATTACTAGGTTATATCGCTTTTAACAGTGAAACTATTGACTGTGGGACTTAATTGAACTGATTTTGGGCTGTGACCTTATAAATGTGAAAGTGAGACACATGGACTCCAAGAAATAACATTCTTCTTAATTTGACATGATTGCCGCAACTCAGCGATTACACTGGGCGCTTTGGTAGCGCTTCATTTAAAAATTAGGATAAAAAAGTCACTTTTTAGCAGTGGGACCAGTCCTAGCCGTTAGCGCGCGCTGAAGAAATAGAGACAGTTTTAAATACTACTTTTCACGGACTTTCTATCGATGTCAGTCCGTTTGAGTTACAACGGTTGGGTCACATATTCGTACCAACATGTATTTAGCGATATTTATCTGTTATTACTAGGTTGCATCGCTTTTAACTGTGAAACGATTGAATGTGGGAATTAATTGAACTAACTTTGGACTGTGACCTGATGAATGTGATAAATGAGACAATTGGCCTCCAAGAAATAACATTTATCTTAATTTGACATGATTGCCGGAACTCAGCGATTACACTGGTCGTTGTGGTAGCGCTTCATTTTAAAATCCTAGCCGTTATGCCGCGCTGAAGAAACAGAGACAGTTTCAAAAACTACGTTTCATTGACTTTCTAACAGTATCAATCCGTTTGAGTTACAACGGTTGAGTCACATATTCGTACCAACATGTACTTAGCGATATTTTTCTGTTATTACTAGGTTGCATCGCTTTTAACAATGAAACGATTGACTGTGGGACTTAATTGAACTGATTTTGTACTGTGACATTATAAATGTTATAAGTGAGAGAATTGGACTTCAAAAATGACCTGATAAATGTGATAAAGGAGACAATTGGACTCCAGGAAATAACATTCTTCTTAATTTGACGTGATTGCCGGAACTCAGCGATTACACTGGACGCTGTGGTAGCGCTTCATTTAAAAGTTTTTATTAATAAGTCATTTTTTACTGTGGGACCAATCCTAGCCGTTATCGCGCGCTGAAGAATTAGCAACAGTTTCAAAAAGTATATTTGATTGACTTTCTAACGGTGTCAGTCCGTTTGAGTTACAACGGTTGGGTGACATATTCGTACCAACATGTATTTAGCGATATTTTCCTGGTATTACTAGGTTGCATCGCTTTTAACAAGGAAACGATTGACTGTGGGACTTAATTGAATTAACTTTGGACTGCGACCTGATAAATGTGATAAAGGAGACAATAGGATTCCAAGAAGTAACATTCTTTTTAATTTGACATTATTGCCGGAACTCAGCGATTACACTGGGCGCTGTGGTAGCGCTTCATTTAAAAACTTAGATAAATAAGTTTTTTTTTAATGTGGGACCAATCCTTACCGTTATCGTGCGCTGAAGAAACAGAAACAGTTTCAAAACTACGTTTTATTGACTTTCTAACAGTCTCAATCCGTTTGAGTTACAACGGTTGAGTCACATATTCGTACCAACATCTATTTCGTGATATCTTTCCGGTGTTACTAGGTTATATCGCTTTTAACAGTGAAACTATTGACTGTGGGATTTAATTGAACTGATTTTTGGCTGTGACCTTATAAATGTGAAAGAGAGACAATTGGACTCCAAGAAATAACATTCTTCTTAATTTGACATGATTGCCGCAACTCAGCGATTACACTGGGCGCTTTGGTAGCGCTTCATTTAAAAATTAGGATAAAAAAGTCACTTTTTAGCAGTGGGACCAGTCCTAGCCGTTAGCGCGCGCTGAAGAAATAGAGACAGTTTTAAATACTACTTTTCACGGACTTTCTATTGATGTCAGTCCGTTTGAGTTACAACGGTTGGGTCACATATTCGTACCAACATGTATTTAGCGATATTTATCTGTTATTACTAGGTTGCATCGCTTTTAACTGTGAAACGATTGAATGTGGGAATTAATTGAACTAACTTTGGACTGTGACCTGATGAATGTAATAAATGAGACAATTGGCCTCCAAGAAATAACATTTATCTTAATTTGACATGATTGCCGGAACTCAGCGATTACACTGGGCGTTGTGGTAGCGCTTCATTTTAAAATCCTAGCCGTTATGCCGCGCTGAAGAAACAGAGACAGTTTCAAAAACTACGTTTCATTGATTTTCTAACAGTAACAATCCGTTTGTGTTACAACGGTTGAGTCACATATTCGTACCAACATGTACTTAGCGATATTTTTCTGTTATTACTAGGTTGCATCGCTTTTAACAATGAAACGATTGACTGTGGGACTTAATTGAACTGATTTTGGACTGTGACATTATAAATGTTATAAGTGAGAGAACTGGACTTCAAAAATGACCTGATAAATGTGATAAAAGAGACAATTGGACTCCAAGAAATAACATTCTTCTTAATTTGACGTGATTGCCGGAACTCAGCGATTACACTGGACGCTGTGGTAGCGCTTTATTTAAAAGTTTTTATTAATAAGTCATTTTTTACTGTGGGACCAATCCTAGCTGTTATCGCGCGCTGAAGAATTAGCGACAGTTTCAAAAAGTATATTTGATTGACTTTCTAACGGTGTCAGTCCGTTTGAGTTACAACGGTTTGGTGACATATTCGTACCAACATGTATTTAGCGATATTTTCCTGGTATTACTAGGTTGCATCGCTTTTAACAAGGAAACGATCGACTGTGGGACTTAATTGAATTAACTTTGCACTGCGACCTGATAAATGTGATAAAGGAGACAATAGGATTCCAATAAGTAACATTCATTTTAATTTGACATTATTGCCGGAACTCAGCGATTACACTGGGCGCTGTGGTAGCGCTTTATTTAAAAATTTAGATTAGTAAGACATTTTGTACTGTGAGACCAATCGAAGCCGTTTGGACGCGCCGAAGAAATAGAGACAGCTTCAAAAACTAAATTTCACTGACTTTCCAACAGTATCAGTCCGTTTGAGTTACAATGTTAGTGTCACATATTCGTACAAACATGTATTTAGCGATATTTTCCGTTATTACCAGGTTGCATCGCTTTTAACAATGAAACGATTGACTGTGGGACTTAATTGACCTATCTTTGGACCCTGACCTGATAAATGTGATAAATGAGACAATTGGACTCCAAGAAAGAACATTCTTCTTAATTTAACATGATTGCCGGAACTCAGCGATTACACTCGGCGCTGTGGGAGCGCTTCATCTAAAACTTTAGATAAACAAGTCATTCTTTACTGTGGGACCAATCGCAGCCGTTATCGCGCGCTGAAGAAATAGCGACTGTTTTAAAAACTACATTTCATTGACTTTCTAAAGATATCAATCCGTTTGAGAAACAACCGTTGAGTCACATATTCGTACCAACATGTATTTCGTGATATCTTTCCGGTATTACTAGGTTGTATCGCTTTTAACAGTGAAACGATTGACTGTGGGACTTTATTGAACTGATTTTGGGCTGTGACCTGATAAATGTGATAAATGAGACAATTGGCCTCCAAGAAATAACATTCATCTTAATTTGACATGATTGCCGGAACTCAGCGATTACACTGGGCGATGTGGTAGCGCTTCATTTTGAAATCCTAGCCGTTATGCCGCGCTGAAGAAACAGAGACAGTTTCCAAAACTACATTTCATTGACTTTCTAACAGTATCAATCCGTTTGAGAAACAACGGTTGCGTCACATATTCGTACCAACATGTATTTCGTGATATCTTTCCGGTATTACTAGGTTGTATCGCTTTTAACAGTGAAAAGATTGACTGTGGGACTTTATTGAACTGATTATTGGCTGTGACATTATAAATGTTATAAGTGAGAGAATTGGACTTCAAAAATGACCTGATAAATGTGATAAAGGAGACAATTGGACTCCAGGAAATAACATTCTTCTTAATTTGACGTGATTGCCGGAACTCAGCGATTACACTGGACGCTGTGGTAGCGCTTCATTTAAAAGTTTTTATTAATAAGTCATTTTTTACTGTGGGACCAATCCTAGCCGTTATCGCGCGCTGAAGAATTAGCGACAGTTTCAAAAAATATATTTGATTGACTTTCTAACGGTGTCAGTCCGTTTGAGTTACAACGGTTGGGTGACATATTCGTACCAACATGTATTTAGCGATATTTTCCTGGTATTACTAGGTTGCATCGCTTTTAACAAGAAAACGATTGACTGTGGGACTTAATTGAATTAACTTTGGACTGCGACCTGATAAATGTGAAAAAGGAGACAATAGGATTCCAAGAAGTAACATTCTTTTTAATTTGACATTATTGCCGGAACTCAGCGATTACACTGGGCGCTGTGGTAGCGCTTCATTTAAAAACTTAGATAAATAAGTTTTTTTTTACTCTGGGACCAATCCTAACCGTTATCGTGCGCTGAAGAAACAGAAACAGTTTCAAAAACTACGTTTTATTGACTTTCTAACAGTCTCAATCCGTTTGAGTTACAACGGTTGAGTCACATATTCGTACCAACATCTATTTCGTGATATCTTTCCGGTATTACTAGGTTATATCGCTTTTAACAGTGAAACTATTGACTGTGGGACTTAATTGAACTGATTTTGGGCTGTGACCTTATAAATGTGAAAGTGAGACACATGGACTCCAAGAAATAACATTCTTCTTAATTTGACATGATTGCCGCAACTCAGCGATTACACTGGGCGCTTTGGTAGCGCTTCATTTAAAAATTAGGATAAAAAAGTCACTTTTTAGCAGTGGGACCAGTCCTAGCCGTTAGCGCGCGCTGAAGAAATAGAGACAGTTTTAAATACTACTTTTCACGGACTTTCTATCGATGTCAGTCCGTTTGAGTTACAACGGTTGGGTCACATATTCGTACCAACATGTATTTAGCGATATTTATCTGTTATTACTAGGTTGCATCGCTTTTAACTGTGAAACGATTGAATGTGGGAATTAATTGAACTAACTTTGGACTGTGACCTGATGAATGTGATAAATGAGACAATTGGCCTCCAAGAAATAACATTTATCTTAATTTGACATGATTGCCGGAACTCAGCGATTACACTGGTCGTTGTGGTAGCGCTTCATTTTAAAATCCTAGCCGTTATGCCGCGCTGAAGAAACAGAGACAGTTTCAAAAACTACGTTTCATTGACTTTCTAACAGTATCAATCCGTTTGAGTTACAACGGTTGAGTCACATATTCGTACCAACATGTACTTAGCGATATTTTTCTGTTATTACTAGGTTGCATCGCTTTTAACAATGAAACGATTGACTGTGGGACTTAATTGAACTGATTTTGTACTGTGACATTATAAATGTTATAAGTGAGAGAATTGGACTTCAAAAATGACCTGATAAATGTGATAAAGGAGACAATTGGACTCCAGGAAATAACATTCTTCTTAATTTGACGTGATTGCCGGAACTCAGCGATTACACTGGACGCTGTGGTAGCGCTTCATTTAAAAGTTTTTATTAATAAGTCATTTTTTACTGTGGGACCAATCCTAGCCGTTATCGCGCGCTGAAGAATTAGCAACAGTTTCAAAAAGTATATTTGATTGACTTTCTAACGGTGTCAGTCCGTTTGAGTTACAACGGTTGGGTGACATATTCGTACCAACATGTATTTAGCGATATTTTCCTGGTATTACTAGGTTGCATCGCTTTTAACAAGGAAACGATTGACTGTGGGACTTAATTGAATTAACTTTGGACTGCGACCTGATAAATGTGATAAAGGAGACAATAGGATTCCAAGAAGTAACATTCTTTTTAATTTGACATTATTGCCGGAACTCAGCGATTACACTGGGCGCTGTGGTAGCGCTTCATTTAAAAACTTAGATAAATAAGTTTTTTTTTAATGTGGGACCAATCCTTACCGTTATCGTGCGCTGAAGAAACAGAAACAGTTTCAAAACTACGTTTTATTGACTTTCTAACAGTCTCAATCCGTTTGAGTTACAACGGTTGAGTCACATATTCGTACCAACATCTATTTCGTGATATCTTTCCGGTGTTACTAGGTTATATCGCTTTTAACAGTGAAACTATTGACTGTGGGATTTAATTGAACTGATTTTTGGCTGTGACCTTATAAATGTGAAAGAGAGACAATTGGACTCCAAGAAATAACATTCTTCTTAATTTGACATGATTGCCGCAACTCAGCGATTACACTGGGCGCTTTGGTAGCGCTTCATTTAAAAATTAGGATAAAAAAGTCACTTTTTAGCAGTGGGACCAGTCCTAGCCGTTAGCGCGCGCTGAAGAAATAGAGACAGTTTTAAATACTACTTTTCACGGACTTTCTATTGATGTCAGTCCGTTTGAGTTACAACGGTTGGGTCACATATTCGTACCAACATGTATTTAGCGATATTTATCTGTTATTACTAGGTTGCATCGCTTTTAACTGTGAAACGATTGAATGTGGGAATTAATTGAACTAACTTTGGACTGTGACCTGATGAATGTAATAAATGAGACAATTGGCCTCCAAGAAATAACATTTATCTTAATTTGACATGATTGCCGGAACTCAGCGATTACACTGGGCGTTGTGGTAGCGCTTCATTTTAAAATCCTAGCCGTTATGCCGCGCTGAAGAAACAGAGACAGTTTCAAAAACTACGTTTCATTGATTTTCTAACAGTAACAATCCGTTTGTGTTACAACGGTTGAGTCACATATTCGTACCAACATGTACTTAGCGATATTTTTCTGTTATTACTAGGTTGCATCGCTTTTAACAATGAAACGATTGACTGTGGGACTTAATTGAACTGATTTTGGACTGTGACATTATAAATGTTATAAGTGAGAGAACTGGACTTCAAAAATGACCTGATAAATGTGATAAAAGAGACAATTGGACTCCAAGAAATAACATTCTTCTTAATTTGACGTGATTGCCGGAACTCAGCGATTACACTGGACGCTGTGGTAGCGCTTTATTTAAAAGTTTTTATTAATAAGTCATTTTTTACTGTGGGACCAATCCTAGCTGTTATCGCGCGCTGAAGAATTAGCGACAGTTTCAAAAAGTATATTTGATTGACTTTCTAACGGTGTCAGTCCGTTTGAGTTACAACGGTTTGGTGACATATTCGTACCAACATGTCTTTAGCGATATTTTCCTGGTATTACTAGGTTGCATCGCTTTTAACAAGGAAACGATTGACTGTGGGACTTAATTGAATTAACTTTGCACTGCGACCTGATAAATGTGATAAAGGAGACAATAGGATTCCAATAAGTAACATTCATTTTAATTTGACATTATTGCCGGAACTCAGCGATTACACTGGGCGCTGTGGTAGCGCTTTATTTAAAAATTTAGATTAGTAAGACATTTTGTACTGTGAGACCAATCGAAGCCGTTTGGACGCGCCGAAGAAATAGAGACAGCTTCAAAAACTAAATTTCACTGACTTTCCAACAGTATCAGTCCGTTTGAGTTACAATGTTAGTGTCACATATTCGTACAAACATGTATTTAGCGATATTTTCCGTTATTACCAGGTTGCATCGCTTTTAACAATGAAACGATTGACTGTGGGACTTAATTGACCTATCTTTGGACCCTGACCTGATAAATGTGATAAATGAGACAATTGGACTCCAAGAAAGAACATTCTTCTTAATTTAACATGATTGCCGGAACTCAGCGATTACACTCGGCGCTGTGGGAGCGCTTCATCTAAAACTTTAGATAAACAAGTCATTCTTTACTGTGGGACCAATCGCAGCCGTTATCGCGCGCTGAAGAAATAGCGACAGTTTTAAAAACTACATTTCATTGACTTTCTAAAGATATCAATCCGTTTGAGAAACAACGGTTGAGTCACATATTCGTACCAACATGTATTTCGTGATATCTTTCCGGTATTACTAGGTTGTATCGCTTTTAACAGTGAAACGATTGACTGTGGGACTTTATTGAACTGATTTTGGGCTGTGACCTGATAAATGTGATAAATGAGACAATTGGCCTCCAAGAAATAACATTCATCTTAATTTGACATGATTGCCGGAACTCAGCGATTACACTGGGCGATGTGGTAGCGCTTCATTTTGAAATCCTAGCCGTTATGCCGCGCTGAAGAAACAGAGACAGTTTCCAAAACTACATTTCATTGACTTTCTAACAGTATCAATCCGTTTGAGAAACAACGGTTGCGTCACATATTCGTACCAACATGTATTTCGTGATATCTTTCCGGTATTACTAGGTTGTATCGCTTTTAACAGTGAAAAGATTGACTGTGGGACTTTATTGAACTGATTATTGGCTGTGACCTTATAAATGTGATAAATGAGACAATTGGACTCCAAGAAATAATATTCATCTTAATTTGACATGATTTCCGGAACTCAGCGATTACACTGGGCGCTGTGGTAGCGCTTCATTTAAAAATTTAGATAAATAAGTCATTCTTTACCGTGCAACCAATCCTCGCCGTTATCGCGCGCTGAAGAAATAGTTTAAAAAACTACAATTCATTGACTTTCTAACGGGTTCAATGCGTTTGAGTTACAACGGTTGGGTCACATACTTGTACCAACATGTATTTAACGATATTTTTCTGATATTACTAGGTTGCATCGCTTTTAACAGGGAAACGATTGACTGTTGGACTTAATTGAACTGATTTTGGACACCAAGAAATAACATTCTTCTTAATTTGACATACTTGACGGAACTCAGCGATTACACGGGACGCTGTGGTAACGCTTTATTTAAAAATTTAGATTAGTAAGACATTTTGTACTGTGAGACCAATCGAAGCCGTTAGGACGCGCCGAAGAAATAGAGACAGCTTCAAAAACTACATTTCACTGACTTTCTAACAGTATCAGTCCGTTTGAGTTACAACGTTTGTGTCACATGTTCGCACAAACATGTATTTAGCGATATTTTCCGTTATTACCAGGTTGCATCGCTTTTAACAATGAAACGATTGACTGTGGGACTTAATTGACCTAACTTTGGACCCTGACCTGATAAATGTGATAAATGAGACAATTGGCCTCCCAGAAATAACATTCATCTTAATTTGACATGATTTACGGAACTCAGCGATTACACTGGGCGCTGTGGTAGCGCTTCATTTAAAAATTTAGATGAATAAGTCACTTTTTACTGTAAGACCAATCGAAGCCGTTAGGACGCGCCGAAGAAATAGAGACAGCTTCAAAAACTACATTTCACTGACTTTCTAACAGTCTCAATCCGTTTGAGTTACAACGGTTGAGTCACATATTCGTACCAACATCTATTTCGTGATATCTTTCCGGTATTACTAGGTTATATCGCTTTTAACAGTGAAACTATTGACTGTGGGACTTAATTGAACTGATTTTGGGCTGTGACCTTATAAATGTGAAAGTGAGACACATGGACTCCAAGAAATAACATTCTTCTTAATTTGACATGATTGCCGCAACTCAGCGATTACACTGGGCGCTTTGGTAGCGCTTCATTTAAAAATTAGGATAAAAAAGTCACTTTTTAGCAGTGGGACCAGTCCTAGCCGTTAGCGCGCGCTGAAGAAATAGAGACAGTTTTAAATACTACTTTTCACGGACTTTCTATCGATGTCAGCCCGTTTGAGTTACAACGGTTGGGTCACATATTCGTACCAACATGTATTTAGCGATATTTATCTGTTATTACTAGGTTGCATCGCTTTTAACTGTGAAACGATTGAATGTGGGAATTAATTGAACTAACTTTGGACTTTGACCTGATGAATGTGATAAATGAGACAATTGGCCTCCAAGAAATAACATTCTTCTTAATTTGACATGATTGCCGCAACTCAGCGATTACACTGGGCGCTTTGGTAGCGCTTCATTTAAAAATTAGGATAAAAAAGTCACTTTTTAGCGGTGGGACCAGTCCTAGCCGTTAGCGCGCGCTGAAGAAATAGAGACAGTTTCAAAAACTACGTTTCATTGACTTTCTAACAGTATCAATCCGTTTGAGTTACAACGGTTGAGTCACATATTCGTACCAACATGTACTTAGCGATATTTTTCTGTTATTACTAGGTTGCATCGCTTTTAACAATGAAACGATTGACTGTGGGACTTAATTGAACTGATTTTGTACTGTGACATTATAAATGTTATAAGTGAGAGAATTGGACTTCAAAAATGACCTGATAAATGTGATAAAGGAGACAATTGGACTCCAGGAAATAACATTCTTCTTAATTTGACGTGATTGCCGGAACTCAGCGATTACACTGGACGCTGTGGTAGCGCTTCATTTAAAAGTTTTTATTAATAAGTCATTTTTTACTGTGGGACCAATCCTAGCCGTTATCGCGCGCTGAAGAATTAGCAACAGTTTCAAAAAGTATATTTGATTGACTTTCTAACGGTGTCAGTCCGTTTGAGTTACAACGGTTGGGTGACATATTCGTACCAACATGTATTTAGCGATATTTTCCTGGTATTACTAGGTTGCATCGCTTTTAACAAGGAAACGATTGACTGTGGGACTTAATTGAATTAACTTTGGACTGCGACCTGATAAATGTGATAAAGGGGACAATAGGATTCCAAGAAGTAACATTCTTTTTAATTTGACATTATTGCCGGAACTCAGCGATTACACTGGGCGCTGTGGTAGCGCTTCATTTAAAAACTTAGATAAATAAGTTTTTTTTTAATGTGGGACCAATCCTTACCGTTATCGTGCGCTGAAGAAACAGAAACAGTTTCAAAAACTGCGTTTTATTGACTTTCTAACAGTCTCAATCCGTTTGAGTTACAACGGTTGAGTCACATATTCGTACCAACATCTATTTCGTGATATCTTTCCGGTGTTACTAGGTTATATCGCTTTTAACAGTGAAACTATTGACTGTGGGATTTAATTGAACTGATTTTGGGCTGTGACCTTATAAATGTGAAAGAGAGACAATTGGACTCCAAGAAATAACATTCATCTTAATTTGACATGATTGGCGGAACTCAGCGATTACACTGGGCGATGTGGTAGCGCTTCATTTAAGAGTTTAGATAAATAAGTCATTCTTTACCGTGCAACCAATCCTCGCCGTTATCGCGCGCTGAAGAAATAGTTTAAAAAACTACAATTCATTGACTTTCTAACGGGTTCAATGCGTTTGAGTTACAACAGTTGGGTCACATACTTGTACCAACATGTATTTAACGATATTTTTCTGATATTACTAGGTTGCATCGCTTTTAACAAGGAAACGATTGACTGTTGGACTTAATTGAACTGATTTTGGACACCAAGAAATAACATTCTTCTTAATTTGACATACTTGCCGGAACTCAGCGATTACACGGGACGCTGTGGTAACGCTTTATTTAAAAATTTAGATTAGTAAGACATTTTGTACTGTGAGACCAATCGAAGCCGTTAGGACGCGCCGAAGAAATAGAGACAGCTTCAAAAACTACATTTCACTGACTTTCTAACAGTATCAGTCCGTTTGAGTTACAACGTTTGTGTCACATGTTCGCACAAACATGTATTTAGCGATATTTTCCGTTATTACCAGGTTGCATCGCTTTTAACAATGAAACGATTGACTGTGGGACTTAATTGACCTAACTTTGGACCCTGACCTGATAAATGTGATAAATGAGACAATTGGCCTCCCAGAAATAACATTCATCTTAATTTGACATGATTTACGGAACTCAGCGATTACACTAGGCGCTGTGGTAGCGCGTCATTTAAAAATTTAGATGAATAAGTCACTTTTTACTGTGAGACCAATCGAAGCCGTTAGGACGCGCCGAAGAAATAGAGACAGCTTCAAAAACTACATTTCACTGACTTTCTAACAGTATCAATCCGCTTCAGATACAACGGTTGCGTCACATATTCGTGCCAACATATATTTAGCGATATTTT
Source organism: Hydractinia symbiolongicarpus (assembly GCF_029227915.1). Taxonomy (NCBI): domain Eukaryota; kingdom Metazoa; phylum Cnidaria; class Hydrozoa; order Anthoathecata; family Hydractiniidae; genus Hydractinia; species Hydractinia symbiolongicarpus. Next base: position 33,590,501 of record NC_079876.1, on the reverse strand, counting down.
TCTCATATTACCACGTTGCATCGCTTTTAACAGTGAAACGATTGACTGTGGGACTTAATTGAACTGATTTTGGACTGTGACCTTAAAAATGTTATAAGTGAGACAATTGGACTTCAAAAATGACCTGATAAATGTGATAAAGGAGACAATTGGACTCCAAGAAATAACATTCATCTTAATTTGACATGATTTCCGGAACTCAGCGATTACACTGGGCGCTGTGGTAGCGCTTCATTTAAAAATTTAGATAAATAAGTCATTTTTTACTGTGGGACCAATCGTAGCCGTTATCGCGCGCTGAAGAAATAGCGACAGTTTTAAAAACTACATTTCGTTGACTTTCTAAAGGTATCAATACGCTTCAGATACAACGGTAGGGTCACATATTCGTACCAACATGTATTTAACGATATTTTTCTGATATTACTAGGTTGCATCGCTTTTAACAGGGAAACGATTGACTGTGGGACTTAATTGAACTGATTTTGGGCTCCAGGAAATAACATTCTTCTTAATTTGACATGATTGCCGCAACTCAGCGATTACACTGGGCGCTGTGGTAGCGCTTCATTTAAAAATTTAGATGAATAAGTCATTCTTTACCGTGGGACCAATCCTAGCCCTTATCGAGCGCTGAAGAAATAGCGACAGTTTCAAAAAATACATTTCATTGAATTTCTAACGGTGTCAGTTCGTTTGAGTTACAACGGTTGGGTCATATGTTCGTACCAACATGTATTTAGCGATATTTTTCTGATATTACTAGATTGCATCGCTTTTAACAATGAAACGATTGACTGTGGGACTTGATTGAACTAACTTTGGACTGTGACCTGAGAAATGTGATAAATGAGACAATTCGCCTCCAAGAAATAACATTCATGTTAATTTGACATGATTGCCGGAACTCAGCCATTACACTGGGCGATGTGGTAGCGCTTCATTTTGAAATCCTAGCCGTTATGCCGCGCTGAAGAAACAGAGACAGTTTCAAAAACTACATTTCATTGACTTTCTAACAGTATCAATCCGTTTGAGTTACAACAGCTGAGTCACATATTCGTACCAACATATATTTCGTGATATATTTCCGGTATTACTAGGTTGTATCACTTTTAACAGTGAAACGATTGACTGTGGGACTTTAATCAACTGATTTTGGGCTGTGACCTTATAAATGTGATAAATGAGACAATTGGACTCCAAGAAATAACATTCATCTTAATTTGACATGATTTCCGGAACTCAGCGATTACACTGGGCGCTGTGGTAGCGCTTCATTTAAAAATTTAGATAAATAAGTCATTCTTTACCGTGCAACCAATCCTCGCCGTTATCGCGCGCTGAAGAAATAGTTTAAAAAACTACAATTCATTGACTTTCTAACGCGTTCAATGCGTTTGAATTACAACGGTTGGGTCACATATTTGTACCAACATGTATTTAACGATATTTTTCTGATATTACTAGGTTGCATCGCTTTTAACAGGGAAACGATTGACTGTTGGACTTAATTGATCTGACTTTGGACTCCAAGAAATAACATTCTTCTTAATTTGACATGCTTGCCGGAACTCAGCGATTACACTGGACGCTGTGGTAACGCTTTATTTAAAAATTTAGATTAGTAAGACATTTTGTACTGTGAGACCAATCGAAGCCGTTAGAACGCGCCGAAGAAATAGAGACAGTTTCAAAAAATACATTTCATTGAATTTCTAACGGTGTCAGTTCGTTTGAGTTACAACGGTTGCGTCATATGTTCGTACCAACATGTATTTAGCGATATTTTTCTGATATTACTAGATTGCATCGCTTTTAACAATGAAACGGTTGACTGTGGGACTTGATTGAACTAACTTTGGACTGTGACCTGAGAAATGTGATAAATGAGACAATTCGCCTCCAAGAAATAACATTCATGTTAATTTGACATGGTTGCCGGAACTCAGCCATTACACTGGGCGATGTGGTAGCGCTTCATTTTGAAATCCTAGCCGTTATGCCGCGCTGAAGAAACAGAGACAGTTTCAAAAACTACATTTCATTGACTTTCTAACAGTATCAATCCGTTTGAGTTACAACAGCTGAGTCACATATTCGTACCAACATATATTTCGTGATATATTTCCGGTATTACTAGGTTGTATCACTTTTAACAGTGAAACGATTGACTGTGGGACTTTAATCAACTGATTTTGGGCTGTGACCTTATAAATGTGATAAATGAGACAATTGGACTCCAAGAAATAACATTCATCTTAATTTGACATGATTTCCGGAACTCAGCGTTTACACTGGGCGCTGTGGTAGCGCTTCATTTAAAAATTTAGATAAATAAGTCATTCTTTACCGTGCAACCAATCCTCGCCGTTATCGCGCGCTGAAGAAATAGTTTAAAAAACTACAATTCATTGACTTTCTAACGCGTTCAATGCGTTTGAGTTACAACAGTTGGGTCACATACTTGTACCAACATGTATTTAACGATATTTTTCTGATATTACTAGGTTGCATCGCTTTTAACAGGGAAACGATTGACTGTTGGACTTAATTGAACTGATTTTGGACACCAAGAAATAACATTCTTCTTAATTTGACATACTTGCCGGAACTCAGCGATTACACGGGACGCTGTGGTAACGCTTTATTTAAAAATTTAGATTAGTAAGACATTTTGTACTGTGAGACCAATCGAAGCCGTTAGGACGCGCCGAAGAAATAGAGACAGCTTCAAAAACTACATTTCACTGACTTTCTAACAGTATCAGTCCGTTTGAGTTACAACGTTTGTGTCACATGTTCGCACAAACATGTATTTAGCGATATTTTCCGTTATTACCAGGTTGCATCGCTTTTAACAATGAAACGATTGACTGTGGGACTTAATTGACCTAACTTTGGACCCTGACCTGATAAATGTGATAAATGAGACAATTGGCCTCCCAGAAATAACATTCATCTTAATTTGACATGATTTACGGAACTCAGCGATTACACTGGGCGCTGTGGTAGCGCGTCATTTAAAAATTTAGATGAATAAGTCACTTTTTACTGTGAGACCAATCGAAGCCGTTAGGACGCGCCGAAGAAATAGAGACAGCTTCAAAAACTACATTTCACTGACTTTCTAACAGTATCAATCCGCTTCAGATACAACGGTTGCGTCACATATTCGTGCCAACATATATTTAGCGATATTTTTCTCATATTACCACGTTGCATCGCTTTTAACAGTGAAACGATTGACTGTGGGACTTAATTGAACTGATTTTGGACTGTGACCTTAAAAATGTTATAAGTGAGACAATTGGACTTCAAAAATGACCTGATAAATGTGATAAAGGAGACAATTGGACTCCAAGAAATAACATTCATCTTAATTTGACATGATTTCCGGAACTCAGCGATTACACTGGGCGCTGTGGTAGCGCTTCATTTAAAAATTTAGATAAATAAGTCATTTTTTACTGTGGGACCAATCGTAGCCGTTATCGCGCGCTGAAGAAATAGCGACAGTTTTAAAAACTACATTTCGTTGACTTTCTAAAGGTATCAATACGCTTCAGATACAACGGTAGGGTCACATATTCGTACCAACATGTATTTAACGATATTTTTCTGATATTACTAGGTTGCATCGCTTTTAACAGGGAAACGATTGACTGTGGGACTTAATTGAACTGATTTTGGGCTCCAGGAAATAACATTCTTCTTAATTTGACATGATTGCCGCAACTCAGCGATTACACTGGGCGCTGTGGTAGCGCTTCATTTAAAAATTTAGATGAATAAGTCATTCTTTACCGTGGGACCAATCCTAGCCCTTATCGAGCGCTGAAGAAATAGCGACAGTTTCAAAAAATACATTTCATTGAATTTCTAACGGTGTCAGTTCGTTTGAGTTACAACGGTTGGGTCATATGTTCGTACCAACATGTATTTAGCGATATTTTTCTGATATTACTAGATTGCATCGCTTTTAACAATGAAACGATTGACTGTGGGACTTGATTGAACTAACTTTGGACTGTGACCTGAGAAATGTGATAAATGAGACAATTCGCCTCCAAGAAATAACATTCATGTTAATTTGACATGATTGCCGGAACTCAGCCATTACACTGGGCGATGTGGTAGCGCTTCATTTTGAAATCCTAGCCGTTATGCCGCGCTGAAGAAACAGAGACAGTTTCAAAAACTACATTTCATTGACTTTCTAACAGTATCAATCCGTTTGAGTTACAACAGCTGAGTCACATATTCGTACCAACATATATTTCGTGATATATTTCCGGTATTACTAGGTTGTATCACTTTTAACAGTGAAACGATTGACTGTGGGACTTTAATCAACTGATTTTGGGCTGTGACCTTATAAATGTGATAAATGAGACAATTGGACTCCAAGAAATAACATTCATCTTAATTTGACATGATTTCCGGAACTCAGCGATTACACTGGGCGCTGTGGTAGCGCTTCATTTAAAAATTTAGATAAATAAGTCATTCTTTACCGTGCAACCAATCCTCGCCGTTATCGCGCGCTGAAGAAATAGTTTAAAAAACTACAATTCATTGACTTTCTAACGCGTTCAATGCGTTTGAATTACAACGGTTGGGTCACATATTTGTACCAACATGTATTTAACGATATTTTTCTGATATTACTAGGTTGCATCGCTTTTAACAGGGAAACGATTGACTGTTGGACTTAATTGATCTGACTTTGGACTCCAAGAAATAACATTCTTCTTAATTTGACATGCTTGCCGGAACTCAGCGATTACACTGGACGCTGTGGTAACGCTTTATTTAAAAATTTAGATTAGTAAGACATTTTGTACTGTGAGACCAATCGAAGCCGTTAGAACGCGCCGAAGAAATAGAGACAGTTTCAAAAAATACATTTCATTGAATTTCTAACGGTGTCAGTTCGTTTGAGTTACAACGGTTGCGTCATATGTTCGTACCAACATGTATTTAGCGATATTTTTCTGATATTACTAGATTGCATCGCTTTTAACAATGAAACGGTTGACTGTGGGACTTGATTGAACTAACTTTGGACTGTGACCTGAGAAATGTGATAAATGAGACAATTCGCCTCCAAGAAATAACATTCATGTTAATTTGACATGGTTGCCGGAACTCAGCCATTACACTGGGCGATGTGGTAGCGCTTCATTTTGAAATCCTAGCCGTTATGCCGCGCTGAAGAAACAGAGACAGTTTCAAAAACTACATTTCATTGACTTTCTAACAGTATCAATCCGTTTGAGTTACAACAGCTGAGTCACATATTCGTACCAACATATATTTCGTGATATATTTCCGGTATTACTAGGTTGTATCACTTTTAACAGTGAAACGATTGACTGTGGGACTTTAATCAACTGATTTTGGGCTGTGACCTTATAAATGTGATAAATGAGACAATTGGACTCCAAGAAATAACATTCATCTTAATTTGACATGATTTCCGGAACTCAGCGATTACACTGGGCGCTGTGGTAGCGCTTCATTTAAAAATTTAGATAAATAAGTCATTCTTTACCGTGCAACCAATCCTCGCCGTTATCGCGCGCTGAAGAAATAGTTTAAAAAACTACAATTCATTGACTTTCTAACGCGTTCAATGCGTTTGAATTACAACGGTTGGGTCACATATTTGTACCAACATGTATTTAACGATATTTTTCTGATATTACTAGGTTGCATCGCTTTTAACAGGGAAACGATTGACTGTTGGACTTAATTGATCTGACTTTGGACTCCAAGAAATAACATTCTTCTTAATTTGACATGCTTGCCGGAACTCAGCGATTACACTGGAAGCTGTGGTAACGCTTTATATAAAAATTTAGATTAGTAAGACATTTTGTACTGTGAGACCAATCGAAGCCGTTAGAACGCGCCGAAGAAATAGAGACAGCTTCAAAAACTACATTTCACTGACTTTCTAACAGTATCAGTCCGTTTGACTTACAACGTTTGTGTCACATGTTCGCACAAACATGTATTTAGCGATATTTTCCGTTATTACCAGGTTGCATCGCTTTTAACAATGAAACGATTGACTGTGGGACTAAATTGACCTAACTTTGGACCCTGACCTGATAAATGTGATAAATGAGACAATTGGCCTCCAAGAAATAACATTCATCTTAATTTGACATGATTTCCGGAACTCAGCGATTACACTGGGCGCTGTGGTAGCGCTTCATTTAAAAATTTAGATAAATAAGTCACTTTTTACTGTGAGACCAATCGAAGCCGTTAGGACGCGCCGAAGGAATAGAGACAGCTTCAAAAACTACATTTCACTGACTTTCTAACAGTATCAATCCGCTTCAGATACAACGGTTGCGTCACATATTCGTGCCAACATATATTTAGCGATATTTTTCTCATATTACCACGTTGCATCGCTTTTAACAGTGAAACGATTGACTGTGGGAATTAATTGTACTGATTTTGGACTGTGACCTTAAAAATGTTATAAGTGAGACAATTGGACTTCAAAAATGACCTGATTAATGTGATAAAGGAGACAATTGGACTCCAAGAAATAACATTCATCTTAATTTGACATGATTTCCGGAACTCAGCGATTACACTGGGCGCTGTGGTAGCGCTTCATTTAAAAATTTAGATAAATAAGTCATTTTTTACTGTGGGACCAATCGTAGCCGTTATCGCGCGCTGAAGAAATAGCGACAGTTTTAAAAACTACATTTCATTGACTTTCTAAAGGTATCAATACGCTTCAGATACAACGGTAGGGTCACATATCCGTACCAACATGTATTTAACGATATTTTTCTGATGTTACTAGATTGCATGGCTTTTAACAATGAAACGATTGACTGTGGGACTTGATTGAACTAACTTTGGACTGTGACCTGAGAAATGTGATAAATGAGACAATTGCCCTCCAAGAAATAACAATCATCTTAATTTGACATGATTGCCGGAACTCAGCGATTACACTGGGCGATGTGGTAGCGCTTCATTTTGAAATCCTAGCCGTTATGCCGCGCTGAAGAAACAGAGACAGTTTCAAAAACTACATTTCATTGAATTTCTTGTAACTCAAACGAACTGACACCGTTAGAAATTCAATGAAATGTAGTTTTTGAAACTGTCGCTATTTCTTCAGCGCTCGATAAGGGCTAGGATTGGTCCCACGGTAAAGAATGACTTATTTATCTAAATTTTTAAATGAAGCGCTACCACAGCGCCCAGTGTAAACGCTGAGTTGCGGCAATCATGTCAAATTAAGAAGAATGTTATTTCCTGGAGCCCAAAATCAGTTCAATTAAGTCCCACAGTCAATCGTTTCCCTGTTAAAAGCGATGCAACCTAGCAATATCAGAAAAATATCGTTAAATACATGTTGGTACGAATATGTGACCCTACCGTTGTATCTGAAGCGTATTGATACCTTTAGAAAGTCAATGAAATGTAGTTTTTAAAACTGTCGCTATTCCTTCGGCGCGTCCTAACGGCTTCGTTTGGTCTCACAGTAAAAAGTGACTTATTTATCTAAATTTTTAATTGAAGCGCTACCACAGCGCCCAGTGTAATCGCTGAGTTCCGGAAATCATGTCAAATTAAGATGAATGTTATTTCTTGGAGGCCAATTGTCTCATTTATCATATTGATCAGGTCAGGGTCCAAAGTTAGGTCAATTGAGTCCCACAGTCAATCGTTTCATTGTTAAAAGCGATGCAACCTGGTAATAACGGAAAATATCGCTAAATACATGTTTGTGCGAACATGTGACACAAACGTTGTAAGTCAAACGGACTGATACTGTTAGAAAGTCAGTGAAATGTAGTTTTTGAAGCTGTCTCTATTTCTTCGGCGCGTCCTAACGGCTTCGATTGGTCTCACAGTGCAAAATGTCTTACTAATCTAAATTTTTAAATAAAGCGTTACCACAGCGTCCAGTGTAATCGCTGAGTTCCGGCAAGCATGTCAAATTAAGAAGAATGTTATTTCTTGGAGTCCAAAATCAGTTCAATTAAGTCCAACAGTCAATCGTTTCCCTGTTAAAAGCGATGCAACCTAGTAATATCAGAAAAATATCGTTAAATACATGTTGGTACAAATATGTGACCCAACCGTTGTAATTCAAACGCATTGAACCCGTTAGAAAGTCAATGAATTGTAGTTTTTTAAACTATTTCTTCAGCGCCCGATAAGGGCGAGGATTGGTTGCACGGTAAAGAATGACTTATTTATCTAAATTTTTAAATGAAGCGCTACCACAGCGCCCAGTGTAATCGCTGAGTTCCGGAAATCATGTCAAATTAAGATGAATGTTATTTCTTGGAGTCCACTTGTCTCATTTATCACATTTATAAGGTCACAGCCCAAAATCAGTTGAATAAAGTCCCACAGTCAATCGTTTCACTGTTAAAAGTGATACAACCTAGTAATACCGGAAAGATATCACGAAATACATGTTGGTACGAATATGTGACTCAGCTGTTGTAACTCAAACGGATTGATACTGTTAGAAAGTCAATGAAACGTAGTTTTGAAACTGTCTCTGTTTCTTCAGCGCGGCATAACGGCTAGGATTTTAAAATGAAGCGCTACCACAACGCCCAGTGTAATCGCTGAGTTCCGGCAATCATGTCAAATTAAGATGAATGTTATTTCTTGGAGGCCAATTGTCTCATTTATCACATTTATCAGGTCAGGGTCCAAAGTTAGGTCAATTAAGTCCCACAGTCAATCGTTTCATTGTTAAAAGCGATGCAACCAGGTAATAACGGAAAATATCGCTAAATACATGTTTGTGCGAACATGTGACACAAACGTTGTAACTCAAACGGACTGATACTGTTAGAAAGTCAGTGAAATGTAGTTTTGAAGCTGTCTCTATTTCTTCGGCGCGTCCTAACGGCTTCGATTGGTCTCACAGTACAAAATGTCTTACTAATCTAAATTTTTAAATAAAGCCATACCACAGCGTCCAGTGTAATCGCTGAGTTCCGGCAAGCATGTCAAATTAAGAAGAATGTTATTTCTTGGAGTCCAAAATCAGTTCAATTAAGTCCAACAGTCAATCGTTTCCCTGTTAAAAGCGATGCAACCTAGTAATATCAGAAAAATATCGTTAAATACATGTTGGTACAAATATGTGACCCAACCGTTGTAATTCAAACGCATTGAACCCGTTAGAAAGTCAATGAATTGTAGTTTTTTAAACTATTTCTTCAGCGCCCGATAAGGGCAAGGATTGGTTGCACGGTAAAGAATGACTTATTTATCTAAATTTTCAAATGAAGCGCTACCACAGCGCCCAGTGTAATCGCTGAGTTCCGGAAATCATGTCAAATTAAGATGAATGTTATTTCTTGGAGTCCAATTGTCTCATTTATCACATTTATAAGGTCACAGCCCAAAATCAGTTGAATAAAGTCCCACAGTCAATCGTTTCACTGTTAAAAGTGATACAACCTAGTAATACCGGAAAGATATCACGAAATACATGTTGGTACGAATATGTGACTCAGCTGTTGTAACTCAAACGGATTGATACTGTTAGAAAGTCAATGAAACGTAGTTTTGAAACTGTCTCTGTTTCTTCAGCGTGGCATAACGGCTAGGATTTTAAAATGAAGCGCTACCACAACGCCCAGTGTAATCGCTGAGTTCCGGCAATCATGTCAAATTAAGATGAATGTTATTTCTTGGAGGCCAATTGTCTCATTTATCACATTTATCAGGTCAGGGTCCAAAGTTAGGTCAATTAAGTCCCACAGTCAATCGTTTCATTGTTAAAAGCGATGCAACCAGGTAATAACGGAAAATATCGCTAAATACATGTTTGTGCGAACATGTGACACAAACGTTGTAACTCAAACGGACTGATACTGTTAGAAAGTCAGTGAAATGTAGTTTTGAAGCTGTCTCTATTTCTTCGGCGCGTCCTAACGGCTTCGATTGGTCTCACAGTACAAAATGTCTTACTAATCTAAATTTTTAAATAAAGCCATACCACAGCGTCCAGTGTAATCGCTGAGTTCCGGCAAGCATGTCAAATTAAGAAGAATGTTATTTCTTGGAGTCCAAAATCAGTTCAATTAAGTCCAACAGTCAATCGTTTCCCTGTTAAAAGCGATGCAACCTAGTAATATCAGAAAAATATCGTTAAATACATGTTGGTACAAATATGTGACCCAACCGTTGTATCTCAAACGCATTGACACCATCAGAAAGTCAATGAATTGTAGTTTTTCAAACAATTTCTTCAGCGCGCGATAACGTCGAGGATTGGTTGCACGGTAAAGAATGACTTATTTATCTAAATTTTTAAATGAAGCGCTACCACAGCGCCCAGTGTAATCGCTGAGTTCCGGAAATCATGTCAAATTAAGATGAATATTATTTCTTGGAGTCCAATTGTCTCATTTATCACATTTATAAGGTCACAGCCCAAAATCAGTTCAATAAAGTCCCACAGTTAATCGTTTCACTGTTAAAAGCGATACAACCTAGTAATACCGGAAAGATATCACGAAATACATGTTGGTACGAATATGTGACTCAACCGTTGTTTCTCAAACGGATTGATACTGTTAGAAAGTCAATGAAATGTAGTTTTTGAAACTGTCTCTGTTTCTTCAGCGCGGCATAACGGCTAGGATTTCAAAATGAAGCGCTACCACATCGCCCCGTGTAATCGCTGAGTTCCGGCAATCATGTCAAGTTAACATGAATGTTATCTCTTGGAGGCCAAGTGTCTCATTTATCACATTTCTCAGGTCACAGTCCAAAGTTAGTTCAATCAAGTCCCACAGTCAATCGTTTCATTGTTAAAAGCGATGCAATCTAGTAATATCAGAAAAATATCGCTAACTACATGTTGGTACGAACATATGACCCAACCGTTGAAACTCAAACGAACTGACACCGTTAGAAATTCAATGAAATGTAGTTTTTGAAACTGTCACTATTTCTTCAGCGCTCGATAAGGGCTAGGATTGGTCCCACGGTAAAGAATGACTTATTCATCTAAATTTTTAAATGAAGCGCTACCACAGCGCCCAGTGTAATCGTTGAGTTGCGGCAATCATGTCAAATTTAGAAGAATGTTATTTCCTGGAGCCCAAAATCAGTTCAATTAAGTCCCACAGTCAATCGTTTCCCTGTTAAAAGCGATGCAACCTAGTAATATCAGAAAAATATCGTTAAATACATGTTGGTACGAATATGTGACCCTACCGTTGTATCTGAAGCGTATTGATACCTTTAGAAAGTCAACGAAATGTAGTTTTTAAAACTGTCGCTATTTCTTCAGCGCGCGATAACGGCTACGATTGGTCCCACAGTAAAAATTGACTTATTTATCTAAATTTTTAAATGAAGAGATACCACAGCGCCAAGTGTAATCGCTGAGTTCCGGAAATCATGTCAAATTAAGATGAATGTTATTTCTTGGAGTCCAATTGTCTCCTTTATCACATTTATCAGGTTATTTTTGAAGTCCAATTGTCTCACTTATAACATTTTTAAGGTCACAGTCCAAAATCAGTTCAATTAAGTCCCACAGTCAATCGTTTCACTGTTAAAAGCGATGCAACGTGGTAATATGAGAAAGATATCGCTAAATATATGTTGGCACGAATATGTGACGCAATCGTTGTATCTGAAGCGGATTGATACTGTTAGAAAGTCAGTGAAATGTAGTTTTTGAAGCTGTCTCTATTTCTTCGGCGCGTCCTAACGGCTTCAATTGGTCTCACAGTAAAAAGTGACTTATTTATCTAAATTTTTAAATGAAGCGCTACCACAGCGCCCAGTGTAATCGCTGAGTTCCGGAAATCATGTTAAATTAAGAAGAATGTTCTTTCTTGGAATCCAATTGTCTCATTTATCACATTTATCAGGTCAGGGTCCAAAGTTAGGTCAATTAAGTCCCACAGTCAATCGTTTCATTGTTAAAAGCGATGCAACCTGGTAATAACGGAAAATATCGCTAAATACATGTTTGTACGAATATGTGACACTAACGATGTAACTCAAACGGACTGATTCTGTTAGAAAGTCCGTGAAATGTAGTTTTTGAAGCTGTCTCTATTTCTTCGGCGCGTCCTAACGGCTTCGATTGGTCTCACAGTACAAAATGTCTTACTAATCTAAATTTTTAAATAAAGCGTTACCACAGCGTCCAGTGTAATCGCTGAGTTCCGGCAAACATGTCAAATTAAGAAGAATGTTATTTCTTGGAGTCCAAAATCAGTTCAATTAAGTCCCACAGTCAATCGTTTCCCTGTTAAAAGCGATGCAACCTAGTAATATCAGAAAAATATCGTTAAATACATGTTGGTACAAATATGTGACCCAACCGTTGTAACTCAAACGCATTGACACCGTTAGAAAGTCAATGAATTGTAGTTTTTTAAACAATTTCTTCAGCGCGCGATAACGGCGAGGATTGGTTGCACGGTAAAGAATGACTTATTTATCTAAATTTTTAAATGAAGCCCTACCACAGCGCCCAGTGTAATCGCTGAGTTCCGGAAATCATGTCAAATTAAGATGAATATTATTTCTTGGAGTCCAATTGTCTCATTTATCACATTTATAAGGTCACAGCCCAAAATCAGTTCAATAAAGTCCCACAGTCAATCGTTTCACTGTTAAAAGCGATACAACCTAGTAATACCGGAAAGATATCACGAAATACATGTTGGTACGAATATGTGACTCAACCGTTGTTTCTCAAACGGATTGATACTGTTAGAAAGTCAATGAAATGTAGTTTTTGAAACTGTCTCTGTTTCTTCAGCGCGGCATAACGGCTAGGATTTCAAAATGAAGCGCTACCACATCGCCCAGTGTAATCGCTGAGTTCCGGCAATCATGTCAAATTGAGATGAATGTTATTTCTTGGAGGGCAATTGTCTCATTTATCACATTTCTCAGGTCACAGTCCAAAGTTAGTTCAATCAAGTCCCACAGTCAATCGTTTCATTGTTAAAAGCGATGCAATCTCGTAATATCAGAAAAATATCGTTAAATACATGTTGGTACGAATATGTGACCCTACCGTTGTATCTGAAGCGTATTGATACCTTTAGAAAGTCAATGAAATGTAGTTTTTAAAACTGTCGCTATTTCTTCAGCGCGCGATAACGGCTACGATTGGTCCCACAGTAAAAAATGACTTATTTATCTAAATTTTTAAATGAAGCCCTACCACAGCGCCCAGTGTAATCGCTGAGTTCCGGAAATCATGTCAAATTAAGATGAATATTATTTCTTGGAGTCCAATTGTCTCATTTATCACATTTATAAGGTCACAGCCCAAAATCAGTTCAATAAAGTCCCACAGTCAATCGTTTCACTGTTAAAAGCGATACAACCTAGTAATACCGGAAAGATATCACGAAATACATGTTGGTACGAATATGTGACACAACCGTTGTTTCTCAAACGGATTGATACTGTTAGAAAGTCAATGAAATGTAGTTTTTGAAACTGTCTCTGTTTCTTCAGCGCGGCATAACGGCTAGGATTTCAAAATGAAGCGCTACCACATCGCCCAGTGTAATCGCTGAGTTCCGGCAATCATGTCAAATTGAGATGAATGTTATTTCTTGGAGGGCAATTGTCTCATTTATCACATTTCTCAGGTCACAGTCCAAAGTTAGTTCAATCAAGTCCCACAGTCAATCGTTTCATTGTTAAAAGCGATGCAATCTCGTAATATCAGAAAAATATCGTTAAATACATGTTGGTACGAATATGTGACCCTACCGTTGTATCTGAAGCGTATTGATACCTTTAGAAAGTCAATGAAATGTAGTTTTTAAAACTGTCGCTATTTCTTCAGCGCGCGATAACGGCTACGATTGGTCCCACAGTAAAAAATGACTTATTTATCTAAATTTTTAAATGAAGCGCTACCACAGCGCCCAGTGTAATCGCTGAGTTCCGGAAATCATGTCAAATTAAGATGAATGTTATTTCTTGGAGTCCAATTGTCTCCTTTATCACATTTATCAGGTCATTTTTGAAGTCCAATTGTCTCACTTATAACATTTTTAAGGTCACAGTCCAAAATCAGTTCAATTAAGTCCCACAGTCAATCGTTTCACTGTTAAAAGCGATGCAACGTGGTAATATGAGAAAATATCGCTAAATATATGTTGGCACGAATATGTGACGCAACCGTTGTATCTGAAGCGGATTGATACTGTTAGAAAGTCAGTGAAATGTAGTTTTCTAAGCTGTCTCTATTCCTTCGGCGCGTCCTAACGGCTTCGATTGGTCTCACAGTAAAAAGTGACTTATTTATCTAAATTTTTAAATGAAGCGTTACCACAGCGCCCAGTGTAATCGCTGAGTTCCGGAAATCATGTCAAATTAAGATGAATGTTATTTCTTGGAAGCCAATTGTCTCATTTATCACATTTATCAGGTCAGGGTCCAAAGTTAGGTCAATTAAGTCCCACAGTCAATCGTTTCATTGTTAAAAGCGATGCAACCTGGTAATAACGGAAAGTATCGCTAAATACATGTTTGTGCGAACATGTGACACAAACGTTGTAAGTCAAACGGACTGATACTGTTAGAAAGTCAGTGAAATGTAGTTTTTGAAGCTATCTCTATTTCTTCGGCGCGTCCTGACGGCTTCGATTGGTCTCACAGTACAAAATGTCTTACTAATCTAAATTTTTAAATAAAGCGTTACCACAGCGTCCAGTGTAATCGCTGAGTTCCGGCAAGCATGTCAAATTAAGAAGAATGTTATTTCTTGGAGTCCAAAATCAGTTCAATTAAGTCCAACAGTCAATCGTTTCCCTGTTAAAAGCGATGCAACCTAGTAATATCAGAAAAATATCGTTAAATACATGTTGGTACAAATATGTGACCCAACCGTTGTAATTCAAACGCATTGAACCCGTTAGAAAGTCAATGAATTGTAGTTTTTTAAACTATTTCTTCAGCGCGCGATAAGGGCGAGGATTGGTTGCACGGTAAAGAATGACTTATTTATCTAAATTTTTAAATGAAGCGCTACCACAGCGCCCAGTGTAATCGCTGAGTTCCGGAAATCATGTCAAATTAAGATGAATGTTATTTCTTGGAGTCCAATTGTCTCATTTATCACATTTATAAGGTCACAGCCCAAAATCAGTTGAATAAAGTCCCACAGTCAATCGTTTCACTGTTAAAAGTGATACAACCTGGTAATACCGGAAAGATATCACGAAATACATGTTGGTACGAATATGTGTCTCAGCTGTTGTAACTCAAACGGATTGATACTGTTAGAAAGTCAATGAAACGTAGTTTTGAAACTGTCTCTGTTTCTTCAGCGCGGCATAACGGCTAGGATTTTAAAATGAAGCGCTACCACAACGCCCAGTGTAATCGCTGAGTTCCGGCAATCATGTCAAATTAGAATGAATGTTATTTCTTGGAGGCCAATTGTCTCATTTATCACATTTATCAGGTCAGGGTCCAAAGTTAGTTCAATTAAGTCCCACAGTCAATCGTTTCATTGTTAAAAGCGATGCAATCTCGTAATATCAGAAAAATATCGTTAAATACATGTTGGTACGAATATGTGACCCTACCGTTGTATCTGAAGCGTATTGATACCTTTAGAAAGTCAATGAAATGTAGTTTTTAAAACTGTCGCTATTTCTTCAGCGCGCGATAACGGCTACGATTGGTCCCACAGTAAAAAATGACTAATTTATCTAAATTTTTAAATGAAGCGCTACCACAGCGCCCAGTGTAATCGCTGAGTTCCGGAAATCATGTCAAATTAAGATGAATGTTATTTCTTGGAGTCCAATTGTCTCCTTTATCACATTTATCAGGTCATTTTTGAAGTCCAATTGTCTCACTTATAACATTTTTAAGGTCACAGTCCAAAATCAGTTCAATTAAGTCCCACAGTCAATCGTTTCACTGTTAAAGGCGATGCAACGTGGTAATATGAGAAAAATATCGCTAAATATATGTTGGCACGAATATGTGACGCAAGCGTTGTATCTGAAGCGGATTGATACTGTTAGAAAGTCAGTGAAATGTAGTTTTCTAAGCTGTCTCTATTCCTTCGGCGCGTCCTAACGGCTTCGATTGGTCTCACAGTAAAAAGTGACTTATTTATCTAAATTTTTAAATGAAGCGTTACCACAGCGCCCAGTGTAATCGCTGAGTTCCGGAAATCATGTCAAATTAAGATGAATGTTATTTCTTGGAAGCCAATTGTCTCATTTATCACATTTATCACGTCAGGGTCCAAAGTTAGGTCAATTAAGTCCCACAGTCAATCGTTTCATTGTTAAAAGCGATGCAACCTGGTAATAACGGAAAATATCGCTAAATACATGTTTGTGCGAACATGTGACACAAACGTTGTAAGTCAAACGGACTGATACTGTTAGAAAGTCAGTGAAATGTAGTTTTTGAAGCTGTCTCTATTTCTTCGGCGCGTCTTGACGGCTTCGATTGGTCTCACAGTACACAATGTCTTACTAATCTAAATTTTTAAATAAAGCGTTACCACAGCGTCCAGTGTAATCGCTGAGTTCCGGCAAGCATGTCAAATTAAGAAGAATGTTATTTCTTGGAGTCCAAAATCAGTTCAATTAAGTCCAACAGTCAATCGTTTCCCTGTTAAAAGCGATGCAACCTAGTAATATCAGAAAAATATCGTTAAATACATGTTGGTACAAATATGTGACCCAACCGTTGTAATTCAAACGCATTGAACCCGTTAGAAAGTCAATGAATTGTAGTTTTTTAAACTATTTCTTCAGCGCGCGATAAGGGCGAGGATTGGTTGCACGGTAAAGAATGACTTATTTATCTAAATTTTTAAATGAAGCGCTACCACAGCGCCCAGTGTATTCGCTGAGTTCCGGAAATCATGTCAAATTAAGATGAATATTATTTCTTGGAGTCCAATTGTCTCATTTATCACATTTATAAGGTCACAGCCCAAAATCAGTTGAATAAAGTCCCACAGTCAATCGTTTCACTGTTAAAAGTGATACAACCTAGTAATACCGGAAAGATATCACGAAATACATGTTGGTACGAATATGTGACTCAGCTGTTGTAACTCAAACGGATTGATACTGTTAGAAAGTCAATGAAACGTAGTTTTGAAACTGTCTCTGTTTCTTCAGCGCGGCATAACGGCTAGGATTTTAAAATGAAGCGCTACCACAACGCCCAGTGTAATCGCTGAGTTCCGGCAATCATGTCAAATTAAGATGAATGTTATTTCTTGGAGGCCAATTGTCTCATTTATCACATTTCTCAGGTCACAGTCCAAAGTTAGTTAAATCAAGTCCCACAGTCAATCGTTTCATTGTTAAAAGCGATGCAATCTCGTAATATCAGAAAAATATCGTTAAATACATGTTGGTACGAATATGTGACCCTACCGTTGTATCTGAAGCGTATTGATACCTTTAGAAAGTCAATGAAATGTAGTTTTTAAAACTGTCGCTATTTCTTCAGCGCGCGATAACGGCTACGATTGGTCCCACAGTAAAAAATGACTTATTTATCTAAATTTTTAAATGAAGCGCTACCACAGCGCCCAGTGTAATCGCTGAGTTCCGGAAATCATGTCAAATTAAGATGAATGTTATTTCTTGGAGTCCAATTGTCTCCTTTATCACATTTATCAGGTCATTTTTGAAGTCCAATTGTCTCACTTATAACATTTTTAAGGTCACAGTCCAAAATCAGTTCAATTAAGTCCCACAGTCAATCGTTTCACTGTTAAAGGCGATGCAACGTGGTAATATGAGAAAAATATTGCTAAATATATGTTGGCACGAATATGTGACGCAACCGTTGTATCTGAAGCGGATTGATACTGTTAGAAAGTCAGTGAAATGTAGTTTTCTAAGCTGTCTCTATTCCTTCGGCGCGTCCTAACGGCTTCGATTGGTCTCACAGTAAAAAGTGACTTATTTATCTAAATTTTTAAATGAAGCGTTACCACAGCGCCCAGTGTAATCGCTAAGTTCCGGAAATCATGTCAAATTAAGATGAATGTTATTTCTTGGAAGCCAATTGTCTCATGTATCACATTTATCAGGTCAGGGTCCAAAGTTAGGTCAATTAAGTCCCACAGTCAATCGTTTCATTGTTAAAAGCGATGCAACCTGGTAATAACGGAAAATATCGCTAAATACATGTTTGTGCGAACATGTGACACAAACGTTGTAAGTCAAACGGACTGATACTGTTAGAAAGTCAGTGAAATGTAGTTTTTGAAGCTGTCTCTATTTCTTCGGCGCGTCCTGACGGCTTCGATTGGTCTCACAGTACACAATGTCTTACTAATCTAAATTTTTAAATAAAGCGTTACCACAGCGTCCAGTGTAATCGCTGAGTTCCGGCAAGCATGTCAAATTAAGAAGAATGTTATTTCTTGGAGTCCAAAATCAGTTCAATTAAGTCCAACAGTCAATCGTTTCGCTGTTAAAAGCGATGCAACCTAGTAATATCAGAAAAATATCGTTAAATACATGTTGGTACAAATATGTGACCCAACCGTTGTAATTCAAACGCATTGAACCCGTTAGAAAGTCAATGAATTGTAGTTTTTTAAACTATTTCTTCAGCGCGCGATAAGGGCGAGGATTGGTTGCACGGTAAAGAATGACTTATTTATCTAAATTTTTAAATGAAGCGCTACCACAGCGCCCAGTGTATTCGCTGAGTTCCGGAAATCATGTCAAATTAAGATGAATATTATTTCTTGGAGTCCAATTGTCTCATTTATCACATTTATAAGGTCACAGCCCAAAATCAGTTGAATAAAGTCCCACAGTCAATCGTTTCACTGTTAAAAGTGATACAACCTAGTAATACCGGAAAGATATCACGAAATACATGTTGGTACGAATATGTGACTCAGCTGTTGTAACTCAAACGGATTGATACTGTTAGAAAGTCAATGAAACGTAGTTTTGAAACTGTCTCTGTTTCTTCAGCGCGGCATAACGGCTAGGATTTTAAAATGAAGCGCTACCACAACGCCCAGTGTAATCGCTGAGTTCCGGCAATCATGTCAAATTAAGATGAATGTTATTTCTTGGAGGCCAATTGTCTCATTTATCACATTTATCAGGTCAGGGTCCAAAGTTAGGTCAATTAAGTCCCACAGTCAATCGTTTCATTGTTAAAAGCGATGCAACCAGGTAATAACGGAAAATATCGCTAAATACATGTTTGTGCGAACATGTGACACAAACGTTGTAACTCAAACGGACTGATACTGTTAGAAAGTCAGTGAAATGTAGTTTTGAAGCTGTCTCTATTTCTTCGGCGCGTCCTAACGGCTTCGATTGGTCTCACAGTACAAAATGTCTTACTAATCTAAATTTTTAAATAAAGCCATACCACAGCGTCCAGTGTAATCGCTGAGTTCCGGCAAGCATGTCAAATTAAGAAGAATGTTATTTCTTGGAGTCCAAAATCAGTTCAATTAAGTCCAACAGTCAATCGTTTCCCTGTTAAAAGCGATGCAACCTAGTAATATCAGAAAAATATCGTTAAATACATGTTGGTACAACTATGTGACCCAACCGTTGTAACTCAAACGCATTGACACCGTTAGAAAGTCAATGAATTGTAGTTTTTTAAACAATTTCTTCAGCGCGCGATAACGTCGAGGATTGGTTGCACGGTAAAGAATGACTTTTTTATCTAAATTTTTAAATGAAGCGCTACCACAGCGCCCAGTGTATTCGCTGAGTTCCGGAAATCATGTCAAATTAAGATGAATATTATTTCTTGGAGTCCAATTGTCTCATTTACCACATTTATAAGGTCACAGCCCAAAATCAGTTCAATAAAGTCCCACAGTCAATCGTTTCACTGTTAAAAGCGATACAACCTAGTAATACCGGAAAGATATCACGAAATACATGTTGGTACGAATATGTGACTCAGCTGTTGTAACTCAAACGGATTGATACTGTTAGAAAGTCAATGAAACGTAGTTTTGAAACTGTCTCTGTTTCTTCAGCGCGGCATAACGGCTAGGATTTTAAAATGAAGCGCTACCACAACGCCCAGTGTAATCGCTGAGTTCCGGCAATCATGTCAAATTAAGATGAATGTTATTTCTTGGAGGCCAATTGTCTCATTTATCACATTTATCAGGTCAGGGTCCAAAGTTAGGTCAATTAAGTCCCACAGTCAATCGTTTCATTGTTAAAAGCGATGCAACCAGGTAATAACGGAAAATATCGCTAAATACATGTTTGTGCGAACATGTGACACAAACGTTGTAACTCAAACGGACTGATACTGTTAGAAAGTCAGTGAAATGTAGTTTTGAAGCTGTCTCTATTTCTTCGGCGCGTCCTAACGGCTTCGATTGGTCTCACAGTACAAAATGTCTTACTAATCTAAATTTTTAAATAAAGCCATACCACAGCGTCCAGTGTAATCGCTGAGTTCCGGCAAGCATGTCAAATTAAGAAGAATGTTATTTCTTGGAGTCCAAAATCAGTTCAATTAAGACCAACAGTCAATCGTTTCCCTGTTAAAAGCGATGCAACCTAGTAATATCAGAAAAATATCGTTAAATACATGTTGGTACAACTATGTGACCCAACCGTTGTAACTCAAACGCATTGACACCGTTAGAAAGTCAATGAATTGTAGTTTTTTAAACAATTTCTTCAGCGCGCGATAACGTCGAGGATTGGTTGCACGGTAAAGAATGACTTTTTTATCTAAATTTTTAAATGAAGCGCTACCACAGCGCCCAGTGTATTCGCTGAGTTCCGGAAATCATGTCAAATTAAGATGAATATTATTTCTTGGAGTCCAATTGTCTCATTTACCACATTTAAAAGGTCACAGCCCAAAATCAGTTCAATAAAGTCCCACAGTCAATCGTTTCACTGTTAAAAGCGATACAACCTAGTAATACCGGAAAGATATCACGAAATACATGTTGGTACGAATATGTGACTCAACCGTTGTTTCTCAAACGGATTGATACTGTTAGAAAGTCAATGAAATGTAGTTTTTGAAACTGTCTCTGTTTCTTCAGCGCGGCATAACGGCTAGGATTTCAAAATGAAGCGCTACCACATCGCCCCGTGTAATCGCTGAGTTCCGGCAATCATGTCAAGTTAACATGAATGTTATTTCTTGGAGGCCAATTGTCTCATTTATCACATTTCTCAGGTCACAGTCCAAAGTTAGTTCAATCAAGTCCCACAGTCAATCGTTTCATTGTTAAAAGCGATGCAATCTAGTAATATCAGAAAAATATCGCTAAATACATGTTGGTACGAACATATGACCCAACCGTTGAAACTCAAACGAACTGACACCGTTAGAAATTCAATGAAATGTAGTTTTTGAAACTGTCACTATTTCTTCAGCGCTCGATAAGGGCTAGGATTGGTCCAACGGTAAAGAATGACTTATTCATCTAAATTTTTAAATGAAGCGCTACCACAGCGCCCAGTGTAATCGTTGAGTTGCGGCAATCATGTCAAATTAAGAAGAATGTTATTTCCTGGAGCCCAAAATCAGTTCAATTAAGTCCCACAGTCAATCGTTTCCCTGTTAAAAGCGATGCAACCTAGTAATATCAGAAAAATATCGTTAAATACATGTTGGTACGAATATGTGACCCTACCGTTGTATCTGAAGCGTATTGATACCTTTAGAAAGTCAACGAAATGTAGTTTTTAAAACTGTCGCTATTTCTTCAGCGCGCGATAACGGCTACGATTGGTCCCACAGTAAAAAATGACTTATTTATCTAAATTTTTAAATGAAGCGCTACCACAGCGCCCAGTGTAATCGCTGGGTTCCGGAAATCATGTCAAATTAAGATGAATGTTATTTCTTGGAGTCCAATTGTCTCCTTTATCACATTTATCAGGTCATTTTTGAAGTCCAATTGTCTCACTTATAACATTTTTAAGGTCACAGTCCAAAATCAGTTCAATTAAGTCCCACAGTCAATCGTTTCACTGTTAAAAGCGATGCAACGTGGTAATATGAGAAAAATATCGCTAAATATATGTTGGCACGAATATGTGACGCAACCGTTGTATCTGAAGCGGATTGATACTGTTAGAAAGTCAGTGAAATGTAGTTTTTGAAGCTGTCTCTATTTCTTCGGCGCGTCCTAACGGCTTCAATTGGTCTCACAGTAAAAAGTGACTTATTTATCTAAATTTTTAAATGAAGCGCTACCACAGCGCCCAGTGTAATCGCTGAGTTCCGGAAATCATGTCAAATTAAGATGAATGTTATTTCTTGGAGTCCAATTGTCTCCTTTATCACATTTATCAGGTCATTTTTGAAGTCCAATTGTCTCACTTATAACATTTTTAAGGTCACAGTCCAAAATCAGTTCAATTAAGTCCCACAGTCAATAGTTTCACTGTTAAAAGCGATGCAAGGTGGTAATATGAGAAAAATATCGCTAAATATATGTTGGCACGAATATGTGACGCAACCGTTGTATCTGAAGCGGATTGATACTGTTAGAAAGTCAGTGAAATGTAGTTTTCTAAGCTGTCTCTATTCCTTCGGCGCGTCCTAACGGCTTCGATTGGTCTCACAGTAAAAAGTGACTTAATTATCTAAATTTTTAAATGAAGCGTTACCACAGCGCCCAGTGTAATCGCTGAGTTCCGGAAATCATGTCAAATTAAGATGAATGTTATTTCTTGGAAGCCAATTGTCTCATTTATCACATTTATCAGGTCAGGGTCCAAAGTTAGGTCAATTAAGTCCCACAGTCAATCGTTTCATTGTTAAAAGCGATGCAACCTGGTAATAATGGAAAATATCGCTAAATACATGTTTGTGCGAACATGTGACACAAACGTTGTAAGTCAAACGGACTGATACTGTTAGAAAGTCAGTGAAATGTAGTTTTTGAAGCTGTCTCTATTTCTTCGGCGCGTCCTGACGGCTTCGATTGGTCTCACAGTACACAATGTCTTACTAATCTAAATTTTTAAATAAAGCGTTACCACAGCGTCCAGTGTAATCGCTGAGTTCCGGCAAGCATGTCAAATTAAGAAGAATGTTATTTCTTGGAGTCCAAAATCAGTTCAATTAAGTCCAACAGTCAATCGTTTCCCTGTTAAAAGCGATGCAACCTAGTAATATCAGAAAAATATCGTTAAATACATGTTGGTACAAATATGTGACCCAACCGTTGTAATTCAAACGCATTGAGCCCGTTAGAAAGTCAATGAATTGTAGTTTTTTAAACTATTTCTTCAGCGCGCGATAAGGGCGAGGATTGGTTGCACGGTAAAGAATGACTTATTTATCTAAATTTTTAAATGAAGCGCTACCACAGCGCCCAGTGTATTCGCTGAGTTCCGGAAATCATGTCAAATTAAGATGAATATTATTTCTTGGAGCCCAAAATCAGTTCAATTAAGTCCCACAGTCAATCGTTTCCCTGTTAAAAGCGATGCAACCTAGTAATATCAGAAAAATATCGTTAAATACATGTTGGTACGAATATGTGACCCTACCGTTGTATCTGAAGCGTATTGATACCTTTAGAAAGTCAACGAAATGTAGTTTTTAAAACTGTCGCTATTTCTTCAGCGCGCGATAACGGCTACGATTGGTCCCACAGTAAAAAATGACTTATTTATCTAAATTTTTAAATGAAGCGCTACCACAGCGCCCAGTGAAATCGCTGGGTTCCGGAAATCATGTCAAATTAAGATGAATGTTATTTCTTGGAGTCCAATTGTCTCCTTTATCACATTTATCAGGTCATTTTTGAAGTCCAATTGTCTCACTTATAACATTTTTAAGGTCACAGTCCAAAATCAGTTCAATTAAGTCCCACAGTCAATCGTTTCACTGTTAAAAGCGATGCAACGTGGTAATATGAGAAAAATATCGCTAAATATATGTTGGCACGAATATGTGACGCAACCGTTGTATCTGAAGCGGATTGATACTGTTAGAAAGTCAGTGAAATGTAGTTTTTGAAGCTGTCTCTATTTCTTCGGCGCGTCCTAACGGCTTCAATTGGTCTCACAGTAAAAAGTGACTTATTTATCTAAATTTTTAAATGAAGCGCTACCACAGCGCCCAGTGTAATCGCTGAGTTCCGGAAATCATGTCAAATTAAGATGAATGTTATTTCTTGGAGGCCAATTGTCTCATTTATCACATTTATCAGGTCAGGGTCCAAAGTTAGGTCAATTAAGTCCCACAGTCAATCGTTTCATTGTTAAAAGCGATGCAACCTGGTAATAACGGAAAATATCGCTAAATACATGTTTGTGCGAACATGTGACACAAACGTTGTAACTCAAACGGACTGATACTGTTAGAAAGTCAGTGAAATGTAGTTTTTGAAGCTGTCTCTATTTCTTCGGCGCGTCCTAACGGCTTCGATTGGTCTCACAGTACAAAATGTCTTACTAATCTAAATTTTTAAATAAAGCGTTACCACAGCGTCCAGTGTAATCCCCGAGTTCCGGCAAGCATGTCAAATTAAGAAGAATGTTATTTCTTGGAGTCCAAAATCAGTTCAATTAAGTCCAACAGTCAATCGTTTCCCTGTTAAAAGCGATGCAACCTAGTAATATCAGAAAAATATCGTTAAATACATGTTGGTACAATTATGTGACCCAACCGTTGTAACTCAAACGCATTGAACCCGTTAGAAAGTCAATGAATTGTAGTTTTTTAAACTATTTCTTCAGCGCGCGATAACGGCGAGGATTGGTTGCACGGTAAAGAATGACTTATTTATCTAAATTTTTAAATGAAGCGCTACCACAGCGCCCAGTGTAATCGCTGAGTTCCGGAAATCATGTCAAATTAAGATGAATATTTTTTCTTGGAGTCCAATTGTCTCATTTATCACATTTATAAGGTCACAGCCCAAAATCAGTTCAATCAAGTCCCGCAGTCAATCGTTTCACTGTTAAAAGCGATGCAACGTGGTAATATGAGAAAAATATCGCTAAATATATGTTGGTACGAATATGTGACTCAACCGTTGTTTCTCAAACGGATTGATACTGTTAGAAAGTCAATGAAATGTAGTTTTTAAAACTGCCACTAAAACCCATGAGACTTATGGTTTTTAAAAATGTTTTCATTTTTGATGAGACGCTGAATAAAAGAAGTTTAATCGCCGGCAAACAAAAACCCGCCATTTCCCGTAAACGCCGGACTCGGCCCGTATAGTCAAAAGTATACAAAGAAAGTACCAAGGGAGTAAACTCTTTTTCCGAACGATTTTTTAAATTATTTTTTCACCACTACAACGCACGAGACTTGTAGTTTTCAAAAATGTTTTCATTTTTGATGAGACGCTGAATAAAAGAAGTTTAATCGCCCTCAAACGAAAATCCGCGATTTCCCGTAAATCCCGGACTCGGCCCGTATAGTCAAAAGTATACAAAGAAAGTACCCAGGGTGTAAACTCATTTCATGAACGATTTTTTAAATTATTATTTCACCACTAAAGCCCATGAGACTTGTAGTTTTTAAAAATGTTTTCATTTTTGACGAGACGCTGAATAAAAGAAGTTTAAACGCCGGCAAAAGAAAACCCGCGACTTCCCGTAAATCCCGGACTCGGCCCGTATAGTCAAAAGTATACAAAGGAAGTACCCAGGGAGTAAACTCATTTCCCGAATGATTTTTTAAAATATTTTTTCACCACTAAAACGCATGAGACTTGTAGTTTTCAAAAATGTTTTCATTTTTGATGAGACGCTGAATAAAAGAAGTTTAATCGCCGGCAAACGAAAACCTGCGATTTCCCGTAAATCCCGGACTCGGCCCGTATAGTAATGAAAGTACCCGGGATGTAAACTCATTTCCCGAACGATTTTTTAAATTATTATTTCACCACTAAAACCCAAGAGACTTGTAGTTTTTAAAAATGTTTTCATTTTTGATGAGACGCTGAATAAAAGAGGTTTAATCGCCGGCAAACGAAAACCCGCCATTTCCCGTAAACCCCGGACTCGGCCCGCATAGTCAAAAGTATACAAAGAAAGTACCCAGGGAGTAAACTCATTTCCCGAACGATTTTTTAAATTATTTTTTCACCACTAAAACGCATGAGACTTGTAGTTTTCAAAATTGTTTTCATTTTTGATGAGATGCTGAATAAAAGAAGTTTAATCGCCGGCAAACGAAAACCTGCGATTTCCCGTAAATCCCGGACTCGGCCCGTATAGTCAAAAGTATACAAAGAAAGTACCCAGGGTGTAAACTCATTTCCCGAACGATTTTTTAAATTATTATTTCACCACTAAAGCCAATGAGACTTGTAGTTTTTAAAAATGTTTTCATTTATGATGAGACGCTGAATAAAAGAAGTTTAAATGCCGGCAAAAGAAAACCCGCGACTTCCCGTAAATCCTTGACTCGGCCCGTATAGTCAAAAGTATACAAAGAAAGTACCCAGGGAGTAAACTCATTTCCCGAACGATTTTTTAAAATATTTTTTCACCACTAAAACGCATGAGACTTGTAGTTTTCAAAAATGTTTTCATTTTTGATGAGACGCTGAATAAAAGAAGTTTAATCTCCGGCAAACGAAAACCTGCGATTTCCCGTAAATCCCGGACTCGGCCCGTATAGTAATGAAAGTAACCGGGATGTAAACTCATTTCCCGAACGATTTTTTAAATTATTATTTCACCACTAAAACCCATGAGACTTATAGTTTTTAAAAATGTTTTCATTTTTGATGAGACGCTGAATAAAAGAAGTTTAATCGCCGGCAAACAAAAACCCGCCATTTCCCGTAAACGCCGGACTCGGCCCGTATAGTCAAAAGTATACAAAGAAAGTACCCAGGGAGTAAACTCTTTTTCCAAACGATTTTTTAAATTATTTTTTCACCACTACAACGCATGAGACTTGTAGTTTTCAAAAATGTTTTCATTTTTGATGAGACGCTGAATAAAAGAAGTTTAATTGCCCTCAAACGAAAATCCGCGATTTCCCGTAAATCCCGGACTCGGCCCGTATAGTCCAAAGTATACAAAGAAAGTACCCAGGGAATAAATTCATTTCCCGAACGATTTTTTAAATTATTTTTTCACCACTAAAACGCATGAGACTTGTAGTTTTCAAAACTGTTTTCATTTTTGATTAGACGCTTAATGAAAGAGGTTTAATCGCCGGCAAACGAAATTCCGCGATTTCCCGTAAATCCCGGGCTTGGCCCGTATAGTCGAATGTATACAAAGAAAGTACCTAGGGAGTAAACTCATTTCCCGAACGATTTTTTAATTTTTTTTTTCACCACTAAAACGCATGAGACTTGTAGTTTTCAAAAATATTTTCATTTTTGATGAGACGGTTAATGAAAGAAGTTTAATCGCCAGCAAACGAAAACCCGCGATTTCCCGTAAATCCCGGGCTTGGCCCGTATAGTCGAATGTATACAAAGAAAGTACCCTGTGAGTAAACTCATTTCCCGAACGATTTTTTAAAATATTTTTTCACCACTAAAACGCATGAGACTTGTAGTTTTCATAAATGTTTTCATTTTTGATGAGACGCTTAATGAAAGTGGTTTAATCGCCAGCAAACGAAAACCCGCGATTTCCCGTAAATCCCGGGCTTGGCCCGTATAGTCGAATGTATACAAAGAAAGTACCCTGTGAGTAAAATCATTTCCAACACGATTTTTTAAATTATTTTTTCACCACTAAAACGCATGAGACTTGTAGTTTTTAAAAATGTTTTCATTTTTGATGAGACGCTGAATAAAAAAAGTTTAATCGCCGGCAAACGAAAACCCGCCATTTCCCGTAAACCCCGGACTCGACCCGTATAGTCAAAAGTATACAAATAAAGTACCCAGGGAGTAAACTCATTTCCCGAACGATTTTTTATATTATTTTTTTACCACTAAACGCATGAGACATTTAGTTTTCAAAAATATTTTCATATTTGATGGGACGCTGAATAAAAGAAGTTTAATCGCCGGCAAACGAAAATCCGCGATTTCCCGTAAATCCCGGACTCGGCCCGTATAGTCAAAAGTATACAAAGAAAGTACCCATGGAGTAAACTCATTTCCCGAACGATTTTTTTAAATATTTTTTCACCACTAAAACGCATAAGACTTGTAGTTTTCATAAATGTTTTCATTTTTGATGAGACGCTGAATAAAAGAAGTTTAATCGCCGGCAAACGAAAACCTGCGATTTCCCGTAAATCCCGGACTCGGCCTGTATAGTAATGAAAGTACCCGGGAGGTAAACTCATTTCCCGAACGATTTTTTAAATTATTATTTCACCACTAAAAGCCATGAGACTTGTAGTTTTTAAAAATGTTTTCATTTTTGATGAGACGCTGAATAAAAGAATTTTAATCGCCGGCAAACGAAAACCCGCCATTTCCCGTAAACCCCGGACTCGACCCGCATAGTCAAAAGTATACAAAGAAAGTTTTCAGGGAGTAAACTCATTTCCCGAACGATTTTTTAAATTATTTTTTCACCAATAAAACGCATGAGACTTGTAGTTTTCAAAACTGTTTTCATTTTTGATTAGACGCTTAATGAAAGAGGTTTAATCACCGGCAAACGAAATCCCGCGATTTCCCGTAAATCCCGGGCTTGGCCCGTATAGTCGAATGTATACAAAGAAAGTACCTAGGGAGTAAACTCATTTCCCGAACGATTTTTTAATTTTTTTTTTCACCACTAAAACGCATGAGACTTGTAGTTTTCAAAAATGTTTTCATTTTTGATGAGACGGTTAATGAAAGAAGTTTAATCGCCAGCAAACGAAAACCCGCAATTTCCCGTAAATCCCGGGCTCGGCCCGTATAGTAATGAAAGTACCCGGGAGGTAAACTCATTTCCCGAACGATTTTTTAAATTATTATTTCACCACTAAAACCCATGAAACTTGTAGTTTTTAAAAATGTTTTCATTTTTGATGAGACGCTGAATAAAAGAATTTTAATCGCCGGCAAACGAAAACCCGCCATTTCCCGTAAACCCCGGACTCGGCCCGCATAGTCAAAAGTATACAAAGAAAGTACCCAGGGAGTAAACTCATTTCCCGAACGATTTTTTAAATTATTTTTTCGCCACTAAAACGCAT
This sequence comes from Hydractinia symbiolongicarpus, assembly GCF_029227915.1. Classification (NCBI taxonomy): domain Eukaryota; kingdom Metazoa; phylum Cnidaria; class Hydrozoa; order Anthoathecata; family Hydractiniidae; genus Hydractinia; species Hydractinia symbiolongicarpus. The sequence goes on along the minus strand of NC_079876.1, from coordinate 33,561,377 downwards.
GAGACTTGTAGTTTTCAAAATTGTTTTCATTTTTGATGAGACGCTGAATAAAAGAAGTTTAATCGTCGGCAAACGAAAACTTGCGATTTCCCGTAAATCCCGGACTCAGCCCGTATAGTCAAAAGTATACAAAGAAAGTACCCAGGGTGTAAACTCATTTCCCGAACGATTTTTTAAATTATTATTTCACCACTAAAGCCCATGAGACTTGTAGTTTTTAAAAATGTTTTCATTTTTGATGAGACGCTGAATAAAAGAAGTTTAAACGCCGGCAAAAGAAAACCCGCGACTTCCCGTAAATCCCGGACTCGGCCCGTGTAGTTAAAAGTATACAAAGAAAGTACCCAGGGAGTAAACTCATTTCCCGAACGATTTTTTAAAATATTTTTTCACCACTAAAACGCATGAGACTTGTAGTTTTCAAAAATGTTTTCATTTTTGATGAGACGGTTAATGAAATAAGTTTAATCGCCGGCAAACGAAAACCCGCGATTTCCCGTAAATCCCGGGCTTGGCCCGTATAGTCGAATGTATACAAAGAAAGTACCCTGTGAGTAAACTCATTTCCCGAACGATTTTTTAAATCATTTTTTCACCACTAAAACGCATGAGACTTGTAGTTTTCAGAAATGTTTTCATTTTTGATGAGACGCTTAATGAAAGTGGTTTAATCGCCAGCAAACGAAAACCCGCGATTTCCCGTAAATCCCGGGCTTGGCCCGTATAGTCAAAATTATACAAAGAAAGTACCCAGGGTGTAAACTCATTTCCCGAACGATTTTTTAAATTATTATTTCACCATTAAATCCCATGAGACTTGTAGTTTTCAAAAATATTTTCATATTTGATGGGACGCTGAATAAAAGAAGTTTAATCGCCGGCAAACGAAAATCCGCGATTTCCCGTAAATCCCGGACTCGGCCCGTATAGTCAAAAGTATACAAAGAAAGTACCCATGGAGTAAACTCATTTCCCGAACGATTTTTTTAAATATCTTTTCACCACTAAAACGCATGAGACTTGTAGTTTTTATAAATGTTTTCATTTTTGATGAGACGCTGAATAAAAGAAGTTTAATCGCCGGCAAACGAAAACCTGCGATTTCCCGTAAATCCCGGACTCGGCCCGTATAGTAATGAAAGTACCCGGGATGTAAACTCATTTCCCGAACGATTTTTTAAATTATTATTCCACCACTAAAACCCATGAGACTTGTAGTTTTTAAAAATATTTTCATTTTTGATGAGACGCTGAATAAAAGAAGTTTAATCGCCAGCAAACGAAAACCCGCCATTTCCCGTAAACCCCGGACTCGGCCCGCATAGTCAAAAGTATACAAAGAAAGTACCCAGGGAGTAAACTCATTTCCCGAACGATTTTTTAAATTATTTTTTCACCACTAAAACGCATGAGACTTGTAGTTTTCAATATTGTTTTCATTTTTGATGAGACGCTGAATAAAAGAAGTTTAATCGCCGGCAAACGAAAACCTGCGATTCCCCGTAAATCCCGGACTCGGCCCGTATAGTCAAAAGTATACAAAGAAAGTACCCAGGGTGTAAACTCATTTCCCGAACGATTTTTTAAATTATTATTTCACCACTAAAGCCCATGAGACTTGTAGTTTTTAAAAATGTTTTCATTTATGATGAGACGCTGAATAAAAGAAGTTTAAACGCCGGCAAAAGAAAACCCGCGACTTCCCGTAAATCCCGGACTCGGCCCGTATAGTTAAAAGTATACAAAGAAAGTACCCAGGGAGTAAACTCATTTCCCGAACGATTTTTTAAAATATTTTTTCACCACTAAAACGCATGAGACTTGTAGTTTTCAAAAATGTTTTCATTTTTGGTGAGACTCTGAATAAAAGAAGTTTAATCGCCGGCAAACGAAAATCCGCGATTTCCCGTAAATCCCGGACTCGGCCCGTATAGTAATGAAAGTACCCGGGATGTAAACTCATTTCCCGAACGATTTTTTAAATTATTATTTCACCACTAAAACCCATGAGACTTATAATTTTTAAAAATGTTTTCATTTTTGATGAGACGCTGAATAAAAGAAGTTTAATCGCCGGCAAACAAAAACCCGCCATTTCCCGTAAACGCCGTACTCGGCCCGTATAGTCAAAAGTATACAAAGAAAGTACCCAGGGAGTAAACTCATGTTCCGAACAATTTTTTAAATTATTTTTTCACCACTACTTGTAGTTTTCAAAAATATTTTCATATTTGATGGGACGCTGAATAAAAGAAGTTTAATCGCCGGCAAACGAAAATCCGCGATTTCCCGTAAATCCCGGACTCGGCCCGTATAGTGAAAAGTATACAAAGAAAGTACCCATGGAGTAAACTCATTTCCCGAACGATTTTTTTAAATATTTTTTCACCACTAAAACGCATGAGATTTGTAGTTTTCATAAATGTTTTCATTTTTGATGAGACGCTGAATAAAAGAAGTTTAATCGCCGGCAAACGAAAACCTGCGATTTTCCGTAAATCCCGGACTCGGCCCGTATAGTAATGAAAGTACCCGGGATGTAAACTCATTTCCCGAACGATTTTTTAAATTATTATTTCACCACTAAAACCCATGAGACTTGTAGTTTTTAAAAATGTTTTCATTTTTGATGAGATGCTGAATAAAAGAAGTTTAATCGCCGGCAAACGAAAACCCGCCATTTCCCGTAAACCCCGGACTCGGCCCGCATAGTCAAAAGTATACAAAGAAAGTACCCAGGGAGTAAACTCATTTCCCGAACGATTTTTTAAATTATTTTTTCACCACTAAAACGCATGAGACTTGTAGTTTTCAAAATTGTATTCATTTTTGATGAGACGCTGAATAAAAGAAGTTTAATCGCCGGCAAACGAAAACCTCTGATTTCCCGTAAATCCCGGACTCGGCTCGTATAGTCAAAAGTATACAAAGAAAGTACCCAGGGTGTAAATTCATTTCCCGAACGATTTTTTAAATTATTATTTTACCACTAAAGCCCATGAGACTTGTAGTTTTTAAAAATGTTTTCATTTTTGATGAGACGCTGAATAAAAGAAGTTTAAACGCCGGCAAAAGAAAACCCGCGACTTCCCGTAAATCCCGGACTCGGCCCGTATAGTTAAAAGTATACAAAGAAAGTACCCAGGGAGTAAACTCATTTCCCGAACGATTTTTTAAAATATTTTTTCACCACTAAAACGCATGAGACTTGTAGTTTTTAAAAATGTTTTCATTTTTGATGAGACTCTGAATAAAAGAAGTTTAATCGCCGGCAAACGAAAATCTGCGATTTCCCGTAAATCCCGGACTCGGCCCGTATAGTAATGAAAGTACCCGGGATGTAAACTCATTTCCCGAACGATTTTTTAAATTATTATTTCACCACTAAAGCCCATGAGACTTATAGTTTTCAAAAATGTTTTCATTTTTGATGAGACGCTGAATAAAAGAAGTTTAATCGCCGGCAAAGGAAAACCCGCCATTTCCCGTAAACCCCGGACTCGGCCCGCATAGTCAAAAGTATACAAAGAAAGTACCCAGGGAGTAAACTCATTTCCCGAACGATTTTTTAAATTATTTTTTCACCACTAAAACCCATGAGACTTATAGTTTTTAAAAATGTTTTCTTTTTTGATGAGACGCTGAATAAAAGAAGTTTAATCGCCGGCAAACAAAAACCCGCCATTTCCCGAAAACGCCGGACTCGGCCCGTATAGTCAAAAGTATACAAAGAAAGTACCCAGGGAGTAAACTCATTTTCCGAACAATTTTTTAAATTATTTTTTCACCACTACAACGCATGAGACTTGTAGTTTTCAAAAATATTTTCATATTTGATGGGACGCTGAATAAAAGAAGTTTAATCGCCGGCAAACGAAAATCCGCGATTTCCCGTAAATCCCGGACTCGGCCCGTATAGTCAAAAGTATGCAAAGAAAGTACCCATGGAGTAAACTCATTTCCCGAACGATTTTTTTAAATATTTTTTCACCACTAAAACGCATGAGACTTGTAGTTTTCATAAATGTTTTCATTTTTGATGAGACGCTGAATAAAAGAAGTGTAATCGCCGGCAAACGAAAACCTGCGATTTCCCGTAAATCCCGGACTCGGCCCGTATAGTAATGAAAGTACCCGGGATGTAAACTCATTTCCCGAACGATATTTTAAATTATTATTTCACCACTAAAACCCATGAGACTTGTAGTTTTTAAAAATGTTTTCATTTTTGATGAGACGCTGAATAAAAGAAGTTTAATCGCCGGCAAACGAAAACCCGCCATTTCCCGTAAACCCCGGACTCGGCCCGTATAGTAATGAAAGTACCCGGAATGTAAACTCATTTCCCGAACGATTTTTTAAATTATTATTTCACCACTAAAACCCATGAGACTTATAGTTTTTAAAAATGTTTTCATCTTTGATGAGACGCTGAATAAAAGAAGTTTAATCGCCGGCAAACAAAAACCCGCCATTTCCCGTAAACGCCGGACTCGGCCCGTATAGTCAAAAGTATACAAAGAAAGTACCCAGGGAGTAAACTCATGTTCCGAACAATTTTTTAAATTATTTTTTCACCACTACTTGTAGTTTTCAAAAATATTTTCATATTCGATGGGACGCTGAATAAAAGAAGTTTAATCGCCGGCAAACGAAAATCCGCGATTTCCCGTAAATCCCGGACTCGGCCCGTATAGTGAAAAGTATACAAAGAAAGTACCCAGGGAGTAAAATCATTTCCCGAACGATTTTTTTAAATATTTTTTCACCACTAATACGCATGAGATTTGTAGTTTTCATAAATGTTTTCATTTTTGATGAGACGCTGAATAAAAGAAGTTTAATCGCCGGCAAACGAAAACCTGCGATTTCCCGTAAATCCCGGACTCGGCCCGTATAGTAATGAAAGTACCCGGGATGTAAACTCATTTCCCGAACGATTTTTTAAATTATTATTTCACCACTAAAACCCATGAGACTTGTAGTTTTTAAAAATGTTTTCATTTTTGATGAGACGCTGAATAAAAGAAGTTTAATCGCCGGCAAACGAAAACCCGCCATTTCCCGTAAACCCCGGACTCGGCCCGCATAGTCAAAAGTATACAAAGAAAGTACCCAGGGAGTAAACTCATTTCCCGAACGATTTTTTAAATTATTTTTTCACCACTAAAACGCATGAGACATGTAGTTTTCAAAATTGTTTTTATTTTTGATGAGACGCTGAATAAAAGAAGTTTAATCGCCGGCAAACGAAAACCTCCGATTTCCCGTAAATCCCAGACTCGGCTCGTATAGTCAAAAGTATACAAAGAAAGTACCCAGGGTGTAAACTCATTTCCCGAACGATTTTTTAAATTATTATTTTACCACTAAAGCCCATGAGACTTGTAGTTTTTAAAAATGTTTTCATTTTTGATGAGACGCTGAATAAAAGAAGTTTAAACGCCGGCAAAAGAAAACCCGCGACTTTCCGTAAATCCCGGACTCGGCCCGTATAGTTAAAAGTATACAAAGAAAGTACCCAGGGAGTAAACTCATTTCCCGAACGATTTTTTAAAATATTTTTTCACCACTAAAACGCATGAGACTTGTAGTTTTTAAAAATGTTTTCATTTTTGATGAGACTCTGAATAAAAGAAGTTTAATCGCCGGCAAACGAAAATCTGCGATTTCCCGTAAATCCTGGACTCGGCCCGTATAGTAATGAAAGTACCCGGGATGTAAACTCATTTCCCGAACGATTTTTTAAATTATTATTTCACCACTAAATCCCATGAGACTTATAGTTTTTAAAAATGTTTTCATTTTTGATGAGACGCTGAATAAAAGAAGTTTAATCGCCGGCAAACAAAAACCCGCCATTTCCCGTAAACGCCGGACTCGGCCCGTATAGTCAAAAGTATACAAAGAAAGTACCCAGGGAGTAAACTCATTTTCCGAACAATTTTTTAAATTATTTTTTCACCACTACAACGCATGAGACTTGTAGTTTTCAAAAATGTTTTCATTTTTGATGAGACGCTGAATAAAAGAAGTTTAATCGCCCTCAAACGAAAATCCGCGATTTCCCGTAAATCCCGGACTCGGCCCGTATAGTCCAAAGTATACAAAGAAAGTACCCAGGGAATAAACTCATTTCCCGAACGATTTTTTAAATTATTTTTTCACCACTAAAACGCATGAGACTTGTAGTTTTCAAAAATGTTTTCATTTTTGATGAGACGCTTAATGAAAGAGGTTTAATCGCCGGCAAACGAAATCCCGCGATTTCCCGTAAATCCCGGGCTTGGCCCGTATAGTCGAATGTATACAAAGAAAGTACCTAGGGAGTAAACTCATTTCCCGAACGATTTTTTAATTTTTTTTTTCAGCACTAAAACGCATGAGACTTGTAGTTTTCAAAAATGTTTTCATTTTTGATGAGACGGTTAATGAAAGAAGTTTAATCGCCGGCAAACGAAAACCCGCGATTTCCCGTAAATCCCGGGCTTGGCCCGTATAGTCGAATGTATACAAAGAAACTACTCTGTGAGTAAACTCATTTCCCGAACGATTTTTTAAACTATTTTTTCACCACAAAAACGCATGAGACTTGTAGTTTTCATAAATGTTTTCATTTTTGATGAGACGCTGAATAAAAGAAGTTTAATCGCCGGCAAACGAAAACCTGCGATTTCCCGTAAATCCCGGACTCGGCCCGTATAGTAATGAAAGTACCCGGGATGTAAACTCATTTCCCGAACGATATTTTAAATTATTATTTCACCACTAATGCCCATGAGACTTGTAGTTTTTAAAAATGTTTTCATTTTTGATGAGACGCTGAATAAAAGAAGTTTAAACGCCGGCAAAAGAAAAACCCGCGACTTCCCGTAAATCCCGGACTCGGCCCGTATAGTTAAAAGTATACAAAGAAAGTACTCAGGGAGTAAACTCATTTCCCGAACGATTTTTTAAAATATTTTTTCACCACTAATGCCCATGAGACTTGTAGTTTTTAAAAATGTTTTCATTTTTGATGAGACGCTGAATAAAAGAAGTTTAAACGCCGGCAAAAGAAAACCCGCGACTTCCCGTAAATCCCGGACTCGGCCCGTATAGTAATGAAAGTACCCGGGATGTAAACTCATTTCCCGAACGATATTTTAAATTATTATTTCACCACTAATGCCCATGAGACTTGTAGTTTTTAAAAATGTTTTCATTTTTGATGAGACGCTGAATAAAAGAAGTTTAAACGCCGGCAAAAGAAAACCCGCGACTTCCCGTAAATCCCGGACTCGGCCCGTATAGTTAAAAGTATACAAAGAAAGTACCCAGGGTGTAAACTCATTTCCCGAACGATTTTTTCAATTATTATTTCACCACTAATGCCCATGAGACTTGTAGTTTTTAAAAATGTTTTCATTTTTGATGAGACGCTGAATAAAAGAAGTTTAAACGCCCGCAAAAGAAAACCCGCGACTTCCCGTAAATCCCGGACTCGGCCCGTATAGTTAAAAGTATACAAAGAAAGTACCCAGGGAGTAAACTCATTTCCCGAACGATTTTTTAAAATATTTTTTCACCACTAAAACGCATGAGACTTGTAGTTTTCAAAAATGTTTTCATTTTTGATGAGACGCTTAATGAAAGAGGTTTAATCGCCGGCAAACGAAATCCCGCGATTTCCCGTAAATCCCGGGCTTGGCCTGTATAGTGGAATGTATACAAAGAAAGTACCTAGGGAGTAAACTCATTTCCCGAACGATTTTTTATTTTTTTTTTTCACCACTAAAACGCATGAGACTTGTAGTTTTCAAAAATGTTTTCATTTTTGATGAGACGGTTAATGAAAGAAGTTTAATCGCCGGCAAACGAAAACCCGCGATTTCCCGTAAATCCCGGGCTTGGCCCGTATAGTCGAATGTATACAAAGAAAGTACCTAGGGAGTAAACTCATTTCCCGAACGATTTTTTAATTTTTTTTTTCACCACTAAAACGCATGAGACTTGTAGTTTTCAAAAATGTTTTCATTTTTGATGAGACGGTTAATGAAAGAAGTATAATCGCCGGCAAACGAAAACCCGCGATTTCCCGTAAATCCCGGGCTTGGCCCGTATAGTCGAATGTATACAAAGAAACTACTCTGTGAGTAAACTCTTTTCCCGAACGATTTTTTAAATTATTTTTTCACCACAAAAATGCATGAGACTTGTAGTTTTCAGAAATGTTTTCATTTTTGATGAGACGCTTAATGAAAGTGGTTTAATCGCCAGCAAACGAAAACCCGCGATTTCGCGTAAATCCCGGGCTTGGCCCGTATAGTCGAATGTATACAAAGAAAGTACCCTGTGAGTAAACTCATTTCCAAAACGATTTTTTAAATTATCTTTTCACCACTAAAACGCATGAGACTTGTAGTTTTCAAAAATGTTTTCATTTTTGATAAGACGCTGAATAAAAGAAGTTTAATCGCCGGCAAACGAAAACCCGCCATTTCCCGCAAATCCCGGACTCGGCCAGTATAGTCAAAAGTATACAAAGAAATTACCCAGGGAGTAAACTTATTTCCCGAACATTTTTTTAAATTATTTTTTCACCACTAAAACGCATGAGACTTGTAGTTTTCAAAAATGTTTTCATTTTTGATGAGACGCTGAATAAAAGCAGTTTAATCCCCGGCAAACGAAAACCTGCGATTTCCCGTAAATCCCGGACTCGGCCCGAATAGTCAAAAGTATACAAAGAAAGAACCCAGGGAGTAAACTCATTTCCCAAACGATTTTTTAAATTATTATTTCACCACTAAAACGCATGAGACTTGTAGTTTTCAAAAATGTTTTCATTTTTGATGAGAAGCTTAATGAAAGAGGTTTAATCGGCGGCAAACGAAATCCCGCGTTTTCCCGTAAATCCGGGGCTTAGCCCGTATAGTCGAATGTATACAAAGAAAGTACCCAGGGAGTAAACTCATTTTCCGAACGATTTTTTAAATTTTCTTTTCACCACTAAAACGCATGAGACTTGTAGTTTTCAAAAATGTTTTCATTTTTGATGAGACGCTGAATAAAAGCAGTTTAATCCCCGGCAAACGAAAACCTGCGATTTCCCGTAAATTCCGGACTCGGCCCGAATAGTCAAAAGTATACAAAGAAAGAACCCAGGGAGTAAACTCATTTCCCAAACGATTTTTTAAATTATTATTTCACCACTAAAGCCCATGAGACATGTAGTTTTTAAAAATGTTTTCATTTTTGATGAGACGCTGAATAAGAGAAGTTTAATCGCCGGCAAACGAAAACCCGCGATTTCTCGTAAATCCCGGACTCGGCCCGTATAGTCAAAAGCATACAAGGAAAGTACCCAGTAGTTTTCAGAAATGTTTTCATTTTTGATGAGACGCTTAATGAAAGTGGTTTAATCGCCGGCAAACGAAAACCCGCGATTTCCCGTAAATCCCGGGCTTGGCCCGTATAGTCGAATGTATACAAAGAAAGTACCCTAAGTTTACTCCCTGGGTACTTTCTTTGTATACTTTTGACTATACGGGCCGAGTCCGGGATTTACGGGAAATCGCAGGTTTTCGTTCGCCGGCGATTAAACTGCTTTTATTCAGCGTCTCATCAAAAATGAAAACATTTTTGAAAACTACAAGTATCATGCGTTTTATTGGTGAAAAAATAATTTAAATAATCGTTCGGCAAATGAGTTTACTCCCTGGGTACTTTCTTTGTATACTTTTGATTATACGGACTGAGTCCGGGGTTTACGGGAAATGGCGGGTTTTCGTTTGCCGGCGATTAAACCACTTTCATTAAGCGTCTCATCAAAAATGAAAACATTTCTGAAAACTACAAGTTGAGGCTTGGCCCGTATAGTCGAATGTACACAAAGAAAGTACCCTGTGAGTAAACTCATTTCCGAATCGATTTTTTCAATTATCTTTTCACCACTAAAACGCATGAGACTTGCAGTTTTCAAAAATGTTTTCATTTTTGATGAGAAGCTTAATGAAAGAGGTTTAATCGGCGGCAAACGAAATCCCGCGTTTTCCCGTAAATCCGGGGCTTAGCCCGTATAGTCGAATGTATACAAAGAAAGTACCCAGGGAGTAAACTCATTTTCCGAACGATTTTTTAAATTTTCTTTTCACCACTAAAACGCATGAGACTTGTAGTTTTCAAAAATGTTTTCATTTTTGATGAGACGCTGAATAAAAGCAGTTTAATCCCCGGCAAACGAAAACCTGCGATTTCCCGTAAATTCCGGACTCGGCCCGAATAGTCAAAAGTATACAAAGAAAGAACCCAGGGAGTAAACTCATTTCCCAAACGATTTTTTAAATTATTATTTCACCACTAAAGCCCATGAGACATGTAGTTTTTAAAAATGTTTTCATTTTTGATGAGACGCTGAATAAGAGAAGTTTAATCGCCGGCAAACGAAAACCCGCGATTTCTCGTAAATCCCGGACTCGGCCCGTATAGTCAAAAGCATACAAGGAAAGTACCCAGTGAGTAAACTCATTTCCCGAACGAATTTTTAAATTATTTTTTCACCACTAAAACGCATGAGACTTGTAGTTTTCAGAAATGTTTTCATTTTTGATGAGACGCTTAATGAAAGTGGTTTAATCGCCGGCAAACGAAAACCCGCGATTTCCCGTAAATCCCGGGCTTGGCCCGTATAGTCGAATGTATACAAAGAAAGTACCCTAAGTTTACTCCCTGGGTACTTTCTTTGTATACTTTTTACTATACGGGCCGAGTCCGGGATTTACGGGAAATCGCAGGTTTTCGTTCGCCGGCGATTAAACTGCTTTTATTCAGCGTCTCATCAAAAATGAAAACATTTTTGAAAACTACAAGTATCATGCGTTTTATTGGTGAAAAAATAATTTAAATAATCGTTCGGCAAATGAGTTTACTCCCTGGGTACTTTCTTTGTATACTTTTGATTATACGGACTGAGTCCGGGGTTTACGGGAAATGGCGGGTTTTCGTTTGCCGGCGATTAAACTTCTTTTATTCAGCGTCTCATCAAAAATGAAAATATTTTTGAAAACTACAAGTCTCATGCGTTTTAATGGTAAAAAGATAATTTAAAAAATCTTTTTGGAAATGAGTTTACTCACAGGGTACTTTCTTTGTATACATTCGACTATACGCGTCAAGCCCGGGATTTACGGGAAATCGCGGGTTTTCGTTAGCCGGCGATTAAACCACTTTCATTAAGCGTCTCATCAAAAATGAAAACATTTCTGAAAACTACAAGTTGAGGCTTGGCCCGTATAGTCGAATGTACACAAAGAAAGTACCCTGTGAGTAAACTCATTTCCGAATCGATTTTTTCAATTATCTTTTCACCACTAAAACGCATGAGACTTGCAGTTTTCAAAAATGTTTTCATTTTTGATGAGACGCTTAATAAAAGAGGTTTAATCGCCGGCAAACGGAATCCCGCCATTTCCCGTAAATCCCGGGCTTGGCCCGTACAGTCGAATGTATACAAAGAAAGTACCCAGGGATTAAACTCATTTTCCGAACGATTTTTTAAATTATTTTTAACCACTAAAACGCATGAGACTTGTAGTTTTCAAAAATGTTTTCATTTTTGATGAGACGCTGAATGAAAGAAGTTTAATCGCCGGCAAACGAAAACCTGCGATTTCCCGTAAATCCCGGACTCGGCCCGTATAGTCAAAAGTATACAAAGAAATTACCCAGGGAGTAAACTAATTTCCCAAACGATTTTTTAAATTATTATTTCACCACTAAAGCCCATGAGACTTGTAGTTTTTAAAAATGTTTTCATTTTTGATGAGACGCTGAATAAAAGAAGTTTAATCGCCGGCAAACGAAAACCCGCGATTTTCCGTAAATCCCGGACTCGGCCCGTATAGTCAAAAGTATACAAAGAAAGTACCCAGGGAGTAAACTCATTTCCCGAACGATTTTTTAAATTATTTTTTCACCACTAAAACGCATAAGACTTGTAGTTTTCAGAAATGTTTTCATTTTTGATGAGACGCTTAATGAAAGTGGTTTAATCGCCGGCAAACGAAAACCCGCGATTTCCCGTAAACCCCGGGCTTGGCCCGTATAGTCGAATGTATACAAAGAAAGTACCCAGGAAGTAAACTCATTTCCAAAACGATTTTTTAAATTATCTTTTCACTACTAAAACGCATAAGACTTGTAGTTTTCAAAAATGTTTTCTTTTTTGATGAGACGCTGAATAAAAGAAGTTTAATCGCCGGCAAACAAAAACCCGCCATTTCCCGTAAACCCCGGACTCGGTCCATATAATCAAAAGTATACAAAGAAAGTACCCAGGGAGTAAACTCATTTCCCAAACAATTTTTTAAATTATTTTTTCACCACTAAAACGCATGAGACTTGTAGTTTTCAAAAATGTTTTCATTTTTGATGAGACGCTGAATGAAAGAAGTTTAATCGCCGGCAGACGAAAACCTGCGATTTCCCGTAAATCCCGGACTCGGCCCGTATAGTAAAGAAAGTACCCGGGATGTAAACTCATTTCCCGAACGATTTTTTAAATTATTATTTCACCACTAAAACCCATGAGACTTATAGTTTTTAAAAATGTTTTCATTTTTGATGGGACGCTTAATGAAAGAGGTTTAATCGCCGGCAAACGAAATCCCGCGTTTCCCCGTAAATCCGGGGCTTGGCCCGTATAGTCGAATGTATACAAAGAAAGTACCCAGGGAGTAAACTCATTTCCCGAACGATTTTTTAAATTTTTTTTTCACCACTAAAACGCATGAGACTTGTAGTTTTCAAGAATGTTTTCATTTTTGATGAGACGCTTAATGAAAGAGGTTTAATCGCCGGAAAAGGAAAACCCGCGATTTCCCGTAAATCCCGGCTTGGCCGGAATAGTCGAATGTATACAAAGAAAGTACCCTGTGAGTAAACTCATTTCCAGAACGATTTTTCAAATTATTTTTTCACCACTAAAACGCATAAGACTTGTAGTTTTTAAAAATATTTTCATTTTTGATGAAACGCTGAATAAAAGAAGTTTAATCGCCGGCAAACGAAAACCCGCGATTTCCCGTAAATCCCGGCTGGTTCCGTATAGTCAAAAGTATACAAAGAAAGTACCCAGGGAGTAAACTCATTTGCCGAACGATTTTTTAAATTATTTTTTCACCACTAAAACGCATGAGACTTGTAGTTTTCAAAAATGTTTTCATTTTTGATGAGACGCTTAATGAAAGAGGTTTAATCGCCGGCAAACGAAATCCCGCGATTTCCCGTAAATCCCGGGCTTGGCCCGTATAGTCGAATGTATACAAAGAAAGTACCTAGGGAGTAAACTCATTTCCCGAACGATTTTTTAATTTTTTTTTCACCACTAAAACACATGAGACTTGTAGTTTTCAAAAATGTTTTCATTTTTGATGAGACGGTTAATGAAAGAAGTTTAATCGCCGGCAAACGAAAACCCGCGATTTCCCGTAAATCCCGGGCTTGGCCCGTATAGTCGAATTTATACAAAGAAACTACTCTGTGAGTAAACTCATTTCCCGAACGATTTTTTAAATTATTTTTTCACCACAAAAACGCATGAGACTTGTAGTTTTCAGAAATGTTTTCATTTTTGATGAGACGCTTAATGAAAGTGGTTTAATCGCCAGCAAACGAAAACCCGCGATTTTCCGTAAATCCCGGGCTTGGCCCGTATAGTCGAATGTATACAAAGAAAGTACCCTGTGAGTAAACTCATTTCCAAAACGATTTTTTAAATTATCTTTTCACCACTAAAACGCATGAGACTTGTAGTTTTCAAAAATGTTTTCATTTTTGATGAGACGCTGAATAAAAGAAGTTTAATCGCCGGCAAACGAAAACCCGCCATTTCCCGTAAATCCCGGACTCGGCCCGTATAGTCAAAAGTATACAAAGAAAGTACCCAGAGAGTAAACTCATTTCCCGAACAATTTTTTAAATTATTTTTTCACCACTAAAACGCATGACACTTGTAGTTTTCAAAAATGTTTTCAATTTTGATGAGACGCTGAATAAAAGCAGTTTAATCCCCGGCAAACGAAAACCTGCGATTTCCCGTAAATCCCGGACTCGGCCCGAATAGTCAAAAGTACACAAAGAAAGAACCCAGGGAGTAAACTAATTTCCCAAACGATTTTTTAAATTATTATTTCACCACTAAAACGCATGAGACTTGTAGTTTTCAAAAATGTTTTCATTTTTGATGAGACGCTTAATGAAAGAGGTTTAATCGGCGGCAAACGAAATCCCGCGTTTTCCCGTAAATCCGGGGCTTAGCCCGTATAGTCGAATGTATACAAAGAAAGTACCCAGGGAGTAAACTCATTTTCCGAACGATTTTTTAAATTTTCTTTTCACCACTAAAACGCATGAGACTTGTAGTTTTCAAAAATGTTTTCATTTTTGATGAGACGCTGAATAAAAGCAGTTTAATCCCCGGCAAACGAAAACCTGCGATTTCCCGTAAATCCCGGACTCGGCCCGAATAGTCAAAAGTATACAAAGAAAGAACCCAGGGAGTAAACTCATTTCCCAAACGATTTTTTAAATTATTATTTCACCACTAAAGCTCATGAGACATGTAGTTTTTAAAAATGTTTTCATTTTTGATGAGACGCTGAATGAAGGAGGTTTAATCGCCGGCAAACGAAATCCCGCGTTTTCCCGTAAATCCGGGGCTTGGCCCGTATAGTCGAATGTATACAAAGAAAGTACCCTGTAAGTAAACTCATTTCCCGAACGATTTTTCAAATTATTATTTCACCACTAAAACGCATGAGACTTGTAGTTTTCAAAAATGTTTTCATTTTTGATGAGACGCTGAATAAAAGAAGTTTAATCGCCGGCAAACGAAAACCCGCGATTTCCCGTAAATCCCGGCTGGGTCCGTATAGTCAAAAGTATACAAAGAAAGTACCCAGGGAGTAAACTCATTTGCCGAACGATTTTTTAAATTATTTTTTCACCACTAAAACGCATGAGACTTGTAGTTTTCAAAAATGTTTTCATTTTTGATGAGACGCTTAATGAAAGAGGTTTAATCGCCGGCAAACGAAATCCCGCGATTTTCCGAAATCCCGGGCTTGGCCCGTATAGTCGAATGTATACAAAGAAAGTACCTAGGGAGTAAACTCATTTCCCGAACGATTTTTTAATTTTTTTTTTCACCACTAAAACGCATGAGACTTGTAGTTTTCAAAAATGTTTTCATTTTTGATGAGACGGTTAATGAAAGAAGTTTAATCGCCGGCAAACGAAAACCCGCGATTTCCCGTAAATCCCGGGCTTGGCCCGTATAGTCGAATGTATACAAAGAAACTACTCTGTGAGTAAACTCATTTCCCGAACGATTTTTTAAATTATTTTTTCACCACAAAAACGCATGAGACTTGTAGTTTTCAAAAATGTTTTCATTTTTGATGAGACGCTGAATAAAAGAAGTTTAATCGCCGGCAAACGAAAACCCGCCATTTCCCGTAAATCCCGGACTCGGCCCGTATAGTCAAAAGTATACAAAGAAAGTACCCAGGGAGTAAACTCATTTCCCGAACAATTTTTTAAATTATTTTTTCACCACTAAAACGCATGAGACTTGTAGTTTTGAAAAATGTTTTCAATTTTGATGAGACGCTGAATAAAAGCAGTTTAATCCCCGGCAAACGAAAACCTGCGATTTCCCGTAAATCCCGGACTCGGCCCGAATAATCAAAAGTACACAAAGAAAGAACCCAGGGAGTAAACTAATTTCCCAAACGATTTTTTAAATTATTATTTCACCACTAAAACGCATGAGACTTGTAGTTTTCAAAAATGTCTTCATTTTTGATGAGACGCCTAATGAAAGAGGTTTAATCGTCGGCAAACGAAATCCCGCGTTTTCCCGTAAATCCGGGGCTTAGCCCGTATAGTCGAATGTATACAAAGAAAGTACCCAGGGAGTAAACTCATTTTCCGAACGATTTTTTAAATTTTCTTTTCACCACTAAAACGCATGAGACTTGTAGTTTTCAAAAATGTTTTCATTTTTGATGAGACGCTGAATAAAAGCAGTTTAATCCCCGGCAAACGAAAACCTGCGATTTCCCGTAAATCCCGGACTCGGCCCGAATAGTCAAAAGTATACAAAGAAAGAACCCAGGGAGTAAACTCATTTCCCAAACGATTTTTTAAATTATTATTTCACCACTAAAGCCCATGAGACATGTAGTTTTTAAAAATGTTTTCATTTTTGATGAGACGCTGAATAAAAGAAGTTTAATCGCCGGCAAACGAAAACCCGCGATTTCCCGTAAATCCCGGACTCGGCCCGTATAGTCAAAAGCATACAAGGAAAGTACCCAGTGAGTAAACTCATTTCCCGAACGAATTTTTAAATTATTTTTTCACCACTAAAACGCATGAGACTTGTAGTTTTTAGAAATGTTTTCATTTTTGATGAGACGCTTAATGAAAGTGGTTTAATCGCCGGCAAACGAAAACCCGCGATTTCCCGTAAATCCCGGGCTTGGCCCGTATAGTCGAATGTATACAAAGAAAGAACCCAGGGAGTAAACTAATTTCCCAAACGATTTTTTAAATTATTATTTTACCACTAAAGCCCATGAGACTTGTAGTTTTTAAAAATGTTTTCATTTTTGATGAGACGCTGAATAAAAGAAGTTTAAACGCCGGCAAAAGAAAACCCGCGACTTTCCGTAAATCCCGGACTCGGCCCGTATAGTTAAAAGTATACAAAGAAAGTACCCAGGGAGTAAACTCATTTCCCGAACGATTTTTTAAAATATTTTTTCACCACTAAAACGCATGAGACTTGTAGTTTTTAAAAATGTTTTCATTTTTGATGAGACTCTGAATAAAAGAAGTTTAATCGCCGGCAAACGAAAATCTGCGATTTCCCGTAAATCCCGGACTCGGCCCGTATAGTAATGAAAGTACCCGGGATGTAAACTCATTTCCCGAACGATTTTTTAAATTATTATTTCACCACTAAAGCCCATGAGACTTATAGTTTTTAAAAATGTTTTCATTTTTGATGAGACGCTGAATAAAAGAAGTTTAATCGCCGGCAAACAAAAACCCGCCATTTCCCGTAAACGCCGGACTCGGCCCGTATAGTCAAAAGTATACAAAGAAAGTACCCAGGGAGTAAACTCATTTTCCGAACAATTTTTTAAATTATTTTTTCACCACTACAACGCATGAGACTTGTAGTTTTCAAAAATGTTTTCATTTTTGATGAGACGCTGAATAAAAGAAGTTTAATCGCCCTCAAACGAAAATCCGCGATTTCCCGTAAATCCCGGACTCGGCCCGTATAGTCCAAAGTATACAAAGAAAGTACCCAGGGAATAAACTCATTTCCCGAACGATTTTTTAAATTATTTTTTCACCACTAAAACGCATGAGACTTGTAGTTTTCAAAAATGTTTTCATTTTTGATGAGACGCTTAATGAAAGAGGTTTAATCGCCGGCAAACGAAATCCCGCGATTTCCCGTAAATCCCGGGCTTGGCCCGTATAGTCGAATGTATACAAAGAAAGTACCTAGGGAGTAAACTCATTTCCCGAACGATTTTTTAATTTTTTTTTTCAGCACTAAAACGCATGAGACTTGTAGTTTTCAAAAATGTTTTCATTTTTGATGAGACGGTTAATGAAAGAAGTTTAATCGCCGGCAAACGAAAACCCGCGATTTCCCGTAAATCCCGGGCTTGGCCCGTATAGTCGAATGTATACAAAGAAACTACTCTGTGAGTAAACTCATTTCCCGAACGATTTTTTAAACTATTTTTTCACCACAAAAACGCATGAGACTTGTAGTTTTCATAAATGTTTTCATTTTTGATGAGACGCTGAATAAAAGAAGTTTAATCGCCGGCAAACGAAAACCTGCGATTTCCCGTAAATCCCGGACTCGGCCCGTATAGTAATGAAAGTACCCGGGATGTAAACTCATTTCCCGAACGATATTTTAAATTATTATTTCACCACTAATGCCCATGAGACTTGTAGTTTTTAAAAATGTTTTTATTTTTGATGAGACGCTGAATAAAAGAAGTTTAAACGCCGGCAAAAGAAAAACCCGCGACTTCCCGTAAATCCCGGACTCGGCCCGTATAGTTAAAAGTATACAAAGAAAGTACTCAGGGAGTAAACTCATTTCCCGAACGATTTTTTAAAATATTTTTTCACCACTAATGCCCATGAGACTTGTAGTTTTTAAAAATGTTTTCATTTTTGATGAGACGCTGAATAAAAGAAGTTTAAACGCCGGCAAAAGAAAACCCGCGACTTCCCGTAAATCCCGGACTCGGCCCGTATAGTAATGAAAGTACCCGGGATGTAAACTCATTTCCCGAACGATATTTTAAATTATTATTTCACCACTAATGCCCATGAGACTTGTAGTTTTTAAAAATGTTTTCATTTTTGATGAGACGCTGAATAAAAGAAGTTTAAACGCCGGCAAAAGAAAACCCGCGACTTCCCGTAAATCCCGGACTCGGCCCGTATAGTTAAAAGTATACAAAGAAAGTACCCAGGGTGTAAACTCATTTCCCGAACGATTTTTTCAATTATTATTTCACCACTAATGCCCATGAGACTTGTAGTTTTTAAAAATGTTTTCATTTTTGATGAGACGCTGAATAAAAGAAGTTTAAACGCCCGCAAAAGAAAACCCGCGACTTCCCGTAAATCCCGGACTCGGCCCGTATAGTTAAAAGTATACAAAGAAAGTACCCAGGGAGTAAACTCATTTCCCGAACGATTTTTTAAAATATTTTTTCACCACTAAAACGCATGAGACTTGTAGTTTTCAAAAATGTTTTCATTTTTGATGAGACGCTTAATGAAAGAGGTTTAATCGCCGGCAAACGAAATCCCGCGATTTCCCGTAAATCCCGGGCTTGGCCCGTATAGTCGAATGTATACAAAGAAAGTACCTAGGGAGTAAACTCATTTCCCGAACGATTTTTTATTTTTTTTTTTCACCACTAAAACGCATGAGACTTGTAGTTTTCAAAAATGTTTTCATTTTTGATGAGACGGTTAATGAAAGAAGTTTAATCGCCGGCAAACGAAAACCCGCGATTTCCCGTAAATCCCGGGCTTGGCCCGTATAGTCGAATGTATACAAAGACACTGCTCTGTGAGTAAACTCTTTTCCCGAACGATTTTTTAAATTATTTTTTCACCACAAAAACGCATGAGACTTGTAGTTTTCAGAAATGTTTTCATTTTTGATGAGACGCTTAATGAAAGTGGTTTAATCGCCAGCAAACGAAAACCCGCGATTTCGCGTAAATCCCGGGCTTGGCCCGTATAGTCGAATGTATACAAAGAAAGTACCCTGTGAGTAAACTCATTTCCAAAACGATTTTTTAAATTATCTTTTCACCACTAAAACGCATGAGACTTGTAGTTTTCAAGAATGTTTTCATTTTTGATGAGACGCTGAATAAAAGAAGTTTAATCGCCGGCAAACGAAAACCCGCCATTTCCCGCAAATCCCGGACTCGGCCAGTATAGTCAAAAGTATACAAAGAAAGTACCCAGGGAGTAAACTTATTTCCCGAACATTTTTTTAAATTATTTTTTCACCACTAAAACGCATGAGACTTGTAGTTTTCAAAAATGTTTTCATTTTTGATGAGACGCTGAATAAAAGCAGTTTAATCCCCGGCAAACGAAAACCTGCGATTTCCCGTAAATCCCGGACTCGGCCCGAATAGTCAAAAGTATACAAAGAAAGAACCCAGGGAGTAAACTCATTTCCCAAACGATTTTTTAAATTATTATTTCACCACTAAAACGCATGAGACTTGTAGTTTTCAAAAATGTTTTCATTTTTGATGAGAAGCTTAATGAAAGAGGTTTAATCGGCGGCAAACGAAATCCCGCGTTTTCCCGTAAATCCGGGGCTTAGCCCGTATAGTCGAATGTATACAAAGAAAGTACCCAGGGAGTAAACTCATTTTCCGAACGATTTTTTAAATTTTCTTTTCACCACTAAAACGCATGAGACTTGTAGTTTTCAAAAATGTTTTCATTTTTGATGAGACGCTGAATAAAAGCAGTTTAATCCCCGGCAAACGAAAACCTGCGATTTCCCGTAAATTCCGGACTCGGCCCGAATAGTCAAAAGTATACAAAAAAAGAACCCAGGGAGTAAACTCATTTCCCAAACGATTTTTTAAATTATTATTTCACCACTAAAGCCCATGAGACATGTAGTTTTTAAAAATGTTTTCATTTTTGATGAGACGCTGAATAAGAGAAGTTTAATCGCCGGCAAACGAAAACCCGCGATTTCTCGTAAATCCCGGACTCGGCCCGTATAGTCAAAAGCATACAAGGAAAGTACCCAGTGAGTAAACTCATTTCCCGAACGAATTTTTAAATTATTTTTTCACCACTAAAACGCATGAGACTTGTAGTTTTCAGAAATGTTTTCATTTTTGATGAGACGCTTAATGAAAGTGGTTTAATCGCCGGCAAACGAAAACCCGCGATTTCCCGTAAATCCCGGGCTTGGCCCGTATAGTCGAATGTATACAAAGAAAGTACCCTAAGTTTACTCCCTGGGTACTTTCTTTGTATACTTTTGACTATACGGGCCGAGTCCGGGATTTACGGGAAATCGCAGGTTTTCGTTCGCCGGCGATTAAACTGCTTTTATTCAGCGTCTCATCAAAAATGAAAACATTTTTGAAAACTACAAGTATCATGCGTTTTATTGGTGAAAAAATAATTTAAATAATCGTTCGGCAAATGAGTTTACTCCCTGGGTACTTTCTTTGTATACTTTTGATTATACGGACTGAGTCCGGGGTTTACGGGAAATGGCGGGTTTTCGTTTGCCGGCGATTAAACTTCTTTTATTCAGCGTCTCATCAAAAATGAAAATATTTTTGAAAACTACAAGTCTCATGCGTTTTAATGGTGAAAAGATAATTTAAAAAATCTTTTTGGAAATGAGTTTACTCACAGGGTACTTTCTTTGTATACATTCGACTATACGCGTCAAGCCCGGGATTTACGGGAAATCGCGGGTTTTCGTTAGCCGGCGATTAAACCACTTTCATTAAGCGTCTCATCAAAAATGAAAACATTTCTGAAAACTACAAGTTGAGGCTTGGCCCGTATAGTCGAATGTACACAAAGAAAGTACCCTGTGAGTAAACTCATTTCCGAATCGATTTTTTCAATTATCTTTTCACCACTAAAACGCATGAGACTTGCAGTTTTCAAAAATGTTTTCATTTTTGATGAGACGCTTAATAAAAGAGGTTTAATCGCCGGCAAACGGAATCCCGCCATTTCCCGTAAATCCCGGGCTTGGCCCGTACAGTCGAATGTATACAAAGAAAGTACCCAGGGAGTAAACTCATTTTCCGAACGATTTTTTAAATTATTTTTAACCACTAAAACGCATGAGACTTGTAGTTTTCAAAAATGTTTTCATTTTTGATGAGACGCTGAATGAAAGAAGTTTAATCGCCGGCAAACGAAAACCTGCGATTTCCCGTAAATCCCGGACTCGGCCCGTTTTGTCAAAAGTATACAAAGAAATTACCCAGGGAGTAAACTAATTTCCCAAACGATTTTTTAAATTATTATTTCACCACTAAAGCCCATGAGACTTGTAGTTTTTAAAAATGTTTTCATTTTTGATGAGACGCTGAATAAAAGAAGTTTAATCGCCGGCAAACGAAAACCCGCGATTTTCCGTAAATCCCGGACTCGGCCCGTATAGTCAAAAGTATACAAAGAAAGTACCCAGGGAGTAAACTCATTTCCAAAACGATTTTTTAAATTATCTTTTCACCACTAAAACGCATGAGACTTGTAGTTTTCAAGAATGTTTTCATTTTTGATGAGACGCTGAATAAAAGAAGTTTAATCGCCGGCAAACGAAAACCCGCCATTTCCCGCAAATCCCGGACTCGGCCAGTATAGTCAAAAGTATACAAAGAAAGTACCCAGGGAGTAAACTTATTTCCCGAACATTTTTTTAAATTATTTTTTCACCACTAAAACGCATGAGACTTGTAGTTTTCAAAAATGTTTTCATTTTTGATGAGACGCTGAATAAAAGCAGTTTAATCCCCGGCAAACGAAAACCTGCGATTTCCCGTAAATCCCGGACTCGGCCCGAATAGTCAAAAGTATACAAAGAAAGAACCCAGGGAGTAAACTCATTTCCCAAACGATTTTTTAAATTATTATTTCACCACTAAAACGCATGAGACTTGTAGTTTTCAAAAATGTTTTCATTTTTGATGAGAAGCTTAATGAAAGAGGTTTAATCGGCGGCAAACGAAATCCCGCGTTTTCCCGTAAATCCGGGGCTTAGCCCGTATAGTCGAATGTATACAAAGAAAGTACCCAGGGAGTAAACTCATTTTCCGAACGATTTTTTAAATTTTCTTTTCACCACTAAAACGCATGAGACTTGTAGTTTTCAAAAATGTTTTCATTTTTGATGAGACGCTGAATAAAAGCAGTTTAATCCCCGGCAAACGAAAACCTGCGATTTCCCGTAAATTCCGGACTCGGCCCGAATAGTCAAAAGTATACAAAAAAAGAACCCAGGGAGTAAACTCATTTCCCAAACGATTTTTTAAATTATTATTTCACCACTAAAGCCCATGAGACATGTAGTTTTTAAAAATGTTTTCATTTTTGATGAGACGCTGAATAAGAGAAGTTTAATCGCCGGCAAACGAAAACCCGCGATTTCTCGTAAATCCCGGACTCGGCCCGTATAGTCAAAAGCATACAAGGAAAGTACCCAGTGAGTAAACTCATTTCCCGAACGAATTTTTAAATTATTTTTTCACCACTAAAACGCATGAGACTTGTAGTTTTCAGAAATGTTTTCATTTTTGATGAGACGCTTAATGAAAGTGGTTTAATCGCCGGCAAACGAAAACCCGCGATTTCCCGTAAATCCCGGGCTTGGCCCGTATAGTCGAATGTATACAAAGAAAGTACCCTAAGTTTACTCCCTGGGTACTTTCTTTGTATACTTTTGACTATACGGGCCGAGTCCGGGATTTACGGGAAATCGCAGGTTTTCGTTCGCCGGCGATTAAACTGCTTTTATTCAGCGTCTCATCAAAAATGAAAACATTTTTGAAAACTACAAGTATCATGCGTTTTATTGGTGAAAAAATAATTTAAATAATCGTTCGGCAAATGAGTTTACTCCCTGGGTACTTTCTTTGTATACTTTTGATTATACGGACTGAGTCCGGGGTTTACGGGAAATGGCGGGTTTTCGTTTGCCGGCGATTAAACTTCTTTTATTCAGCGTCTCATCAAAAATGAAAATATTTTTGAAAACTACAAGTCTCATGCGTTTTAATGGTGAAAAGATAATTTAAAAAATCTTTTTGGAAATGAGTTTACTCACAGGGTACTTTCTTTGTATACATTCGACTATACGCGTCAAGCCCGGGATTTACGGGAAATCGCGGGTTTTCGTTAGCCGGCGATTAAACCACTTTCATTAAGCGTCTCATCAAAAATGAAAACATTTCTGAAAACTACAAGTTGAGGCTTGGCCCGTATAGTCGAATGTACACAAAGAAAGTACCCTGTGAGTAAACTCATTTCCGAATCGATTTTTTCAATTATCTTTTCACCACTAAAACGCATGAGACTTGCAGTTTTCAAAAATGTTTTCATTTTTGATGAGACGCTTAATAAAAGAGGTTTAATCGCCGGCAAACGGAATCCCGCCATTTCCCGTAAATCCCGGGCTTGGCCCGTACAGTCGAATGTATACAAAGAAAGTACCCAGGGAGTAAACTCATTTTCCGAACGATTTTTTAAATTATTTTTAACCACTAAAACGCATGAGACTTGTAGTTTTCAAAAATGTTTTCATTTTTGATGAGACGCTGAATGAAAGAAGTTTAATCGCCGCAAACGAAAACCTGCGATTTCCCGTAAATCCCGGACTCGGCCCGTATAGTCAAAAGTATACAAAGAAATTACCCAGGGAGTAAACTAATTTCCCAAACGATTTTTTAAATTATTATTTCACCACTAAAGCCCATGAGACTTGTAGTTTTTAAAAATGTTTTCATTTTTGATGAGACGCTGAATAAAAGAAGTTTAATCGCCGGCAAACGAAAACCCGCGATTTTCCGTAAATCCCGGACTCGGCCCGTATAGTCAAAAGTATACAAAGAAAGTACCCAGGGAGTAAACTCATTTCCCGAACGATTTTTTAAATTATTTTTTCACCACTAAAACGCATAAGACTTGTAGTTTTCAGAAATGTTTTCATTTTTGATGAGACGCTTAATGAAAGTGGTTTAATCGCCGGCAAACGAAAACCCGCGATTTCCCGTAAACCCCGGGCTTGGCCCGTATAGTCGAATGTATACAAAGAAAGTACCCAGGAAGTAAACTCATTTCCAAAACGATTTTTTAAATTATCTTTTCACTACTAAAACGCATAAGACTTGTAGTTTTCAAAAATGTTTTCTTTTTTGATGAGACGCTGAATAAAAGAAGTTTAATCGCCGGCAAACAAAAACCCGCCATTTCCCGTAAACCCCGGACTCGGTCCGTATAATCAAAAGTATACAAAGAAAGTACCCAGGGAGTAAACTCATTTCCCAAACAATTTTTTAAATTATTTTTTCACCACTAAAACGCATGAGACTTGTAGTTTTCAAAAATGTTTTCATTTTTGATGAGACGCTGAATGAAAGAAGTTTAATCGCCGGCAGACGAAAACCTGCGATTTCCCGTAAATCCCGGACTCGGCCCGTATAGTAAAGAAAGTACCCGGGATGTAAACTCATTTCCCGAACGATTTTTTAAATTATTATTTCACCACTAAAACCCATGAGACTTATAGTTTTTAAAAATGTTTTCATTTTTGATGGGACGCTTAATGAAAGAGGTTTAATCGCCGGCAAACGAAATCCCGCGTTTTCCCGTAAATCCGGGGCTTGGCCCGTATAGTCGAATGTATACAAAGAAAGTACCCAGGGAGTAAACTCATTTCCCGAACGATTTTTTAAATTTTTTTTTCACCACTAAAACGCATGAGACTTGTAGTTTTCAAGAATGTTTTCATTTTTGATGAGACGCTTAATGAAAGAGGTTTAATCGCCGGAAAAGGAAAACCCGCGATTTCCCGTAAATCCCGGCTTGGCCCGTATAGTCGAATGTATACAAAGAAAGTACCCTGTGAGTAAACTCATTTCCAGAACGATTTTTCAAATTATTTTTTCACCACTAAAACGCATAAGACTTGTAGTTTTTAAAAATATTTTCATTTTTGATGAAACGCTGAATAAAAGAAGTTTAATCGCCGGCAAACGAAAACCCGCGATTTCCCGTAAATCCCGGCTGGTTCCGTATAGTCAAAAGTATACAAAGAAAGTACCCAGGGAGTAAACTCATTTGCCGAACGATTTTTTAAATTATTTTTTCACCACTAAAACGCATGAGACTTGTAGTTTTCAAAAATGTTTTCATTTTTGATGAGACGCTTAATGAAAGAGGTTTAATCGCCGGCAAACGAAATCCCGCGATTTCCCGTAAATCCCGGGCTTGGCCCGTATAGTCGAATGTATACAAAGAAAGTACCTAGGGAGTAAACTCATTTCCCGAACGATTTTTTAATTTTTTTTTCACCACTAAAACACATGAGACTTGTAGTTTTCAAAAATGTTTTCATTTTTGATGAGACGGTTAATGAAAGAAGTTTAATCGCCGGCAAACGAAAACCCGCGATTTCCCGTAAATCCCGGGCTTGGCCCGTATAGTCGAATTTATACAAAGAAACTACTCTGTGAGTAAACTCATTTCCCGAACGATTTTTTAAATTATTTTTTCACCACAAAAACGCATGAGACTTGTAGTTTTCAGAAATGTTTTCATTTTTGATGAGACGCTTAATGAAAGTGGTTTAATCGCCAGCAAACGAAAACCCGCGATTTCCCGTAAATCCCGGGCTTGGCCCGTATAGTCGAATGTATACAAAGAAAGTACCCTGTGAGTAAACTCATTTCCAAAACGATTTTTTAAATTATCTTTTCACCACTAAAACGCATGAGACTTGTAGTTTTCAAAAATGTTTTCATTTTTGATGAGACGCTGAATAAAAGAAGTTTAATCGCCGGCAAACGAAAACCCGCCATTTCCCGTAAATCCCGGACTCGGCCCGTATAGTCAAAAGTATACAAAGAAAGTACCCAGGGAGTAAACTCATTTCCCGAACAATTTTTTAAATTATTTTTTCACCACTAAAACGCATGACACTTGTAGTTTTCAAAAATGTTTTCAATTTTGATGAGACGCTGAATAAAAGCAGTTTAATCCCCGGCAAACGAAATCCCGCGATTTCCCGTAAATCCCGGGCTTGGCCCGTATAGTCGAATGTATACAAAGAAAGTACCTAGGGAGTAAACTCATTTCCCGAACGATTTTTTAATTTTTTTTTCACCACTAAAACACATGAGACTTGTAGTTTTCAAAAATGTTTTCATTTTTGATGAGACGGTTAATGAAAGAAGTTTAATCGCCGGCAAACGAAAACCCGCGATTTCCCGTAAATCCCGGGCTTGGCCCGTATAGTCGAATTTATACAAAGAAACTACTCTGTGAGTAAACTCATTTCCCGAACGATTTTTTAAATTATTTTTTCACCACAAAAACGCATGAGACTTGTAGTTTTCAGAAATGTTTTCATTTTTGATGAGACGCTTAATGAAAGTGGTTTAATCGCCAGCAAACGAAAACCCGCGATTTCCCGTAAATCCCGGGCTTGGCCCGTATAGTCGAATGTATACAAAGAAAGTACCCTGTGAGTAAACTCATTTCCAAAACGATTTTATAAATTATCTTTTCACCACTAAAACGCATGAGACTTGTAGTTTTCAAAAATGTTTTCATTTTTGATGAGACGCTGAATAAAAGAAGTTTAATCGCCGGCAAACGAAAACCCGCCATTTTCCGTAAATCCCGGACTCGGCCCGTATAGTCAAAAGTATACAAAGAAAGTACCCAGGGAGTAAACTCATTTCCCGAACAATTTTTTAAATTATTTTTTCACCACTAAAACGCATGACACTTGTAGTTTTCAAAAATGTTTTCAATTTTGATGAGACGCTGAATAAAAGCAGTTTAATCCCCGGCAAACGAAAACCTGCGATTTCCCGTAAATCCCGGACTCGGCCCGAATAGTCAAAAGTACACAAAGAAAGAACCCAGGGAGTAAACTAATTTCCCAAACGATTTTTTAAATTATTATTTCACCACTAAAACGCATGAGACTTGTAGTTTTCAAAAATGTTTTCATTTTTGATGAGACGCTTAATGAAAGAGGTTTAATCGGCGGCAAACGAAATCCCGCGTTTTCCCGTAAATCCGGGGCTTAGCCCGTATAGTCGAATGTATACAAAGAAAGTACCCAGGGAGTAAACTCATTTTCCGAACGATTTTTTAAATTTTCTTTTCACCACTAAAACGCATGAGACTTGTAGTTTTCAAAAATGTTTTCATTTTTGATGAGACGCTGAATAAAAGCAGTTTAATCCCCGGCAAACGAAAACCTGCGATTTCCCGTAAATCCCGGACTCGGCCCGAATAGTCAAAAGTATACAAAGAAAGAACCCAGGGAGTAAACTCATTTCCCAAACGATTTTTTAAATTATTATTTCACCACTAAAGCTCATGAGACATGTAGTTTTTAAAAATGTTTTCATTTTTGATGAGACGCTGAATGAAAGAGGTTTAATCGCCGGCAAACGAAATCCCGCGTTTTCCCGTAAATCCGGGGCTTGGCCCGTATAGTCGAATGTATACAAAGAAAGTACCCTGTAAGTAAACTCATTTCCCGAACGATTTTTCAAATTATTATTTCACCACTAAAACGCATGAGACTTGTAGTTTTCAAAAATGTTTTCATTTTTGATGAGACGCTGAATAAAAGAAGTTTAATCGCCGGCAAACGAAAACCCGCGATTTCCCGTAAATCCCGGCTGGGTCCGTATAGTCAAAAGTATACAAAGAAAGTACCCAGGGAGTAAACTCATTTGCCGAACGATTTTTTAAATTATTTTTTCACCACTAAAACGCATGAGACTTGTAGTTTTCAAAAATGTTTTCATTTTTGATGAGACGCTTAATGAAAGAGGTTTAATCGCCGGCAAACGAAATCCCGCGATTTCCCGAAATCCCGGGCTTGGCCCGTATAGTCGAATGTATACAAAGAAAGTACCTAGGGAGTAAACTCATTTCCCGAACGATTTTTTAATTTTTTTTTTCACCACTAAAACGCATGAGACTTGTAGTTTTCAAAAATGTTTTCATTTTTGATGAGACGGTTAATGAAAGAAGTTTAATCGCCGGCAAACGAAAACCCGCGATTTCCCGTAAATCCCGGGCTTGGCCCGTATAGTCGAATGTATACAAGGAAACTACTCTGTGAGTAAACTCATTTCCCGAACGATTTTTTAAATTATTTTTTCACCACAAAAACGCATGAGACTTGTAGTTTTCAAAAATGTTTTCATTTTTGATGAGACGCTGAATAAAAGAAGTTTAATCGCCGGCAAACGAAAACCCGCCATTTCCCGTAAATCCCGGACTCGGCCCGTATAGTCAAAAGTATACAAAGAAAGTACCCAGGGAGTAAACTCATTTCCCGAACAATTTTTTAAATTATTTTTTCACCACTAAAACACATGAGACTTGTAGTTTTCAAAAATGTTTTCATTTTTGATGAGACGGTTAATGAAAGAAGTTTAATCGCCGGCAAACGAAAACCCGCGATTTCCCGTAAATCCCGGGCTTGGCCCGTATAGTCGAATTTATACAAAGAAACTACTCTGTGAGTAAACTCATTTCCCGAACGATTTTTTAAATTATTTTTTCACCACAAAAACGCATGAGACTTGTAGTTTTCAGAAATGTTTTCATTTTTGATGAGACGCTTAATGAAAGTGGTTTAATCGCCAGCAAACGAAAACCCGCGATTTCCCGTAAATCCTGGGCTTGGCCCGTATAGTCGAATGTATACAAAGAAAGTACCCTGTGAGTAAACTCATTTCCAAAACGATTTTTTAAATTATCTTTTCACCACTAAAACGCATGAGACTTGTAGTTTTCAAAAATGTTTTCATTTTTGATGAGACGCTGAATAAAAGAAGTTTAATCGCCGGCAAACGAAAACCCGCCATTTCCCGTAAATCCCGGACTCGGCCCGTATAGTCAAAAGTATACAAAGAAAGTACCCAGGGAGTAAACTCATTTCCCGAACAATTTTTTAAATTATTTTTTCACCACTAAAACGCATGACACTTGTAGTTTTCAAAAATGTTTTCAATTTTGATGAGACGCTGAATAAAAGCAGTTTAATCCCCGGCAAACGAAATCCCGCGATTTCCCGTAAATCCCGGGCTTGGCCCGTATAGTCGAATGTATACAAAGAAAGTACCTAGGGAGTAAACTCATTTCCCGAACGATTTTTTAATTTTTTTTTCACCACTAAAACACATGAGACTTGTAGTTTTCAAAAATGTTTTCATTTTTGATGAGACGGTTAATGAAAGAAGTTTAATCGCCGGCAAACGAAAACCCGCGATTTCCCGTAAATCCCGGGCTTGGCCCGTATAGTCGAATTTATACAAAGAAACTACTCTGTGAGTAAACTCATTTCCCGAACGATTTTTTAAATTATTTTTTCACCACAAAAACGCATGAGACTTGTAGTTTTCAGAAATGTTTTCATTTTTGATGAGACGCTTAATGAAAGTGGTTTAATCGCCAGCAAACGAAAACCCGCGATTTCCCGTAAATCCCGGGCTTGGCCCGTATAGTCGAATGTATACAAAGAAAGTACCCTGTGAGTAAACTCATTTCCAAAACGATTTTATAAATTATCTTTTCACCACTAAAACGCATGAGACTTGTAGTTTTCAAAAATGTTTTCATTTTTGATGAGACGCTGAATAAAAGAAGTTTAATCGCCGGCAAACGAAAACCCGCCATTTTCCGTAAATCCCGGACTCGGCCCGTATAGTCAAAAGTATACAAAGAAAGTACCCAGGGAGTAAACTCATTTCCCGAACAATTTTTTAAATTATTTTTTCACCACTAAAACGCATGACACTTGTAGTTTTCAAAAATGTTTTCAATTTTGATGAGACGCTGAATAAAAGCAGTTTAATCCCCGGCAAACGAAAACCTGCGATTTCCCGTAAATCCCGGACTCGGCCCGAATAGTCAAAAGTACACAAAGAAAGAACCCAGGGAGTAAACTAATTTCCCAAACGATTTTTTAAATTATTATTTCACCACTAAAACGCATGAGACTTGTAGTTTTCAAAAATGTTTTCATTTTTGATGAGACGCTTAATGAAAGAGGTTTAATCGGCGGCAAACGAAATCCCGCGTTTTCCCGTAAATCCGGGGCTTAGCCCGTATAGTCGAATGTATACAAAGAAAGTACCCAGGGAGTAAACTCATTTTCCGAACGATTTTTTAAATTTTCTTTTCACCACTAAAACGCATGAGACTTGTAGTTTTCAAAAATGTTTTCATTTTTGATGAGACGCTGAATAAAAGCAGTTTAATCCCCGGCAAACGAAAACCTGCGATTTCCCGTAAATCCCGGACTCGGCCCGAATAGTCAAAAGTATACAAAGAAAGAACCCAGGGAGTAAACTCATTTCCCAAACGATTTTTTAAATTATTATTTCACCACTAAAGCTCATGAGACATGTAGTTTTTAAAAATGTTTTCATTTTTGATGAGACGCTGAATGAAAGAGGTTTAATCGCCGGCAAACGAAATCCCGCGTTTTCCCGTAAATCCGGGGCTTGGCCCGTATAGTCGAATGTATACAAAGAAAGTACCCTGTAAGTAAACTCATTTCCCGAACGATTTTTCAAATTATTATTTCACCACTAAAACGCATGAGACTTGTAGTTTTCAAAAATGTTTTCATTTTTGATGAGACGCTGAATAAAAGAAGTTTAATCGCCGGCAAACGAAAACCCGCGATTTCCCGTAAATCCCGGCTGGGTCCGTATAGTCAAAAGTATACAAAGAAAGTACCCAGGGAGTAAACTCATTTGCCGAACGATTTTTTAAATTATTTTTTCACCACTAAAACGCATGAGACTTGTAGTTTTCAAAAATGTTTTCATTTTTGATGAGACGCTTAATGAAAGAGGTTTAATCGCCGGCAAACGAAATCCCGCGATTTCCCGAAATCCCGGGCTTGGCCCGTATAGTCGAATGTATACAAAGAAAGTACCTAGGGAGTAAACTCATTTCCCGAACGATTTTTTAATTTTTTTTTTCACCACTAAAACGCATGAGACTTGTAGTTTTCAAAAATGTTTTCATTTTTGATGAGACGGTTAATGAAAGAAGTTTAATCGCCGGCAAACGAAAACCCGCGATTTCCCGTAAATCCCGGGCTTGGCCCGTATAGTCGAATGTATACAAGGAAACTACTCTGTGAGTAAACTCATTTCCCGAACGATTTTTTAAATTATTTTTTCACCACAAAAACGCATGAGACTTGTAGTTTTCAAAAATGTTTTCATTTTTGATGAGACGCTGAATAAAAGAAGTTTAATCGCCGGCAAACGAAAACCCGCCATTTCCCGTAAATCCCGGACTCGGCCCGTATAGTCAAAAGTATACAAAGAAAGTACCCAGGGAGTAAACTCATTTCCCGAACAATTTTTTAAATTATTTTTTCACCACTAAAACGCATGAGACTTGTAGTTTTCAAAAATGTTTTCAATTTTGATGAGACGCTGAATAAAAGCAGTTTAATCCCCGGCAAACGAAAACCTGCGATTTCCCGTAAATCCCGGACTCGGCCCGAATAGTCAAAAGTACACAAAGAAAGAACCCAGGGAGTAAACTAATTTCCCAAACGATTTTTTAAATTATTATTTCACCACTAAAACGCATGAGACTTGTAGTTTTCAAAAATGTCTTCATTTTTGATGAGACGCCTAATGAAAGAGGTTTAATCGGCGGCAAACGAAATCCCGCGTTTTCCCGTAAATCCGGGGCTTAGCCCGTATAGTCGAATGTATACAAAGAAAGTACCCAGGGAGTAAACTCATTTTCCGAACGATTTTTTAAATTTTCTTTTCACCACTAAAACGCATGAGACTTGTAGTTTTCAAAAATGTTTTCATTTTTGATGAGACGCTGAATAAAAGCAGTTTAATCCCCGGCAAACGAAAACCTGCGATTTCCCGTAAATCCCGGACTCGGCCCGAATAGTCAAAAGTATACAAAGAAAGAACCCAGGGAGTAAACTCATTTCCCAAACGATTTTTTAAATTATTATTTCACCACTAAAGCCCATGAGACATGTAGTTTTTAAAAATGTTTTCATTTTTGATGAGACGCTGAATAAAAGAAGTTTAATCGCCGGCAAACGAAAACCCGCGATTTCCCGTAAATCCCGGACTCGGCCCGTATAGTCAAAAGCATACAAGGAAAGTACCCAGTGAGTAAACTCATTTCCCGAACGAATTTTTAAATTATTTTTTCACCACTAAAACGCATGAGACTTGTAGTTTTTAGAAATGTTTTCATTTTTGATGAGACGCTTAATGAAAGTGGTTTAATCGCCGGCAAACGAAAACCCGCGATTTCCCGTAAATCCCGGGCTTGGCCCGTATAGTCGAATGTATACAAAGAAAGTACCCTGAGTTTACTCCCTGGGTACTTTCTTTGTATACTTTTGATTATACGGGCCGAGTCCGGGATTTACGGGAAATCGCAGGTTTTCGTTTGCCGGCGATTAAACTGCTTTTAGACAGCGTCTCATCAAAAATGAAAACATTTTTAAAAACTACAAGTATCATGCGTTTTATTGGTGAAAAAATAATTTAAAAAATCGTTCGGCAAATGAGTTTACTCCCTGGGTACTTTCTTTGTATACTTTTGACTATACGGACCCAGCCGGGATTTACGGGAAATCGCGGGTTTTTGTTTGCCGGCGATTAAACTTCTTTTATTCAGCGTTTCATCAAAAATGAAAACATTTTTAAAAACTACAAGTCTTATGCGTTTTAGTGGTGAAAAAATAATTTGAAAAATCGTTCTGGAAATGAGTTTACTCACAGGGTACTTTCTTTGTATACATTCGACTATACGGGCCAAGCCCGGGATTTACGGGAAATCGCGGGTTTTCGTTTTCCGGCGATTAAACCTCTTTCATTAAGCGTCTCATCAAAAATGAAAACATTTTTGAAAACTACAAGTCTCATGCGTTTTAGTGGTGAAAAAAAAATTTAAAAAGTCGTTCGGGAAATGAGTTTACTCCCTGTGTACTTTCTTTGTATACATTCGACTATACGGGCCAAGCCCCGGATTTACGGGAAAACGCGGGATTTCGTTTGCCGGCGATTAAACCTCTTTCATTAAGCGTCTCATCAAAAATGAAAACATTTTTAAAAACTATAAGTCTCATGGGTTTTAGTGGTGAAATAATAGTTTAAAAAATCGTTCGGGAAATGAGTTTACATCCCGGGTACTTTCTTTACTATACGGGCCGAGTCCGGGATTTACGGGAAATCGCAGGTTTTCGTTTGCCGGCGATTAAACTTTTTTCATTAAGCGTCTCATCAAACATGAAAACATTTTTGAAAACTACAAGTCTCATGCGTTTTAGTGGTGAAAAAGTAATTTAAAAAATCGTTTGGGAAATGAGTTTACTCC
Source organism: Hydractinia symbiolongicarpus (assembly GCF_029227915.1). NCBI lineage: Eukaryota > Metazoa > Cnidaria > Hydrozoa > Anthoathecata > Hydractiniidae > Hydractinia > Hydractinia symbiolongicarpus. The sequence continues at coordinate 33,527,624 of NC_079876.1, read as the reverse complement.
CTGGGTACTTTCTTTGTATACTTTTGATTATACGGACCGAGTCCGGGGTTTACGGGAAATGGCGGGTTTTCGTTTGCCGGCGATTAAACTTCTTTTATTCAGCGTCTCATCAAAAATGAAAATATTTTTGAAAACTACAAGTCTCATGCGTTTTAATGGTGAAAAGATAATTTAAAAAATCTTTTTGGAAATGAGTTTACTCACAGGGTACTTTCTTTGTATACATTCGACTATACGCGTCAAGCCCGGGATTTACGGGAAATCGCGGGTTTTCGTTAGCCGGCGATTAAACTACTTTCATTAAGCGTCTCATCAAAAATGAAAACATTTCTGAAAACTCTAGTTAAGGCTTGGCCCGTATAGTCGAATGTACACAAAGAAAGTACCCTGTGAGTAAACTCATTTCCGAATCGATTTTTTCAATTATCTTTTCACCACTAAAACGCATGAGACTTGCAGTTTTCAAAAATGTTTTCATTTTTGATGAGACGCTTAATAAAAGAGGTTTAATCGCCGGCAAACGAAATCCCGCGATTTCCCGTAAATCCCGGGCTTGGCCCGTATAGTCGAATGTATACAAGGAAAGTACCCAGGAAGTAAACTCATTTCCGAATCGATTTTTTCAATTATCTTTTCACCACTAAAACGCATGAGACTTGCAGTGTTCAAAAATGTTTTCATTTTTGATGAGACGCTTAATAAAAGAGGTTTAATCGCCGGCAAACGGAATCCCGCCATTTCCCGTAAATCCCGGGCTTGGCCCGTATAGTCGAATGTATACAAAGAAAGTACCCAGGGAGTAAACTCATTTTCCGAACGATTTTTTAAATTATTTTTAACCACTAAAACGCATGAGACTTGTAGTTTTCAAAAATGTTTTCTTTTTTGATGAGACGCTGAATGAAAGAAGTTTAATCGCCGGCAAACGAAAACCTGCGATTTTCCGTAAATCCCGGACTCGGCCCGTATAGTCAAAAGTATACAAAGAAAGTACCCAGGGAGTAAACTAATTTCCCAAACGATTTTTTAAATTATTATTTCACCACTAAAGCCCATGAGACTTGTAGTTTTTAAAAATGTTTTCATTTTTGATGAGACGCTTAATGAAAGTGGTTTAATCGCCGGCGAACGAAAACCCGCGATTTCCCGTAAACCCCGGGCTTGGCCCGTATAGTCGAATGTATACAAAGAAAGTAACCAGGAAGTAAACTCATTTCCAAAACGATTTTTTAAATTATTTTTTCACCACTAAAACGCATGAGACTTGTAGTTTTCAGAAATGTTTTCATTTTTGATGAGACGCTGAATGAAAGAAGTTTAATCGCCGGCAGACGAAAACCTGCGATTTCCCGTAAATCCCGGACTCGGCCCGTATAGTCAAAAGCATACAAGGAAAGTACCCAGTAAGTAAACTCATTTCCCGAACGAATTTTTAAATTATTTTTTCACCACTAGAACGCATGCGACTTGTAGTTTTCAGAAATGTTTTCATTTTTGATGAGACGCTTAATGAAAGAGGTTTAATCGCCGCCAAACGAAATCCCGCGTTTTCCCGTAAATCCGGGGCTTTCTTTGTATACATTCGACTATACGGGCCAAGCCCGGGTTTTACGGGAAATCGCGGGTTTTCGTTTGCCGGCGATTAAACCACTTTCAATAAACGTCTCATCAAAAATGAAAACATTTCTGAAAACTACAAGTCGCATGCGTTCTAGTGGTGAAAAAATAATTTAAAAATTCGTTCGGGAAATGAGTTTACTTACTGGGTACTTTCCTTGTATGCTTTTGACTATACGGGCCGAGTCCGGGATTTACGGGAAATCGCGGGTTTTCGTTTGCCGGCGATTAAACTTCCTTTATTCAGCGTCTCATCAAAAATGAAAACATTTTTAAAAACTACAAGTCTCATGGGCTTTAGTGGTGAAATAATAATTTAAAAAATCGTTTGGGAAATGAGTTTACTCCCTGGGTTCTTTCTCTGTATACTTTTGAATATTCGGGCTGAGTCCGGGATTTACGGGAAATCGCAGGTTTTCGTTTGCCGGGGATTAAACTGCTTTTATTCAGCGTCTCATCAAAAATGAAAACATTTTTCAAAACTACAAGTCTCATGCGTTTTAGTGGTGAAAAAATAATTTAAAAAATCGTTCGGAAAATGAGTTTACTCACAGGGTACTTTCTTTGTATACATTCGACTATACGGGCCAAGCCCGGGATTTACGGGAAATCTCGGGTTTTCGTTTTCGGCGATTAAACCTCTTTTATTCAGCGTCTCATAAAAAATGAAAACATTTTTGAAAACTACAAGTCTTATGCGTTTTAGTGGTGAAAAAAAAATTTAAAAAATCGTTCGGAAAATGAGTTTACTCACAGGGTACTTTCTTTGTATACATTCGACTATACGGGCCAAGCCCGGGATTTACGGGAAATCGCGGGTTTTCGTTTCCCGGCGATTAAACCTCTTTCATTAAGCGTCTCATCAAAAATGAAAACATTTTTGAAAACTACAAGTCTCATGCGTTTTAGTGGTGAAAAAATAATTTAAAAATTTGTTCGGGAAATGAGTTTACTCCCTGGGTACTTTCTTTGTATACTTTTGACTATACGGGCCGAGTCCGGGATTTACGGGAAATGGAGGGTTTTCGTTTGCCGGCGATTAAACTTCTTTTATTCAGCGTCTCATCAAAAATGAAAACATTTTTGAAAACTACAAGTCTCATGCGTTTTAGTGGTGAAAAGATAATTTAAAAAGACGTTTTGGAAATGAGTTTACTCACAGGGTACTTTCTTTGTATACATTCGACTATACGGGCCAAGCCCGGGATTTACGGGAAATCGCGGGTTTTCGTTTGCTGACGATTAAACCACTTTCATTAAGCGTCTCATCAAAAATGAAAACATTTCTGAAAACTACAAGTCTCATGCGTTTTAGTGGTGAAAAAATAATTTAAAAAATCGATCGGGAAATGAGTTTACTTACAGAGTAGTTTCTTTGTATACATTCGACTTTACGAGCCAAGCCCCGGATTTACGGGAAATCGCGGGTTTTTGTTTGCCGGCGATTAAACTTCTTTCATTAACCGTCTCATCAAAAATGAAAACATTTTTGAAAACTACAAGTCTCATGCGTTTTAGTGGTGAAAAAAAAAAATTAAAAAATCGTTCGGGAAATGAGTTTACTCACAGAGTAGTTTCTTTGTATACATTCGACTATACGGGCCAAGCCCGGGATTTACGGGAAATCGCGGGATTTCGTTTGCCGGCGATTAAACCACTTTCATTAAGCGTCTCATCAAAAATGAAAACATTTCTGAAAACTACAAGTCTCATGCGTTTTAGTGGTGAATAAATAATTTAAAAATTCGTTCGGGAAATGAGTTTACTCACTGGGTACTTTCCTTGTATGCTTTTGACTATACGGGCCGAGTCCAGGATTTACGGGAAATCGCGGGTTTTCGTTTGCCGGCGATTAAACTTCTTTTATTCAGCGTCTCATCAAAAATGAAAACATTTTTAAAAACTACAAGTCTCATGGGCTTTAGTGGTGAAATAATAATTTAAAAAATCGTTTGGGAAATGAGTTTACTCCCTGGGTTCTTTCTTTGTATACTTTTGACTATTCGGGCTGAGTCCGGGATTTACGGGAAATGGCGGGTTTTCGTTTGCCGGCGATTAAACTTCTTTTATTCAGCGTCTCATCAAAAATGAAAACATTTTTGAAAACTACAAGTCTCATACGTTTTAGTGGTGAAAAGATAATTTAAAAAATCGTATTGGAAATGAGTTTACTCACAGGGTACTTTCTTTGTATACATTCGACTATACGGGCCAAGCCCGGGATTTACGGGAAATCGCGGGTTTTCGTTTGCTGGCGATTAAACCACTTTCATTAAGCGTCTCATCAAAAATGAAAAAATTTCTGAAAACTACAAGTCTCATGCGTTTTAGTGGTGAAATAATAATTTAAAAAATCGTTCGGGAAATGAGTTTACTCACAGAGTAGTTTCTTTGTATACATTCGACTATACGGGCCAAGCCCGGGATTTACGGGAAATCGCGGGTTTTCGTTTGCCGGCGATTAAACTTCTTTCATTAACCGTCTCATCAAAAATGAAAACATTTTTGAAAACTACAAGTCTCATGCGTTGTAGTGGTGAAAAAATAATTTAAAAAATTGTTCGGAAAATGAGTTTACTCCCTGGGTACTTTCTTTGTATACTTTTGACTATACGGGCCGAGTCCGGCGTTTACGGGAAATGGCGGAAGTCTCATGGGTTTTAGTGGTGAAATAATAATTTAAAAAATCGTTCGGGAAATGAGTTTACATCCCGGGTACTTTCATTACTATACGGGCCGAGTCCGGGATTTACGGGAAATTACAGATTTTCGTTTGCCGGCGATTAAACTTCTTTTATTCAGAGTCTCATCAAAAATGAAAACATTTTTGAAGACTACAAGTCTCATGCGTTTTAGTGGTGAAAAAATATTTTAAAAAATCGTTTGGGAAACGAGTTTACTACCTGGGTACTTTCTTTGTATACTTTTGACTATACGGGCCGAGTCCGGCGTTTACGGGAAATGGCGGGAGTCTCATGGGTTTTAGTGGTGAAATAATAATTTAAAAAATCGTTCGGGAAATGAGTTTACATCCCGGGTACTTTCATTACTATACGGGCCGAGTCCGGGATTTACGGGAAATCACAGATTTTCGTTTGCCGGCGATTAAACTTCTTTTATTCAGAGTCTCATCAAAAATGAAAACATTTTTGAAAACTACAAGTCTCATGCGTTTTAGTGGTGAAAAAATATTCTAAAAAATCGTTTGGGAAACGAGTTTACTCCCTGGGTACTTTCTTTGTATACTTTTAACTATACGGGCCGAGTCCGGGATTTACGGGAAGTCGCGGGTTTTCTATTGACGTTGTTTAAACTTCTTTTATTCAGCGTCTCATCAAAAATGAAAACATTTTTAAAAACTACAAGTCTCATGGGCTTTAGTGGTGAAATAATAATTTAAAAAATCGTTCGGGAAATGAGTTTACACCCTGGGTACTTTCTTTGTATACTTTTGACTATACGGGCCGAGTCCGGGATTTACGGGAAATCGCAGGTTTTCGTTTGCCGGCGATTAAACTTCTTTTATTCAGCGTCTCATCAAAAATGAAAACAATTTTGAAAACTACAAGTCTCATGCGTTTTAATGGTGAAAAAATAATTTAAAAAATCGTTCGGGAAATGAGTTTACTCCCTGGGTACTTTCTTTGTATACTTTTGACTATGCATGCCGAGTCCGGGGTTTACGGGAAATGGCGCGTTTTCGTTTGCCGGCGATTAAAATTCTTTTATTCAGCGTCTCATCAAAAATGAAAACATTTTTAAAAACTACAAGTCTCATGGGTTTTAGTGGTGAAATAATAATTTAAAAAATCGTTCGGGAAATGAGTTTACATCCCGGGTACTTTCATTACTATACGGGCCGAGTCCGGGATTTACGGGAAATCGCAGGTTTTCGTTTGCCGGCGATTAAACTTCTTTTATTCAGCGTCTCATCAAAAATGAAAACATTTATAAAAACTACAAGTCTCATGCGTTTTAGTGGTGAAAAAATATTTAAAAAAATCGTTCGGGAAATGAGTTTACTCCATGGGTACTTTCTTTGTATACTTTTGACTATACGGGCCGAGTCCGGGATTTACGGGAAATCGCGGATTTTCGTTTGCCGGCGATTAAACTGCTTTTATTCAGCGTCCCATCAAATATGAAAATATTTTTGAAAACTACAAGTCTCATGCGTTTAGTGGTAAAAAAATAATATAAAAAATCGTTCGGGAAATGAGTTTACTCCCTGGGTATTTTATTTGTATACTTTTGACTATACGGGTCGAGTCCGGGGTTTACGGGAAATGGCGGGTTTTCGTTTGCCGGCGATTAAACTTTTTTTGTTCAGCGTCTCATCAAAAATGAAAACATTTTTGAAAACTACAAGTCTCATGCGTTTTAGTGGTGAAAAGATAATTTAAAAAATCGTTTTGGAAATGAGTTTACTCACAGGGTACTTTCTTTGTATACATTCGACTATACGGGCCAAGCCCTGGATTTACGGGAAATCGCAGGTTTTCGTTTGCTGGCGATTAAGCCACTTTCATTAAGCGTCTCATCAAAAATGACAACATTTCTGAAAACTACAAGTCTTATGCGTTTTAGTGGTGAAAAAATAATTTAAAAAATCGTTCGGGAAATGAGTTTACTCACAGGGTACTTTCTTTGTATACATTCGACTATACGGGCCAAGCCCGGGATTTACGGGAAATCGCGGGTTTTCGTTTGCCGGCGATTAAACTTCTTTCATTAACCGTCTCATCAAAAATGAAAACATTTTTGAAAACTACAAGTCTCATGCGTTTTAGTGGTGAAAAAAAAAATTAAAAAATCGTTCGGGAAATGAGTTTACTCCCTAGGTACTTTCTTTGTATACATTCGACTATACGGGCCAAGCCCGGGATTTACGGGAAATCGCGGGATTTTGTTTGCCGGCGATTTAACCTCTTTCATTAAGCGTCTCATCAAAAATAAAAACATTTTTGAAAACTACAAATCTCATGCGTTTTAGTGGTGAAAAAATAATTTAAAAAATCGTTCGGGAAATGATTCCCTGGGTACTTTCTTTGTATACTTTGGACTATACGGGCCGAGTCCGGGATTCACGGGAAATCGCGGATTTTCGTTTGAGGGCGATTAAACTTCTTTTATTCAGCGTCTCATCAAAAATGAAAACATTTTTGAAAACTACAAGTCTCATGCGTTGTAGTGGTGAAAAAATAATTTAAAAAATCGTTCGGAAAAAGAGTTTACTCCCTGGGTACTTTCTTTGTATACTTTTGACTATACGGGCCGAGTCCGGCGTTTACGGGAAATGGCGGGTTTTTGTTTGCCGGCGATTAAACTTCTTCTATTCAGCGTCTCATCAAAAATGAAAACATTTTTAAAAACTATAAGTCTCATGGGTTTTAGTGGTGAAATAATAATTTAAAAAATCGTTCGGGAAATGAGTTTACATCCCGGGTACTTTCATTACTATACGGGCCGAGTCCGGGATTTACGGGAAATCGCAGATTTTCGTTTGCCGGCGATTAAACTTCTTTTATTCAGCGTCTCATCAAAAATGAAAACATTTCTGAAAACTACAAGTCTCATGCGTTTTAGTGGTGAAAAAAAAAAATTAAAAAATCGTTCGGGAAATGAGTTTACTCACAGAGTAGTTTCTTTGTATACATTCGACTATACGGGCCAAGCCCGGGATTTACGGGAAATCGCGGGATTTCGTTTGCCGGCGATTAAACCACTTTCATTAAGCGTCTCATCAAAAATGAAAACATTTCTGAAAACTACAAGTCTCATGCGTTTTAGTGGTGAATAAATAATTTAAAAATTCGTTCGGGAAATGAGTTTACTCACTGGGTACTTTCCTTGTATGCTTTTGACTATACGGGCCGAGTCCAGGATTTACGGGAAATCGCGGGTTTTCGTTTGCCGGCGATTAAACTTCTTTTATTCAGCGTCTCATCAAAAATGAAAACATTTTTAAAAACTACAAGTCTCATGGGCTTTAGTGGTGAAATAATAATTTAAAAAATCGTTTGGGAAATGAGTTTACTCCCTGGGTTCTTTCTTTGTATACTTTTGACTATTCGGGCTGAGTCCGGGATTTACGGGAAATGGCGGGTTTTCGTTTGCCGGCGATTAAACTTCTTTTATTCAGCGTCTCATCAAAAATGAAAACATTTTTGAAAACTACAAGTCTCATACGTTTTAGTGGTGAAAAGATAATTTAAAAAATCGTATTGGAAATGAGTTTACTCACAGGGTACTTTCTTTGTATACATTCGACTATACGGGCCAAGCCCGGGATTTACGGGAAATCGCGGGTTTTCGTTTGCTGGCGATTAAACCACTTTCATTAAGCGTCTCATCAAAAATGAAAAAATTTCTGAAAACTACAAGTCTCATGCGTTTTAGTGGTGAAATAATAATTTAAAAAATCGTTCGGGAAATGAGTTTACTCACAGAGTAGTTTCTTTGTATACATTCGACTATACGGGCCAAGCCCGGGATTTACGGGAAATCGCGGGTTTTCGTTTGCCGGCGATTAAACTTCTTTCATTAACCGTCTCATCAAAAATGAAAACATTTTTGAAAACTACAAGTCTCATGCGTTGTAGTGGTGAAAAAATAATTTAAAAAATTGTTCGGAAAATGAGTTTACTCCCTGGGTACTTTCTTTGTATACTTTTGACTATACGGGCCGAGTCCGGCGTTTACGGGAAATGGCGGAAGTCTCATGGGTTTTAGTGGTGAAATAATAATTTAAAAAATCGTTCGGGAAATGAGTTTACATCCCGGGTACTTTCATTACTATACGGGCCGAGTCCGGGATTTACGGGAAATTACAGATTTTCGTTTGCCGGCGATTAAACTTCTTTTATTCAGAGTCTCATCAAAAATGAAAACATTTTTGAAAACTACAAGTCTCATGCGTTTTAGTGGTGAAAAAATATTCTAAAAAATCGTTTGGGAAACGAGTTTACTCCCTGGGTACTTTCTTTGTATACTTTTAACTATACGGGCCGAGTCCGGGATTTACGGGAAGTCGCGGGTTTTCTATTGACGTTGTTTAAACTTCTTTTATTCAGCGTCTCATCAAAAATGAAAACATTTTTAAAAACTACAAGTCTCATGGGCTTTAGTGGTGAAATAATAATTTAAAAAATCGTTCGGGAAATGAGTTTACACCCTGGGTACTTTCTTTGTATACTTTTGACTATACGGGCCGAGTCCGGGATTTACGGGAAATCGCAGGTTTTCGTTTGCCGGCGATTAAACTTCTTTTATTCAGCGTCTCATCAAAAATGAAAACAATTTTGAAAACTACAAGTCTCATGCGTTTTAATGGTGAAAAAATAATTTAAAAAATCGTTCGGGAAATGAGTTTACTCCCTGGGTACTTTCTTTGTATACTTTTGACTATGCATGCCGAGTCCGGGGTTTACGGGAAATGGCGCGTTTTCGTTTGCCGGCGATTAAAATTCTTTTATTCAGCGTCTCATCAAAAATGAAAACATTTTTAAAAACTACAAGTCTCATGGGTTTTAGTGGTGAAATAATAATTTAAAAAATCGTTCGGGAAATGAGTTTACATCCCGGGTACTTTCATTACTATACGGGCCGAGTCCGGGATTTACGGGAAATCGCAGGTTTTCGTTTGCCGGCGATTAAACTTCTTTTATTCAGCGTCTCATCAAAAATGAAAACATTTATAAAAACTACAAGTCTCATGCGTTTTAGTGGTGAAAAAATATTTAAAAAAATCGTTCGGGAAATGAGTTTACTCCATGGGTACTTTCTTTGTATACTTTTGACTATACGGGCCGAGTCCGGGATTTACGGGAAATCGCGGATTTTCGTTTGCCGGCGATTAAACTGCTTTTATTCAGCGTCCCATCAAATATGAAAATATTTTTGAAAACTACAAGTCTCGTGCGTTTAGTGGTAAAAAAATAATATAAAAAATCGTTCGGGAAATGAGTTTACTCCCTGGGTATTTTATTTGTATACTTTTGACTATACGGGTCGAGTCCGGGGTTTACGGGAAATGGCGGGTTTTCGTTTGCCGGCGATTAAACTTTTTTTGTTCAGCGTCTCATCAAAAATGAAAACATTTTTGAAAACTACAAGTCTCATGCGTTTTAGTGGTGAAAAGATAATTTAAAAAATCGTTTTGGAAATGAGTTTACTCACAGGGTACTTTCTTTGTATACATTCGACTATACGGGCCAAGCCCTGGATTTACGGGAAATCGCAGGTTTTCGTTTGCTGGCGATTAAGCCACTTTCATTAAGCGTCTCATCAAAAATGACAACATTTCTGAAAACTACAAGTCTTATGCGTTTTAGTGGTGAAAAAATAATTTAAAAAATCGTTCGGGAAATGAGTTTACTCACAGGGTACTTTCTTTGTATACATTCGACTATACGGGCCAAGCCCGGGATTTACGGGAAATCGCGGGTTTTCGTTTGCCGGCGATTAAACTTCTTTCATTAACCGTCTCATCAAAAATGAAAACATTTTTGAAAACTACAAGTCTCATGCGTTTTAGTGGTGAAAAAAAAAATTAAAAAATCGTTCGGGAAATGAGTTTACTCCCTAGGTACTTTCTTTGTATACATTCGACTATACGGGCCAAGCCCGGGATTTACGGGAAATCGCGGGATTTTGTTTGCCGGCGATTTAACCTCTTTCATTAAGCGTCTCATCAAAAATAAAAACATTTTTGAAAACTACAAATCTCATGCGTTTTAGTGGTGAAAAAATAATTTAAAAAATCGTTCGGGAAATGATTCCCTGGGTACTTTCTATGTATACTTTGGACTATACGGGCCGAGTCCGGGATTCACGGGAAATCGCGGATTTTCGTTTGAGGGCGATTAAACTTCTTTTATTCAGCGTCTCATCAAAAATGAAAACATTTTTGAAAACTACAAGTCTCATGCGTTGTAGTGGTGAAAAAATAATTTAAAAAATCGTTCGGAAAAAGAGTTTACTCCCTGGGTACTTTCTTTGTATACTTTTGACTATACGGGCCGAGTCCGGCGTTTACGGGAAATGGCGGGTTTTTGTTTGCCGGCGATTAAACTTCTTCTATTCAGCGTCTCATCAAAAATGAAAACATTTTTAAAAACTATAAGTCTCATGGGTTTTAGTGGTGAAATAATAATTTAAAAAATCGTTCGGGAAATGAGTTTACATCCCGGGTACTTTCATTACTATACGGGCCGAGTCCGGGATTTACGGGAAATCGCAGATTTTCGTTTGCCGGCGATTAAACTTCTTTTATTCAGCGTCTCATCAAAAATGAAAACATTTTTGAAAACTACAAGTCTCATGCGTTTTAGTGGTGAAAAAATATTTTAAAAAATCGTTCGGGAAATGAGTTTACTCCCTGGGTACTTTCTTTGTAAACTTTTAACTATACGGGCCGAGTCCGGGATTTACGGGAAGTCGCGGGTTTTCTTTTGCCGGCGTTTAAACTTCTTTTATTCAGCGTCTCATCAAAAATGAAAACATTTTTAAAAACTACAAGTCTCATGGGCTTTAGTGGTGAAATAATAATTTAAAACATCGTTCGGGAAATGAGTTTACACCCTGGGTACTTTCTTTGTATACTTTTGACTATACGGGCCGAGTCCGGGATTTACGGGAAATCGCAGGTTTTCGTTTGCCGGCGATTAAACTTCCTTTATTCAGCGTCTCATCAAAAATGAAAACAATTTTGAAAACTACAAGTCTCATGCGTTTTAGTGGTGAAAAAATAATTTAAAAAATCGTTCGGGAAATGAGTTTACTCCCTGGGTACTTTCTTTGTATACTTTTGACTATGCGGGCCGAGTCCGGGGTTTACGGGAAATGGCGGGTTTTCGTTTGCCGGCGAATAAACTTCTTTTATTCAGCGTCTCATCAAAAATGAAAACATTTTTAAAAACTACAAGTCTCATGGGTTTTAGTGGTGAAATAATAATTTAAAAAATCGTTCGGGAAATGAGTTTACATCCTGGGTACCTTCATTACTATACGGGCCGAGTCCGGGATTTACGGGAAATCGCAGGTTTTCGTTTGCCGGCGATTAAACTTCTTTTATTCAGCGTCTCATCAAAAATGAAAACATTTATGAAAACTACAAGTCTCAGGCGTTTTAGTGGTGAAAAAATATTTAAAAAAATCGTTCCGGAAATGAGTTTACTCCATGGGTACTTTCTTTGTATACTTTTGACTATACGGGCCGAGTCCGGGATTTACGGGAAATCGCGGATTTTCGTTTGCCGGCGATTAAACTTCTTTTATTCAGCGTCCCATCAAATATGAAAATATTTTTGAAAACTACAAGTCTCATGCGTTTAGTGGTAAAAAAATAATATAAAAAATCGTTCGGGAAATGAGTTTACTTCCTGGGTACTTTATTTGTATACTTTTGACTATACGGGTCGAGTCCGGGGTTTACGGGAAATGGCGGGTTTTCGTTTGCCGGCGATTAAACTTTTTTTATTCAGCGTCTCATCAAAAATGAAAACATTTTTGAAAACTACAAGTCTCATGCGTTTTAGTGGTGAAAAGATAATTTAAAAAATCGTTTTGGAAATGATTTTACTCACAGGGAACTTTCTTTGTATACATTCGACTATACGGGCCAAGCCCGGGATTTACGGGAAATCGCGGGTTTTCGTTTGCTGGCGATTAAACAACTTTCATTAAGCGTCTCATCAAAAATGAAAACATTTATGAAAACTACAAGTCTCATGCGTTTTAGTGGTGAAAAAATAATTTAAAAAATCGTTCGGGAAATGAGTTTACTCACAGGGTACTTTCTTTGTATACATTCGACTATACGGGCCAAGCCCGGGATTTACGGGAAATCGCGGGTTTTCGTTTGCTGGCGATTAAACAACTTTCATTAAGCGTCTCATCAAAAATGAAAACATTTATGAAAACTACAAGTCTCATGCGTTTTAGTGGTGAAAAAATAATTTAAAAAATCGTTCGGGAAATTAGTTTACTCACAGGGTACTTTCTTTGTATACATTCGACTATACGGGCCAAGCCCGGGATTTACGGGAAATCGCGGGTTTTCGTTTGCCGGCGATTAAACTTTTTTCATTAACCGTCTCATCAAAAATGAAAACATTTTTGAAAACTACAAGTCTCATGCGTTGTAGTGGTGAAAAAATAATTTAAAAAATCGTTCGAAAAAAGAGTTTACTCCCTGGGTACTTTCCTTGGTATACTTTTGACTATACGGGCCGAGTCCGGCGTTTACGGGAAATGGCGGGTTTTTGTTTGCCGGCGATTAAACTTCTTTTATTCAGCGTCTCATCAAAAATGAAAACATTTTTAAAAACTATAAGTCTCATGGGTTTTAGTGGTGAAATAATAATTTAAAAAATCGTTCGGGAAATGAGTTTACATCCCGGGTACTTTCATTACTATACGGGCCGAGTCCGGGATTTACGGGAAATCGCAGGTTTTCGTTTGCCGGAGATTAAACTTCTTTTATTCAGCGTCTCATCAAAAATGAAAACATTTTTGAAAACTACAAGTCTCATGCGTTTTAGTGGTGAAAAAATATTTTAAAAAATCGTTTGGGAAATGAGTTTACTCCCTGGGTACTTTCTTTGTATACTTTTGACTATACGGGCCGAGTCCAGGATTTACGGGAAGTCGCGGGTTTTCTTTTGCCGGCGTTTAAACTTCTTTTATTCAGCGTCTCATCAAAAATGAAAACATTTTTAAAAACTACAAGTCTCATTGGCTTTAGTGGTGAAATAATAATTTGAAAAATCGTTCGGGAAATGAGTTTACACCCTGGGTACTTTCTTTGTATACTTTTGACTATACGGGCCGAGTCCGGGATTTACGGGAAATCGCAGGTTTTCGTTTGCCGGCGATTAAACTTCTTTTATTCAGCGTCTCATCAAAAATGAAAACAATTTTGAAAACTACAAGCCTCATGCGTTTTAGTGGTGAAAAAATAATTTAAAAAATCGTTCGGGAAATGAGTTTACTCCCTGGGTACTTTCTTTGTATACTTTTGACTATGCGGGCCGAGTCCGGGGTTTACGGGAAATGGCGGGTTTTCGTTTGCCGGCGATTAAACCTCTTTTATTCAGCGTCTCATCAAAAATGAAAACATTTTTAAAAACTACAAGTCTCATGGGTTTTAGTGGTGAAACAATAATTTAAAAAATCGTTCGGGAAATGAGTTTACATCCCGGGTACTTTCATTACTATACGGGCCGAGTCCGGGATTTACGGGAAATCGCAGGTTTTCGTTTGCCGGCGATTAAACTTCTTTTATTCAGCGTCTCATCAAAAAATGAAAACATTTTTGAAAACTACAAGTCTCATGCGTTTTAGTGGTGAAAAAATATTTTAAAAAATCGTTCGGGAAATGAGTTTACTCCCTATGTAATTTCTTTGTATACTTTTGACTATACGGGTCGAGTCCGGGATTTACGGGAAATCGCGGATTTTCGTTTGAGGGCGATTAAACTTCTTTTATTCAGCGTCTCATCAAAAATGAAAACATTTTTGAAAACTACAAGTCTCATGCGTTGTAGTCGTGAAAAAATAATTTAAAAAATCGTTCGGAAAAAGAGTTTACTCCCTGGGTACTTTCTTTGTATACTTTTGACTATACGGGCCGAGTCCGGCGTTTACGGGAAATGGCGGGTTTTTGTTTGCCGGCGATTAAACTTCTTTTATTTAGCGTCTCATCAAAAATGAAAACATTTTTAAAAACTATAAGGCTCATGGGTTTTAGTGGTGAAATAATAATTTAAAAAATCGTTCGGGAAATGAGTTTACATCCCGGGTACTTTCATTACTATACGGGCCGAGTCCGGGATTTACGGGAAATCGCAGGTTTTCGTTTGCCGGAGATTAAACTTTTTTTATTCAGCGTCTCATCAAAAATGAAAACATTTTTGAAAACTACAAGTCTCATGCGTTTTAGTGGTGAAAAAATATTTTAAAAAATCGTTCGGGAAATGAGTTTACTCCCTGGATACTTTCTTTGTATACTTTTGACTATACGGGCCGAGTCCGGGATTTACGGGAAGTCGCAGGTTTTCGTTTGCCGGCGATTAAACTTCTTTTATTCAGCGGCTCATCAAAAATGAAAACAATTTTGAAAACTACAAGTCTCGTGCGTTTTAGTGGTTCAAAAATAATTTAAAAAATCGTTTGGGAAATGAGTTTACACTCTGGGTACTTTCTTTGTATACTTTTGACTATACGGGCCGAGTCCGGGATTTACGGGAAATCGCAGGTTTTCGTTTGCCGGCGATTAAACTTTTTTCATTAAGCGTCTCATCAAACATGAAAACATTTTTGAAAACTACAAGTCTCATGCGTTTTAGTGGTGAAAAAGTAATTTAAAAAATCGTTTGGGAAATGAGTTTACTCCCTGGGTACTTTCTTTGTATACTTTTGATTATACGGACCGAGTCCGGGGTTTACGGGAAATGGCGGGTTTTCGTTTGCCGGCGATTAAACTTCTTTTATTCAGCGTCTCATCAAAAATGAAAATATTTTTGAAAACTACAAGTCTCATGCGTTTTAATGGTGAAAAGATAATTTAAAAAATCTTTTTGGAAATGAGTTTACTCACAGGGTACTTTCTTTGTATACATTCGACTATACGCGTCAAGCCCGGGATTTACGGGAAATCGCGGGTTTTCGTTAGCCGGCGATTAAACCACTTTCATTAAGCGTCTCATCAAAAATGAAAACATTTCTGAAAACTCTAGTTAAGGCTTGGCCCGTATAGTCGAATGTACACAAAGAAAGTACCCTGTGAGTAAACTCATTTCCGAATCGATTTTTTCAATTATCTTTTCACCACTAAAACGCATGAGACTTGCAGTTTTCAAAAATGTTTTCATTTTTGATGAGACGCTTAATAAAAGAGGTTTAATCGCCGGCAAACGAAATCCCGCGATTTCCCGTAAATCCCGGGCTTGGCCCGTATAGTCGAATGTATACAAGGAAAGTACCCAGGAAGTAAACTCATTTCCGAATCGATTTTTTCAATTATCTTTTCACCACTAAAACGCATGAGACTTGCAGTGTTCAAAAATGTTTTCATTTTTGATGAGACGCTTAATAAAAGAGGTTTAATCGCCGGCAAACGGAATCCCGCCATTTCCCGTAAATCCCGGGCTTGGCCCGTATAGTCGAATGTATACAAAGAAAGTACCCAGGGAGTAAACTCATTTTCCGAACGATTTTTTAAATTATTTTTAACCACTAAAACGCATGAGACTTGTAGTTTTCAAAAATGTTTTCTTTTTTGATGAGACGCTGAATGAAAGAAGTTTAATCGCCGGCAAACGAAAACCTGCGATTTTCCGTAAATCCCGGACTCGGCCCGTATAGTCAAAAGTATACAAAGAAAGTACCCAGGGAGTAAACTAATTTCCCAAACGATTTTTTAAATTATTATTTCACCACTAAAGCCCATGAGACTTGTAGTTTTTAAAAATGTTTTCATTTTTGATGAGACGCTTAATGAAAGTGGTTTAATCGCCGGCGAACGAAAACCCGCGATTTCCCGTAAACCCCGGGCTTGGCCCGTATAGTCGAATGTATACAAAGAAAGTACCCAGGAAGTAAACTCATTTACAAAACGATTTTTTAAATTATCTTTTCACCACTAAAACGCATAAGACTTGTAGTTTTCAAAAATGTTTTCATTTTTGATGAGACGCTGAATAAAAGAAGTTTAATCGCCGGCAAACGAAAACCCGCCATTTCCCGTAAACCCCGGACTCGGTCCGTATAATCAAAAGTATACAAAGAAAGTACCCAGTTAGTAAACTCATTTCCCAAACGATTTTTTAAATTATTTTTTCACCACTAAAACGCATGAGACTTGTAGTTTTCAGAAATGTTTTCATTTTTGATGAGATGCTTAATGAAAGTGGTTTAATCGCCGGCAAACGAAAACCCGCGATTTCCCGTAAACCCCGGGCTTGGCCCGTATAGTCGAATGTATACAAAGAAAGTACCCAGGAAGTAAACTCATTTCCAAAACGATTTTTTAAATTATCTTTTCACCACTAAAACGCATAAGACTTGTAGTTTTCAAAAATGTTTTCATTTTTGATGAGACGCTGAATAAAAGAAGTTTAATCGCCGGCAAACGAAAACCCGCCATTTCCCGTAAACCCCGGACTTGGTCCGTATAATCAAAAGTATACAAAGAAAGTACCCAGGGAGTAATTTTATTGGTGAAAAAATAATTTAAAAAATCGTTCGGCAAATGAGTTTACTCCCTGGGTACTTTCTTTGTATACTTTTGACTATACGGACCCAGCCGGGATTTACGGGAAATCGCGGGTTTTTGTTTGCCGGCGATTAAACTTCTTTTATTCAGCGTTTCATCAAAAATGAAAACATTTTTAAAAACTACAAGTCTTATGCGTTTTAGTGGTGAAAAAATAATTTGAAAAATCGTTCCGGAAATGAGTTTACTCACAGGGTACTTTCTTTGTATACATTCGACTATACGGGCCAAGCCCGGGATTTACGGGAAATCGCGGGTTTTCGTTTTCCGGCGATTAAACCTCTTTCATTAAGCGTCTCATCAAAAATGAAAACATTTTTGAAAACTACAAGTCTCATGCGTTTTAGTGGTGAAAAAAAAATTTAAAAAATCGTTCGGGAAATGAGTTTACTCCCTGTGTACTTTCTTTGTATACATTCGACTATACGGGCCAAGCCCCGGATTTACGGGAAAACGCGGGATTTCGTTTGCCGGCGATTAAACCTCTTTCATTAAGCGTCTCATCAAAAATGAAAACATTTTTAAAAACTATAAGTCTCATGGGTTTTAGTGGTGAAATAATAGTTTAAAAAATCGTTCGGGAAATGAGTTTACATCCCGGGTACTTTCTTTACTATACGGGCCGAGTCCGGGATTTACGGGAAATCGCCGGTTTTCGTTTGCCGGCGATTAAACTTTTTTCATTAAGCGTCTCATCAAACATGAAAACATTTTTGAAAACTACAAGTCTCATGCGTTTTAGTGGTGAAAAAGTAATTTAAAAAATCGTTTGGGAAATGAGTTTACTCCCTGGGTACTTTCTTTGTATACTTTTGATTATACGGACCGAGTCCGGGGTTTACGAGAAATGGCGGGTTTTCGTTTGCCGGCGATTAAACTTCTTTTATTCAGCGTCTCATCAAAAATGAAAATATTTTTGAAAACTACAAGTCTCATGCGTTTTAATGGTGAAAAGATAATTTAAAAAATCTTTTTGGAAATGAGTTTACTCACAGGGTACTTTCTTTGTATACATTCGACTATACGCGTCAAGCCCGGGATTTACGGGAAATCGCGGGTTTTCGTTAGCCGGCGATTAAACCACTTTCATTAAGCGTCTCATCAAAAATGAAAACATTTCTGAAAACTCTAGTTAAGGCTTGGCCCGTATAGTCGAATGTACACAAAGAAAGTACCCTGTGAGTAAACTCATTTCCGAATCGATTTTTTCAATTATCTTTTCACCACTAAAACGCATGACACTTGCAGTTTTCAAAAATGTTTTCATTTTTGATGAGACGCTTAATAAAAGAGGTTTAATCGCCGGCAAACGAAATCCCGCGATTTCCCGTAAATCCCGGGGCTTGGCCCGTATAGTCGAATGTATACAAGGAAAGTACCCAGGAAGTAAACTCATTTCCGAATCGATTTTTTCAATTATCTTTTCACCACTAAAACGCATGAGACTTGCAGTGTTCAAAAATGTTTTCATTTTTGATGAGACGCTTAATAAAAGAGGTTTAATCGCCGGCAAACGGAATCCCGCCATTTCCCGTAAATCCCGGGCTTGGCCCGTATAGTCGAATGTATACAAAGAAAGTACCCAGGGAGTAAACTCATTTTCCGAACGATTTTTTAAATTATTTTTAACCACTAAAACGCATGAGACTTGTAGTTTTCAAAAATGTTTTCTTTTTTGATGAGACGCTGAATGAAAGAAGTTTAATCGCCGGCAAACGAAAACCTGCGATTTTCCGTAAATCCCGGACTCGGCCCGTATAGTCAAAAGTATACAAAGAAAGTACCCAGGGAGTAAACTAATTTCCCAAACGATTTTTTAAATTATTATTTCACCACTAAAGCCCATGAGACTTGTAGTTTTTAAAAATGTTTTCATTTTTGATGAGACGCTTAATGAAAGTGGTTTAATCGCCGGCGAACGAAAACCCGCGATTTCCCGTAAACCCCGGGCTTGGCCCGTATAGTCGAATGTATACAAAGAAAGTACCCAGGAAGTAAACTCATTTCCAAAACGATTTTTTAAATTATCTTTTCACCACTAAAACGCATAAGACTTGTAGTTTTCAAAAATGTTTTCATTTTTGATGAGACGCTGAATAAAAGAAGTTTAATCGCCGGCAAACGAAAACCCGCCATTTCCCGTAAACCCCGGACTCGGTCCGTATTATCAAAAGTATACAAAGAAAGTACCCAGGGAGTAAACTCATTTCCCAAACGATTTTTTAAATTATTTTTTCACCACTAAAACGCATGAGACTTGTAGTTTTCAGAAATGTTTTCATTTTTGATGAGACGCTTAATGAAAGTGGTTTAATCGCCGGCAAACGAAAACCCGCGATTTCCCGTAAACCCCGGGCTTGGCCCGTATAGTCGAATGTATACAAAGAAAGTACCCAGGAAGTAAACTCATTTCCAAAACGATTTTTTAAATTATCTTTTCACCACTAAAACGCATAAGACTTGTAGTTTTCAAAAATGTTTTCATTTTTGATGAGACGCTGAATAAAAGAAGTTTAATCGCCGGCAAACGAAAACCCGCCATTTCCCGTAAACCCCGGACTTGGTCCGTATAATCAAAAGTATACAAAGAAAGTACCCAGGGAGTAAACTCATTTCCCAAACGATTTTTTAAATTATTTTTTCACCACTAAAACGAATGAGACTTGTAGTTTTCAAAAATGTTTTCATTTTTGATGAGACGCTGAATGAAAGAAGTTTAATCGCCGGCAGACGAAAACCTGCGATTTCCCGTAAATCCCGGACTCGGCCCGTATAGTAAAGAAAGTACCCGGGATGTAAACTCATTTCCCGAACGATTTTTTAAATTATTATTTCACCACTAAAACCCATGAGACTTATAGTTTTTAAAAATGTTTTCATTTTTGATGAGACGCTTAATGAAAGAGGTTTAATCGCCGCCAAACGGAATCCCGCGTTTTCCCGTAAATCCGGGGCTTTCTTTGTATACATTCGACTATACGGGCCAAGCCCGGGATTTACGGGAAATCGCGGGTTTTCGTTTGCCGGCGATTAAACCACTTTCAATAAGCGTCTCATCAAAAATGAAAACATTTCTGAAAACTACAAGTCTCATGCGTTCTAGTGGTGTAAAAATAATTTAAAAATTCGTTCGGGAAATGAGTTTACTTACTGGGTACTTTCCTTGTATGCTTTTGACTATACGGGCCGAGTCCGGGATTTACGGGAAATCGCGGGTTTTCGTTTGCCGGCGATTAAACTTCCTTTATTCAGCGTCTCATCAAAAATGAAAACATTTTTAAAAACTACAAGTCTCATGGGCTTTAGTGGTGAAATAATAATTTAAAAAATCGTTTGGGAAATGAGTTTACTCCCTGGGTTCTTTCTCTGTATACTTTTGAATATTCGGGCTGAGTCCGGGATTTACGGGAAATCGCAGGTTTTCGTTTGCCGGGGATTAAACTGCTTTTATTCAGCGTCTCATCAAAAATGAAAACATTTTTCAAAACTACAAGTCTCATGCGTTTTAGTGGTGAAAAAATAGTTTAAAAAATCGTTCGGAAAATGAGTTTACTCACAGGGTACTTTCTTTGTATACATTCGACTATACGGGCCAAGCCCGGGATTTACGGGAAATCGCGGGTTTTCGTTTTCCGGCGATTAAACCTCTTTTATTCAGCGTCTCATAAAAAATGAAAACATTTTTGAAAACTACAAGTCTTATGCGTTTTAGTGGTGAAAAAAAAATTTAAAAAATCGTTCGGAAAATGAGTTTACTCACAGGGTACTTTCTTTGTATACATTCGACTATACGGGCCAAGCCCGGGATTTACGGGAAATCGCGGGTTTTCGTTTCCCGGCGATTAAACCTCTTTCATTAAGCGTCTCATCAAAAATGAAAACATTTTTGAAAACTACAAGTCTCATGCGTTTTAGTGGTGAAAAAATAATTTAAAAATTTGTTCGGGAAATGAGTTTACTCCCTGGGTACTTTCTTTGTATACTTTTGACTATACGGGCCGAGTCCGGGATTTACGGGAAATGGCGGGTTTTCGTTTGCCGGCGATTAAACTTCTTTTATTCAGCGTCTCATCAAAAATGAAAACATTTTTGAAAACTACAAGTGTCATGCGTTTTAGTGGTGAAAAGATAATTTAAAAAGACGTTTTGGAAATGAGTTTACTCACAGGGTACTTTCTTTGTATACATTCGACTATACGGGCCAAGCCCGGGATTTACGGGAAATCACGGGTTTTCGTTTGCTGACGATTAAACCACTTTCATTAAGCGTCTCATCAAAAATGAAAACATTTCTGAAAACTACAAGTCTCATGCGTTTTAGTGGTGAAAAAATAATTTAAAAAATCGATCGGGAAATGAGTTTACTTACAGAGTAGTTTCTTTGTATACATTCGACTATACGAGCCAAGCCCCGGATTTACGGGAAATCGCGGGTTTTTGTTTGCAGGCGATTAAACTTCCTTCATTAACCGTCTCATCAAAAATGAAAACATTTTTGAAAACTACAAGTCTCATGCGTTTTAGTGGTGAAAAAAAATAAATTAAAAAATCGTTCGGGAAATGAGTTTACTCACAGAGTAGTTTCTTTGTATACATTCGACTATACGGGCCAAGCCCGGGATTTACGGGAAATCGCGGGATTTCGTTTGCCGGCGATTAAACCACTTTCATTAAGCGTCTCATCAAAAATGAAAACATTTCTGAAAACTACAAGTCTCATGCGTTTTAGTGGTGAATAAATAATTTAAAATTTTTTAAATTATTATTTCACCACTAAAACCCATGAGACTTATAGTTTTTAAAAATGTTTTCATTTTTGATGAGACGCTTAATGAAAGAGGTTTAATCGCCGCCAAACGGAATCCCGCGTTTTCCCGTAAATCCGGGGCTTTCTTTGTATACATTCGACTATACGGGCCAAGCCCGGGATTTACGGGAAATCGCGGGTTTTCGTTTGCCGGCGATTAAACCACTTTCAATAAGCGTCTCATCAAAAATGAAAACATTTCTGAAAACTACAAGTCTCATGCGTTCTAGTGGTGTAAAAATAATTTAAAAATTCGTTCGGGAAATGAGTTTACTTACTGGGTACTTTCCTTGTATGCTTTTGACTATACGGGCCGAGTCCGGGATTTACGGGAAATCGCGGGTTTTCGTTTGCCGGCGATTAAACTTCCTTTATTCAGCGTCTCATCAAAAATGAAAACATTTTTAAAAACTACAAGTCTCATGGGCTTTAGTGGTGAAATAATAATTTAAAAAATCGTTTGGGAAATGAGTTTACTCCCTGGGTTCTTTCTCTGTATACTTTTGAATATTCGGGCTGAGTCCGGGATTTACGGGAAATCGCAGGTTTTCGTTTGCCGGGGATTAAACTGCTTTTATTCAGCGTCTCATCAAAAATGAAAACATTTTTCAAAACTACAAGTCTCATGCGTTTTAGTGGTGAAAAAATAGTTTAAAAAATCGTTCGGAAAATGAGTTTACTCACAGGGTACTTTCTTTGTATACATTCGACTATACGGGCCAAGCCCGGGATTTACGGGAAATCGCGGGTTTTCGTTTTCCGGCGATTAAACCTCTTTTATTCAGCGTCTCATAAAAAATGAAAACATTTTTGAAAACTACAAGTCTTATGCGTTTTAGTGGTGAAAAAAAAATTTAAAAAATCGTTCGGAAAATGAGTTTACTCACAGGGTACTTTCTTTGTATACATTCGACTATACGGGCCAAGCCCGGGATTTACGGGAAATCGCGGGTTTTCGTTTCCCGGCGATTAAACCTCTTTCATTAAGCGTCTCATCAAAAATGAAAACATTTTTGAAAACTACAAGTCTCATGCGTTTTAGTGGTGAAAAAATAATTTAAAAATTTGTTCGGGAAATGAGTTTACTCCCTGGGTACTTTCTTTGTATACTTTTGACTATACGGGCCGAGTCCGGGATTTACGGGAAATGGCGGGTTTTCGTTTGCCGGCGATTAAACTTCTTTTATTCAGCGTCTCATCAAAAATGAAAACATTTTTGAAAACTACAAGTGTCATGCGTTTTAGTGGTGAAAAGATAATTTAAAAAGACGTTTTGGAAATGAGTTTACTCACAGGGTACTTTCTTTGTATACATTCGACTATACGGGCCAAGCCCGGGATTTACGGGAAATCGCGGGTTTTCGTTTGCTGACGATTAAACCACTTTCATTAAGCGTCTCATCAAAAATGAAAACATTTCTGAAAACTACAAGTCTCATGCGTTTTAGTGGTGAAAAAATAATTTAAAAAATCGATCGGGAAATGAGTTTACTTACAGAGTAGTTTCTTTGTATACATTCGACTATACGAGCCAAGCCCCGGATTTACGGGAAATCGCGGGTTTTTGTTTGCAGGCGATTAAACTTCCTTCATTAACCGTCTCATCAAAAATGAAAACATTTTTGAAAACTACAAGTCTCATGCGTTTTAGTGGTGAAAAAAAAAAAATTAAAAAATCGTTCGGGAAATGAGTTTACTCACAGAGTAGTTTCTTTGTATACATTCGACTATACGGGCCAAGCCCGGGATTTACGGGAAATCGCGGGATTTCGTTTGCCGGCGATTAAACCACTTTCATTAAGCGTCTCATCAAAAATGAAAACATTTCTGAAAACTACAAGTCTCATGCGTTTTAGTGGTGAATAAATAATTTAAAAATTCGTTCGGGAAATGAGTTTACTCACTGGGTACTTTCCTTGTATGCTTTTGACTATACGGGCCGAGTCCAGGATTTACGGGAAATCGCGGGTTTTCGTTTGCCGGCGATTAAACTTCTTTTATTCAGCGTCTCATCAAAAATGAAAACATTTTTAAAAACTACAAGTCTCATGGGCTTTAGTGGTGAAATAATAATTTAAAAAATCGTTTGGGAAATGAGTTTACTCCCTGGGTTCTTTCTTTGTATACTTTTGACTATTCGGACCGAGTCAGGGATTTACGGGAAATCGCAGGTTTTCGTTTGCCGGGGATTAAACTGCTTTTATTCAGCGTCTCATCAAAAATGAAAACATTTTTCAAAACTACAAGTCTCATGCGTTTTAGTGGTAAAAAAATAATTTAAAAAATCGTTCGGAAAATGAGTTTACTCACAGGGTACTTTCTTTGTATACATTCGACTATACAGGCCAAGCCCGGGATTTACGGGAAATCGCGGGTTTTCGTTTTCCGGCGATTAAACCTCTTTCATTAAGCGTCTCATCAAAAATGAAAACATTTTTGAAAACTACAAGTCTCATGCGTTTTAGTGGTGAAAAAAAAATTTAAAAAATCGTTCGGAAAATGAGTTTACTCCCTGGGTACTTTTTTGTATACATTCGACTATACGGGCCAAGCCCCGGATTTACGGAAAACGCGGGATTTCGTTTGCCGTTGATTAAACCTCTTTCATTAAGCGTCTCATCAAAAATGAAAACATTTTTGAAAACTACAAGTCTCATGCGTTTTAGTGGTGAAAAAATAATTTAAAAAATCGTTCGGGAAATGAGTTTACTCCCTGGGTACTTTCTTTTGTATACTTTTGACTATACGGGCTGAGTCCGGGATTTACGGGAAATGGCGGGTTTTCGTTTGCCGGCGATTAAACTTCTTTTATTCAGCGTCTCATCAAAAATGAAAACATTTTTGAAAACTACAAGTCTCATACGTTTTAGTGGTGAAAAGATAATTTAAAAAATCGTATTGGAAATGAGTTTACTCACAGGGTACTTTCTTTGTATACATTCGACTATACGGGCCAAGCCCGAGATTTACGGGAAATCGCGGGTTTTCGTTTGCTGGCGATTAAACCACTTTCATTAAGCGTCTCATCAAAAATGAAAAAATTTCTGAAAACTACAAGTCTCATGCGTTTTAGTGGTGAAATAATAATTTAAAAAATCGTTCGGGAAATGAGTTTACTCACAGAGTAGTTTCTTTGTATACATTCGACTATACGGGCCAAGCCTGGGATTTACGGGAAATCGCGGGTTTTCGTTTGCCGGCGATTAAACTTCTTTCATTAACCGTCTCATCAAAAATGAAAACATTTTTGAAAACTACAAGTCTCATGCGTTTTAGTGGTGAAAAAAAAAATTAAAAAATCGTTCGGGAAATGAGTTTACTCCCTAGGTACTTTCTTTGTATACATTCGACTATACGGGCCAAGCCCGGGATTTACGCGAAATCGCGGGATTTCGTTTGCCGGCGATTAAACCTCTTTCATTAAGCGTCTCATCAAAAATGAAAACATTTTTGAAAACTACTAGTCTCATGCGTTTTAGTGGTGAAAAAATAATTTAAAAAATCGTTCGGGAAATGAGTTTATTCCCTGGGTACTTTCTTTGTATACTTTGGACTATACGGGTCGAGTCCGGGATTTACGGGAAATCGCGGATTTTCGATTGAGGGCGATTAAACTTCTTTTATTCAGCGTCTCATAGAAAATGAAAACATTTTTGAAAACTACAAGTCTCATGCGTTGTAGTGGTGAAAAAATAATTTAAAAAATTGTTCGGAAAATGAGTTTACTCCCTGGGTACTTTCTTTGTATACTTTTGACTATACGGGCCGAGTCCGGCGTTTACGGGAAATGGCGGAAGTCTCATGGGTTTTAGTGGTGAAATAATAATTTAAAAAATCGTTCGGGAAATGAGTTTACATCCCGGGTACTTTCATTACTATACGGGCCGAGTCCGGGATTTACGGGAAATTACAGATTTTCGTTTGCCGGCGATTAAACTTCTTTTATTCAGAGTCTCATCAAAAATGAAAACATTTTTGAAAACTACAAGTCTCATGCGTTTTAGTGGTGAAAAAATATTTTAAAAAATCGTTCGGGAAACGAGTTTACTCCCTGGGTACTTTCTTTGTATACTTTTGACTATACGGGCCGAGTCCGGCGTTTACGGGAAATGGCGGGAGTCTCATGGGTTTTAGTGGTGAAATAATAATTTAAAAAATCGTTCGGGAAATGAGTTTACATCCCGGGTACTTTCATTACTATACGGGCCGAGTCCGGGATTTACGGGAAATCACAGATTTTCGTTTGCCGGCGATTAAACTGCTTTTATTCAGCGTCTCATCAAAAATGAAAACATTTTTCAAAACTACAAGTCTCATGCGTTTTAGTGGTAAAAAAATAATTTAAAAAATCGTTCGGAAAATGAGTTTACTCACAGGGTACTTTCTTTGTATACATTCGACTATACGGGCCAAGCCCGGGATTTACGGGAAATCGCGGGTTTTCGTTTTCCGGCGATTAAACCTCTTTCATTAAGCGTCTCATCAAAAATGAAAACATTTTTGAAAACTACAAGTCTCATGCGTTTTAGTGGTGAAAAAAAAATTTAAAAAATCGTTCGGAAAATGAGTTTACTCCCTGGGTACTTTTTTGTATACATTCGACTATACGGGCCAAGCCCCGGATTTACGGAAAACGCGGGATTTCGTTTGCCGTTGATTAAACCTCTTTCATTAAGCGTCTCATCAAAAATGAAAACATTTTTGAAAACTACAAGTCTCATGCGTTTTAGTGGTGAAAAAATAATTTAAAAAATCGTTCGGGAAATGAGTTTACTCCCTGGGTACTTTCTTTTGTATACTTTTGACTATACGGGCTGAGTCCGGGATTTACGGGAAATGGCGGGTTTTCGTTTGCCGGCGATTAAACTTCTTTTATTCAGCGTCTCATCAAAAATGAAAACATTTTTGAAAACTCCAAGTCTCATACGTTTTAGTGGTGAAAAGATAATTTAAAAAATCGTATTGGAAATGAGTTTACTCACAGGGTACTTTCTTTGTATACATTCGACTATACGGGCCAAGCCCGGGATTTACGGGAAATCGCGGGTTTTCGTTTGCTGGCGATTAAACCACTTTCATTAAGCGTCTCATCAAAAATGAAAAAATTTCTGAAAACTACAAGTCTCATGCGTTTTAGTGGTGAAATAATAATTTAAAAAATCGTTCGGGAAATGAGTTTACTCACAGAGTAGTTTCTTTGTATACATTCGACTATACGGGCCAAGCCCGGGATTTACGGGAAATCGCGGGTTTTCGTTTGCCGGCGATTAAACTTCTTTCATTAACCGCCTCATCAAAAATGAAAACATTTTTGAAAACTACAAGTCTCATGCGTTTTAGTGGTGAAAAAAAAAATTAAAAAATCGTTCGGGAAATGAGTTTACTCCCTAGGTACTTTCTTTGTATACATTCGACTATACGGGCCAAGCCCGGGATTTACGCGAAATCGCGGGATTTCGTTTGCCGGCGATTAAACCTCTTTCATTAAGCGTCTCATCAAAAATGAAAACATTTTTGAAAACTACTAGTCTCATGCGTTTTAGTGGTGAAAAAATAATTTAAAAAATCGTTCGGGAAATGAGTTTATTCCCTGGGTACTTTCTTTGTATACTTTGGACTATACGGGTCGAGTCCGGGATTTACGGGAAATCGCGGATTTTCGATTGAGGGCGATTAAACTTCTTTTATTCAGCGTCTCATAGAAAATGAAAACATTTTTGAAAACTACAAGTCTCATGCGTTGTAGTGGTGAAAAAATAATTTAAAAAATTGTTCGGAAAATGAGTTTACTCCCTGGGTACTTTCTTTGTATACTTTTGACTATACGGGCCGAGTCCGGCGTTTACGGGAAATGGCGGAAGTCTCATGGGTTTTAGTGGTGAAATAATAATTTAAAAAATCGTTCGGCAAATGAGTTTACATCCCGGGTACTTTCATTACTATACGGGCCGAGTCCGGGATTTACGGGAAATTACAGATTTTCGTTTGCCGGCGATTAAACTTCTTTTATTCAGAGTCTCATCAAAAATGAAAACATTTTTGAAAACTACAAGTCTCATGCGTTTTAGTGGTGAAAAAATATTTTAAAAAATCGTTTGGGAAACGAGTTTACTCCCTGGGTACTTTCTTTGTATACTTTTGACTATACGGGCCGAGTCCGGCGTTTACGGGAAATGGCGGGAGTCTCATGGGTTTTAGTGGTGAAATAATAATTTAAAAAATCGTTCGGGAAATGAGTTTACATCCCGGGTACTTTCATTACTATACGGGCCGAGTCCGGGATTTACGGGAAATCACAGATTTTCGTTTGCCGGCGATTAAACTTCTTTTATTCAGAGTCTCATCAAAAATGAAAACATTTTTGAAAACTACAAGTCTCATGCGTTTTAGTGGTGAAAAAATATTTTAAAAAATCGTTTGGGAAACGAGTTTACTCCCTGGGTACTTTCTTTGTATACTTTTAACTATACGGGCCGAGTCCGGGATTTACGGGAAGTCGCGGGTTTTCTATTGACGTTGTTTAAACTTCTTTTATTCAGCGTCTCATCAAAAATGAAAACATTTTTAAAAACTACAAGTCTCATGGGCTTTAGTGGTGAAATAATAATTTAAAAAATCGTTCGGGAAATGAGTTTACACCCTGGGTACTTTCTTTGTATACTTTTGACTATACGGGCCGAGTCCGGGATTTACGGGAAATCGCAGGTTTTCGTTTGCCGGCGATTAAACTTCTTTTATTCAGCGTCTCATCAAAAATGAAAACAATTTTGAAAACTACAAGTCTCATGCGTTTTAATGGTGAAAAAATAATTTAAAAAATCGTTCGGGAAATGAGTTTACTCCCTGGGTACTTTCTTTGTATACTTTTGACTATGCATGCCGAGTCCGGGGTTTACGGGAAATGGCGCGTTTTCGTTTGCCGGCGATTAAAATTCTTTTATTCAGCGTCTCATCAAAAATGAAAACATTTTTAAAAACTACAAGTCTCATGGGTTTTAGTGGTGAAATAATAATTTAAAAAATCGTTCGGGAAATGAGTTTACATCCCGGGTACTTTCATTACTATACGGGCCGAGTCCGGGATTTACGGGAAATCGCAGGTTTTCGTTTTCCGGCGATTAAACTTCTTTTATTCAGCGTCTCATCAAAAATGAAAACATTTATAAAAACTACAAGTCTCATGCGTTTTAGTGGTGAAAAGATAATTTAAAAAATCGTTTTGGAAATGAGTTTACTCACAGGGTACTTTCTTTGTATACTTTTGACTATACGGGCCGAGTCCGGGATTTACGGGAAATCGCGGATTTTCGTTTGCCGGCGATTAAACTGCTTTTATTCAGCGTCCCATCAAATATGAAAATATTTTTGAAAACTACAAGTCTCATGCGTTTTAGTGGTGAAAAGATAATTTAAAAAATCGTTTTGGAAATGAGTTTACTCACAGGGTACTTTCTTTGTATACATTCGACTATACGGGCCAAGCCCTGGATTTACGGGAAATCGCAGGTTTTCGTTTGCTGGCGATTAAGCCACTTTCATTAAGCGTCTCATCAAAAATGACAACATTTCTGAAAACTACAAGTCTTATGCGTTTTAGTGGTGAAAAAATAATTTAAAAAATCGTTCGGGAAATGAGTTTACTCACAGGGTACTTTCTTTGTATACATTCGACTATACGGGCCAAGCCCGGGATTTACGGGAAATCGCGGGTTTTCGTTTGCCGGCGATTAAACTTCTTTCATTAACCGTCTCATCAAAAATGAAAACATTTTTGAAAACTACAAGTCTCATGCGTTTTAGTGGTGAAAAAAAAAATTAAAAAATCGTTCGGGAAATGAGTTTACTCCCTAGGTACTTTCTTTGTATACATTCGACTATACGGGCCAAGCCCGGGATTTACGGGAAATCGCGGGATTTTGTTTCCCGGCGATTAAACCTCTTTCATTAAGCGTCTCATCAACAATAAAAACATTTTTGAAAACTACAAATCTCATGCGTTTTAGTGGTGAAAAAATAATTTAAAAAATCGTTCGGGAAATGAGTTTATTCCCTGGGTACTTTCTTTGTATACTTTGGACTATACGGGCCGAGTCCGGGATTCACGGGAAATCGCGGATTTTCGTTTGAGGGCGATTAAACTTCTTTTATTCAGCGTCTCATCAAAAATGAAAACATTTTTGAAAACTACAAGTCTCATGCGTTGTAGTGGTGAAAAAATAATTTAAAAAATCGTTCGGAAAAAGAGTTTACTCCCTGGGTACTTTCTTTGTATACTTTTGACTATACGGGCCGAGTCCGGCGTTTACGGGAAATGGCGGGTTTTTGTTTGCCGGCGATTAAACTTCTTCTATTCAGCGTCTCATCAAAAATGAAAACATTTTTAAAAACTATAAGTCTCATGGGTTTTAGTGGTGAAAAAATAATTTAAAAAATCGTTCGGGAAATGAGTTTACATCCCGGGTACTTTCTTTGTATACTTTTGACTATACGGGCCGAGTCCGGGATTTACGGGAAATCGCGGGTTTTCGTTTGCCGGCGATTAAACTTCTTTCATTAACCGTCTCATCAAAAATGAAAACATTTTTGAAAACTACAAGTCTCATGCGTTTTAGTGGTGAAAAAAAAAATTAAAAAATCGTTCGGGAAATGAGTTTACTCCCTAGGTACTTTCTTTGTATACATTCGACTATACGGGCCAAGCCCGGGATTTACGGGAAATCGCGGGATTTTGTTTGCCGGCGATTAAACCTCTTTCATTAAGCGTCTCATCAAAAATAAAAACATTTTTGAAAACTACAAATCTCATGCGTTTTAGTGGTGAAAAAATAATTTAAAAAATCGTTCGGGAAATGAGTTTATTCCCTGGGTACTTTCTTTGTATACTTTGGACTATACGGGCCGAGTCCGGGATTCACGGGAAATCGCGGATTTTCGTTTGAGGGCGATTAAACTTCTTTTATTCAGCGTCTCATCAAAAATGAAAACATTTTTGAAAACTACAAGTCTCATGCGTTGTAGTGGTGAAAAAATAATTTAAAAAATCGTTCGGAAAAAGAGTTTACTCCCTGGGTACTTTCTTTGTATACTTTTGACTATACGGGCCGAGTCCGGCGTTTACGGGAAATGGCGGGTTTTTGTTTGCCGGCGATTAAACTTCTTCTATTCAGCGTCTCATCAAAAATGAAAACATTTTTAAAAACTATAAGTCTCATGGGTTTTAGTGGTGAAATAATAATTTAAAAAATCGTTCGGGAAATGAGTTTACATCCCGGGTACTTTCATTACTATACGGGCCGAGTCCGGGATTTACGGGAAATCGCAGATTTTCGTTTGCCGGCGATTAAACTTCTTTTATTCAGCGTCTCATCAAAAATGAAAACATTTTTGAAAACTACAAGTCTCATGCGTTTTAGTGGTGAAAAAATATTTTAAAAAATCGTTCGGGAAATGAGTTTACTCCCTGGGTACTTTCTTTGTAAACTTTTAACTATACGGGCCGAGTCCGAGATTTACGGGAAGTCGCGGGTTTTCTTTTGCCGGCGTTTAAACTTCTTTTATTCAGCGTCTCATCAAAAATGAAAACATTTTTAAAAACTACAAGTCTCATGGGCTTTAGTGGTGAAATAATAATTTAAAACATCGTTCGGTAAATGAGTTTACACCCTGGGTACTTTCTTTGTATACTTTTGACTATACGGGCCGAGTCCGGGATTTACGGGAAATCGCAGGTTTTCGTTTGCCGGCGATTAAACTTCCTTTATTCAGCGTCTCATCAAAAATGAAAACAATTTTGAAAACTACAAGTCTCATGCGTTTTAGTGATGAAAAAATAATTTAAAAAATCGTTCGGGAAATGAGTTTACTCCCTGGGTACTTTCTTTGTATACTTTTGACTATGCGGGCCGAGTCCGGGGTTTACGGGAAATCGCAGGTTTTCGTTTGCCGGCGATTAAACTTCTTTTATTCAGCGTCTCATCAAAAATGAAAACATTTATGAAAACTACAAGTCTCAGGCGTTTTAGTGGTGAAAAAATATTTAAAAAAATCGTTCCGGAAATGAGTTTACTCCATGGGTACTTTCTTTGTATACTTTTGACTATACGGGCCGAGTCCGGGATTTACGGGAAATCGCGGATTTTCGTTTGCCGGCGATTAAACTTCTTTTATTCAGCGTCCCATCAAATATGAAAATATTTTTGAAAACTACAAGTCTCATGCGTTTAGTGGTAAAAAAATAATATAAAAAATCGTTCGGGAAATGAGTTTACTTCCTGGGTACTTTATTTGTATACTTTTGACTATACGGGTCGAGTCCGGGGTTTACGGGAAATGGCGGGTTTTCGTTTGCCGGCGATTAAACTTTTTTTATTCAGCGTCTCATCAAAAATGAAAACATTTTTGAAAACTACAAGTCTCATGCGTTTTAGTGGTGAAAAGATAATTTAAAAAATCGTTTTGGAAATGATTTTACTCACAGGGTACTTTCTTTGTATACATTCGACTATACGGGCCAAGCCCGGGATTTACGGGAAATCGCGGGTTTTCGTTTGCTGGCGATTAAACAACTTTCATTAAGCGTCTCATCAAAAATGAAAACATTTATGAAAACTACAAGTCTCATGCGTTTTAGTGGTGAAAAAATAATTTAAAAAATCGTTCGGGAAATGAGTTTACTCACAGGGTACTTTCTTTGTATACATTCGACTATACGGGCCAAGCCCGGGATTTACGGGAAATCGCGGGTTTTCGTTTGCTGGCGATTAAACAACTTTCATTAAGCGTCTCATCAAAAATGAAAACATTTATGAAAACTACAAGTCTCATGCGTTTTAGTGGTGAAAAAATAATTTAAAAAATCGTTCGGGAAATGAGTTTACTCACAGGGTACTTTCTTTGTATACATTCGACTATACGGGCCAAGCCCGGGATTTACGGGAAATCGCGGGTTTTCGTTTGCCAGCGATTAAACTTCTTTCATTAACCGTCTCATCAAAAATGAAAACATTTTTGAAAACTACAAGTCTCATGCGTTGTAGTGGTGAAAAAATAATTTAAAAAATCGTTCGAAAAAAGAGTTTACTCCCTGGGTACTTTCTTTGTATACTTTTGACTATACGGGCCGAGTCCGGCGTTTACGGGAAATGGCGGGTTTTTGTTTGCCGGCGATTAAACTTCTTTTATTCAGCGTCTCATCAAAAATGAAAACATTTTTAAAAACTATAAGTCTCATGGGTTTTAGTGGTGAAATAATAATTTAAAAAATCGTTCGGGAAATGAGTTTACATCCCGGGTACTTTCATTACTATACGGGCCGAGTCCGGGATTTACGGGAAATCGCAGGTTTTCGTTTGCCGGAGATTAAACTTCTTTTATTCAGCGTCTCATCAAAAATGAAAACATTTTTGAAAACTACAAGTCTCATGCGTTTTAGTGGTGAAAAAATATTTTAAAAAATCGTTTGGGAAATGAGTTTACTCCCTGGGTACTTTCTTTGTATACTTTTGACTATACGGGCCGAGTCCAGGATTTACGGGAAGTCGCGGGTTTTCTTTTGCCGGCGTTTAAACTTCTTTTATTCAGCGTCTCATCAAAAATGAAAACATTTTTAAAAACTACAAGTCTCATTGGCTTTAGTGGTGAAATAATAATTTGAAAAATCGTTCGGGAAATGAGTTTACACCCTGGGTACTTTCTTTGTATACTTTTGACTATACGGGCCGAGTCCGGGATTTACGGGAAATCGCAGGTTTTCGTTTGCCGGCGATTAAACTTCTTTTATTCAGCGTCTCATCAAAAATGAAAACAATTTTGAAAACTACAAGCCTCATGCGTTTTAGTGGTGAAAAAATAATTTAAAAAATCGTTCGGGAAATGAGTTTACTCCCTGGGTACTTTCTTTGTATACTTTTGACTATGCGGGCCGAGTCCGGGATTTACGGGAAATCGCGGGTTTTCGTTTGCTGGCGATTAAACAACTTTCATTAAGCGTCTCATCAAAAATGAAAACATTTATGAAAACTACAAGTCTCATGCGTTTTAGTGGTGAAAAAATAATTTAAAAAATCGTTCGGGAAATGAGTTTACTCACAGGGTACTTTCTTTGTATACATTCGACTATACGGGCCAAGCCCGGGATTTACGGGAAATCGCGGGTTTTCGTTTGCTGGCGATTAAACAACTTTCATTAAGCGTCTCATCAAAAATGAAAACATTTATGAAAACTACAAGTCTCATGCGTTTTAGTGGTGAAAAAATAATTTAAAAAATCGTTCGGGAAATGAGTTTACTCACAGGGTACTTTCTTTGTATACATTCGACTATACGGGCCAAGCCCGGGATTTACGGGAAATCGCGGGTTTTCGTTTGCCGGCGATTAAACTTCTTTCATTAACCGTCTCATCAAAAATGAAAACATTTTTGAAAACTACAAGCCTCATGCGTTTTAGTGGTGAAAAAATAATTTAAAAAATCGTTCGGGAAATGAGTTTACTCCCTGGGTACTTTCTTTGTATACTTTTGACTATGCGGGCCGAGTCCGGGGTTTACGGGAAATGGCGGGTTTTCGTTTGCCGGCGATTAAACCTCTTTTATTCAGCGTCTCATCAAAAATGAAAACATTTTTAAAAACTACAAGTCTCATGGGTTTTAGTGGTGAAACAATAATTTAAAAAATCGTTCGGGAAATGAGTTTACATCCCGGGTACTTTCATTACTATACGGGCCGAGTCCGGGATTTACGGGAAATCGCAGGTTTTCGTTTACCGGCGATTAAACTTCTTTTATTCAGCGTCTCATCAAAAAATGAAAACATTTTTGAAAACTACAAGTCTCATGCGTTTTAGTGGTGAAAAAATATTTTAAAAAATCGTTCGGGAAATGAGTTTACTCCCTATGTAATTTCTTTGTATACTTTTGACTATACGGGTCGAGTCCGGGATTTACGGGAAATCGCGGATTTTCGTTTGAGGGCGATTAAACTTCTTTTATTCAGCGTCTCATCAAAAATGAAAACATTTTTGAAAACTACAAGTCTCATGCCTTGTAGTCGTGAAAAAATAATTTAAAAAATCGTTCGGAAAAAGAGTTTACTCCCTGGGTACTTTCTTTGTATACTTTTGACTATACGGGCCGAGTCCGGCGTTTACGGGAAATGGCGGGTTTTTGTTTGCCGGCGATTAAACTTCTTTTATTCAGCGTCTCATCAAAAATGAAAACATTTTTAAAAACTATAAGGCTCATGGGTTTTAGTGGTGAAATAATAATTTAAAAAATCGTTCGGGAAATGAGTTTACATCCCGGGTACTTTCATTACTATACGGGCCGAGTCCGGGATTTACGGGAAATCGCAGGTTTTCGTTTGCCGGCGATTAAACTTCTTTTATTCAGCGTCTCATCAAAAATGAAAACAATTTTGAAAACTACAAGTCTCATGCGTTTTAGTGGTGAAAAAATATTTTAAAAAATCGTTCGGGAAATGAGTTTACTCCCTAGGTAATTTCTTTGTATACTTTGACTATACGGGCCGAGTCCGGGATTTACGGGAAGTCGCAGGTTTTCGTTTGCCGGCGATTAAACTTCTTTTATTCAGCGTCTCATCAAAAATGAAAACAATTTTGAAAACTACAAGTCTCGTGCGTTTTAGTGGTGAAAAAATAATTTAAAAAATCGTTTGGGAAATGAGTTTACACTCTGGGTACTTTCTTTGTATACTTTTGACTATACGGGCCGAGTCCGGGATTTACGGGAAATCGCAGGTTTTCGTTTGCCGGCGATTAAACTTCTTTTATTCAGCGTCTCATCAAAAATGAAAACATTTTTGAAAACTACAAGTCTCATGCGTTTTAGTGGTGAAAAAATATTTTAAAAAATCGTTCGGGAAATGAGTTTACTCCCTGGGTACTTTCTTTGTATACTTTTGACTATACGGGCCGAGTCCGGGATTTACGGGAAGTCGCGGGTTTTCTTTTGCCGGCGTTTAAACTTCTTTTATTCAGCGTCTCATCAAAAATGAAAACATTTTTAAAAACTACAAGTCTCATGGGCTTTAGTGGTGAAATAATAATTTAAAAAATCGTTCGGGAAATGAGTTTACACCCTGGGTAGTTTCTTTGTATACTTTTGACTATACGGGCCGAGTCTGGGATTTACGGGAAATCGCAGGTTTTCGTTTGCCGGCGATTAAACTTCTTTTATTCAGCGTCTCATCAAAAATGAAAACAATTTTGAAAACTACAAGTCTCATGCGTTTTAGTGGTGAAAAAATAATTTAAAAAATCGTTCGGGAAATGAGTTTACTCCCTGGGTACTTTCTTTGTATACTTTTGACTATGCGGGCCGAGTCCGGGGTTTACGGGAAATGGCGGGTTTTCGTTTGCCGGCGATTAAACCTCTTTTATTCAGCGTCTCATCAAAAATGAAAACATTTTTAAAAACTACAAGTCTCATGGGTTTTAGTGGTGAAACAATAATTTAGAAAATTGTTCGGGAAATGAGTTTACATCCCGGGTACTTTCATTACTATACGGGCCGAGTCCGGGATTTACGGGAAATCGCAGGTTTTCGTTTGCCGGCGATTAAACTTCTTTTATTCAGCGTCTCATCAAAAAATGAAAACATTTTTGAAAACTACAAGTCTCATGCGTTTTAGTGGTGAAAAAATATTTTAAAAAATCGTTCGGGAAATGAGTTTACTCCCTAGGTAATTTCTTTGTATACTTTGACTATACGGGCCGAGTCCGGGATTTACGGGAAGTCGCGGGTTTTCTTTTGCCGGCGTTTAAACTTCTTTTATTCAGCGTCTCATCAAAAATGAAAACATTTTTAAAAACTACAAGTCTCATGGGCTTTAGTGGTGAAATAATAATTTAAAAAATCGTTCGGGAAATGAGTTTACACCCTGGGTAGTTTCTTTGTATACTTTTGACTATACGGGCCGAGTCTGGGATTTACGGGAAATCGCAGGTTTTCGTTTGCCGGCGATTAAACTTCTTTTATTCAGCGTCTCATCAAAAATGAAAACAATTTTGAAAACTACAAGTCTCATGCGTTTTAGTGGTGAAAAAATAATTTAAAAAATCGTTCGGGAAAGGAGTTTACTCCCTGGGTACTTTCTTTGTATACTTTTGACTATACGGGCCGAGTCCAGGATTTACCGGAAGTCGCGGGTTTTCTTTTGCCGGCGTTTAAACTTCTTTTATTCAGCGTCTCATCAAAAATGAAAACATTTTTAAAAACTACAAGTCTCATGGGCTTTAGTGGTGAAATAATAATTTAAAAAATCGTTCGGGAAATGAGTTTACACCCTGGGTACTTTCTTTGTATACTTTTGACTATACGGGCCGAGTCCGGGATTTACGGGAAATCGCAGGTTTTCGTTTGCCGGCGATTAAACTTCTTTTATTCAGCGTCTCATCAAAAATGAAAACAATTTTGAAAACTACAAGTCTCGTGCGTTTTAGTGGCGAAAAAATAATTTAAAAAATCATTCGGAAAAAGAGTTTACTCCCTGGGTACTTTCTTTGTATACTTTTGACTATACGGGCCGAGTCCGGCGTTTACGGGAAATGGCGGGTTTTTGTTTGCCTGCGATTAAACTTCTTTTATTCAGCGTCTCATCAAAAATGAAAACATTTTTAAAAACTATAAGTCTCATGGGTTTTAGTGGTGAAATAATAATTTAAAAAATCGTCCGGGAAATGAGTTTACATCCCGGGTACTTTCATTACTATACGGGCCGAGTCCGGGATTTACGGGAAATCGCAGGTTTTCGTTTGCCGGAGATTAAACTTCTTTTATTCAGCGTCTCATCAAAAATGAAAACATTTTTGAAAACTACAAGTCTCATGCGTTTTAGTGGTGAAAAAATATTTTAAAAAATCGTTCGGGAAATGAGTTTACTCCCAGGCTACTTTCTTTGTATACTTTTGACTATACGGGCCGAGTCCAGGATTTACGGGAAGTCGCAGGTTTTCTTTTGCCGGCGTTTAAACTTCTTTTATTCAGCGTCTCATCAAAAATGAAAACATTTTTAAAAACTAAAAGTCTCATGGGCTTTAGTGGTGAAATAATAATTTAAAAAATCGTTCGGGAAATGAGTTTACACTCTGGGTACTTTCTTTGTATACTTTTGACTATACGGGCCGAGTCCGGGATTTACGGGAAATCACAGGTTTTCGTTTGCCGGCGATTAAACTTCTTTCATTCAGCGTCTCATCAAAAATGAAAACATTTTTAAAAACTACAAGTCTCATGGGTTTTAGTGGTGAAATAATAATTTAAAAAATCGTTCGGGAAATGAGTTTACATCCCGGGTACTTTCATTACTATACGGGCCGAGTCCGGAATTTACGGGAAATAGCAGGTTTTCGTTTGCCGGCGATTAAACTTCTTTTATTCAGCGTCTCATCAAAAAAGAAAACATTTTTGAAAACTACAAGTCTCATGCGTTTTAGTGGTGAAAAAATATTTTAAAAAATCGTTCGGGAAATGAGTTTACTCCCTGGGTACTTTCTTTGAATACTTTTGACTATACGGGCCGAGTCCGGGATTTACGGGAAGTCGCGGGTTTTCTTTTGCCGGCGTTTAAACTTCTTTTATTCAGCGTCTCATCAAAAATGAAAACATTTTTAAAAACTACAAGTCTCATGGGCTTTAGTGGTGAAATAATAATTTAAAAAATCGTTCGGGAAATGAGTTTACACCCTGGGTACTTTCTTTGTATACTTTTGACTATACGGGCCGAGTCCAGGATTTACGGGAAGTCGCAGGTTTTCTTTTGCCGGCGTTTAAACTTCTTTTATTCAGCGTCTCATCAAAAATGAAAACATTTTTAAAAACTAAAAGTCTCATGGGCTTTAGTGGTGAAAAAATATTTTAAAAAATCGTTCGGGAAATGAGTTTACTCCCTGGGTACTTTCTTTGAATACTTTTGACTATACGGGCCGAGTCCGGGATTTACGGGAAGTCGCGGGTTTTCTTTTGCCGGCGTTTAAACTTCTTTTATTCAGCGTCTCATCAAAAATGAAAACATTTTTAAAAACTACAAGTCTCATGGGCTTTAGTGGTGAAATAATAATTTAAAAAATCGTTCGGGAAATGAGTTTACACCCTGGGTACTTTCTTTGTATACTTTTGACTATACGGGCCGAGTCTGGGATTTACGGGAAATCGCAGGTTTTCGTTTGCCGGCGTTTAAACTTCTTTTATTCAGCGTCTCATCAAAAATGAAAACAATTTTGAAAACTACAAGTCTCATGGGCTTTAGTGGTGAAATAATAATTTAAAAAATCGTTCGGGAAATGAGTTTACACCCTGGGTACTTTCTTTGTATACTTTTGACTATACGGGCGAGTCCGGGATTTACGGGAAATCGCAGGTTTTCGTTTGCCGGCGATTAAACTTTTTTATTCAGCGTCTCATCAAAAATGAAAACAATTTTAAAAACTACAAGTCTCGTGCGTTTTAGTGGTGAAAAAATAATTTAAAAAATCGTTCGGGAAATGAGTTTACTCCCTGGGTACTTTCTTTGTATACTTTTGACTATGCGGGCCGAGTCCGGGGTTTACGGGAAATGGCGGGTTTTTGTTTGCCGGAGATTAAACTTCTTTTATTCAGCGTCTCATCAAAAATGAAAACATTTTTAAAAACTACAAGTCTCATGGGTTTTAGTGGTGAAATAATAATTTAAAAAATCGTTCGGGAAATGAGTTTACATCCCGGGTACTTTCATTACTATACGGGCCGAGTCCGGAATTTACGGGAAATAGCAGGTTTTCGTTTGCCGGCGATTAAACTTCTTTTATTCAGCGTCTCATCAAAAAAGAAAACATTTTTGAAAACTACAAGTCTCATGCGTTTTAGTGGTGAAAAAATATTTTAAAAAATCGTTCGGGAAATGAGTTTACTCCCTGGGTACTTTCTTTGAATACTTTTGACTATACGGGCCGAGTCCGGGATTTACGGGAAGTCGCGGGTTTTTTTTTGCCGGCGTTTAAACTTCTTTTATTCAGCGTCTCATCAAAAATGAAAACATTTTTAAAAACTACAAGTCTCATGGGCTTTAGTGGTGAAATAATAATTTAAAAAATCGTTCGGGAAATGAGTTTACACCCTGGGTACTTTCTTTGTATACTTTTGACTATACGGGCCGAGTCTGGGATTTACGGGAAATCGCAGGTTTTCGTTTGCCGGCGTTTAAACTTCTTTTATTCAGCGTTTCATCAAAAATGAAAACAATTTTGAAAACTACAAGTCTCATGGGCTTTAGTGGTGAAATAATAATTTAAAAAATCGTTCGGGAAATGAGTTTACACCCTGGGTACTTTCTTTGTATACTTTTGACTATACGGGCGAGTCCGGGATTTACGGGAAATCGCAGGTTTTCGTTTGCCGGCGATTAAACTTTTTTATTCAGCGTCTCATCAAAAATGAAAACAATTTTAAAAACTACAAGTCTCGTGCGTTTTAGTGGTGAAAAAATAATTTAAAAAATCGTTTGGGAAATGAGTTTACTCCCTGGGTACTTTCCTTGTATACTTTTGACTATGCGGGCCGAGTCCGGGGTTTACGGGAAATGGCGGGTTTTTGTTTGCCGGAGATTAAACTTCTTTTATTCAGCGTCTCATCAAAAATGAAAACATTTTTAAAAACTACAAGTCTCATGGGTTTTAGTGGTGAAATAATAATTTAAAAAATCGTTCGGGAAATGAGTTTACATCCCGGGTACTTTCATTACTATACGGGCCGAGTCCGAGATTTACGGGAAATCGCAGGTTTTCGTTTGCCGGCGATTAAACTTTTTTTATTCAGCGTCTCATCAAAAATGAAAACAATTTTGACAACTACAAGTCTCGTGCGTTTTAGTGGTGAAAAAATAATTTAAAAAATCGTTCGGGAAATGAGTTTACTTCCTGGGTACTTTCTTTGTATACTTTTGCCTATGCGGGCCGAGTCCAGGGTTTACGGGAAATGGCGGGTTTTCGTTTGCCGGAGATTAAACTTCTTTTATTCAGCGTCTCATCAAAAATGAAAACATTTTTAAAAATTACAAGTCTCATGGGTTTTAGTGGTGAAATAATAATTTAAAAAATCGTTCGGGAAATGAGTTTACATCCCGGGTACTTTCATTACTATACGGGCCGAGTCCGGGATTTACGGGAAATAGCAGGTTTTCGTTTGCCGGCGATTAAACTTCTTTTATTCAGCGTCTCATCAAAAATGAAAACAATTTTGAAAACTACAAGTCTCATGGGCTTTAGTGGTGAAATAATAATTTAAAAAATCGTTCGGGAAATGAGTTTACACCCTGGGTACTTTCTTTGTATACTTTTGACTATACGGGCGAGTCCGGGATTTACGGGAAATCGCAGGTTTTCGTTTGCCGGCGATTAAACTTTTTTATTCAGCGTCTCATCAAAAATGAAAACAATTTTAAAAACTACAAGTCTCGTGCGTTTTAGTGGTGAAAAAATAATTTAAAAAATCGTTCGGGAAATGAGTTTACTCCCTGGGTACTTTCTTTGTATACTTTTGACTATGCGGGCCGAGTCCGGGGTTTACGGGAAATGGCGGGTTTTTGTTTGCCGGAGATTAAACTTCTTTTATTCAGCGTCTCATCAAAAATGAAAACATTTTTAAAAACTACAAGTCTCATGGGTTTTAGTGGTGAAATAATAATTTAAAAAATCGTTCGGGAAATGAGTTTACATCCCGGGTACTTTCATTACTATACGGGCCGAGTCCGGAATTTACGGGAAATAGCAGGTTTTCGTTTGCCGGCGATTAAACTTCTTTTATTCAGCGTCTCATCAAAAAAGAAAACATTTTTGAAAACTACAAGTCTCATGCGTTTTAGTGGTGAAAAAATATTTTAAAAAATCGTTCGGGAAATGAGTTTACTCCCTGGGTACTTTCTTTGAATACTTTTGACTATACGGGCCGAGTCCGGGATTTACGGGAAGTCGCGGGTTTTCTTTTGCCGGCGTTTAAACTTCTTTTATTCAGCGTCTCATCAAAAATGAAAACATTTTTAAAAACTACAAGTCTCATGGGCTTTAGTGGTGAAATAATAATTTAAAAAATCGTTCGGGAAATGAGTTTACACCCTGGGTACTTTCTTTGTATACTTTTGACTATACGGGCCGAGTCTGGGATTTACGGGAAATCGCAGGTTTTCGTTTGCCGGCGTTTAAACTTCTTTTATTCAGCGTTTCATCAAAAATGAAAACAATTTTGAAAACTACAAGTCTCATGGGCTTTAGTGGTGAAATAATAATTTAAAAAATCGTTCGGGAAATGAGTTTACACCCTGGGTACTTTCTTTGTATACTTTTGACTATACGGGCGAGTCCGGGATTTACGGGAAATCGCAGGTTTTCGTTTGCCGGCGATTAAACTTTTTTATTCAGCGTCTCATCAAAAATGAAAACAATTTTAAAAACTACAAGTCTCGTGCGTTTTAGTGGTGAAAAAATAATTTAAAAAATCGTTTGGGAAATGAGTTTACTCCCTGGGTACTTTCCTTGTATACTTTTGACTATGCGGGCCGAGTCCGGGGTTTACGGGAAATGGCGGGTTTTTGTTTGCCGGAGATTAAACTTCTTTTATTCAGCGTCTCATCAAAAATGAAAACATTTTTAAAAACTACAAGTCTCATGGGTTTTAGTGGTGAAATAATAATTTAAAAAATCGTTCGGGAAATGAGTTTACATCCCGGGTACTTTCATTACTATACGGGCCGAGTCCGAGATTTACGGGAAATCGCAGGTTTTCGTTTGCCGGCGATTAAACTTTTTTTATTCAGCGTCTCATCAAAAATGAAAACAATTTTGACAACTACAAGTCTCGTGCGTTTTAGTGGTGAAAAAATAATTTAAAAAATCGTTCGGGAAATGAGTTTACTTCCTGGGTACTTTCTTTGTATACTTTTGCCTATGCGGGCCGAGTCCAGGGTTTACGGGAAATGGCGGGTTTTCGTTTGCCGGAGATTAAACTTCTTTTATTCAGCGTCTCATCAAAAATGAAAACATTTTTAAAAATTACAAGTCTCATGGGTTTTAGTGGTGAAATAATAATTTAAAAAATCGTTCGGGAAATGAGTTTACATCCCGGGTACTTTCATTACTATACGGGCCGAGTCCGGGATTTACGGGAAATAGCAGGTTTTCGTTTGCCGGCGATTAAACTTCTTTTATTCAGCGTCTCATCAAAAATGAAAACATTTTTGAAAACTACAAGTCTCATGCGTTTTAGTGGTGAAAAAATATTTTAAAAAATCGTTCGGGAAATGAGTTTACTCCCTGGGTACTTTCTTTGAATACTTTTGACTATACGGGCCGAGTCCGGGATTTACGGGAAGTCGCGGGTTTTCTTTTGCCGGCGTTTAAACTTCTTTTATTCAGCGTCTCATCAAAAATGAAAACATTTTTAAAAACTACAAGTCTCATGGGCTTTAGTGGTGAAATAATAATTTAAAAAATCGTTCGGGAAATGAGTTTACACCCTGGGTACTTTCTTTGTATACTTTTGACTATACGGGCCGAGTCTGGGATTTACGGGAAATCGCAGGTTTTCGTTTGCCGGCGTTTAAACTTCTTTTATTCAGCGTTTCATCAAAAATGAAAACAATTTTGAAAACTACAAGTCTCATGGGCTTTAGTGGTGAAATAATAATTTAAAAAATCGTTCGGGAAATGAGTTTACACCCTGGGTACTTTCTTTGTATACTTTTGACTATACGGGCCGAGTCTGGGATTTACGGGAAATCGCAGGTTTTCGTTTGCCGGCGTTTAAACTTCTTTTATTCAGCGTTTCATCAAAAATGAAAACAATTTTGAAAACTACAAGTCTCATGGGCTTTAGTGGTGAAATAATAATTTAAAAAATCGTTCGGGAAATGAGTTTACACCCTGGGTACTTTCTTTGTATACTTTTGACTATACGGGCGAGTCCGGGATTTACGGGAAATCGCAGGTTTTAGTTTGCCGGCGATTAAACTTTTTTATTCAGCGTCTCATCAAAAATGAAAACAATTTTAAAAACTACAAGTCTCGTGCGTTTTAGTGGTGAAAAAATAATTTAAAAAATCGTTCGGGAAATGAGTTTACTCCCTGGGTACTTTCTTTGTATACTTTTGACTATGCGGGCCGAGTCCGGGGTTTACGGGAAATGGCGGGTTTTTGTTTGCCGGAGATTAAACTTCTTTTATTCAGCGTCTCATCAAAAATGAAAACATTTTTAAAAACTACAAGTCTCATGGGTTTTAGTGGTGAAATAATAATTTAAAAAATCGTTCGGGAAATGAGTTTACATCCCGGGTACTTTCATTACTATACGGGCCGAGTCCGAGATTTACGGGAAATCGCAGGTTTTCGTTTGCCGGCGATTAAACTTTTTTTATTCAGCGTCTTATCAAAAATGAAAACAATTTTGACAACTACAAGTCTCGTGCGTTTTAGTGGTGAAAAAATAATTTAAAAAATCGTTCGGGAAATGAGTTTACTCCCTGGGTACTTTCTTTGTATACTTTTGACTATGCGGGCCGAGTCCAGGGTTTACGCGAAATGGCGGGTTTTCGTTTGCCGGAGATTAAACTTCTTTTATTCAGCGTCTCATCAAAAATGAAAACATTTTTAAAAATTACAAGTCTCATGGGTTTTAGTGGTGAAATAATAATTTAAAAAATCGTTCGGGAAATGAGTTTACATCCCGGGTACTTTCATTACTATACGGGCCGAGTCCGGGATTTACGGGAAATAGCAGGTTTTCGTTTGCCGGCGATTAAACTTCTTTTATTCAGCGTCTCATCAAAAATGAAAACATTTTTGAAAACTACAAGTCTCATGCGTTTTAGTGGTGAAAAAATATTTTAAAAAATCGTTCGGGAAATGAGTTTACTCCCTGGGTACTTTCTTTGAATACTTTTGACTATACGGGCCGAGTCCGGGATTTACGGGAAGTCGCGGGTTTTCTTTTGCCGGCGTTTAAACTTCTTTTATTCAGCGTCTCATCAAAAATGAAAACATTTTTAAAAACTACAAGTCTCATGGGCTTTAGTGGTGAAATAATAATTTAAAAAATCGTTCGGGAAATGAGTTTACACCCTGGGTACTTTCTTTGTATA
The DNA here is from genome assembly GCF_029227915.1 of Hydractinia symbiolongicarpus. Lineage (NCBI taxonomy): Eukaryota > Metazoa > Cnidaria > Hydrozoa > Anthoathecata > Hydractiniidae > Hydractinia > Hydractinia symbiolongicarpus. Next base: position 33,482,804 of record NC_079876.1, on the reverse strand, counting down.
CTTTTGACTATACGGGCCGAGTCTGGGATTTACGGGAAATCGCAGGTTTTCGTTTGCCGGCGTTTAAACTTCTTTTATTCAGCGTTTCATCAAAAATGAAAACAATTTTGAAAACTACAAGTCTCATGGGCTTTAGTGGTGAAATAATAATTTAAAAAATCGTTCGGGAAATGAGTTTACACCCTGGGTACTTTCTTTGTATACTTTTGACTATACGGGCGAGTCCGGGATTTACGGGAAATCGCAGGTTTTCGTTTGCCGGCGATTAAACTTTTTTATTCAGCGTCTCATCAAAAATGAAAACAATTTTAAAAACTACAAGTCTCGTGCGTTTTAGTGGTGAAAAAATAATTTAAAAAATCGTTCGGGAAATGAGTTTACTCCCTGGGTACTTTCTTTGTATACTTTTGACTATGCGGGCCGAGTCCGGGGTTTACGGGAAATGGCGGGTTTTTGTTTGCCGGAGATTAAACTTCTTTTATTCAGCGTCTCATCAAAAATGAAAACATTTTTAAAAACTACAAGTCTAATGGGTTTTAGTGGTGAAATAATAATTTAAAAAATCGTTCGGGAAATGAGTTTACATCCCGGGTACTTTCATTACTATACGGGCCGAGTCCGAGATTTACGGGAAATCGCAGGTTTTCGTTTGCCGGCGATTAAACTTTTTTTATTCAGCGTCTCATCAAAAATGAAAACAATTTTGACAACTACAAGTCTCGTGCGTTTTAGTGGTGAAAAAATAATTTAAAAAATCGTTCGGGAAATGAGTTTACTCCCTGGGTACTTTCTTTGTATACTTTTGACTATGCGGGCCGAGTCCAGGGTTTACGGGAAATGGCGGGTTTTCGTTTGCCGGAGATTAAACTTCTTTTATTCAGCGTCTCATCAAAAATGAAAACATTTTTAAAAATTACAAGTCTCATGGGTTTTAGTGGTGAAATAATAATTTAAAAAATCGTTCGGGAAATGAGTTTACATCCCGGGTACTTTCATTACTATACGGGCCGAGTCCGGGATTTACGGGAAATAGCAGGTTTTCGTTTGCCGGCGATTAAACTTCTTTTATTCAGCGTCTCATCAAAAATGAAAACATTTTTAAAATCTACAAGTCTCATGCGTTTTAGTGGTGAAAAAATTTTTTAAAAAATCGTTCGGGAAATGAGTTTACTCCCTGGGTACTTTCTTTGTATACTTTTGACTATACGGGCCGAGTCCGGGATTTACGGGAAGTCGCGGGTTTTCTTTTGCCGGCGTTTAAACTTCTTTTATTCAGCGTCTCATCAAAAATGAAAACATTTTTAAAAACTACAAGTCTCATGGGCTTTAGTGGTGAAATAATAATTTAAAAAATCGTTCGGGAAATAAGTTTACACCCTGGGTACTTTCTTTGTATACTTTTGACTATACGGGCCGAGTCTGATATTTACGGGAAATCGCAGGTTTTCGTTTGCCGGCGATTAAACTTCTTTTATTCAGCTTCTCATCAAAAATGAAAACAATTTTGAAAACTACAAGTCTCATGCGTTTTAGTGGTGAAAAAATATTTTAAAAAATCGTTCGGGAAATGAGTTTACTCCCTGGGTACTTTCTTTGAATACTTTTGACTATACGGGCCGAGTCCGGGATTTACGGGAAGTCGCGGGTTTTCTTTTGCCGGCGTTTAAACTTCTTTTATTCAGCGTCTCATCAAAAATGAAAACATTTTTAAAAACTACAAGTCTCATGGGCTTTAGTGGTGAAATAATAATTTAAAAAATCGTTCGGGAAATGAGTTTACACCCTGGGTACTTTCTTTGTATACTTTTGACTATACGGGCCGAGTCTGGGATTTACGGGAAATCGCAGGTTTTCGTTTGCCGGCGTTTAAACTTCTTTTATTCAGCGTCTCATCAAAAATGAAAACAATTTTGAAAACTACAAGTCTCATGGGCTTTAGTGGTGAAATAATAATTTAAAAAATCGTTCGGGAAATGAGTTTACACCCTGGGTACTTTCTTTGTATACTTTTGACTATACGGGCGAGTCCAGGGTTAACGGGAAATGGCGGGTTTTCGTTTGCCGGAGATTAAACTTCTTTTATTCAGCGTCTCATCAAAAATGAAAACATTTTTAAAAATTACAAGTCTCATGGGTTTTAGTGGTGAAATAATAATTTAAAAAATCGTTCGGGAAATGAGTTTACATCCCGGGTACTTTCATTACTATACGGGCCGAGTCCGGGATTTACGGGAAATAGCAGGTTTTCGTTTGCCGGCGATTAAACTTCTTTTATTCAGCGTCTCATCAAAAATGAAAACATTTTTAAAAACTACAAGTCTCATGCGTTTTAGTGGTGAAAAATTTTTTTAAAAAATCGTTCGGGAAATGAGTTTACTCCCTGGGTACTTTCTTTGTATACTTTTGACTATACGGGCCGAGTCCGGGATTTACGGGAAGTCGCGGGTTTTCTTTTGCCGGCGTTTAAACTTCTTTTATTCAGCGTCTCATCAAAAATGAAAACATTTTTAAAAACTACAAGTCTCATGGGCTTTAGTGGTGAAATAATAATTTAAAAAATCGTTCGGGAAATGAGTTTACACCCTGGGTACTTTCTTTGTATACTTTTGACTATACGGGCCGAGTCTGGGATTTACGGGAAATCGCAGGTTTTCGTTTGCCGGCGATTAAACTTCTTTTATTCAGCTTCTCATCAAAAATGAAAACAATTTTGAAAACTACAAGCCTCATGCGTTTTAGTGGTGAAAAAATAATTTAAAAAATCGTTCGGGAAATGAGTTTACTCCCTGGGTACTTTCTTTGTATACTTTTGACTATGCGGGCCGAGTCCGGGGTTTACGGGAAATGGCGGGTTTTCGTTTGCCGGCGATTAAACTTCTTTTATTCAGCGTCTCATCAAAAATGAAAACATTTTTAAAAACTACAAGTCTCATGGGTTTTAGTGGTGAAATAATAATTTAAAAAATCGTTCGGGAAATGAGTTTACATCCCGGGTACTTTCATTACTATACCGGCCGAGTCTGGCATTTACGGGAAATCGCAGGTTTTCGTTTGCCGGCAATTAAACTTCTTTTATTCAGCGTCTCATCAAAAATGAAAACATTTTTGAAAACTACAAGTCTCGTGCGTTTTAGTGGTGAAATAATAATTTAAAAAATCGTTCGGGAAATGAGTTTACTCCCTGGGTACTTTCTTTGTATACTTTTGACTATGCGGGCCGAGTCCGGGGTTTACGGGAAATGGCGGGTTTTCGTTTGCCGGAGATTAAACTTCTTTTATTCAGCGTCTCATCAAAAATGAAAACATTTTTAAAAACTACAAGTCTCATGGGTTTTAGTGGTGAAATAATAATTTAAAAAATCGTTCGGGAAATGAGTTTACATCCCGGGTACTTTCATTACTATACGGGCCGAGTCCGGGATTTACGGGAAATAGCAGGTTTTCGTTTGCCGGCGATTAAACTTCTTTTATTCAGCGTCTCATCAAAAATGAAAACATTTTTAAAAACTACAAGTCTCATGCGTTTTAGTGGTGAAAAAATATTTTAAAAAATCGTTCGGGAAATGAGTTTACTCCCTGGGTACTTTCTTTGTATACTTTTGACTATACGGGCCGAGTCCGGGATTTACGGGAAGTCGCGGGTTTTCTTTTGCCGGCGTTTAAACTTCTTTTATTCAGCGTCTCATCAAAAATGAAAACATTTTTAAAAACTACAAGTCTCATGGGCTTTAGTGGTGAAATAATAATTTAAAAAATCGTTCGGGAAATGAGTTTACACCCTGGGTACTTTCTTTGTATACTTTTGACTATACGGGCCGAGTCTGGGATTTACGGGAACTCGCAGGTTTTCGTTTGCCGGCGATTAAACTTCTTTTATTCAGCTTCTCATCAAAAATGAAAACAATTTTGAAAACTACAAGCCTCATGCGTTTTAGTGGTGAAAAAATAAATTAAAAAATCGTTCGGGAAATGAGTTTACTCCCTGGGTACTTTCTTTGTATACTTTTGACTATGCGGGCCGAGTCCGGGGTTACGGGAAATGGCGGGTTTTCGTTTGCCGGCGTTTAAACTTCTTTTATTCAGCTTCTCATCAAAAATGAAAACAATTTTGAAAACTACAAGCCTCATGCGTTTTAGTGGTGAAAAAATAATTTAAAAAATCGTTCGGGAAATGAGTTTACTCCCTGGGTACTTTCTTTGTATACTTTTGACTATGCGGGCCGAGTCCGGGGTTTACGGGAAATGGCGGGTTTTCGTTTGCCGGCGATTAAACTTCTTTTATTCAGCGTCTCATCAAAAATGAAAATATTTTTAAAAACTACAAGTCTCATGGGTTTTAGTGGTAAAATAATAATTTAAAAAATCGTTCGGGAAATGAGTTTACATCCCGGGTACTTTCATTACTATACGGGCCGAGTCCGGGATTTACGGGAAATCGCAGGTTTTTGTTTGCCGGCGATTAAACTTCTTTTATTCAGCGTCTCATCAAAAATGAAAACATTTTTGAAAACTACAAGTCTCATGCGTTTTAGTGGTGAAAAATATTTTAAAAAATCGTTCGGGAAATGAGTTTACTCCCTGGGTACTTTCTTTGTATACTTTTGACTATACGGGCCGAGTCCGGGATTTACGGGAAGTCGCGGGTTTTCTTTTGCCGGCGTTTAAACTTCTTTTATTCAGCGTCTCATCAAAAAGGAAAACATTTTTAAAAACTACAAGTCTCATGGGCTTAAGTGGTGAAATAATAATTTAAAAAATCGTTCGGGAATTGAGTTTACACCCTGGGTACTTTTTTTGTATACTTTTGACTATACGGGCCGAGTCCGGGATTTACGGGAAATCGCAGGTTTTCGTTTGCCGGCGATTAAACTTCTTTTATTCAGCGTCTCATCAAAAATGAAAACAATTTTGAAAACTACAAGTCTCATGCGTTTTAGTGGTGAAAAAATAATTTAAAAAATCGTTCGGGAAATGAGTTTACTCCCTGGGTACTTTCTTTGTATACTTTTGACTATGCGGGCCGAGTCCGGGTTTTACGGGAAATGGCGGGTTTTCGTTTGCCGGCGATTAAACTTCTTTTATTCAGCGTCTCATCAAAAATAAAAACATTTTTAAAAACTACAAGTCTCATGGGTTTTAGTGGTGAAATAATAATTTAAAAAATCGTTCGGGAAATGAGTTTACTCCCTGGGTACTTTCTTTGTATACTTTTGACTATGCGGGCCGAGTCCGGGTTTTACGGGAAATGGCGGGTTTTCGTTTGCCGGCGATTAAACTTCTTTTATTCAGCGTCTCATCAAAAATAAAAACATTTTTAAAAACTACAAGTCTCATGGGTTTTAGTGGTGAAATAATAATTTAAAAAATCGTTCGGGAAATGAGTTTACATCCCGGGTACTTTCATTACTATACGGGCCGAGTCCGGGATTTACGGGAAATCGCAGGTTTTCGTTTGCCGGCGATTAAACTTCTTTTATTCAGCGTCTCATCAAAAATGAAAACATTTTTGAAAACTACAAGTCTCATGCGTTTTAGTGGTGAAAAAATATTTTAAAAAATCGTTCGGAAAATGAGTTTACTCCCTGGGTACTTTCTTTGTATACTTTTGACTATACGGGCCGAGTCCGGGATTTACGGGAAGTCGCGGGTTTTTGTTTGCCGGCGTTTAAACTTCTTTTATTCAGCGTTTCATTAAAAATGAAAACATTTTTAAAAACTACAAGTCTCATGGGCTTAAGTGGTGAAATAATAATTTAAAAAATCGTTCGGGAATTGAGTTTACACCCTGGGTACTTTTTTTGTATACTTTTGACTATACGGGCCGAGTCCGGGATTTACGGGAAATCGCAGGTTTTCGTTTGCCGGCGATTAAACTTCTTTTATTCAGCGTCTCATCAAAAATGAAAACAATTTTGAAAACTACAAGTCTCATGCGTTTTAGTGGTGAAAAAATAATTTAAAAAATCTTTCGGGAAATGAGTTTACTCCCTGGGTACTTTCTTTGTATACTTTTGACTATGCGGGCCGAGTCCGGGTTTTACGGGAAATGGCGGGTTTTCGTTTGCCGGCGATTAAACTTCTTTTATTCAGCGTCTCATCAAAAATAAAAACATTTTTAAAAACTACAAGTCTCATGGGTTTTAGTGGTGAAATAATAATTTAAAAAATCGTTCGGGAAATGAGTTTACTCCCTGGGTACTTTCTTTGTATACTTTTGACTATGCGGGCCGAGTCCGGGTTTTACGGGAAATGGCGGGTTTTCGTTTGCCGGCGATTAAACTTCTTTTATTCAGCGTCTCATCAAAAATAAAAACATTTTTAAAAACTACAAGTCTCATGGGTTTTAGTGGTGAAATAATAATTTAAAAAATCGTTCGGGAAATGAGTTTACATCCCGGGTACTTTCATTACTATACGGGCCGAGTCCGGGATTTACGGGAAATCGCAGGTTTTCGTTTGCCGGCGATTAAACTTCTTTTATTCAGCGTCTCATCAAAAATGAAAACATTTTTGAAAACTACAAGTCTCATGCGTTTTAGTGGTGAAAAAATATTTTAAAAAATCGTTCGGAAAATGAGTTTACTCCCTGGGTACTTTCTTTGTATACTTTTGACTATACGGGCCGAGTCCGGGATTTACGGGAAGTCGCGGGTTTTTGTTTGCCGGCGTTTAAACTTCTTTTATTCAGCGTTTCATCAAAAATGAAAACATTTTTAAAAACTACAAGTCTCATGGGCTTTAGTGGTGAAATAATAATTTAAAAAATCGTTCGGGAAATGCGTTTACACCCTGGCTACTTTCTTTGTATACTTTTGACTATACGGGCCGAGTCCGGGATTTACGGGAAATCGCAGGTTTTCGTTTGCCGGCGATTAAACTTCTTTTATTCAGCGTCTCATCAAAAATGAAAACATTTTTGAAAACTACAAGTCTCATGCGTTTTAGTGGTGAAAAAATATTTTAAAAAATCCTTCGGGAAATGAATTTACTCCCTGGGTACTTTCTTTGTATACTTTTGACTATACGGGCCGAGTCCGGGATTTACGGGAAGTCGCGGGTTTTCTTTTGCCGGCGTTTCAACTTCTTTTATTCAGCGTCTCATCAAAAATGAAAACATTTTTAAAAACTACAAGTCTCATGGGCTTTAGTGGTGAAATAATAATTTAAAAAATCGTTCGGGAATTGAGTTTACACCCTGGGTACTTTCTTTGTATACTTTTGACTATACGGGCCGAGTCCGGGATTTACGGGAAATCGCAGGTTTTCGTTTGCCGGCGATTAAACTTCTTTTATTCAGCGTCTCATCAAAAATGAAAACAATTTTGAAAACTACAAGTCTCATGCGTTTTAGTGGTGAAAAAATAATTTAAAAAATCGTTCGGGAAATGAGTTTACTCACTGGGTACTTTCTTTGTATACTTTTGACTATGCGGACCGAGTCCGGGGTTTACGGGAAATGGCGGGTTTTCGTTTGCCGGCGATTAAACTTCTTTTATTCAGCGTCTCATCAAAAATAAAAACATTTTTAAAAACTACAAGTCTCATGGGTTTTAGTGGTGAAATAATAATTTAAAAAATCGTTCGGGAAATGAGTTTACTCCCTGGGTACTTTCTTTGTATACTTTTGACTATGCGGGCCGAGTCCGGGTTTTACGGGAAATGGCGGGTTTTCGTTTGCCGGCGATTAAACTTCTTTTATTCAGCGTCTCATCAAAAATAAAAACATTTTTAAAAACTACAAGTCTCATGGGTTTTAGTGGTGAAATAATAATTTAAAAAATCGTTCGGGAAATGAGTTTACTCCCTGGGTACTTTCTTTGTATACTTTTGACTATGCGGGCCGAGTCCGGGTTTTACGGGAAATGGCGGGTTTTCGTTTGCCGGCGATTAAACTTCTTTTATTCAGCGTCTCATCAAAAATAAAAACATTTTTAAAAACTACAAGTCTCATGGGTTTTAGTGGTGAAATAATAATTTAAAAAATCGTTCGGGAAATGAGTTTACATCCCGGGTACTTTCATTACTATACGGGCCGAGTCCGGGATTTACGGGAAATCGCAGGTTTTCGTTTGCCGGCGATTAAACTTCTTTTATTCAGCGTCTCATCAAAAATGAAAACATTTTTAAAAACTACAAGTCTCATGCGTTTTAGTGGTGAAAAAATATTTTAAAAAATCGTTCGGAAAATGAGTTTACTCCCTGGGTACTTTCTTTGTATACTTTTGACTATACGGGCCGAGTCCGGGATTTACGGGAAGTCGCAGGTTTTCGTTTGCCGGCGATTAAACTTCTTTTATTCAGCGTCTCATCAAAAATGAAAACAATTTTGAAAACTACAAGTCTCGTGCGTTTTAGTGGTGAAAAAATAATTTAAAAAATCGTTTGGGAAATGAGTTTACACTCTGGGTACTTTCTTTGTATACTTTTGACTATACGGGCCGAGTCCGGGATTTACGGGAAATCGCAGGTTTTCGTTTGCCGGCGATTAAACTTCTTTTATTCAGCGTCTCATCAAAAATGAAAACATTTTTGAAAACTACAAGTCTCATGCGTTTTAGTGGTGAAAAAATATTTTAAAAAATCGTTCGGGAAATGAGTTTACTCCCTGGGTACTTTCTTTGTATACTTTTGACTATACGGGCCGAGTCCGGGATTTACGGGAAGTCGCAGGTTTTCGTTTGCCGGCGATTAAACTTCTTTTATTCAGCGTCTCATCAAAAATGAAAACAATTTTGAAAACTACAAGTCTCATGCGTTTTAGTGGTGAAAAAACAATTTAAAAAATCGTTCGGGAAAGGAGTTTACTCCCTGGGTACTTTCTTTGTATACTTTTGACTATACGGGCCGAGTCCAGGATTTACCGGAAGTCGCGGGTTTTCTTTTGCCGGCGTTTAAACTTCTTTTATTCAGCGTCTCATCAAAAATGAAAACATTTTTAAAAACTACAAGTCTCATGGGCTTTAGTGGTGAAATAATAATTTAAAAAATCGTTCGGGAAATGAGTTTACACCCTGGGTACTTTCTTTGTATACTTTTGACTATACGGGCCGAGTCCGGGATTTACGGGAAGTCGCGGGTTTTTGTTTGCCGGCGTTTAAACTTCTTTTATTCAGCGTTTCATCAAAAATGAAAACATTTTTAAAAACTACAAGTCTCATGGGCTTTAGTGGTGAAATAATAATTTAAAAAATCGTTCGGGAAATGCGTTTACACCCTGGCTACTTTCTTTGTATACTTTTGACTATACGGGCCGAGTCCGGGATTTACGGGAAGTCGCGGGTTTTTGTTTGCCGGCGTTTAAACTTCTTTTATTCAGCGTTTCATCAAAAATGAAAACATTTTTAAAAACTACAAGTCTCATGGGCTTTAGTGGTGAAATAATAATTTAAAAAATCGTTCGGGAAATGCGTTTACACCCTGGCTACTTTCTTTGTATACTTTTGACTATACGGGCCGAGTCCGGGATTTACGGGAAATCGCAGGTTTTCGTTTGCCGGCGATTAAACTTCTTTTATTCAGCGTCTCATCAAAAATGAAAACATTTTTGAAAACTACAAGTCTCATGCGTTTTAGTGGTGAAAAAATATTTTAAAAAATCCTTCGGGAAATGAATTTACTCCCTGGGTACTTTCTTTGTATACTTTTGACTATACGGGCCGAGTCCGGGATTTACGGGAAGTCGCGGGTTTTCTTTTGCCGGCGTTTCAACTTCTTTTATTCAGCGTCTCATCAAAAATGAAAACATTTTTAAAAACTACAAGTCTCATGGGCTTTAGTGGTGAAATAATAATTTAAAAAATCGTTCGGGAATTGAGTTTACACCCTGGGTACTTTCTTTGTATACTTTTGACTATACGGGCCGAGTCCGGGATTTACGGGAAATCGCAGGTTTTCGTTTGCCGGCGATTAAACTTCTTTTATTCAGCGTCTCATCAAAAATGAAAACAATTTTGAAAACTACAAGTCTCATGCGTTTTAGTGGTGAAAAAATAATTTAAAAAATCGTTCGGGAAATGAGTTTACTCACTGGGTACTTTCTTTGTATACTTTTGACTATGCGGACCGAGTCCGGGGTTTACGGGAAATGGCGGGTTTTCGTTTGCCGGCGATTAAACTTCTTTTATTCAGCGTCTCATCAAAAATAAAAACATTTTTAAAAACTACAAGTCTCATGGGTTTTAGTGGTGAAATAATAATTTAAAAAATCGTTCGGGAAATGAGTTTACTCCCTGGGTACTTTCTTTGTATACTTTTGACTATGCGGGCCGAGTCCGGGTTTTACGGGAAATGGCGGGTTTTCGTTTGCCGGCGATTAAACTTCTTTTATTCAGCGTCTCATCAAAAATAAAAACATTTTTAAAAACTACAAGTCTCATGGGTTTTAGTGGTGAAATAATAATTTAAAAAATCGTTCGGGAAATGAGTTTACTCCCTGGGTACTTTCTTTGTATACTTTTGACTATGCGGGCCGAGTCCGGGTTTTACGGGAAATGGCGGGTTTTCGTTTGCCGGCGATTAAACTTCTTTTATTCAGCGTCTCATCAAAAATAAAAACATTTTTAAAAACTACAAGTCTCATGGGTTTTAGTGGTGAAATAATAATTTAAAAAATCGTTCGGGAAATGAGTTTACATCCCGGGTACTTTCATTACTATACGGGCCGAGTCCGGGATTTACGGGAAATCGCAGGTTTTCGTTTGCCGGCGATTAAACTTCTTTTATTCAGCGTCTCATCAAAAATGAAAACATTTTTAAAAACTACAAGTCTCATGCGTTTTAGTGGTGAAAAAATATTTTAAAAAATCGTTCGGAAAATGAGTTTACTCCCTGGGTACTTTCTTTGTATACTTTTGACTATACGGGCCGAGTCCGGGATTTACGGGAAGTCGCAGGTTTTCGTTTGCCGGCGATTAAACTTCTTTTATTCAGCGTCTCATCAAAAATGAAAACAATTTTGAAAACTACAAGTCTCGTGCGTTTTAGTGGTGAAAAAATAATTTAAAAAATCGTTTGGGAAATGAGTTTACACTCTGGGTACTTTCTTTGTATACTTTTGACTATACGGGCCGAGTCCGGGATTTACGGGAAATCGCAGGTTTTCGTTTGCCGGCGATTAAACTTCTTTTATTCAGCGTCTCATCAAAAATGAAAACATTTTTGAAAACTACAAGTCTCATGCGTTTTAGTGGTGAAAAAATATTTTAAAAAATCGTTCGGGAAATGAGTTTACTCCCTGGGTACTTTCTTTGTATACTTTTGACTATACGGGCCGAGTCCGGGATTTACGGGAAGTCGCAGGTTTTCGTTTGCCGGCGATTAAACTTCTTTTATTCAGCGTCTCATCAAAAATGAAAACAATTTTGAAAACTACAAGTCTCATGCGTTTTAGTGGTGAAAAAACAATTTAAAAAATCGTTCGGGAAAGGAGTTTACTCCCTGGGTACTTTCTTTGTATACTTTTGACTATACGGGCCGAGTCCAGGATTTACCGGAAGTCGCGGGTTTTCTTTTGCCGGCGTTTAAACTTCTTTTATTCAGCGTCTCATCAAAAATGAAAACATTTTTAAAAACTACAAGTCTCATGGGCTTTAGTGGTGAAATAATAATTTAAAAAATCGTTCGGGAAATGAGTTTACACCCTGGGTACTTTCTTTGTATACTTTTGACTATACGGGCCGAGTCCGGGATTTACGGGAAATCGCAGGTTTTCGTTTGCCGGCGATTAAACTTCTTTCATTCAGCGTCTCATCAAAAATGAAAACATTTTTAAAAACTACAAGTCTCATGGGTTTTAGTGGTGAAATAATAATTTAAAAAATCGTTCGGGAAATGAGTTTACTCCCTGGGTACTTTCTTTGAATACTTTTGACTATACGGGCCGAGTCCGGGATTTACGGGAAGTCGCGGGTTTTCTTTTGCCGGCGTTTAAACTTCTTTTATTCAGCGTCTCATCAAAAATGAAAACATTTTTAAAAACTACAAGTCTCATGGGCTTTAGTGGTGAAATAATAATTTAAAAAATCGTTCGGGAAATGAGTTTACACCCTGGGTACTTTCTTTGTATACTTTTGACTATACGGGTTGAGTCTGGGATTTACGGGAAATCGCAGGTTTTCGTTTGCCGGCGTTTAAACTTCTTTTATTCAGCGTCTCATCAAAAATGAAAACAATTTTGAAAACTACAAGTCTCATGGGCTTTAGTGGTGAAATAATAATTTAAAAAATCGTTCGGGAAATGAGTTTACACCCTGGGTACTTTCTTTGTATACTTTTGACTATACGGGCGAGTCCGGGATTTACGAGAAATCGCAGGTTTTCGTTTGCCGGCGATTAAACTTTTTTATTCAGCGTCTCATCAAAAATGAAAACAATTTTAAAAACTACAAGTCTCGTGCGTTTTAGTGGTGAAAAAATAATTTAAAAAATCGTTCGGGAAATGAGTTTACACCCTGGGTACTTTCTTTGTATACTTTTGACTATGCGGGCCGAGTCCGGGGTTTACGGGAAATGGCGGGTTTTTGTTTGCCGGAGATTAAACTTCTTTTATTCAGCGTCTCATCAAAAATGAAAACATTTTTAAAAACTACAAGTCTCATGGGTTTTAGTGGTGAAATAATAATTTAAAAAATCGTTCGGGAAATGAGTTTACATCCCGGGTACTTTCATTACTATACGGGCCGAGTCCGGAATTTACGGGAAATAGCAGGTTTTCGTTTGCCGGCGATTAAATTTCTTTTATTCAGCGTCTCATCAAAAAAGAAAACATTTTTGAAAACTACAAGTCTCATGCGTTTTAGTGGTGAAAAAATATTTTAAAAAATCGTTCGGGAAATGAGTTTACTCCCTGGGTACTTTCTTTGAATACTTTTGACTATACGGGCCGAGTCCGGGATTTACGGGAAGTCGCGGTTTTTCTTTTGCCGGCGTTTAAACTTCTTTTATTCAGCGTCTCATCAAAAATGAAAACATTTTTAAAAACTACAAGTCTCATGGGCTTTAGTGGTGAAATAATAATTTAAAAAATCGTTCGGGAAATGAGTTTACACCCTGGGTACTTTCTTTGTATACTTTTGACTATACGGGCCGAGTCTGGGATTTACGGGAAATCGCAGGTTTTCGTTTGCCGGCGTTTAAACTTCTTTTATTCAGCGTTTCATCAAAAATGAAAACAATTTTGAAAACTACAAGTCTCATGGGCTTTAGTGGTGAAATAATAATTTAAAAAATCGTTCGGGAAATGAGTTTACTCCCTGGGTACTTTCTTTGTATACTTTTGACTATGCGGGCCGAGTCCGGGGTTTACGGGAAATGGCGGGTTTTCGTTTGCCGGCGATTAAACTTCTTTTATTCAGCGTCTCATCAAAAATGAAAACATTTTTAAAAACTACAAGTCTCATGGGTTTTAGTGGTGAAATAATAATTTAAAAAATCATTCGGGAAATAAGTTTACATCCCGGGTACTTTCATTACTATACGGGCCGAGTCCGGCATTTACGGGAAATCGCAGGTTTTCGTTTGCCGGCGATTAAACTTCTTTTATTCAGCGTCTCATCAAAAATGAAAACATTTTTGAAAACTACAAGTCTCGTGCGTTTTAGTGGTGAAAAAATAATTTAAAAAATCGTTCGGGAAATGAGTTTACTCCCTGGGTACTTTCTTTGTATACTTTTGACTATGCGGGCCGAGTCCGGGGTTTACGGGAAATGGCGGGTTTTTGTTTGCCGGAGATTAAACTTCTTTTATTCAGCGTCTCATCAAAAATGAAAACATTTTTAAAAACTACAAGTCTCATGGGTTTTAGTGGTGAAATAATAATTTAAAAAATCGTTCGGGAAATGAGTTTACATCCCGGGTACTTTCATTACTATACGGGCCGAGTCCGGAATTTACGGGAAATAGCAGGTTTTCGTTTGCCGGCGATTAAACTTCTTTTATTCAGCGTCTCATCAAAAAAGAAAACATTTTTGAAAACTACAAGTCTCATGCGTTTTAGTGGTGAAAAAATATTTTAAAAAATCGTTCGGGAAATGAGTTTACTCCCTGGGTACTTTCTTTGAATACTTTTGACTATACGGGCCGAGTCCGGGATTTACGGGAAGTCGCGGGTTTTCTTTTGCCGGCGTTTAAACTTCTTTTATTCAGCGTCTCATCAAAAATGAAAACATTTTTAAAAACTACAAGTCTCATGGGCTTTAGTGGTGAAATAATAATTTAAAAAATCGTTCGGGAAATGAGTTTACACCCTGGGTACTTTCTTTGTATACTTTTGACTATACGGGCCGAGTCTGGGATTTACGGGAAATCGCAGGTTTTCGTTTGCCGGCGTTTAAACTTCTTTTATTCAGCGTTTCATCAAAAATGAAAACAATTTTGAAAACTACAAGTCTCATGGGCTTTAGTGGTGAAATAATAATTTAAAAAATCGTTCGGGAAATGAGTTTACTCCCTGGGTACTTTCTTTGTATACTTTTGACTATGCGGGCCGAGTCCGGGGTTTACGGGAAATGGCGGGTTTTCGTTTGCCGGCGATTAAACTTCTTTTATTCAGCGTCTCATCAAAAATGAAAACATTTTTAAAAACTACAAGTCTCATGGGTTTTAGTGGTGAAATAATAATTTAAAAAATCATTCGGGAAATAAGTTTACATCCCGGGTACTTTCATTACTATACGGGCCGAGTCCGGCATTTACGGGAAATCGCAGGTTTTCGTTTGCCGGCGATTAAACTTCTTTTATTCAGCGTCTCATCAAAAATGAAAACATTTTTGAAAACTACAAGTCTCGTGCGTTTTAGTGGTGAAAAAATAATTTAAAAAATCGTTCGGGAAATGAGTTTACTCCCTGGGTACTTTCTTTGTATACTTTTGACTATGCGGGCCGAGTCCGGGGTTTACGGGAAATGGCGGGTTTTCGTTTGCCGGAGATTAAACTTCTTTTATTCAGCGTCTCATCAAAAATGAAAACATTTTTAAAAACTACAAGTCTCATGGGTTTTAGTGGTGAAATAATAATTTAAAAAATCGTTCGGGAAATGAGTTTACATCCCGGGTTCTTTCATTACTATACGGGCCGAGTCCGGGATTTACGGGAAATAGCAGGTTTTCGTTTGCCGGCGATTAAACTTCTTTTATTCAGCGTCTCATCAAAAATGAAAACATTTTTAAAAACTACAAGTCTCATGCGTTTTAGTGGTGAAAAAATATTTTAAAAAATCGTTCGGGAAATGAGTTTACTCCCTGGGTACTTTCTTTGTATACTTTTGACTATACGGGCCGAGTCCGGGATTTACGGGAAGTCGCGGGTTTTCTTTTGCCGGCGTTTAAACTTCTTTTATTCAGCGTCTCATCAAAAATGAAAACATTTTTAAAAACTAAAAGTCTCATGGGCTTTAGTGGTGAAATAATAATTTAAAAAATCGTTCGGGAAATGAGTTTACACCCTGGGTACTTTCTTTGTATACTTTTGACTATACGGGCCGAGTCTGGGATTTACGGGAAATCGCAGGTTTTCGTTTGCCGGCGATTAAACTTCTTTTATTCAGCGTCTCATCAAAAATGAAAACATTTTTGAAAACTACAAGTCTCATGCGTTTCAGTGGTGAAAAAATATTTTAAAAAATCGTTCGGGAAATGAGTTTACTCCCTGGATACTTTCTTTGAATACTTTTGACTATACGGGCCGAGTCCGGGATTTACGGGAAGTCGCGGGTTTTCTTTTGCCGGCGTTTAAACTTCTTTTATTCAGCGTCTCATCAAAAATGAAAACATTTTTAAAAACTACAAGTCTCATGGGCTTTAGTGGTGAAATAATAATTTAAAAAATCGTTCGGGAAATGAGTTTACACCCTGGGTACTTTCTTTGTATACTTTTGACTATACGGGCCGAGTCTGGGATTTACGGGAAATCGCAGGTTTTCGTTTGCCGGCGTTTAAACTTCTTTTATTCAGCGTCTCATCAAAAATGAAAACAATTTTGAAAACTACAAGTCACATGGGCTTTAGTGGTGAAATAATAATTTAAAAAATCGTTCGGGAAATGAGTTTACACCCTGGGTACTTTCTTTGTATACTTTTGACTATACGGGCGAGTCCGGGATTTACGGGAAATCGCAGGTTTTCGTTTGCCGGCGATTAAACTTTTTTTATTCAGCGTCTCATCAAAAATGAAAACAATTTTGACAACTACAAGTCTCGTGCGTTTTAGTGGTGAAAAAATAATTTAAAAAATCGTTCGGGAAATGAGTTTACTCCCTGGGTACTTTCTTTGTATACTTTTGACTATGCCGGCCGAGTCCAGGGTTTACGGGAAATGGCGGGTTTTCGTTTGCCGGAGATTAAACTTCTTTTATTCAGCGTCTCATCAAAAATGAAAACATTTTTAAAAATTACAAGTCTCATGGGTTTTAGTGGTGAAATAATAATTTAAAAAATCGTTCGGGAAATGAGTTTACATCCCGGGTACTTTCATTACTATACGGGCCGAGTCCGGGATTTACGGGAAATAGCAGGTTTTCGTTTGCCGGCGATTAAACTTCTTTTATTCAGCGTCTCATCAAAAATGAAAACATTTTTTAAATCTACAAGTCTCATGCGTTTTAGTGGTGAAAAATTTTTTTAAAAAATCGTTCGGGAAATGAGTTTACTCCCTGGGTACTTTCTTTGTATACTTTTGACTATACGGGCCGAGTCCGGGATTTACGGGAAGTCGCGGGTTTTCTTTTGCCGGCGTTTAAACTTCTTTTATTCAGCGTCTCATCAAAAATGAAAACATTTTTAAAAACTACAAGTCTCATGGGCTTTAGTGGTGAAATAATAATTTAAAAAATCGTTTGGGAAATGAGTTTACACCCTGGGTACTTTCTTTGTATACTTTTGACTATACGGGCCGAGTCTGGGATTTACGGGAAATCGCAGGTTTTCGTTTGCCGGCGATTAAACTTCTTTTATTCAGCTTCTCATCAAAAATGAAAACAATTTTGAAAACTACAAGTCTCATGCGTTTTAGTGGTGAAAAAATATTTTAAAAAATCGTGCGGGAAATGAGTTTACTCCCTGGGTACTTTCTTTGAATACTTTTGACTATACGGGCCGAGTCCGGGATTTACGGGAAGTTGCGGGTTTTCTTTTGCCGGCGTTTAAACTTCTTTTATTCAGCGTCTCATCAAAAATGAAAACATTTTTAAAAACTACAAGTCTCATGGGCTTTAGTGGTGAAATAATAATTTAAAAAATCGTTCGGGAAATGAGTTTACACCCTGGGTACTTTCTTTGTATACTTTTGACTATACGGGCCGAGTCTGGGATTTACGGGAAATCGCAGGTTTTCGTTTGCCGGCGTTTAAACTTCTTTTATTCAGCGTCTCATCAAAAATGAAAACAATTTTGAAAACTACAAGTCTCATGGGCTTTAGTGGTGAAATAATAATTTAAAAAATCGTTCGGGAAATGAGTTTACACCCTGGGTACTTTCTTTGTATACTTTTGACTATACGGGCGAGTCCAGGGTTTACGGGAAATGGCGGGTTTTCGTTTGCCGGAGATTAAACTTCTTTTATTCAGCGTCTCATCAAAAATGAAAACATTTTTAAAAATTACAAGTCTCATGGGTTTTAGTGGTGAAATAATAATTTAAAAAATCGTTCGGGAAATGAGTTTACATCCCGGGTACTTTCATTACTATACGGGCCGAGTCCGGGATTTACGGGAAATAGCAGGTTTTCGTTTGCCGGCGATTAAACTTCTTTTATTCAGCGTCTCATCAAAAATGAAAACATTTTTAAAAACTACAAGTCTCATGCGTTTTAGTGGTGAAAAAATTTTTTAAAAAATCGTTCGGGAAATGAGTTTACTCCCTGGGTACTTTCTTTGTATACTTTTGACTATACGGGCCGAGTCCGGGATTTACGGGAAGTCGCGGGTTTTCTTTTGCCGGCGTTTAAACTTCTTTTATTCAGCGTCTCATCAAAAATGAAAACATTTTTAAAAACTACAAGTCTCATGGGCTTTAGTGGTGAAATAATAATTTAAAAAATCGTTCGGGAAATGAGTTTACACCATGGGTACTTTCTTTGTATACTTTTGACTATACGGGCCGAGTCTGGGATTTACGGGAAATCGCAGGTTTTCGTTTGCCGGCGATTAAACTTCTTTTATTCAGCTTCTCATCAAAAATGAAAACAATTTTGAAAACTACAAGCCTCATGCGTTTTAGTGGTGAAAAAATAATTTAAAAAATCGTTCGGGAAATGAGTTTACTCCCTGGGTACTTTTTTGTATACTTTTGACTATGCGGGCCGAGTCCGGGGTTTACGGGAAATGGCGGGTTTTCGTTTGCCGGCGATTAAACTTCTTTTATTCAGCGTCTCATCAAAAATGAAAACATTTTTAAAAACTACAAGTCTCATGGGTTTTAGTGGTGAAATAATAATTTAAAAAATCGTTCGGGAAATGAGTTTACATCCCGGGTACTTTCATTACTATACCGGCCGAGTCTGGCATTTACGGGAAATCGCAGGTTTTCGTTTGCCGGCGATTAAACTTCTTTTATTCAGCGTCTCATCAAAAATGAAAACATTTTTGAAAACTACAAGTCTCGTGCGTTTTAGTGGTGAAATAATAATTTAAAAAATCGTTCGGGAAATGAGTTTACTCCCTGGGTACTTTCTTTGTATACTTTTGACTATGCGGGCCGAGTCCGGGGTTTACGGGAAATGGCGGGTTTTCGTTTGCCGGAGATTAAACTTCTTTTATTCAGCGTCTCATCAAAAATGAAAACATTTTTAAAAACTACAAGTCTCATGGGTTTTAGTGGTGAAATAATAATTTAAAAAATCGTTCGGGAAATGAGTTTACTCCCTGGGTACTTTCTTTGTATACTTTTGACTATGCGGGCCGAGTCCGGGGTTTACGGGAAATGGCGGGTTTTCGTTTGCCGGAGATTAAACTTCTTTTATTCAGCGTCTCATCAAAAATGAAAACATTTTTAAAAACTACAAGTCTCATGGGTTTTAGTGGTGAAATAATAATTTAAAAAATCGTTCGGGAAATGAGTTAACATCCCGGGTTCTTTCATTACTATACGGGCCGAGTCCGGGATTTACGGGAAATAGCAGGTTTTCGTTTGCCGGCGATTAAACTTCTTTTATTCAGCGTCTCATCAAAAATGAAAACATTTTTAAAAACTACAAGTCTCATGCGTTTTAGTGGTGAAAAAATATTTTAAAAAATCGTTCGGGAAATGAGTTTACTCCCTGGGTACTTTCTTTGTATACTTTTGACTATACGGGCCGAGTCCGGGATTTACGGGAAGTCGCGGGTTTTCTTTTGCCGGCGTTTAAACTTCTTTTATTCAGCGTCTCATCAAAAATGAAAACATTTTTAAAAACTAAAAGTCTCATGGGCTTTAGTGGTGAAATAATAATTTAAAAAATCGTTCGGGAAATGAGTTTACACCCTGGGTACTTTCTTTGTATACTTTTGACTATACGGGCCGAGTCTGGGATTTACGGGAAATCGCAGGTTTTCGTTTGCCGGCGATTAAACTTCTTTTATTCAGCGTCTCATCAAAAATGAAAACATTTTTGAAAACTACAAGTCTCATGCGTTTCAGTGGTGAAAAAATATTTTAAAAAATCGTTCGGGAAATGAGTTTACTCCCTGGATACTTTCTTTGAATACTTTTGACTATACGGGCCGAGTCCGGGATTTACGGGAAGTCGCGGGTTTTCTTTTGCCGGCGTTTAAACTTCTTTTATTCAGCGTCTCATCAAAAATGAAAACATTTTTAAAAACTACAAGTCTCATGGGCTTTAGTGGTGAAATAATAATTTAAAAAATCGTTCGGGAAATGAGTTTACACCCTGGGTACTTTCTTTGTATACTTTTGACTATACGGGCCGAGTCTGGGATTTACGGGAAATCGCAGGTTTTCGTTTGCCGGCGTTTAAACTTCTTTTATTCAGCGTCTCATCAAAAATGAAAACAATTTTGAAAACTACAAGTCACATGGGCTTTAGTGGTGAAATAATAATTTAAAAAATCGTTCGGGAAATGAGTTTACACCCTGGGTACTTTCTTTGTATACTTTTGACTATACGGGCGAGTCCGGGATTTACGGGAAATCGCAGGTTTTCGTTTGCCGGCGATTAAACTTTTTTTATTCAGCGTCTCATCAAAAATGAAAACAATTTTGACAACTACAAGTCTCGTGCGTTTTAGTGGTGAAAAAATAATTTAAAAAATCGTTCGGGAAATGAGTTTACTCCCTGGGTACTTTCTTTGTATACTTTTGACTATGCCGGCCGAGTCCAGGGTTTACGGGAAATGGCGGGTTTTCGTTTGCCGGAGATTAAACTTCTTTTATTCAGCGTCTCATCAAAAATGAAAACATTTTTAAAAATTACAAGTCTCATGGGTTTTAGTGGTGAAATAATAATTTAAAAAATCGTTCGGGAAATGAGTTTACATCCCGGGTACTTTCATTACTATACGGGCCGAGTCCGGGATTTACGGGAAATAGCAGGTTTTCGTTTGCCGGCGATTAAACTTCTTTTATTCAGCGTCTCATCAAAAATGAAAACATTTTTTAAATCTACAAGTCTCATGCGTTTTAGTGGTGAAAAATTTTTTTAAAAAATCGTTCGGGAAATGAGTTTACTCCCTGGGTACTTTCTTTGTATACTTTTGACTATACGGGCCGAGTCCGGGATTTACGGGAAGTCGCGGGTTTTCTTTTGCCGGCGTTTAAACTTCTTTTATTCAGCGTCTCATCAAAAATGAAAACATTTTTAAAAACTACAAGTCTCATGGGCTTTAGTGGTGAAATAATAATTTAAAAAATCGTTTGGGAAATGAGTTTACACCCTGGGTACTTTCTTTGTATACTTTTGACTATACGGGCCGAGTCTGGGATTTACGGGAAATCGCAGGTTTTCGTTTGCCGGCGATTAAACTTCTTTTATTCAGCTTCTCATCAAAAATGAAAACAATTTTGAAAACTACAAGTCTCATGCGTTTTAGTGGTGAAAAAATATTTTAAAAAATCGTGCGGGAAATGAGTTTACTCCCTGGGTACTTTCTTTGAATACTTTTGACTATACGGGCCGAGTCCGGGATTTACGGGAAGTTGCGGGTTTTCTTTTGCCGGCGTTTAAACTTCTTTTATTCAGCGTCTCATCAAAAATGAAAACATTTTTAAAAACTACAAGTCTCATGGGCTTTAGTGGTGAAATAATAATTTAAAAAATCGTTCGGGAAATGAGTTTACACCCTGGGTACTTTCTTTGTATACTTTTGACTATACGGGCCGAGTCTGGGATTTACGGGAAATCGCAGGTTTTCGTTTGCCGGCGTTTAAACTTCTTTTATTCAGCGTCTCATCAAAAATGAAAACAATTTTGAAAACTACAAGTCTCATGGGCTTTAGTGGTGAAATAATAATTTAAAAAATCGTTCGGGAAATGAGTTTACACCCTGGGTACTTTCTTTGTATACTTTTGACTATACGGGCGAGTCCAGGGTTTACGGGAAATGGCGGGTTTTCGTTTGCCGGAGATTAAACTTCTTTTATTCAGCGTCTCATCAAAAATGAAAACATTTTTAAAAATTACAAGTCTCATGGGTTTTAGTGGTGAAATAATAATTTAAAAAATCGTTCGGGAAATGAGTTTACATCCCGGGTACTTTCATTACTATACGGGCCGAGTCCGGGATTTACGGGAAATAGCAGGTTTTCGTTTGCCGGCGATTAAACTTCTTTTATTCAGCGTCTCATCAAAAATGAAAACATTTTTAAAAACTACAAGTCTCATGCGTTTTAGTGGTGAAAAAATTTTTTAAAAAATCGTTCGGGAAATGAGTTTACTCCCTGGGTACTTTCTTTGTATACTTTTGACTATACGGGCCGAGTCCGGGATTTACGGGAAGTCGCGGGTTTTCTTTTGCCGGCGTTTAAACTTCTTTTATTCAGCGTCTCATCAAAAATGAAAACATTTTTAAAAACTACAAGTCTCATGGGCTTTAGTGGTGAAATAATAATTTAAAAAATCGTTCGGGAAATGAGTTTACACCATGGGTACTTTCTTTGTATACTTTTGACTATACGGGCCGAGTCTGGGATTTACGGGAAATCGCAGGTTTTCGTTTGCCGGCGATTAAACTTCTTTTATTCAGCTTCTCATCAAAAATGAAAACAATTTTGAAAACTACAAGCCTCATGCGTTTTAGTGGTGAAAAAATAATTTAAAAAATCGTTCGGGAAATGAGTTTACTCCCTGGGTACTTTTTTGTATACTTTTGACTATGCGGGCCGAGTCCGGGGTTTACGGGAAATGGCGGGTTTTCGTTTGCCGGCGATTAAACTTCTTTTATTCAGCGTCTCATCAAAAATGAAAACATTTTTAAAAACTACAAGTCTCATGGGTTTTAGTGGTGAAATAATAATTTAAAAAATCGTTCGGGAAATGAGTTTACATCCCGGGTACTTTCATTACTATACCGGCCGAGTCTGGCATTTACGGGAAATCGCAGGTTTTCGTTTGCCGGCGATTAAACTTCTTTTATTCAGCGTCTCATCAAAAATGAAAACATTTTTGAAAACTACAAGTCTCGTGCGTTTTAGTGGTGAAATAATAATTTAAAAAATCGTTCGGGAAATGAGTTTACTCCCTGGGTACTTTCTTTGTATACTTTTGACTATGCGGGCCGAGTCCGGGGTTTACGGGAAATGGCGGGTTTTCGTTTGCCGGAGATTAAACTTCTTTTATTCAGCGTCTCATCAAAAATGAAAACATTTTTAAAAACTACAAGTCTCATGGGTTTTAGTGGTGAAATAATAATTTAAAAAATCGTTCGGGAAATGAGTTTACATCCCGGGTACTTTCATTACTATACGGGCCGAGTCCGGGATTTACGGGAAATAGCAGGTTTTCGTTTGCCGGCGATTAAACTTCTTTTATTCAGCGTCTCATCAAAAATGAAAACATTTTTAAAAACTACAAGTCTCATGCGTTTTAGTGGTGAAAAAATATTTTAAAAAATCGTTCGGGAAATGAGTTTACTCCCTGGGTACTTTCTTTGTATACTTTTGACTATACGGGCCGAGTCCGGGATTTACGGGAAGTCGCGGGTTTTCTTTTGCCGGCGTTTAAACTTCTTTTATTCAGCGTCTCATCAAAAATGAAAACATTTTTAAAAACTACAAGTCTCATGGGCTTTAGTGGTGAAATAATAATTTAAAAAATCGTTCGGGAAATGAGTTTACACCCTGGGTACTTTCTTTGTATACTTTTGACTATACGGGCCGAGTCTGGGATTTACGGGAACTCGCAGGTTTTCGTTTGCCGGCGATTAAACTTCTTTTATTCAGCTTCTCATCAAAAATGAAAACAATTTTGAAAACTACAAGCCTCATGCGTTTTAGTGGTGAAAAAATAATTTAAAAAATCGTTCGGGAAATGAGTTTACTCCCTGGGTACTTTCTTTGTATACTTTTGACTATACGGGCCGAGTCCGGGATTTACGGGAAGTCGCGGGTTTTCTTTTGCCGGCGTTTAAACTTCTTTTATTCAGCGTCTCATCAAAAATGAAAACATTTTTAAAAACTACAAGTCTCATGGGCTTTAGTGGTGAAATAATAATTTAAAAAATCGTTCGGGAAATGAGTTTACACCCTGGGTACTTTCTTTGAATACTTTTGACTATACGGGTTGAGTCTGGGATTTACGGGAACTCGCAGGTTTTCGTTTGCCGGCGATTAAACTTCTTTTATTCAGCTTCTCATCAAAAATGAAAACAATTTTGAAAACTACAAGCCTCATGCGTTTTAGTGGTGAAAAAATAATTTAAAAAATCGTTCGGGAAATGAGTTTACTCCCTGGGTACTTTCTTTGAATACTTTTGACTATACGGGTTGAGTCTGGGATTTACGGGAACTCGCAGGTTTTCGTTTGCCGGCGATTAAACTTCTTTTATTCAGCTTCTCATCAAAAATGAAAACAATTTTGAAAACTACAAGCCTCATGCGTTTTAGTGGTGAAAAAATAATTTAAAAAATCGTTCGGGAAATGAGTTTACTCCCTGGGTACTTTCTTTGTATACTTTTGACTATGCGGGCCGAGTCCGGGGTTTACGGGAAATGGCGGGTTTTCGTTTGCCGGCGATTAAACTTCTTTTATTCAGCGTCTCATCAAAAATGAAAACAATTTTGAAAACTACAAGCCTCATGCGTTTTAGTGGTGAAAAAATAATTTAAAAAATCGTTCGGGAAATGAGTTTACTCCCTGGGTACTTTCTTTGTATACTTTTGACTATGCGGGCCGAGTCCGGGGTTTACGGGAAATGGCGGGTTTTCGTTTGCCGGCGATTAAACTTCTTTTATTCAGCGTCTCATCAAAAATGAAAACATTTTTAAAAACTACAAGTCTCATGGGTTTTAGTGGTAAAATAATAATTTAAAAAATCGTTCGGGAAATGAGTTTACATCCCGGGTACTTTCATTACTATACGGGCCGAGTCCGGGATTTACGGGAAATCGCAGGTTTTCGTTTGCCGGCGATTAAACTTCTTTTATTCAGCGTCTCATCAAAAATGAAAACATTTTTGAAAACTACAAGTCTCATGCGTTTTAGTGGTGAAAAATATTTTAAAAAATCGTTCGGGAAATGAGTTTACTCCCTGGGTACTTTCTTTGTATACTTTTGACTATACGGGCCGAGTCCGGGATTTACGGGAAGTCGCGGGTTTTCTTTTGCCGGCGTTTAAACTTCTTTTATTCAGCGTCTCATCAAAAAGGAAAACATTTTTAAAAACTACAAGTCTCATGGGCTTAAGTGGTGAAATAATAATTTAAAAAATCGTTCGGGAATTGAGTTTACACCCTGGGTACTTTTTTTGTATACTTTTGACTATACGGGCCGAGTCCGGGATTTACGGGAAATCGCAGGTTTTCGATTGCCGGCGATTAAACTTCTTTTATTCAGCGTCTCATCAAAAATGAAAACAATTTTGAAAACTACAAGTCTCATGCGTTTTAGTGGTGAAAAAATAATTTAAAAAATCGTTCGGGAAATGAGTTTACTCCCTGGGTACTTTCTTTGTATACTTTTGACTATGCGGGCCGAGTCCGGGTTTTACGGGAAATGGCGGGTTTTCGTTTGCCGGCGATTAAACTTCTTTTATTCAGCGTCTCATCAAAAATAAAAACATTTTTAAAAACTACAAGTCTCATGGGTTTTAGTGGTGAAATAATAATTTAAAAAATCGTTCGGGAAATGAGTTTACTCCCTGGGTACTTTCTTTGTATACTTTTGACTATGCGGGCCGAGTCCGGGTTTTACGGGAAATGGCGGGTTTTCGTTTGCCGGCGATTAAACTTCTTTTATTCAGCGTCTCATCAAAAATAAAAACATTTTTAAAAACTACAAGTCTCATGGGTTTTAGTGGTGAAATAATAATTTAAAAAATCGTTCGGGAAATGAGTTTACATCCCGGGTACTTTCATTACTATACGGGCCGAGTCCGGGATTTACGGGAAATCGCAGGTTTTCGTTTGCCGGCGATTAAACTTCTTTTATTCAGCGTCTCATCAAAAATGAAAACATTTTTGAAAACTACAAGTCTCATGCGTTTTAGTGGTGAAAAAATATTTTAAAAAATCGTTCGGAAAATGAGTTTACTCCCTGGGTACTTTCTTTGTATACTTTTGACTATACGGGCCGAGTCCGGGATTTACGGGAAGTCGCGGGTTTTTGTTTGCCGGCGTTTAAACTTCTTTTATTCAGCGTTTCATCAAAAATGAAAACATTTTTAAAAACTACAAGTCTCATGGGCTTTAGTGGTGAAATAATAATTTAAAAAATCGTTCGGGAAATGCGTTTACACCCTGGCTACTTTCTTTGTATACTTTTGACTATACGGGCCGAGTCCGGGATTTACGGGAAATCGCAGGTTTTCGTTTGCCGGCGATTAAACTTCTTTTATTCAGCGTCTCATCAAAAATGAAAACATTTTTGAAAACTACAAGTCTCATGCGTTTTAGTGGTGAAAAAATATTTTAAAAAATCCTTCGGGAAATGAGTTTACTCCCTGGGTACTTTCTTTGTATACTTTTGACTATACGGGCCGAGTCCGGGATTTACGGGAAGTCGCGGGTTTTCTTTTGCCGGCGTTTCAACTTCTTTTATTCAGCGTCTCATCAAAAATGAAAACATTTTTAAAAACTACAAGTCTCATGGGCTTTAGTGGTGAAATAATAATTTAAAAAATCGTTCGGGAATTGAGTTTACACCCTGGGTACTTTCTTTGTATACTTTTGACTATACGGGCCGAGTCCGGGATTTACGGGAAATCGCAGGTTTTCGTTTGCCGGCGATTAAACTTCTTTTATTCAGCGTCTCATCAAAAATGAAAACAATTTTGAAAACTACAAGTCTCATGCGTTTTAGTGGTGAAAAAATAATTTAAAAAATCGTTCGGGAAATGAGTTTACTCACTGGGTACTTTCTTTGTATACTTTTGACTATGCGGACCGAGTCCGGGGTTTACGGGAAATGGCGGGTTTTCGTTTGCCGGCGATTAAACTTCTTTTATTCAGCGTCTCATCAAAAATAAAAACATTTTTAAAAACTACAAGTCTCATGGGTTTTAGTGGTGAAATAATAATTTAAAAAATCGTTCGGGAAATGAGTTTACTCCCTGGGTACTTTCTTTGTATACTTTTGACTATGCGGGCCGAGTCCGGGTTTTACGGGAAATGGCGGGTTTTCGTTTGCCGGCGATTAAACTTCTTTTATTCAGCGTCTCATCAAAAATAAAAACATTTTTAAAAACTACAAGTCTCATGGGTTTTAGTGGTGAAATAATAATTTAAAAAATCGTTCGGGAAATGAGTTTACTCCCTGGGTACTTTCTTTGTATACTTTTGACTATGCGGGCCGAGTCCGGGTTTTACGGGAAATGGCGGGTTTTCGTTTGCCGGCGATTAAACTTCTTTTATTCAGCGTCTCATCAAAAATAAAAACATTTTTAAAAACTACAAGTCTCATGGGTTTTAGTGGTGAAATAATAATTTAAAAAATCGTTCGGGAAATGAGTTTACATCCCGGGTACTTTCATTACTATACGGACCGAGTCCGGGATTTACGGGAAATCGCAGGTTTTCGTTTGCCGGCGATTAAACTTCTTTTATTCAGCGTCTCATTAAAAATGAAAACATTTTTGAAAACTACAAGTCTCATGCGTTTTAGTGGTGAAAAAATATTTTAAAAAATCGTTCGGAAAATGAGTTTACTCCCTGGGTACTTTATTTGTATACTTTTGACTATACGGGCCGAGTCCGGGATTTACGGGAAGTCGCGGGTTTTTGTTTGCCGGCGTTTAAACTTCTTTTATTCAGCGTTTCATCAAAAATGAAAACATTTTTAAAAACTACAAGTCTCATGGGCTTTAGTGGTGAAATAATAATTTAAAAAATCGTTCGGGAAATGCGTTTACACCCTGGCTACTTTCTTTGTATACTTTTGACTATACGGGCCGAGTCCGGGATTTACGGGACATCGCAGGTTTTCGTTTGCCGGCGATTAAACTTCTTTTATTCAGCGTCTCATCAAAAATGAAAACATTTTTGAAAACTACAAGTCTCATGCGTTTTAGTGGTGAAAAAATATTTTAAAAAATCCTTCGGGAATTGAGTTTACTCCCTGGGTACTTTCTTTGTATACTTTTGACTATACGGGCCGAGTCCGGGATTTACGGGAAGTCGCGGGTTTTCTTTTGCCGGCGTTTCAACTTCTTTTATTCAGCGTCTCATCAAAAATGAAAACAATTTTGAAAACTACAAGTCTCATGCGTTTTAGTGGTGAAAAAATAATTTAAAAAATCGTTCGGGAAATGAGTTTACTCCCTGGGTACTTTCTTTGTATACTTTTGACTATGCGGGCCGAGTCCGGGTTTTACGGGAAATGGCGGGTTTTCGTTTGCCGGCGATTAAACTTCTTTTATTCAGCGTCTCATCAAAAATAAAAACATTTTTAAAAACTACAAGTCTCATGGGTTTTAGTGGTGAAATAATAATTTAAAAAATCGTTCGGGAAATGAGTTTACATCCCGGGTACTTTCATTACTATACGGGCCGAGTCCGGGATTTACGGGAAATCGCAGGTTTTCGTTTGCCGGCGATTAAACTTCTTTTATTCAGCGTCTCATCAAAAATGAAAACATTTTTGAAAACTACAAGTCTCATGCGTTTTAGTGGTGAAAAAATATTTTAAAAAATCGTTCGGAAAATGAGTTTACTCCCTGGGTACTTTCTTTGTATACTTTTGACTATACGGGCCGAGTCCGGGATTTACGGGAAGTCGCGGGTTTTTGTTTGCCGGCGTTTAAACTTCTTTTATTCAGCGTTTCATCAAAAATGAAAACATTTTTAAAAACTACAAGTCTCATGGGCTTTAGTGGTGAAATAATAATTTAAAAAATCGTTCGGGAAATGCGTTTACACCCTGGCTACTTTCTTTGTATACTTTTGACTATACGGGCCGAGTCCGGGATTTACGGGAAATCGCAGGTTTTCGTTTGCCGGCGATTAAACTTCTTTTATTCAGCGTCTCATCAAAAATGAAAACATTTTTGAAAACTACAAGTCTCATGCGTTTTAGTGGTGAAAAAATATTTTAAAAAATCCTTCGGGAAATGAGTTTACTCCCTGGGTACTTTCTTTGTATACTTTTGACTATACGGGCCGAGTCCGGGATTTACGGGAAGTCGCGGGTTTTCTTTTGCCGGCGTTTCAACTTCTTTTATTCAGCGTCTCATCAAAAATGAAAACATTTTTAAAAACTACAAGTCTCATGGGCTTTAGTGGTGAAATAATAATTTAAAAAATCGTTCGGGAATTGAGTTTACACCCTGGGTACTTTCTTTGTATACTTTTGACTATACGGGCCGAGTCCGGGATTTACGGGAAATCGCAGGTTTTCGTTTGCCGGCGATTAAACTTCTTTTATTCAGCGTCTCATCAAAAATGAAAACAATTTTGAAAACTACAAGTCTCATGCGTTTTAGTGGTGAAAAAATAATTTAAAAAATCGTTC
Organism: Hydractinia symbiolongicarpus; assembly: GCF_029227915.1. Classification (NCBI taxonomy): domain Eukaryota; kingdom Metazoa; phylum Cnidaria; class Hydrozoa; order Anthoathecata; family Hydractiniidae; genus Hydractinia; species Hydractinia symbiolongicarpus. The sequence continues at coordinate 33,453,718 of NC_079876.1, read as the reverse complement.
GGGAAATGAGTTTACTCACTGGGTACTTTCTTTGTATACTTTTGACTATGCGGACCGAGTCCGGGGTTTACGGGAAATGGCGGGTTTTCGTTTGCCGGCGATTAAACTTCTTTTATTCAACGTCTCATCAAAAATAAAAACATTTTTAAAAACTACAAGTCTCATGGGTTTTAGTGGTGAAATAATAATTTAAAAAATCGTTCGGGAAATGAGTTTACTCCCTGGGTACTTTCTTTGTATACTTTTGACTATGCGGGCCGAGTCCGGGTTTTACGGGAAATGGCGGGTTTTCGTTTGCCGGCGATTAAACTTCTTTTATTCAGCGTCTCATCAAAAATAAAAACATTTTTAAAAACTACAAGTCTCATGGGTTTTAGTGGTGAAATAATAATTTAAAAAATCGTTCGGGAAATGAGTTTACTCCCTGGGTACTTTCTTTGTATACTTTTGACTATGCGGGCCGAGTCCGGGTTTTACGGGAAATGGCGGGTTTTCGTTTGCCGGCGATTAAACTTCTTTTATTCAGCGTCTCATCAAAAATAAAAACATTTTTAAAAACTACAAGTCTCATGGGTTTTAGTGGTGAAATAATAATTTAAAAAATCGTTCGGGAAATGAGTTTACATCCCGGGTACTTTCATTACTATACGGGCCGAGTCCGGGATTTACGGGAAATCGCAGGTTTTCGTTTGCCGGCGATTAAACTTCTTTTATTCAGCGTCTCATCAAAAATGAAAACATTTTTGAAAACTACAAGTCTCATGCGTTTTAGTGGTGAAAAAATATTTTAAAAAATCGTTCGGAAAATGAGTTTACTCCCTGGGTACTTTCTTTGTATACTTTTGACTATACGGGCCGAGTCCGGGATTTACGGGAAGTCGCGGGTTTTTGTTTGCCGGCGTTTAAACTTCTTTTATTCAGCGTTTCATCAAAAATGAAAACATTTTTAAAAACTACAAGTCTCATGGGCTTTAGTGGTGAAATAATAATTTAAAAAATCGTTCGGGAAATGCGTTTACACCCTGGCTACTTTCTTTGTATACTTTTGACTATACGGGCCGAGTCCGGGATTTACGGGACATCGCAGGTTTTCGTTTGCCGGCGATTAAACTTCTTTTATTCAGCGTCTCATCAAAAATGAAAACATTTTTGAAAACTACAAGTCTCATGCGTTTTAGTGGTGAAAAAATATTTTAAAAAATCCTTCGGGAATTGAGTTTACTCCCTGGGTACTTTCTTTGTATACTTTTGACTATACGGGCCGAGTCCGGGATTTACGGGAAGTCGCGGGTTTTCTTTTGCCGGCGTTTCAACTTCTTTTATTCAGCGTCTCATCAAAAATGAAAGCATTTTTAAAAACTACAAGTCTCATGGGCTTTAGTGGTGAAATAATAATTTAAAAAATCGTTTGGGAATTGAGTTTACACCCTGGGTACTTTCTTTGTATACTTTTGACTATACGGGCCGAGTCCGGGATTTACGGGAAATCGCAGGTTTTCGTTTGCCGGCGATTAAACTTCTTTTATTCAGCGTCTCATCAAAAATGAAAACATTTTTGAAAACTACAAGTCTCATGCGTTTTAGTGGTGAAAAAATATTTTAAAAAATCGTTCGGAAAATGAGTTTACTCCCTGGGTACTTTCTTTGTATACTTTTGACTATACGGGCCGAGTCCGGGATTTACGGGAAGTCGCGGGTTTTTGTTTGCCGGCGTTTAAACTTCTTTTATTCAGCGTTTCATCAAAAATGAAAACATTTTTAAAAACTACAAGTCTCATGGGCTTTAGTGGTGAAATAATAATTTAAAAAATCGTTCGGGAAATGCGTTTACACCCTGGCTACTTTCTTTGTATACTTTTGACTATACGGGCCGAGTCCGGGATTTACGGGAAATCGCAGGTTTTCGTTTGCCGGCGATTAAACTTCTTTTATTCAGCGTCTCATCAAAAATGAAAACATTTTTGAAAACTACAAGTCTCATGCGTTTTAGTGGTGAAAAAATATTTTAAAAAATCCTTCGGGAAATGAGTTTACTCCCTGGGTACTTTCTTTGTATACTTTTGACTATACGGGCCGAGTCCGGGTTTTACGGGAAATGGCGGGTTTTCTTTTGCCGGCGTTTCAACTTCTTTTATTCAGCGTCTCATCAAAAATGAAAACATTTTTAAAAACTATAAGTCTCATGGGCTTTAGTGGTGAAATAATAATTTAAAAAATCGTTCGGGAATTGAGTTTACACCCTGGGTACTTTCTTTGTATACTTTTGACTATTCGGGCCGAGTCCGGGATTTACGGGAAATCGCAGGTTTTCGTTTGCCGGCGATTAAACTTCTTTTATTCAGCGTCTCATCAAAAATGAAAGCATTTTTAAAAACTACAAGTCTCATGGGCTTTAGTGGTGAAATAATAATTTAAAAAATCGTTTGGGAATTGAGTTTACACCCTGGGTACTTTCTTTGTATACTTTTGACTATACGGGCCGAGTCCGGGATTTACGGGAAATCGCAGGTTTTCGTTTGCCGGCGATTAAACTTCTTTTATTCAGCGTCTCATCAAAAATGAAAACATTTTTGAAAACTACAAGTCTCATGCGTTTTAGTGGTGAAAAAATATTTTAAAAAATCGTTCGGAAAATGAGTTTACTCCCTGGGTACTTTCTTTGTATACTTTTGACTATACGGGCCGAGTCCGGGATTTACGGGAAGTCGCGGGTTTTTGTTTGCCGGCGTTTAAACTTCTTTTATTCAGCGTTTCATCAAAAATGAAAACATTTTTAAAAACTACAAGTCTCATGGGCTTTAGTGGTGAAATAATAATTTAAAAAATCGTTCGGGAAATGCGTTTACACCCTGGCTACTTTCTTTGTATACTTTTGACTATACGGGCCGAGTCCGGGATTTACGGGAAATCGCAGGTTTTCGTTTGCCGGCGATTAAACTTCTTTTATTCAGCGTCTCATCAAAAATGAAAACATTTTTGAAAACTACAAGTCTCATGCGTTTTAGTGGTGAAAAAATATTTTAAAAAATCCTTCGGGAAATGAGTTTACTCCCTGGGTACTTTCTTTGTATACTTTTGACTATACGGGCCGAGTCCGGGTTTTACGGGAAATGGCGGGTTTTCTTTTGCCGGCGTTTCAACTTCTTTTATTCAGCGTCTCATCAAAAATGAAAACATTTTTAAAAACTATAAGTCTCATGGGCTTTAGTGGTGAAATAATAATTTAAAAAATCGTTCGGGAATTGAGTTTACACCCTGGGTACTTTCTTTGTATACTTTTGACTATTCGGGCCGAGTCCGGGATTTACGGGAAATCGCAGGTTTTCGTTTGCCGGCGATTAAACTTCTTTTATTCAGCGTCTCATCAAAAATGAAAACAATTTTGAAAACTACAAGTCTCATGCGTTTTAGTGGTGAAAAAATAATTTAAAAAATCGTTCGGGAAATGAGTTTACTCACTGGGTACTTTCTTTGTATACTTTTGACTATGCGGACCGAGTCCGGGGTTTACGGGAAATGGCGGGTTTTCGTTTGCCGGCGATTAAACTTCTTTTATTCAGCGTCTCATCAAAAATAAAAACATTTTTAAAAACTACAAGTCTCATGGGTTTTAGTGGTGAAATAATAATTTAAAAAATCGTTCGGGAAATGAGTTTACTCCCTGGGTACTTTCTTTGTATACTTTTGACTATGCGGGCCGAGTCCGGGTTTTACGGGAAATGGCGGGTTTTCGTTTGCCGGCGATTAAACTTCTTTTATTCAGCGTCTCATCAAAAATAAAAACATTTTTAAAAACTACAAGTCTCATGGGTTTTAGTGGTGAAATAATAATTTAAAAAATCGTCCAGGAAATGAGTTTACTCCCTGGGTACTTTCTTTGTATACTTTTGACTATGCGGGCCGAGTCCGGGTTTTACGGGAAATGGCGGGTTTTCGTTTGCCGGCGATTAAACTTCTTTTATTCAGCGTCTCATCAAAAATAAAAACATTTTTAAAAACTACAAGTCTCATGGGTTTTAGTGGTGAAATAATAATTTAAAAAATCGTTCGGGAAATGAGTTTACATCCCGGGTACTTTCATTACTATACGGGCCGAGTCCGGGATTTACGGGAAATCGCAGGTTTTCGTTTGCCGGCGATTAAACTTCTTTTATTCAGCGTCTCATCAAAAATGAAAACATTTTTGAAAACTACAAGTCTCATGCGTTTTAGTGGTGAAAAAATATTTTAAAAAATCGTTCGGAAAATGAGTTTACTCCCTGGGTACTTTCTTTGTATACTTTTGACTATACGGGCCGAGTCCGGGATTTACGGGAAGTCGCGGGTTTTTGTTTGCCGGCGTTTAAACTTCTTTTATTCAGCGTTTCATCAAAAATGAAAACATTTTTAAAAACTACAAGTCTCATGGGCTTTAGTGGTGAAATAATAATTTAAAAAATCGTTCGGGAAATGCGTTTACACCCTGGCTACTTTCTTTGTATACTTTTGACTATACGGGCCGAGTCCGGGATTTACGGGACATCGCAGGTTTTCGTTTGCCGGCGATTAAACTTCTTTTATTCAGCGTCTCATCAAAAATGAAAACATTTTTGAAAACTACAAGTCTCATGCGTTTTAGTGGTGAAAAAATATTTTAAAAAATCCTTCGGGAATTGAGTTTACTCCCTGGGTACTTTCTTTGTATACTTTTGACTATACGGGCCGAGTCCGGGATTTACGGGAAGTCGCGGGTTTTCTTTTGCCGGCGTTTCAACTTCTTTTATTCAGCGTCTCATCAAAAATGAAAGCATTTTTAAAAACTACAAGTCTCATGGGCTTTAGTGGTGAAATAATAATTTAAAAAATCGTTCGGGAATTGAGTTTACACCCTGGGTACTTTCTTTGTATACTTTTGACTATACGGGCCGAGTCCGGGATTTACGGGAAATCGCAGGTTTTCGTTTGCCGGCGATTAAACTTCTTTTATTCAGCGTCTCATCAAAAATGAAAACAATTTTGAAAACTACAAGTCTCATGCGTTTTAGTGGTGAAAAAATAATTTAAAAAATCGTTCGGGAAATGAGTTTACTCCCTGGGTACTTTCTTTGTATACTTTTGACTATGCGGACCGAGTCCGGGGTTTACGGGAAATGGCGGGTTTTCGTTTGCCGGCGATTAAACTTCTTTTATTCAGCGTCTCATCAAAAATAAAAACATTTTTAAAAACTACAAGTCTCATGGGTTTTAGTGGTGAAATAAAAACTTAAAAAATCGTTCGGGAAATGAGTTTACACCGTGGGTACTTTCTTTGTATACTTTTGACTATACGGGCCGAGTCCGGGATTTACGGGAAATCGCAGGTTTTCGTTTGCCGGCGATTAAACTTCTTTTATTCAGCGTCTCATCAAAAATGAAAACATTTTTGAAAACTACAAGTCTCATGCGTTTTAGTGGTGAAAAAATATTTTAAAAAATCGTTCGGAAAATGAGTTTACTCCCTGGGTACTTTCTTCGTATACTTTTGACTATACGGGCCGAGTCCGGGATTTACGGGAAGTCGCGGGTTTTCGTTTGACGGCGTTTAAACTTCTTTTATTCAGCGTTTCATCAAAAATGAAAACATTTTTAAAAACTACAAGTCTCATGGGCTTTAGTGGTGAAATAATAATTTAAAAAATCGTTCGGAAAATGCGTTTACACCCTGGGTACTTTCTTTGTATACTTTTGACTATACGGGCCGAGTCCGGGATTTACGGGAAATGGCGGGTTTTCGTTTGCCGGCGATTAAACTTCTTTTATTCAGCGTCTCATCAAAAATGAAAACATTTTTGAAAACTACAAGTCTCATGCGTTTTAGTGGTAAAAAAATAATTTAAAAAATCGTTCGGGAAATGAGTTTACTCCCTGGGTACTTTCTTTGTATACTTTTTAATATGCGGGCCGAGTCCGGGGTTTACGGGAAATGGCGGGTTTTCGTTTGTCGGCGATTAAACTTCTTTTATTCAGCGTCTCATCAAAAATGAAAACATTTTTAAAAACTACAAGTCTCATGCGTTTTAGTGGTGAAAAAATAATTTAAAAAATCGTTCGGGAAATGAGTTTACTCCCTGGGTACTTTCTTTGTATACTTTTGACTATGCGGACCGAGTCCGGGGTTTACGGGAAATGGCGGGTTTTCGTTTGCCGGCGATTAAACTTCTTTTATTCAGCGTCTCATCAAAAATAAAAACATTTTTAAAAACTACAAGTCTCATGGGTTTTAGTGGTGAAATAATAATTTAAAAAATCGTTCGGGAAATGAGTTTACACCGTGGGTACTTTCTTTGTATACTTTTGACTATACGGCCGTGTCCGGGATTTACGGGAAATCGCAGGTTTTTGTTTGCCGGCGATTAAACTTCTTTTATTCAGCGTCTCATCAAAAATGAAAACATTTTTGAAAACTACAAGTCTCATGGGTTTTAGTGGTGAAATAATAATTTAAAAAATCGTTCGGGAAATGAGTTTACATCCCGGGTACTTTCATTACTATACGGGCCGAGTCCGGGATTTACGGGAAATCGCAGGTTTTCGTTTGCCGGCGATTAAACTTTTTTTATTCAGCGTCTCATCAAAAATGAAAACATTTTTGAAAACTACAAGTCTCATGCGTTTTAGTGGTGAAAAAATATTTTAAAAAATCGTTCGGAAAATGAGTTTACTCCCTGGGTACTTTCTTCGTATACTTTTGACTATACAGGCCGAGTCCGGGATTTACGGGAAATCGCAGGTTTTCGTTTGCCGGCGATTAAACTTCTTTTATTCAGCGTCTCATCAAAAATGAAAACATTTTTGAAAACTACAAGTCTCATGCGTTTTAGTGGTGAAAAAATATTTTAAAAAATCCTTCGGGAAATGAGTTTACTCCCTGGGTACTTTCTTTGTATACTTTTGACTATACGGGCCGAGTCCGGGATTTACGGGAAGTCGCGGGTTTTCTTTTGCCGGCGTTTCAACTTCTTTTATTCAGCGTCTCATCAAAAATGAAAACATTTTTAAAAACTACAAGTCTCATGGGCTTTAGTGGTGAAATAATAATTTAAAAAATCGTTCGGGAATTGAGTTTACACCCTGGGTACTTTCTTTGTATACTTTTGACTATACGGGCCGAGTCCGGGATTTACGGGAAATCGCAGGGTTTCGTTTGCCGGCGATTAAACTTCTCTTATTCAGCGTCTCATCAAAAATGAAAACAATTTTGAAAACTACAAGTCTCATGCGTTTTAGTGGTGAAAAAATAATTTAAAAAATCGTTCGGGAAATGAGTTTACTCCCTGGGTACTTTCTTTGTATACTTTTGACTATGCGGACCGAGTCCGGGGTTTACGGGAAATGGTGGGTTTTCGTTTGCCGGCGATTAAACTTCTTTTATTCAGCGTCTCATCAAAAATAAAAACATTTTTAAAAACTACAAGTCTCATGGGTTTTAGTGGTGAAATAATAATTTAAAAAATCGTTCGGGAAATGAGTTTACTCCCTGGGTACTTTCTTTGTATACTTTTGACTATGCGGGCCGAGTCCGGGTTTTACGGGAAATGGCGGGTTTTCGTTTGCCGGCGATTAAACTTCTTTTATTCAGCGTCTCATCAAAAATAAAAACATTTTTAAAAACTACAAGTCTCATGGGTTTTAGTGGTGAAATAATAATTTAAAAAATCGTTCGGGAAATGAGTTTACATCCCGGGTACTTTCATTACTATACGGGCCGAGTCCGGGATTTACGGGAAATCGCAGGTTTTCGTTTGCCGGCGATTAAACTTCTTTTATTCAGCGTCTCATCAAAAATGAAAACATTTTTGAAAACTACAAGTCTCATGCGTTTTAGTGGTGAAAAAATATTTTAAAAAATCGTTCGGAAAATGAGTTTACTCCCTGGGTACTTTCTTTGTATACTTTTGACTATACGGGCCGAGTCCGGGATTTACGGGAAGTCGCGGGTTTTTGTTTGCCGGCGTTTAAACTTCTTTTATTCAGCGTTTCATCAAAAATGAAAACATTTTTAAAAACTACAAGTCTCATGGGCTTTAGTGGTGAAATAATAATTTAAAAAATCGTTCGGGAAATGCGTTTACACCCTGGCTACTTTCTTTGTATACTTTTGACTATACGGGCCGAGTCCGGGATTTACGGGAAATCGCAGGTTTTCGTTTTCCGGCGATTAAACTTCTTTTATTCAGCGTCTCATCAAAAATGAAAACATTTTTAAAAACTACAAGTCTCATGCGTTTTAGTGGTGAAAAAATATTTTAAAAAATCCTTCGGGAAATGAGTTTACTCCCTGGGTACTTTCTTTGTATACTTTTGACTATACGGGCCGAGTCCGGGATTTACGGGAAGTCGCGGGTTTTCTTTTGCCGGCGTTTCAACTTCTTTTATTCAGCGTCTCATCAAAAATGAAAACATTTTTAAAAACTACAAGTCTCATGGGCTTTAGTGGTGAAATAATAATTTAAAAAATAGTTCGGGAATTGAGTTTACACCCTGGGTACTTTCTTTGTATACTTTTGACTATACGGGCCGAGTCCGGGATTTACGGGAAATCGCAGGTTTTCGTTTGCCGGCGATTAAACTTCTTTTATTCAGCGTCTCATCAAAAATGAAAACAATTTTGAAAACTACAAGTCTCATGCGTTTTAGTGGTGAAAAAATAATTTAAAAAATCGTTCGGGAAATGAGTTTACTCCCTGGGTACTTTCATTACTATACGGGCCGAGTCCGGGATTTACGGGAAATCGCAGGTTTTCGTTTGCCGGCGATTAAACTTCTTTTATTCAGCGTCTCATCAAAAATGAAAACATTTTTGAAAACTACAAGTCTCATGCGTTTTAGTGGTGAAAAAATATTTTAAAAAATCGTTCGGAAAATGAGTTTACTCCCTGGGTACTTTCTTTGTATACTTTTGACTATACGGGCCGAGTCCGGGATTTACGGGAAGTCGCGGGTTTTTGTTTGCCGGCGTTTAAACTTCTTTTATTCAGCGTTTCATCAAAAATGAAAACATTTTTAAAAACTACAAGTCTCATGGGCTTTAGTGGTGAAATAATAATTTAAAAAATCGTTCGGGAAATGCGTTTACACCCTGGCTACTTTCTTTGTATACTTTTGACTATACGGGCCGAGTCCGGGATTTACGGGAAATCGCAGGTTTTCGTTTGCCGGCGATTAAACTTCTTTTATTCAGCGTCTCATCAAAAATGAAAACATTTTTAAAAACTACAAGTCTCATGCGTTTTAGTGGTGAAAAAATATTTTAAAAAATCCTTCGGGAAATGAGTTTACTCCCTGGGTACTTTCTTTGTATACTTTTGACTATACGGGCCGAGTCCGGGATTTACGGGAAGTCGCGGGTTTTCTTTTGCCGGCGTTTCAACTTCTTTTATTCAGCGTCTCATCAAAAATGAAAACATTTTTAAAAACTACAAGTCTCATGGGCTTTAGTGGTGAAATAATAATTTAAAAAATAGTTCGGGAATTGAGTTTACACCCTGGGTACTTTCTTTGTATACTTTTGACTATACGGGCCGAGTCCGGGATTTACGGGAAATCGCAGGTTTTCGTTTGCCGGCGATTAAACTTCTTTTATTCAGCGTCTCATCAAAAATGAAAACAATTTTGAAAACTACAAGTCTCATGCGTTTTAGTGGTGAAAAAATAATTTAAAAAATCGTTCGGGAAATGAGTTTACTCCCTGGGTACTTTCTTTGTATACTTTTGACTATGCGGACCGAGTCCGGGGTTTACGGGAAATGGCGGGTTTTCGTTTGCCGGCGATTAAACTTCTTTTATTCAGCGTCTCATCAAAAATAAAAACATTTTTAAAAACTACAAGTCTCATGGGTTTTAGTGGTGAAATAATAACTTAAAAAATCGTTCGGGAAATGAGTTTACACCGTGGGTACTTTCTTTGTATACTTTTGACTATACGGGCCGAGTCCGGGATTTACGGGAAATCGCAGGTTTTCGTTTGCCGGCGATTAAACTTCTTTTATTCAGCGTCTCATCAAAAATGAAAACATTTTTGAAAACTACAAGTCTCATGGGTTTTAGTGGTGAAATAATAATTTAAAAAATCGTTTGGGAATTGAGTTTACATCCCGGGTACTTTCATTACTATACGGGCCGAGTCCGGGATTTACTGGAAATCGCAGGTTTTCGTTTGCCGGCGATTAAACTTCTTTTATTCAGCGTCTCATCAAAAATGAAAACATTTTTGAAAACTACAAGTCTCATGCGTTTTAGTGGTGAAAAAATATTTTAAAAAATCGTTCGGAAAATGAGTTTACTCCCTGGGTACTTTCTTCGTATACTTTTGACTATACGGGCCGAGTCCGGGATTTACGGGAAATGGCGGGTTTTCGTTTGCCGGCGATTAAACTTCTTATATTCAGCGTCTCATCAAAAATGAAAACATTTTTGAAAACTACAAGTCTCATGCGTTTTAGTGGTAAAAAAATAGTTTAAAAAATCGTTCGGGAAATGAGTTTACTCCCTGGGTACTTTCTTTGTATACTTTTGAATATGCGGGCCGAGTCCGGGGTTTACGGGAAATCGCAGGTTTTCGTTTGCAGGCGATTAAACTTCATTTATTCAGCGTCTCATCAAAAATGAAAACAATTTTGAAAACTACAAGTCTCATGCGTTTTAGTGGTGAAAAAATAATTTAAAAAATCGTTCGGGAAATGAGTTTACTCCCTGGGTACTTTCTTTGTATACTTTTGACTATGCGGACCGAGTCCGGGGTTTACGGGAAATGGCGGGTTTTCGTTTGCCGGCGATTAAACTTCTTTTATTCATCGTCTCATCAAAAATAAAAACATTTTTAAAAACTACAAGTCTCATGGGTTTTAGTGGTGAAATAATAATTTAAAAAATCGTTCGGGAAATGAGTTTACACCGTGGGTACTTTCTTTATATACTTTTGACTATACGGCCGAGTCCGGGATTTACGGGAAATTGCAGGTTTTTGTTTGCCGGCGATTAAACTTCTTTTATTCAGCGTCTCATCAAAAATGAAAACATTTTTGAAAACTACAAGTCTCATGGGTTTTAGTGGTGAAATAATAATTTAAAAAATCGTTCGGGAAATGAGTTTACATCCCGGGTACTTTCATTACTATACGGGCCGAGTCCGGGATTTACGGGAAATCGCAGGTTTTCGTTTGCCGGCGATTAAACTTCTTTTATTCAGCGTCTCATCAAAAATGAAAACATTTTTGAAAACTACAAGTCTCATGCGTTTTAGTGGTGAAAAAATATTTTAAAAAATCGTTCGGAAAATGAGTTTACTCCCTGGGTACTTTCTTCGTATACTTTTGACTATACGGGCCGAGTCCGGGATTTACGGGAAGTCGCGGGTTTTCGTTTGACGGCGTTTAAACTTCTTTTATTCAGCGTTTCATCAAAAATGAAAACATTTTTAAAAACTACAAGTCTCATGCGTTTTAGTGGTGAAAAAATATTTTAAAAAATCGTTCGGGAAATGCGTTTACACCCTGGGTACTTTCTTTGTATACTTTTGACTATACGGGCCGAGTCCGGGATTTACGGGAAATCGCAGGTTTTCGTTTGCCGGCGATTAAACTTCTTTTATTCAGCGTCTCATCAAAAATGAAAACATTTTTGAAAACTACAAGTCTCATGCGTTTTAGTGGTAAAAAAATAATTTAAAAAATCGTTCGGGAAATGAGTTTACTCCCTGGGTACTTTCTTTGTATACTTTTGAATATGCGGGCCGAGTCCGGGGTTTACGGGAAATGGCGGGTTTTCGTTTGCCGGCGATTAAACTTCTTTTATTCAGCGTCTCATCAAAAATGAAAACATTTTTGAAAACTACAAGTCTCATGGGCTTTTGTGGTGAAATAATAATTTAAAAAATCGTTCGGGAATTGAGTTTACACCCTGGGTACTTTCTTTGTATACTTTTGACTATACGGGCCGAGTCCGGGATTTACAGGAAATCGCAGGTTTTCGTTTGCCGGCGATTAAACTTCTTTTATTCAGCGTCTCATCAAAAATAAAAACATTTTTAAAAACTACAAGTCTCATGCGTTTTAGTGGTGAAAAAATAATTTAAAAAATCGTTCGGGAAATGAGTTTACTCCCTGGGTACTTTCTTTGTATACTTTTGACTATGCGGACCGAGTCCGGGGTTTACGGGAAATGGCGGGTTTTCGTTTGCCGGCGATTAAACTTCTTTTATTCAGCGTCTCATCAAAAATAAAAACATTTTTAAAAACTACAAGTCTCATGGGTTTTAGTGGTGAAATAATAATTTAAAAAATCGTTCGGGAAATGAGTTTACATCCCGGGTACTTTCATTACTATACGGGCCGAGTCCGGGATTTACGGGAAATCGCAGGTTTTCGTTTGCCGGCGATTAAACTTCTTTTATTCAGCGTCTCATCAAAAATGAAAACATTTTTGAAAACTACAAGTCTCATGCGTTTTAGTGGTAAAAAAATAATTTAAAAAATCGTTCGGGAAATGAGTTTACTCCCTGGGTACTTTCTTTGTATACTTTTGAATATGCGGGCCGAGTCCGGGGTTTACGGGAAATGGCGGGTTTTCGTTTGCCGGCGATTAAACTTCTTTTATTCAGCGTCTCATCAAAAATGAAAACATTTTTGAAAACTACAAGTCTCATGGGCTTTTGTGGTGAAATAATAATTTAAAAAATCGTTCGGGAATTGAGTTTACACCCTGGGTACTTTCTTTGTATACTTTTGACTATACGGGCCGAGTCCGGGATTTACAGGAAATCGCAGGTTTTCGTTTGCCGGCGATTAAACTTCTTTTATTCAGCGTCTCATCAAAAATAAAAACATTTTTAAAAACTACAAGTCTCATGCGTTTTAGTGGTGAAAAAATAATTTAAAAAATCGTTCGGGAAATGAGTTTACTCCCTGGGTACTTTCTTTGTATACTTTTGACTATGCGGACCGAGTCCGGGGTTTACGGGAAATGGCGGGTTTTCGTTTGCCGGCGATTAAACTTCTTTTATTCAGCGTCTCATCAAAAATAAAAACATTTTTAAAAACTACAAGTCTCATGGGTTTTAGTGGTGAAATAATAATTTAAAAAATCGTTCGGGAAATGAGTTTACATCCCGGGTACTTTCATTACTATACGGGCCGAGTCCGGGATTTACGGGAAATCGCAGGTTTTCGTTTGCCGGCGATTAAACTTCTTTTATTCAGCGTCTCATCAAAAATGAAAACATTTTTGAAAAATACAAGTCTCATGCGTTTTAGTGGTGAAAAAATATTTTAAAAAATCGTTCGGAAAATGAGTTTACTCCCTGGGTACTTTCTTCGTATACTTTTGACTATACGGGCCGAGTCCGGGATTTACGGGAAGTCGCGGGTTTTCGTTTGACGGCGTTTAAACTTCTTTTATTCAGCGTTTCATCAAAAATGAAAACATTTTTATAAACTACAAGTTTCATGGGCTTTAGTGGTGAAATGATAATTTAAAAAATCGTTCGGGAAATGCGTTTACACCCTGGGTACTTTCTTTGTATACTTTTGACTATACGGGCCGAGTCCGGGATTTACGGGAAATCGCAGGTTTTCGTTTGCCGGCGATTAAACTTCTTTTATTCAGCGTCTCATCAAAAATGAAAACATTTTTGAAAACTACAAGTCTCATGCGTTTTAGTGGTAAAAAAATAATTTTTAAAATTGTTCGGGAAATGAGTTTACTCCCTGGGTACTTTCTTTGTATACTTTTGAATATGCGAGCCGAGTCCGGGGTTTACGGGAAATGGCGGGTTTTTGTTTGCCGGCGATTAAACTTCTTTTATTCAGCGTCTCATCAAAAATGAAAACATTTTTGAAAACTACAAGTCTCATGCGTTTTAGTGGTGAAAAAATAATTTAAAAAATCGTTCGGGAAATGAGTTTACTCCCTGGGTACTTTCTTTGTATACTTTTGACTATACGGGCCGAGTCCGGGATTTACGGGAAGTCGCGGGTTTTCGTTTGACGGCGTTTAAACTTCTTTTATTCAGCGTTTCATCAAAAATGAAAACATTTTTAAAAACTACAAGTCTCATGGGCTTTAGTGGTGAAATAATAATTTAAAAAATCGTTCGGGAAATGCGTTTACACCCTGGGTACTTTTTTTGTATACTTTTGACTATACGGGCCGAGTCCGGGATTTACGGGAAATCGCAGGTTTTCGTTTGCCGGCGATTAAACTTCTTTTATTCAGCGTCTCATCCAAAATGAAAACATTTTTGAAAACTACAAGTCTCATGCGTTTTAGTGGTAAAAAAATAATTTTTAAAATTGTTCGGGAAATGAGTTTACTCCCTGGGTACTTTCTTTGTATACTTTTGAATATGCGAGCCGAGTCCGGGGTTTACGGGAAATGGCGGGTTTTTGTTTGCCGGCGATTAAACTTCTTTTATTCAGCGTCTCATCAAAAATGAAAACATTTTTAAAAACTACAAGTCTCATGCGTTTTAGTGGTGAAAAAATAATTTAAAAAATCGTTCGGGAAATGAGTTTACTCCCTGGGTACTTTCTTTGTATACTTTTGACTATGCGGGCCGAGTCCGGGGTTTACGGAAAATGGCGGGTTTTCGTTTGCCAGCGATTACACTTCTTTTATTCAGTGTCTCATCAAAAATGAAAACATTTTTAAAAACTACAAGTCTCATGGGTTTTAGTGGTGAAATAATAATTTAAAAAATCGTTCGGGAAATGAGTTTACATCCCGGGTACTTTCATTACTATATGGGCCGAGTCCGGGATTTACGGGAAATCGCAGGTTTTCGTTTGCCGGCGATTAAACTTCATTTATTCAGCGTCTCATCAAAAATGAAAACAATTTTGAAAACTACAAGTCTCATGCGTTTTAGTGGTGAAAAAATAATTTAAAAAATCGTTCGGGAAATGAGTTTACTCCCTGGGTACTTTCTTTGTATACTTTTGACTATGCGGACCGAGTCCGGGGTTTACGGGAAATGGCGGGTTTTCGTTTGCCGGCGATTAAACTTCTTTTATTTAGCGTCTCATCAAAAATAAAAACATTTTTAAAAACTACAAGTCTCATGGGTTTTAGTGGTGAAATAATAATTTAAAAATTCGTTCGGGAAATGAGTTTACACCGTGGGTACTTTCTTTGTATACTTTTGACTATACGGGCCGAGTCCGGGATTTACGGGAAATCGCAGGTTTTCGTTTGCCGGCGATTAAACTTCTTTTATTCAGCGTCTCATCAAAAATGAAAACATTTTTGAAAACTACAAGTCTCATGGGTTTTAGTGGTGAAATAATAATTTAAAAAATCGTTCGGGAAATGAGTTTACATCCCGGGTACTTTCATTACTATACGGGCCGAGTCCGGGATTTACGGGAAATCGCAGGTTTTCGTTTGCCGGCGATTAAACTTCTTTTATTCAGCGTCTCATCAAAAATAAAAACATTTTTAAAAACTACAAGTCTCATGGGTTTTAGTGGTGAAATAATAATTTAAAAAATCGTTCGGGAAATGAGTTTACACCGTGGGTACTTTCTTTGTATACTTTTGACTATACGGGCCGAGTCCGGGATTTACGGGAAATCGCAGGTTTTCGTTTGCCGGCGATTAAACTTCTTTTATTCAGCGTCTCATCAAAAATGAAAACATTTTTGAAAACTACAAGTCTCATGGGTTTTAGTGGTGAAATAATAATTTAAAAAATCGTTCGGGAAATGAGTTTACATCCCGGGTACTTTCATTACTATACGGGCCGAGTCCGGGATTTACGGGAAATCGCAGGTTTTCGTTTGCCGGCAATTAAACTTCTTTTATTCAGCGTCTCATCAAAAATGAAAACATTTTTGAAAAATACAAGTCTCATGCGTTTTAGTGGTGAAAAAATATTTTAAAAAATCGTTCGGAAAATGAGTTTACTCCCTGGGTACTTTCTTCGTATACTTTTGACTATACGGGCCAAGTCCGGGATTTACGGGAAGTCGCGGGTTTTCATTTGACGGCGCTTAAACTTCTTTTATTCAGCGTTTCATCAAAAATGAAAACATTTTTAAAAACTACAAGTCTCATGGGCTTTAGTGGTGAAATAATAATTTAAAAAATCGTTCGGGAAATGCGTTTACACCCTGGGTACTTTCTTTGTATACTTTTGACTATACGGGCCGAGTCCGGGATTTACAGGAAATCGCAGGTTTTCGTTTGCCGGCGATTAAACTTCTTTTATTCAGCGTCTCATCAAAAATGAAAACATTTTTGAAAACTACAAGTCTCATGCGTTTTAGTGGTAAAAAAATAATTTAAAAAATCGTTTGGGAAATGAGTTTACTCCCTGGGTACTTTCTTTCTATACTTTTGAATATGCGGGCCGAGTCCGGGGTTTACGGGAAATGGCGGGTTTTCGTTTGCCGGCGATTAAACTTCTTTTATTCAGCGTCTCATCAAAAATGAAAACATTTTTAAAAACTACAAGTCTCATGGGTTTTAGTGGTGAAATAATAATTTAAAAAATCGTTCGGGAAATGAGTTTACATCCCGGATACTTTCATTTCTATACGGGCCGAGTCCGGGATTTACGGGAAATCGCAGGTTTTCGTTTGCAGGCGATTAAACTTCATTTATTCAGCGTCTCATCAAAAATGAAAACAATTTTGAAAACTACAAGTCTCATGCGTTTTAGTGGTGAAAAAATAATTTAAAAAATCGTTCGGGAAATGAGTTTACTCCCTGGGTACTTTCTTTGTATACTTTTGACTATGCGGACCGAGTCCGGGGTTTACGGGAAATGGCGGGTTTTCGTTTGCCGGCGATTAAACTTCATTTATTCAGCGTCTCATCAAAAATGAAAACAATTTTGAAAACTACAAGTCTCATGCGTTTTAGTGGTGAAAAAATAATTTAAAAAATCGTTCGGGAAATGAGTTTACTCCCTGGGTACTTTCTTTGTATACTTTTGACTATGCGGACCGAGTCCGGGGTTTACGGGAAATGGCGGGTTTTCGTTTGCCGGCGATTAAACTTCTTTTATTCATCGTCTCATCAAAAATAAAAACATTTTTAAAAACTACAAGTCTCATGGGTTTTAGTGGTGAAATAATAATTTAAAAAATCGTTCGGGGAATGAGTTTACACCGTGGGTACTTTCTTTGTATACTTTTGACTATACGGGCCGAGTCCCGGATTTACGGGAAATCGCAGGTTTTCGTTTGCCGGCGATTAAACTTCTTTTATTCAGCGTCTCATCAAAAATGAAAACATTTTTGAAAACTACAAGTCTCATGGGTTTTAGTCGTGAAATAATAATTTAAAAAATCGTTCGGGAAATGAGTTTACTCCCTGGGTACTTTCTTTTTATACTTTTGAATATGCGGGCCGAGTCCGGGGTTTACGGGAAATGGCGGGTTTTCGTTTGCCGGCGATTAAACTTCTTTTATTCAGCGTCTCATCAAAAATGAAAACATTTTTGAAAACTACAAGTCTCATGGGCTTTAATGGTGAAATAATAATTTAAAAAATCGTTCGGGAAATGAGTTTACACCCTGGGTACTTTCTTTGTATACTTGTGACTATACGGGCAGAGTCCGGGATTTACGGGAAATCGCAGGTTTTCGTTTGCCGACGATTAAACTTCTTTTATTCAGCGTCTCATCAAAAATGAAAACTTTTTTGAAAACTACAAGTCTCATGCGTTTTAGTGGTGAAAAAATATTTTAAAAAATCGTTCGGAAAATGAGTTTACTCCCTGGGTACTTTCTTCGTATACTTTTGACTATACGGGCCGAGTCCGGGATTTACGGGAAGTCGCGGGTTTTCGTCTGCCGGCGTTTAAACTTCTTTTATTCAGCGTTTCATCAAAAATGAAAACATTTTTAAAAACTACAAGTCTCATGGGCTTTAGTGGTGAAATAATAATTTAAAAAATCGTTCGGGAAATGCGTTTACACCTTGGGTACTTTCTTTGTATACTTTTGACTATACGGGCCGAGTCCGGGATTTACGGGAAATCGCAGGTTTTCGTTTGCCGGCGATTAAACTTCTTTTATTCAGCGTCTCATCAAAAATGAAAACATTTTTGAAAACTACAAGTCTCATGCGTTTTAGTGGTAAAAAAATAATTTAAAAAATCGTTCGGGAAATGAGTTTACTCCCTGGGTACTTTCTTTGTATACTTTTGACTATGCGGACCGAGTCCGGGGTTTACGGGAAATGGCGGGTTTTCGTTTGCCGGCGATTAAACTTCTTTTATTCAGCGTCTCATCAAAAATAAAAACATTTTTAAAAACTACAAGTCTCATGGGTTTTAGTGGTGAAATAATAATTTAAAAAATCGTTCGGGAAATGAGTTTACACCGTGCGTACTTTCTTTGTATACTTTTGACTATACGGGCCGAGTCCGGGATTTACGGGAAATCGCAGGTTTTCGTTTGCCGGCGATTAAACTTCCTTTATTCAGCGTCTCATCAAAAATAAGAAACATTTTTAAAAACTACAAGTCTCATGGGTTTCAGTGGTGAAATAATAATTTAAAAAATCGTTCGGGAAATGAGTTTACACCGTGGGTACTTTCTTTGTATACTTTAGACTATACGGGCCGAGTCCGGGATTTACGGGAAATCGCAGGTTTTCGTTTGCCGGCGATTAAACTTCTTTTATTCAGCGTCTCAGCAAAAATGAAAACATTTTTGAAAACTACAAGTCTCATGGGTTTTAGTGGTGAAAAAATATTTTAAAAAATCGTTCGGAAAATGAGTTTACTCCCTGGGTACTTTCTTCGTATACTTTTGACTATACGGGCCGAGTCCGGGATTTACGGGAAGTCGCGGGTTTTCGTCTGCCGGCGTTTAAACTTCTTTTATTCAGCGTTTCATCAAAAATGAAAACATTTTTAAAAACTACAAGTCTCATGGGCTTTATTGGTGAAATAATAATTTAAAAAATCGTTCGGGAAATGCGTTTACACCTTGGGTACTTTCTTTGTATACTTTTGACTATACGGGCCGAGTCCGGGATTTACGGGAAATCGCAGGTTTTCGTTTGCCGGCGATTAAACTTCTTTTATTCAGCGTCTCATCAAAAATGAAAACATTTTTGAAAACTACAAGTCTCATGCGTTTTAGTGGTAAAAAAATAATTTAAAAAATCGTTCGGGAAATAAGTTTACTCCCTGGGTACTTTCTTTGTATACTTTTGAATATGCGGGCCAAGTCCGGGGTTTACGGGAAATGGCGGGTTTTCGTTTGCCGGCGTTTAAACTTCTTTTATTCAGCGTCTCATCAAAAATGAAAACATTTTTCAAAACTACAAGTCTCATGGGCTTTAGTGGTGAAATAATAATTTAAAAAATCGTTCGGGAATTGAGTTTACACCCTGGGTACTTTCTTTGTATACTTTTGACTATACGGGCCGAGTCCGGGATTTACGGGAAATCGAAGGTTTTCGTTTGCCGGCGATTAAACTTCTTTTATTCAGCGTCTCATCAAAAATGAAAACATTTTTGAAAACTACAAGTCTCATGCGTTTTAGTGGTAAAAAAATAATTTAAAAAATCGTTCGGGAAATGAGTTTACTCCCTGGGTACTTTCTTTGTATACTTTTGAATATGCGGGCCGAGTCCGGGGTTTACGGGAAATGGCGGGTTTTCGTTTGCCGGCGATTAAACTTCTTTTATTCAGCGTCTCATCAAAAATTAAAACATTTTTGAAAACTACAAGTCTCATGAGTTTTAGTGGTAAAAAAATAATTTAAAAAATCGTTCGGGAAATGAGTTTACTCCCTGGGTACTTTCTTTGTATACTTTTGAATATGCGGGCCGAGTCCGGGGTTTACGGGAAATGGCGGGTTTTCGTTTGCCGGCGATTAAACTTCTTTTATTCAGCGTCTCATCAAAAATAAAAACATTTTTGAAAACTACAAGTCTCATGCGTTTTAGTGGTAAAAAAATAATTTAAAAAATCGTTCGGGAAATGAGTTTACTCCCTGGGTACTTTCTTTGTATACTTTTGACTATGTGGACCGAGTCCGGGGTTTACGGGAAATGGCGGGTTTTCGTTTGCCGGCGATTAAACTTCTTTTATTCAGCGTCTCATCAAAAATAAAAACATTTTTAAAAACTACAAGTCTCATGGGTTTTAGTGGTGAAATAATAATTTAAAAAATCGTTCGGGAAATGAGTTTACACCGTGGGTACTTTCTTTGTATACTTTTGACTATACGGGCCGAGTCCGGGATTTACGGGAAATAGCAGGTTTTCGTTTGCCGGCGATTAAACTTCTTTTATTCAGCGTCTCATCAAAAATAAAAACATTTTTAAAAACTACAAGTCTCATGGGTTTCAGTGGTGAAATAATAATTTAAAAAATCGTTCGGGATATGAGTTTACACCGTGGGTACTTTCTTTGTATACTTTAGACTATACGGGCCGAGTCCTGGATTTACGGGAAATCGCAGGTTTTCGTTTGCCGGCGATTAAACTTCTTTTATTCAGCGTCTCATCAAAAATGAAAACATTTTTGAAAACTACAAGTCTCATGGGTTTTAGTGGTGAAATAATAATTTAAAAAATCGTTCGGGAAATGAGTTTACATCCCGGGTACTTTCATTACTATACGGGCCGAGTCCGGGATTTACGGGAAATCGCAGGTTTTCGTTTGCCGGCAATTAAACTTCTTTTATTCAGCGTCTCATCAAAAATGAAAACATTTTTGAAAAATACAAGTCTCATGCGTTTTAGTGGTGAAAAAATATTTTAAAAAATCGTTCGGAAAATGAGTTTACTCCCTGGGTACTTTCTTCGTATACTTTTGACTATACGGGCCAAGTCCGGGATTTACGGGAAGTCGCGGGTTTTCATTTGACGGCGCTTAAACTTCTTTTATTCAGCGTTTCATCAAAAATGAAAACATTTTTAAAAACTACAAGTCTCATGGGCTTTAGTGGTGAAATAATAATTTAAAAAATCGTTCGGGAAATGCGTTTACACCCTGGGTACTTTCTTTGTATACTTTTGACTATACGGGCAGAGTCCGGGATTTACGGGAAATCGCAGGTTTTCGTTTGCCGACGATTAAACTTCTTTTATTCAGCGTCTCATCAAAAATGAAAACTTTTTTGAAAACTACAAGTCTCATGCGTTTTAGTGGTGAAAAAATATTTTAAAAAATCGTTCGGAAAATGAGTTTACTCCCTGGGTACTTTCTTCGTATACTTTTGACTATACGGGCCGAGTCCGGGATTTACGGGAAGTCGCGGGTTTTCGTCTGCCGGCGTTTAAACTTCTTTTATTCAGCGTTTCATCAAAAATGAAAACATTTTTAAAAACTACAAGTCTCATGGGCTTTAGTGGTGAAATAATAATTTAAAAAATCGTTCGGGAAATGCGTTTACACCTTGGGTACTTTCTTTGTATACTTTTGACTATACGGGTCGAGTCCGGGATTTACGGGAAATCGCAGGTTTTCGTTTGCCGGCGATTAAACTTCTTTTATTCAGCGTCTCATCAAAAATGAAAACATTTTTGAAAACTACAAGTCTCATGCGTTTTAGTGGTAAAAAAATAATTTAAAAAATCGTTCGGGAAATGAGTTTACTCCCTGGGTACTTTCTTTGTATACTTTTGAATATGCGGGCCAAGTCCGGGGTTTACGGGAAATGGCGGGTTTTCGTTTGCCGGCGTTTAAACTTCTTTTATTCAGCGTCTCATCAAAAATGAAAACATTTTTCAAAACTACAAGTCTCATGGGCTTTAGTGGTGAAATAATAATTTAAAAAATCATTCGGGAATTGAGTTTACACCCTGGGTACTTTCTTTGTATACTTTTGACTATACGGGCCGAGTCCGGGATTTACGGGAAATCGCAGGTTTTCGTTTGCCGGCGATTAAACTTCTTTTATTCAGCGTCTCATCAAAAATGAAAACATTTTTGAAAACTACAAGTCTCATGCGTTTTAGTGGTAAAAAAATAATTTAAAAAATCGTTCGGGAAATGAGTTTACTCCCTGGGTACTTTCTTTGTATACTTTTGAATATGCGGGCCGAGTCCGGGGTTTACGGGAAATGGCGGGTTTTCGTTTGCCGGCGATTAAACTTCTTTTATTCAGCGTCTCATCAAAAATGAAAACATTTTTGAAAACTACAAGTCTCATGAGTTTTAGTGGTAAAAAAATAATTTAAAAAATCGTTCGGGAAATGAGTTTACTCCCTGGGTACTTTCTTTGTATACTTTTGAATATGCGGGCCGAGTCCGGGGTTTACGGGAAATGGCGGGTTTTCGTTTGCCGGCGATTAAACTTCTTTTATTCAGCGTCTCATCAAAAATACAAACATTTTTGAAAACTACAAGTCTCATGCGTTTTAGTGGTGAAAAAATAATTTAAAAAATCGTTCGGGAAATGAGTTTACTCCCTGGGTACTTTCTTTGTATACTTTTGACTATGCGGGCCGAGTCCGGGGTTTACGGGAAATGGCGGGTTTTCGTTTGCCGGCGATTAAACTTCTTTTATTCAGCGTCTCATCAAAAATAAAAACATTTTTAAAAACTACAAGTCTCATGGGTTTTAGTGGTGAAATAATAATTTAAAAAATCGTTCGGGAAATGAGTTTACACCGTGGGTACTTTCTTTGTATACTTTTGACTATACGGGCCGAGTCCGGGATTTACGGGAAATCGCAGGTTTTCGTTTGCCGGCGATTAAACTTCTTTTATTCAGCGTCTCATCAAAAATAAAAACATTTTTAAAAACTACAAGTCTCATGGGTTTCAGTGGTGAAATAATAATTTAAAAAATCGTTCGGGAAATGAGTTTACACCGTGGGTACTTTCTTTGTATACTTTAGACTATACGGGCCGAGTCCGGGATTTACGGGAAATCGCAGGTTTTCGTTTGCCGGCGATTAAACTTCTTTTATTCAGCGTCTCATCAAAAATGAAAACATTTTTGAAAATACAAGTCTCATGGGTTTTAGTGGTGAAATAATAATTTAAAAAATCGTTCGGGAAATGAGTTTACATCCCGGGTACTTTCATTACTATACGGGCCGAGTCCGGGATTTACGGGAAATCGCAGGTTTTCGTTTGCCGGCAATTAAACTTCTTTTATTCAGCGTCTCATCAAAAATGAAAACATTTTTGAAAACTACAAGTCTCATGCGTTTTAGTGGTAAAAAAATAATTTAAAAAATCGTTCGGGAAATGAGTTTACTCCCTGGGTACTTTCTTTGTATACTTTTGAATATGCGGGCCGAGTCCGGGGTTTACGGGAAATGGCGGGTTTTCGTTTGCCGGCGATTAAACTTCTTTTATTCAGCGTCTCATCAAAAATGAAAACATTTTTGAAAACTACAAGTCTCATGCGTTTTAGTGGTGAAAAAATAATTTAAAAAATCGTTCGGGAAATGAGTTTACTCCCTGGGTACTTTCTTTGTATACTTTTGACTATGCGGGCCGAGTCCGGGGTTTACGGGAAATGGCGGGTTTGCGTTTGCCAGCAATTAAACTTCTTTTATTCAGCGTCTCATCAAAAATGAAAAAATTTTTAAAAACTACAAGTCTCATGGGTTTTAGTGGTGAAATAATAATTTAAAAAATCGTTCGGGAAATGAGTTTACATCCCGGATACTTTCATTACTATACGGGCCGAGTCCGGGATTTACGGGAAATCGCAGGTTTTCGTTTGCAGGCGATTAAACTTCATTTATTCAGCGTCTCATCAAAAATGAAAACAATTTTGAAAACTACAAGTCTCATGCGTTTTAGTGGTGAAAAAATAATTTAAAAAATCGTTCGGGAAATGAGTTTACTCCCTGGGTACTTTCTTTGTATACTTTTGACTATGCGGACCGAGTCCGGGGTTTACGGGAAATGGCGGGTTTTCGTTTGCCGGCGATTAAACTTCTTTTATTCATCGTCTCATCAAAAATAAAAACATTTTTAAAAACTACAAGTCTCATGGGTTTTAGTGGTGAAATAATAATTTTAAAAATCGTTCGGGGAATGAGTTTACACCGTGGGTACTTTCTTTGTATACTTTTGACTATACGCGCCGAGTCCGGGATTTACGGGAAATCGCAGGTTTTCGTTTGCCGGCGATTAAACTTCTTTTATTCAGCGTCTCATCAAAAATGAAAACATTTTTGAAAACTACAAGTCTCATGGGTTTTAGTCGTGAAATAATAATTTAAAAAATCGTTCGGGAAAAGAGTTTACATCCCGGGTACTTTCATTACTATACGGGCCGAGTCCGGGATTTACGGGAAATCGCAGGTTTTCGTTTGCCGGCGATTAAACTTCTTTTATTCAGCGTCTCATCAAAAATGAAAACATTTTTGAAAACTACAAGTCTCATGCGTTTTAGTGGTGAAAAAATATTTTAAAAAATCGTTCGGAAAATGAGTTTACTCCCTGGGTACTTTCTTCGTATACTTTTGACTATACGGGCCGAGTCCGGGATTTACGGGAAGTCGCGGGTTTTCGTTTGCC
Organism: Hydractinia symbiolongicarpus; assembly: GCF_029227915.1. Classification (NCBI taxonomy): domain Eukaryota; kingdom Metazoa; phylum Cnidaria; class Hydrozoa; order Anthoathecata; family Hydractiniidae; genus Hydractinia; species Hydractinia symbiolongicarpus. The sequence goes on along the minus strand of NC_079876.1, from coordinate 33,429,248 downwards.
GGCGTTTAAACTTCTTTTATTCAGCGTTTCATCAAAAATGAAAACATTTTTAAAAACTACAAGTCTCATGGGCTTTAGTGGTGAAATAATAATTTAAAAAATCGTTCGGGAAATGCGTTTACACCCTGGGTACTTTCTTTGTATACTTTTGACTATACGGGCCGAGTCCGGGATTTACGGGAAATCGCAGGTTTTCGTTTGCCGGCGATTAAACTTCTTTTATTCAGCGTCTCATCAAAAATGAAAACATTTTTGAAAACTACAAGTCTCATGCGTTTTAGTGGTAAAAAAATAATTTAAAAAATCGTTCGGGAAATGAGTTTACTCCCTGGGTACTTTCTTTTTATACTTTTGAATATGCGGGCCGAGTCCGGGGTTTACGGGAAATGGCGGGTTTTCGTTTGCCGGCGATTAAACTTCTTTTATTCAGCGTCTCATCAAAAATGAAAACATTTTTGAAAACTACAAGTCTCATGGGCTTTAATGGTGAAATAATAATTTAAAAAATCGTTCGGGAAATGAGTTTACACCCTGGGTACTTTCTTTGTATACTTTTGACTATACGGGCAGAGTCCGGGATTTACGGGAAATCGCAGGTTTTCGTTTGCTGACGATTAAACTTCTTTTATTCAGCGTCTCATCAAAAATGAAAACTTTTTTGAAAACTACAAGTCTCATGCGTTTTAGTGGTGAAACAATATTTTAAAAAATCGTTCGGAAAATGAGTTTACTCCCTGGGTACTTTCTTCGTATACTTTTGACTATACGGGCCGAGTCCGGGATTTACGGGAAGTCGCGGGTTTTCGTCTGCCGGCGTTTAAACTTCTTTTATTCAGCGTTTCATCAAAAATGAAAACATTTTTAAAAACTACAAGTCTCATGGGCTTTAGTGGTGAAATAATAATTTAAAAAATCGTTCGGGAAAAGCGTTTACATCCTGGGTACTTTCATTACTATACGGGCCGAGTCCGGGATTTACGGGAAATCGCAGGTTTTCGTTTGCCGGCGATTAAACTTCTTTTATTCAGCGTCTCATCAAAAATGAAAACATTTTTGAAAACTACAAGTCTCATGCGTTTTAGTGGTGAAAAAATATTTTAAGAAATCGTTCGGAAAATGAGTTTACTCCCTGGGTACTTTCTTCGTATACTTTTGACTATACGGGCCGAGTCCGGGATTTACGGGAAGTCGCGGGTTTTCGTTTGCCGGCGTTTAAACTTCTTTTATTCAGCGTTTCATCAATAATGAAAACATTTTTAAAAACTACAAGTCTCATGGGCTTTAGTGGTGAAATAATAATTTAAAAAATCGTTCGGGAAATGCGTTTACACCCTGGGTACTTTCTTTGTATACTTTTGACTATACGGGCCGAGTCCGGGATTTACGGGAAATCGCAGGTTTTCGTTTGCCGGCGATTAAACTTCTTTTATTCAGCGTCTCATCAAAAATGAAAACATTTTTGAAAACTACAAGTCTCATGCGTTTTAGTGGTAAAAAAATAATTTAAAAAATCGTTCGGGAAATGAGTTTACTCCCTGGGTACTTTCTTTTTATACTTTTGAATATGCGGGCCGAGTCCGGGGTTTACGGGAAATGGCGGGTTTTCGTTTGCCGGCGATTAAACTTCTTTTATTCAGCGTCTCATCAAAAATGAAAACATTTTTGAAAACTACAAGTCTCATGGGCTTTAATGGTGAAATAATAATTTAAAAAATCGTTCGGGAAATGAGTTTACACCCTGGGTACTTTCTTTGTATACTTTTGACTATACGGGCAGAGTCCGGGATTTACGGGAAATCGCAGATTTTCGTTTGCCGACGATTAAACTTCTTTTATTCAGCGTCTCATCAAAAATGAAAACTTTTTTGAAAACTACAAGTCTCATGCGTTTTAGTGGTGAAAAAATATTTTAAAAAATCGTTCGGAAAATGAGTTTACTCCCTGGGTACTTTCTTCGTATACTTTTGACTATACGGGCCGAGTCCGGGATTTACGGGAAGTCGCGGGTTTTCGTCTGCCGGCGTTTAAACTTCTTTTATTCAGCGTTTCATCAAAAATGAAAACATTTTTAAAAACTACAAGTCTCATGGGCTTTAGTGGTGAAATAATAATTTAAAAAATCGTTTGGGAAATGCGTTTACACCTTCGGTACTTTCTTTGTATACTTTTGACTATACGGGCCGAGTCCGGGATTTACGGGAAATCGCAGGTTTTCGTTTGCCGGCGATTAAACTTCTTTTATTCAGCGTCTCATCAAAAATGAAAACATTTTTGAAAACTACAAGTCTCATGCGTTTTAGTGGTAAAAAAATAATTTAAAAAATCGTTCGGGAAATAAGTTTACTCCCTGGGTACTTTCTTTGTATACTTTTGAATATGCGGGCCAAGTCCGGGGTTTACGGGAAATGGCGGGTTTTCGTTTGCCGGCGTTTAAACTTCTTTTATTCAGCGTCTCATCAAAAATGAAAACATTTTTCAAAACTACAAGTCTCATGGGCTTTAGTGGTGAAATAATAATTTAAAAAATCGTTCGGGAATTGAGTTTACACCCTGGGTACTTCCTTTGTATACTTTTGACTATACGGGCCGAGTCCGGGATTTACGGGAAATCGCAGGTTTTCGTTTGCCGGCGATTAAACTTCTTTTATTCAGCGTCTCATCAAAAATGAAAACATTTTTGAAAACTACAAGTCTCATGCGTTTTAGTGGTAAAAAAATAATTTAAAAAATCGTTCGGGAAATGAGTTTACTCCCTGGGTACTTTCTTTGTATACTTTTGAATATGCGGGCCGAGTCCGGGGTTTACGGGAAATGGCGGGTTTTCGTTTGCCGGCGATTAAACTTCTTTTATTCAGCGTCTCATCAAAAATGAAAACATTTTTGAAAACTACAAGTCTCATGAGTTTTAGTGGTAAAAAAATAATTTAAAAAATCGTTCGGGAAATGAGTTTACTCCCTGGGTACTTTCTTTGTATACTTTTGACTATACGGGCCGAGTCCGGGATTTACGGGAAATCGCAGGTTTTCGTTTGCCGGCGATTAAACTTCTTTTATTCAGCGTCTCATCAAAAATGAAAACATTTTTGAAAACTACAAGTCTCATGCGTTTTAGTGGTAAAAAAATAATTTAAAAAATCGTTCGGGAAATGAGTTTACTCCCTGGGTACTTTCTTTTTATACTTTTGACTATACGGGCAGAGTCCGGGATTTACGGGAAATCGCAGATTTTCGTTTGCCGACGATTAAACTTCTTTTATTCAGCGTCTCATCAAAAATGAAAACTTTTTTGAAAACTACAAGTCTCATGCGTTTTAGTGGTGAAAAAATATTTTAAAAAATCGTTCGGAAAATGAGTTTACTCCCTGGGTACTTTCTTCGTATACTTTTGACTATACGGGCCGAGTCCGGGATTTACGGGAAGTCGCGGGTTTTCGTCTGCCGGCGTTTAAACTTCTTTTATTCAGCGTCTCATCAAAAATGAAAACATTTTTGAAAACTACAAGTCTCATGCGTTTTAGTGGTAAAAAAATAATTTAAAAAATCGTTCGGGAAATAAGTTTACTCCCTGGGTACTTTCTTTGTATACTTTTGAATATGCGGGCCAAGTCCGGGGTTTACGGGAAATGGCGGGTTTTCGTTTGACGGCGTTTAAACTTCTTTTATTCAGCGTCTCATCAAAAATGAAAACATTTTTCAAAACTACAAGTCTCATGGGCTTTAGTGGTGAAATAATAATTTAAAAAATCGTTCGGGAATTGAGTTTACACCCTGGGTACTTCCTTTGTATACTTTTGACTATACGGGCCGAGTCCGGGATTTACGGGAAATCGCAGGTTTTCGTTTGCCGGCGATTAAACTTCTTTTATTCAGCGTCTCATCAAAAATGAAAACATTTTTGAAAACTACAAGTCTCATGCGTTTTAGTGGTAAAAAAATAATTTAAAAAATCGTTCGGGAAATGAGTTTACTCCCTGGGTACTTTCTTTGTATACTTTTGAATATGCGGGCCGAGTCCGGGGTTTACGGGAAATGGCGGGTTTTCGTTTGCCGGCGATTAAACTTCTTTTATTCAGCGTCTCATCAAAAATGAAAACATTTTTGAAAACTACAAGTCTCATGAGTTTTAGTGGTAGAAAAATAATTTAAAAAATCGTTCGGGAAATGAGTTTACTCCCTGGGTACTTTCTTTGTATACTTTTGAATATGCGGGCCGAGTCCGGGGTTTACGGGAAATGGCGGGTTTTCGTTTGCCGGCGATTAAACTTCTTTTATTCAGCGTCTCATCAAAAATAAAAACATTTTTGAAAACTACAAGTCTCATGCGTTTTAGTGGTAAAAAAATAATTTAAAAAATCGTTCGGGAAATGAGTTTACTCCCTGGGTACTTTCTTTGTATACTTTTGACTATGCGGGCCGAGTCCGGGGTTTACGGGAAATGGCGGGTTTTCGTTTGCCGGCGATTAAACTTCTTTTATTCAGCGTCTCATCAAAAATGAAAACATTTTTAAAAACTACAAGTCTCATGGGCTTTAATGGTGAAATAATAATTTAAAAAATCGTTCGGGAAATGAGTTTACACCCTGGGTACTTTCTTTGTATACTTTTGACAATACGGGCAGAGTCCGGGATTTACGGGAAATCGCAGGTTTTCGTTTGCCGACGATTAAACTTCTTTTATTCAGCGTCTCATCAAAAATGAAAACATTTTTGAAAACTACAAGTCTCATGCGTTTTAGTGGTGAAAAAATATTTTAAAAAATTGTTCGGAAAATGAGTTTACTCCCTGGGTACTTTCTTCGTATACTTTTGACTATACGGGCCGAGTCCGGGATTTACGGGAAGTCGCGGGTTTTCGTTTGCCGGCGTTTAAACTTCTTTTATTCAGCGTTTCATCAAAAATGAAAACATTTTTAAAAACTACAAGTCTCATGGGCTTTAGTGGTGAAATAATAATTTAAAAAATCGTTCGGGAAATGCGTTTACACCTTGGGTACTTTCTTTGTATACTTTTGACTATACGGGCCGAGTCCGGGATTTACGGGAAATCGCAGGTTTTCGTTTGCCGGCGATTAAACTTCTTTTATTCAGCGTCTCATCAAAAATAAAAACATTTTTGAAAACTACAAGTCTCATGCGTTTTAGTGGTGAAAAAATAATTTAAAAAATCGTTCGGGAAAGGATTTTATTCCCTGGGTACTTTCTTTGTATACTTTTGACTATGCGGGCCGAGTCCGGGGTTTACGGGAAATGGCGGGTTTTCGTTTGCCGGTGATTAAACTTCTTTTATTCAGCGTCTCATCAAAAATGAAAACATTTTTAAAAACTACAAGTCTCATGGGCTTTAATGGTGAAATAATATTTTAAAAAATCGTTCGGGAAATGAGTTTACACCCTGGGTACTTTCTTTGTATACTTTTGACAATACGGGCAGAGTCCGGGATTTACGGGAAATCGCAGGTTTTCGTTTGCCGACGAATAAACTTCTTTTATTCAGCGTCTCATCAAAAATGAAAACATTTTTGAAAACTACAAGTCTCATGCGTTTTAGTGGTGAAAAAATAATTTAAAAAATCGTTCGGGAAATGAGTTTACTCCCTGGGTACTTTCTTTGTATACTTTTGACTATGCGGGCCGAGTCCGGGGTTTACGGGAAATGGCGGGTTTTCGTTTGCCGGCGATTAAACTTCTTTTATTCAGCGTCTCATCAAAAATGAAAACATTTTTAAAAACTACAAGTCTCATGGGTTTTAGTGGTGAAATAATAATTTAAAAAATCGTTCGGGAAATGAGTTTACATCCCGGGTACTTTCATTACTATACGGGCCGAGTTCGGGATTTACGGGAAATCGCAGGTTTTCGTTTGCCGGCGATTAAACTTCTTTTATTCAGCGTCTCATCAAAAATGAAAACATTTTTGAAAACTACAAGTCTCATGCGTTTTAGTGGTGAAAAAATATTTTAAAAAATCGTTCGGGAAATGAGTTTACTCCCTGGGTACTTTCTTTGTATACTTTTGACTAGACGGGCCGAGTCCGGGATTTACGGGAAAACGCGGGTTTTCTTTTGCCGGCGTTTAAACTTCTTTTATTCAGCGTCTCATCAAAAATGAAAACATTTTTAAAAACTACAAGTCTCATGGGTTTTAGTGGTGAAATAATAATTTAAAAAATCGTTCGGGAAATGAGTTTACATCCCGGGTACTTTCATTACTATACGGGCCGAGTCCGGGATTTACGGGAAATCGCAGGTTTTCGTTTGCCGGCGATTAAACTTCTTTTATTCAGCGTCTCATCAAAAATGAAAACATTTTTGAAAACTACAAGTCTCATGCGTTTTAGTGGTGAAAAAATATTTTAAAAAATCGTTCGGGAAATGAGTTTACTCCCTGGGTACTTTCTTTGTATACTTTTGACTATACGGGCCGAGTCCGGGATTTACGGGAAAACGCGGGTTTTCTTTTGCCGGCGTTTAAACTTCTTTTATTCAGCGTCTCATCAAAAATGAAAACATATTTGAAAACTACAAGTCTCATGCGTTTTAGTGGTGAAAAAATATTTTAAAAAATCGTTCGGGAAATGAGTTTACTCCCTGGGTACTTTCTTTGTATACTTTTGACTATACGGCCGAGTCCGGGATTTACGGGAAAACGCGGGTTTTCTTTTGCCGGCGTTTAAACTTCTTTTATTCAGCGTCTCATCAAAAATGAAAACATTTTTAAAAACTACAAGTCTCATTGGCTTTAGTGGTGAAATAATAATTTAAATATTCGTTCGGGAATTGAGTTTACACCCTGGGTACTTTCTTTGTATACTTTTGACTATACGGGCCGAGTCCGGGATTTACGGAAAATCGCAGGTTTTCGTTTGCCGGCGATTAAACTTCATTTATTCAGCGTCTCATCAAAAATGAAAACAATTTTGAAAACTACAAGTCTCATGCGTTTTAGTGGTGAAAAAATAATTTAATAAAAATCGTTCGGGAAATGAGTTTACTCCCTGGGTACTTTCTTTGTATACTTTTGACTATGCGGACCGTGTCCGGGGTTTACGGGAAATGGCGGGTTTTCGTTTGCCGGCGATTAAACTTCTTTTATTCAGCGTCTCATCAAAAATAAAAACATTTTTAAAAACTACAAGTCTCATGGGTTTTAGTGGTGAAATAATAATTTAAAAAATCGTTCGGGAAATGAGTTTACACCTTGGGTACTTTCTTTGTATACTTTTGACTATACGGACCGAGTCCGGGATTTACGGGAAATCGCAGGTTTTCGTTTGCCGGCGATTAAACTTCTTTTATTCAGCGTCTCATCAAAAATGAAAACATTTTTGAAAACTACAAGTCTCATGCGTTTTAGTGGTGAAAAAATATTTTAAAAAATCGTTCGGGAAATGAGTTTACTCCCTGGGTACTTTCTTTGTATACTTTTGACTATACGGGCCGAGTCCGGGATTTACGGGAAAACGCGGGTTTTCTTTTGCCGGCGTTTAAACTTCTTTTATTCAGCGTCTCATCAAAAATGAAAACATTTTTAAAAACTACAAGTCTCATGGGTTTTAGTGGTGAAATAATAATTTAAAAAATCGTTCGGGAAATGAGTTTACATATCGGGTACTTTCATTACTATACGGGCCGAGTCCGGGATTTACGGGAAATCGCATGTTTTCGTTTGCCGGCGATTAAACTTCTTTTATTCAGCGTCTCATCAAAAATGAAAACATTTTTGAAAACTACAAGTCTCATGCGTTTTAGTGGTGAAAAAATATTTTAAAAAATCGTTCGGGAAATGAGTTTACTCCCTGGGTACTTTCTTTGTATACTTTTGACTATACGGGCCGAGTCCGGGATTTACGGGAAAACGCGGGTTTTCTTTTGCCGGCTTTTAAACTTCTTTTATTCAGCGTCTCATAAAAAATGAAAACATTTTTAAAAACTACAAGTCTCATGGGCTTTAGTGGTGAAATAATAATTTAAAAATTCGTTCGGGAATTGAGTTTACACCCTGGGTACTTTCTTTGTATACTTTTGACTATACGGGCCGAGTCCGGGATTTACGGAAAATCGCAGGTTTTCGTTTGCCGGCGATTAAACTTCATTTATTCAGCGTCTCATCAAAAATGAAAACAATTTTGAAAACTACAAGTCTCATGCGTTTTAGTGGCGAAAAAATAATTTAATAAAAATCGTTCGGGAAATGAGTTTACTCCTTGGGTACTTTCTTTGTATACTCTTGACTATGCGGACTGAGTCCGGGGTTTACGGGAAATGGCGGGTTTTCGTTTGCCGGCGATTAAACTTCTTTTATTCAGCGTCTCATCAAAAATAAAAACATTTTTAAAAACTACAAGTCTCATGGGTTTTAGTGGTGAAATAATAATTTAAAAAATCGTTCGGGAAATGAGTTTACACCTTGGGTACTTTCTTTGTATACTTTTGACTATACGGGCCGAGTCCGGGATTTACGGGAAATCGCAGGTTTTCGTTTGCCGGCGATTAAACTTCTTTTATTCAGCGTCTCATCAAAAATGAAAACATTTTTGAAAACTAGAAGTCTCATGGGTTTTAGTGGTGAAATAATAATTTAAAAAATCGTTCGGGAAATGAGTTTGCATCCCGGGTACTTTCATTACTATACGGGCCGAGTCCGGGATTTACGGGAAATCGCAGGTTTTCGTTTGCCGGCGATTAAACTTCTTTTATTCAGCGTCTCATCAAAAATGAAAACATTTTTGAAAACTACAAGTCTCATGCGTTTTAGTGGTAAAAAAATAATTTAAAAAATCGTTCGGGAAATGAGTTTACTCCCTGGGTACTTTCTTTTTATACTTTTGAATATGCGGGCCGAGTCCGGGGTTTACGGGAAATGGCGGGTTTTCGTTTGCCGGCGATTAAACTTCTTTTATTCAGCGTCTCATCAAAAATGAAAACATTTTTGAAAACTACAAGTCTCATGGGCTTTAGTGGTGAAATAATAATTTAAAAAATCGTTCGGGAAATGCGTTTACACCCTGGGTACTTTCTTTGTATACTTTTGACTATACGGGCCGAGTCCGGGATTTACGGGAAATCGCAGGTTTTCGTTTGCCGGCGATTAAACTTCTCTTATTCAGCGTCTCATCAAAAATGAAAACATTTTTGAAAACTACAAGTCTCATGCGTTTTAGTGGTAAAAAAATAATTTAAAAAATCGTTCGGGAAATGAGTTTACTCCCTGGGTACTTTCTTTTTATACTTTTGAATATGCGGGCCGAGTCCGGGGTTTACGGGAAATGGCGGGTTTTCGTTTGCCGGCGATTAAACTTCTTTTATTCAGCGTCTCATCAAAAATGAAAACATTTTTGAAAACTACAAGTCTCATGGGCTTTAATGGTGAAATAATAATTTAAAAAATCGTTCGGGAAATGAGTTTACACCCTGGGTACTTTCTTTGTATACTTTTGACTATACGGGCAGAGTCCGGGATTTACGGGAAATCGCAGTTTTTCGTTTGCCGGCGATTAAACTTCTTTTATTCAGCGTCTCATCAAAAATGAAAACATTTTTGAAAACTACAAGTCTCATGCGTTTTAGTGGTGAAAAAATATTTTAAAAAATCGTTCGGAAAATGAGTTTACTCCCTGGGTACTTTCTTCGTATACTTTTGACTATACGGGCCGAGTCCGGGATTTACGGGAAGTCGCGGGTTTTCGTTTGCCGGCGTTTAAACTTCTTTTATTCAGCGTTTCATCAAAAATGAAAACATTTTTAAAAACTACAAGTCTCATGGGCTTTAGTGGTGAAATAATAATTTAAAAAATCGTTCGGGAAATGAGTTTACACCCTGGGTACTTTCTTTGTATACTTTTGACTATACGGGCCGAGTCCGGGATTTACGGGAAATCGCAGGTTTTCGTTTGCCGGCGTTTAAACTTCTTTTATTCAGCGTTTCATCAAAAATGAAAACATTTTTAAAAACTACAAGTCTCATGGGCTTTAGTGGTGAAATAATAATTTAAAAAATCGTTCGGGAAATGCGTTAACACCCTGGGTACTTTCTTTGTATACTTTTGACTATACGGGCCGAGTCCGGGATTTACGGGAAATCGCAGGTTTTCGTTTGCCGGCGATTAAACTTCTTTTATTCAGCGTCTCATCAAAAATGAAAACATTTTTGAAAACTACAAGTCTCATGCGTTTTAGTGGTAAAAAAATAATTTAAAAAATCGTTCGGGAAATGAGTTTACTCCCTGGGTACTTTCTTTTTATACTTTTGAATATGCGGGCCGAGTCCGGGGTTTACGGGAAATGGCGGGTTTTCGTTTGCCGGCGATTAAACTTCTTTTATTCAGCGTCTCATAAAAAATGAAAACATTTTTGAAAACTACAAGTCTCATGGGCTTTAATGGTTAAATAATAATTTAAAAAATCGTTCGGGAAATGAGTTTACACCCTGGGTACTTTCTTTGTATACTTTTGACTATACGGGCAGAGTCCGGGATTTACGGGAAATCGCAGTTTTTCGTTTGCCGGCGATTAAACTTCTTTTATTCAGCGTCTCATCAAAAATGAAAACATTTTTGAAAACTACAAGTCTCATGCGTTTTAGTGGTGAAAAAATATTTTAAAAAATCGTTCGGAAAATGAGTTTACTCCCTGGGTACTTTCTTCGTATACTTTTGACTATACGGGCCGAGTCCGGGATTTACGGGAAGTCGCGGGTTTTCGTTGCCGGCGTTTAAACTTCTTTTATTAAGCGTTTCATCAAAAATGAAAACATTTTTAAAAACTACAAGTCTCATGGGCTTTAGTGGTGAAATAATAATTTAAAAAATCGTTCGGGAAATGCGTTTACACCTTGGGTACTTTCTTTGTATCCTTTTGACTATACGGGCCGAGTCCGGGATTTACGGGAAATCGCAGGTTTTCGTTTGCCGGCGATTAAACTTCTTTTATTCAGCGTCTCATCAAAAATGAAAACATTTTTGAAAACTACAAGTCTCATGCGTTTTAGTGGTAAAAAAATAATTTAAAAAATCGTTCGGGAAATGAGTTTACTCCCTGGGTACTTTCTTTGTATACTTTTGAATATGCAGGCCGAGTCCGGGGTTTACGGGAAATGGCGGGTTTTCGTTTGCCGGCGATTAAACTTCTTTTATTCAGCGTCTCATCAAAAATGAAAACATTTTTGAAAACTACAAGTCTCATGGGCTTTAATGGTGAAATAATAATTTAAAAAATTGTTCGGGAAATGAGTTTACACCCTGGGTACTTTCTTTGTATACTTTTGACTATACGGGCAGAGTCCGGGATTTACGGGAAATCGCAGGTTTTCGATTGCCGGCGATTAAACTTCTTTTAATCAGCGTCTCATCAAAAATGAAAACATTTTTAAAAACTACAAGTCTCATGGGCTTTAGTGGTGAAATAATAATTTAAAAAATCGTTCGGGAAATGAGTTTACACCCTGGGTACTTTCTTTGTATACTTTTGACTATACGGGCCGAGTCCGGGATTTACGGGAAATCGCAGGTTTTCGTTTGCCGGCGATTAAACTTCTTTTATTTAGCGTCTCATCAAAAATGAAAACATTTTTGAAAACTACAAGTCTCATGCGTTTTAGTGGTGAAAAGATAATTTAAAAAATCGTTTTGGAAATGAGTTTACACCCTGGGTACTTTCTTTGTATACTTTTGACTATACGGGCCGAGTCCGGGATTTACGGGAAATCGCAGGTTTTCGTTTGCCGGCGATTAAACTTCTTTTATTCAGCGTCTCATAAAAAATGAAAACATTTTTGAAAACTACAAGTCTCATGCGTTTTAGTGGTGAAAAAATAATTTAAAAAATCGTTCGGGAAATGAGTTTACTCCCTGGGTACTTTCTTTGTATACTTTTGACTATGCTGGCCGAGTCCGGGGTTTACGGGAAATGGCGGGTTTTCGTTTGCCGGCGATTAAACTTCTTTTATTCAGCGTCTCATCAAAAATGAAAACATTTTTAAAAACTACAAGTCTCATGGGTTTTAGTGGTGAAATAATAATTTAAAAAATCGTTCGGGAAATGAGTTTACATCCCGGGTACTTTCATTACTATACGGGCCGAGTCCGAGATTTACGGGAAATTGCAGGTTTTCGTTTGCCGGCGATTAAACTTCTTTTATTCAGCGTCTCATCAAAATGAAAACATTTTTGAAAACTACAAGTCTCATGCGTTTTAGTGGTGAAAAAATATTTTAAAAAATCGTTCGGGAAATGAGTTTACTCCCTGGGTACTTTCTTTGTATACTTTTGACTATACGGGCCGAGTCCGGGATTTTCGGGAAGTCGCGGGTTTTCTTTTGCCGGCGTTTAAACTTCTTTTATTCAGCGTCTCATCAAAAATGAAAACATTTTTAAAAACTACAAGTCTCATGGGCTTTAGTGGTGAAATAATAATTTAAAAATTCCTTCGGGAATTGAGTTTACACACTGGGTACTTTTTTTGTATACTTTTGACTATACGGGCCGAGTCCGGGGTTTACGGGAAATGGCGGGTTTTCGTTTGCCGGCGTTTAAACTTCTTTTATTCAGCGTTTCATCAAAAATGAAAACATTTTTAAAAACTACAAGTCTCATGGGCTTTAGTGGTGAAATAATAATTTAAAAAATCGTTCGGGAAATGCGTTTACACCCTGGGTACTTTCTTTGTATACTTTTGACTATACGGGCCGAGTCCGGGATTTACGGGAAATCGCTGGTTTTCGTTTGCCGGCGATTAAACTTCTTTTATTCAGCGTCTCATCAAAAATGAAAACATTTTTGAAAACTACAAGTCTCATGCGTTTTAGCGGTAAAAAAATAATTTAAAAAATCGTTCGGGAAATGAGTTTACTCCCTGGGTACTTTCTTTTTATACTTTTGAATATGCGGGCCGAGTCCGGGGTTTACGGGAAATGGCGGGTTTTCGTTTGCCGGCGATTAAACTTCTTTTATTCAGCGTCTCATCAAAAATGAAAACATTTTTGAAAACTACAAGTCTCATGCGTTTTAGCGGTAAAAAAATAATTTAAAAAATCGTTCGGGAAATGAGTTTACTCCCTGGGTACTTTCTTTTTATACTTTTGAATATGCGGGCCGAGTCCGGGGTTTACGGGAAATGGCGGGTTTTCGTTTGCCGGCGATTAAACTTCTTTTATTCAGCGTCTCATCAAAAATGAAAACATTTTTGAAAACTACAAGTCTCATGGGCTTTAATGGTGAAATAATAATTTAAAAAATCGTTCGGGAAATGAGTTTACACCCTGGGTACTTTCTTTGTATACTTTTGACTATACGGGCAGAGTCTGGGATTTACGGGAAATCGCAGTTTTTCGTTTGCCGGCGATTAAACTTCTTTTATTCAGCGTATCATCAAAAATGAAAACATTTTTGAAAACTACAAATCTCATGGGTTTTAGTGGTGAAATAATAATTTAAAAAATCGTTCGGGAAATGAGTTTACATCCCGGGTACTTTCATTACTATACGGGCCGAGTCCGGGATTTACGGGAAATCGCAGGTTTTCGTTTGCCGGCGATTAAACTTCTTTTATTCAGCGTCTCATCAAAAATGAAAACATTTTTGAAAACTACAAGTCTCATGCGTTTTAGTGGTGAAAAAATATTTTAAAAAATCGTTCGGAAAATGAGTTTACTCCCTGGGTACTTTCTTCGTATACTTTTGACTATACGGGCCGAGTCCGGGATTTACGGGAAGTCGCGGGTTTTCGTTTGCCGGGGTTTAAACTTCTTTTATTCAGCGTTTCATCAAAAATGAAAACATTTTTAAAAACTACAAGTCTCATGGGCTTTAGTGGTGAAATAATAATTTAAAAAATCGTTCGGGAAATGCGTTTACACCCTGGGTACTTTCTTTGTATACTTTTGACTATACGGGCCGAGTCCGGGATTTACGGGAAATCGCAGGTTTTCGTTTGCCGGCGATTAAACTTCTTTTATTCAGCGTCTCATCAAAAATGAAAACATTTTTGAAAACTACAAGTCTCATGCGTTTTAGTGGTAAAAAAATAATTTAAAAAATCGTTCGGGAAATGAGTTTACTCCCTGGGTACTTTCTTTTTATACTTTTGAATATGCGGGCCGAGTCCGGGGTTTACGGGAAATGGCGGGTTTTCGTTTGCCGGCGATTAAACTTCTTTTATTCAGCGTCTCATCAAAAATGAAAACATTTTTGAAAACTACAAGTCTCATGGGCTTTAATGGTGAAATAATAATTTAAAAAATCGTTCGGGAAATGAGTTTACACCCTGGGTACTTTCTTTGTAAACTTTTGACTATACGGGCCGAGTCCGGGATTTACGGGAAATCGCTGGTTTTCGTTTGCCGGCGATTAAACTTCTTTTATTCAGCGTCTCATCAAAAATGAAAACATTTTTGAAAACTACAAGTCTCATGCGTTTTGCGGTAAAAAAATAATTTAAAAAATCGTTCGGGAAATGAGTTTACTCCCTGGGTACTTTCTTTTTATACTTTTGAATATGCGGGCCGAGTCCGGGGTTTACGGGAAATGGCGGGTTTTCGTTTGCCGGCAATTAAACTTCTTTTATTCAGCGTCTCATCAAAAATGAAAACATTTTTGAAAAATACAAGTCTCATGCGTTTTAGCGGTAAAAAAATAATTTAAAAAATCGTTCGGGAAATGAGTTTACTCCCTGGGTACTTTCTTTTTATACTTTTGAATATGCGGGCCGAGTCCGGGGTTTACGGGAAATGGCGGGTTTTCGTTTGCCGGCGATTAAACTTCTTTTATTCAGCGTCTCATCAAAAATGAAAACATTTTTGAAAACTACAAGTCTCATGGGCTTTAATGGTGAAATAATAATTTAAAAAATCGTTCGGGAAATGAGTTTACACCCTGGGTACTTTCTTTGTATACTTTTGACTATACGGGCAGAGTCCGGGATTTACGGGAAATCGCAGTTTTTCGTTTGCCGGCGATTAAACCTCTTTTATTCAGCGTCTCATCAAAAATGAAAACATTTTTGAAAACTACAAGTCTCATGGGTTTTAGTGGTGAAATAATAATTTAAAAAATCGTTCGGGAAATGAGTTTACATCCCGGGTACTTTCATTACTATACGGGCCGAGTCCGGGATTTACGGGAAATCGCAGGTTTTCGTTTGCCGGCGATTAAACTTCTTTTATTCAGCGTCTCATCAAAAATGAAAACATTTTTGAAAACTACAAGTCTCATGCGATTTAGTGGTGAAAAAATATTTTAAAAAATCGTTCGGAAAATGAGTTTACTCCCTGGGTACTTTCTTCGTATACTTTTGACTATACGGGCCGAGTCCGGGATTTACGGGAAGTCGCGGGTTTTCGTTTGCCGGCGTTTAAACTTCTTTTATTCAGCGTTTCATCAAAAATAAAAACATTTTTAAAAACTACAAGTCTCATGGGCTTTAGTGGTGAAATAATAATTTAAAAAATCGTTCGGGAAATGCGTTTACACCCTGGGTACTTTCTTTGTATACTTTTGACTATACGGGCCGAGTCCGGGATT
This sequence comes from Hydractinia symbiolongicarpus, assembly GCF_029227915.1. Taxonomy (NCBI): domain Eukaryota; kingdom Metazoa; phylum Cnidaria; class Hydrozoa; order Anthoathecata; family Hydractiniidae; genus Hydractinia; species Hydractinia symbiolongicarpus. Next base: position 33,413,733 of record NC_079876.1, on the reverse strand, counting down.
TACGGGAAATCGCAGGTTTTCGTTTGCCGGCGATTAAACTTCTTTTATTCAGCGTCTCATCAAAAATGAAAACATTTTTGAAAACTACAAGTCTCATGCGTTTTAGTGGTAAAAAAATAATTTAAAAAATCGTTCGGGAAATGAGTTTACTCCCTGGGTACTTTCTTTTTATACTTTTGAATATGCGGGCCGAGTCCGGGGTTTACGGGAAATGGCGGGTTTTCGTTTGCCGGCGATTAAACTTCTTTTATTCAGCGTCTCATCAAAAATGAAAACATTTTTGAAAACTACAAGTCTCATGGGCTTTAATGGTGAAATAATAATTTAAAAAATCGTTCGGGAAATGAGTTTACACCCTGGGTACTTTCTTTGTATACTTTTGACTATACGGGCAGAGTCCGGGATTTACGGGAAATCGCAGTTTTTCGTTTGCCGGCGATTAAACTTCTTTTATTCAGCGTCTCATCAAAAATGAAAACATTTTTGAAAACTACAAGTCTCATGCGTTTTAGTGGTGAAAAAATATTTTAAAAAATCGTTCGGAAAATGAGTTTACTCCCTGGGTACTTTCTTCGTATAATTTTGACTATACGGGCCGAGTCCGGGATTTACGGGAAGTCGCGGATTTTCGTTTGCCGGCGTTTAAACTTCTTTTATTCAGCGTTTCATCAAAAATGAAAACATTTTTAAAAACTACAAGTCTCATGGGCTTTAGTGGTGAAATAATAATTTAAAAAATCGTTCGGGAAATGCGTTTACACCTTGGGTACTTTCTTTGTATACTTTTGACTATACGGGCCGAGTCCGGGATTTACGGGAAGTCGCGGGTTTTCGTTTGCCGGCGTTTAAACTTCTTTTATTCAGCGTTTCATCAAAAATGAAAACATTTTTAAAAACTACAAGTCTCATGGGCTTTAGTGGTGAAATAATAATTTAAAAAATCGTTCGGGAAATGCGTTTACACCCTGGGTACTTTCTTTGTATACTTTTGACTATACGGGCCGAGTCCGGGATTTACGGGAAATCGCAGGTTTTCGTTTGCCGGCGATTAAACTTCTTTTATTCAGCGTCTCATCAAAAATGAAAACATTTTTGAAAACTACAAGTCTCATGCGTTTTAGTGGTAAAAAAATAATTTAAAAAATCGTTCGGGAAATGAGTTTACACCGTGGGTACTTTCTTTGTATACTTTTGACTATACGGGCAGAGTCTGGGATTTACGGGAAATCGCAGTTTTTCGTTTGCCGGCGATTAAACTTCTTTTATTCAGCGTATCATCAAAAATGAAAACATTTTTGAAAACTACAAATCTCATGGGTTTTAGTGGTGAAATAATAATTTAAAAAATCGTTCGGGAAATGAGTTTACATCCCGGGTACTTTCATTACTATACGGGCCGAGTCCGGGATTTACGGGAAATCGCAGGTTTTCGTTTGCCGGCTATTAAACTTCTTTTATTCAGCGTCTCATCAAAAATGAAAACATTTTTGAAAACTACAAGTCTCATGCGTTTTAGTGGTGAAAAAATATTTTAAAAAATCGTTCGGAAAATGAGTTTACTCCCTGGGTACTTTCTTCGTATACTTTTGACTATACGGGCCGAGTCCGGGATTTACGGGAAGTCGCGGGTTTTCGTTTGCAGGGGTTTAAACTTCTTTTATTCAGCGTTTCATCAAAAATGAAAACATTTTTAAAAACTACAAGTCTCATGGGCTTTAGTGGTGAAATAATAATTTAAAAAATCGTTCGGGAAATGCGTTTACACCCTGGGTACTTTCTTTGTATACTTTTGACTATACGGGCCGAGTCCGGGATTTACGGGAAATCGCAGGTTTTCGTTTGCCGGCGATTAAACTTCTTTTATTCAGCGTCTCATCAAAAATGAAAACATTTTTGAAAACTACAAGTCTCATGCGTTTTAGTGGTAAAAAAATAATTTAAAAAATCGTTCGGGAAATGAGTTTACTCCCTGGGTACTTTCTTTTTATACTTTTGAATATGCGGGCCGAGTCCGGGGTTTACGGGAAATGGCGGGTTTTCGTTTGCCGGCGATTAAACTTCTTTTATTCAGCGTCTCATCAAAAATGAAAACATTTTTGAAAACTACAAGTCTCATGGGCTTTAATGGTGAAATAATAATTTAAAAAATCGTTCGGGAAATGAGTTTACACCCTGGGTACTTTCTTTGTAAACTTTTGACTATACGGGCCGAGTCCGGGATTTACGGGAAATCGCTGGTTTTCGTTTGCCGGCGATTAAACTTCTTTTATTCAGCGTCTCATCAAAAATGAAAACATTTTTGAAAACTACAAGTCTCATGCGTTTTAGCGGTAAAAAAATAATTTAAAAAATCGTTCGGGAAATGAGTTTACTCCCTGGGTACTTTCTTTTTATACTTTTGAATATGCGGGCCGAGTCCGGGGTTTACGGGAAATGGCGGGTTTTCGTTTGCCGGCGATTAAACTTCTTTTATTCAGCGTCTCATCAAAAATGAAAACATTTTTGAAAAATACAAGTCTCATGCGTTTTAGCGGTAAAAAAATAATTTAAAAAATCGTTCGGGAAATGAGTTTACTCCCTGGGTACTTTCTTTTTATACTTTTGAATATGCGGGCCGAGTCCGGGGTTTACGGGAAATGGCGGGTTTTCGTTTGCCGGCGATTAAACTTCTTTTATTCAGCGTCTCATCAAAAATGAAAACATTTTTGAAAACAACAAGTCTCATGGGCTTTAATGGTGAAATAATAATTTAAAAAATCGTTCGGGAAATGAGTTTACACCCTGGGTACTTTCTTTGTATACTTTTGACTATACGGGCCGAGTCCGGGATTTACGGGAAATCGCAGGTTTTCGTTTGCCGGCGTTTAAACTTCTTTTATTCAGCGTCTCATCAAAAATGAAAACATTTTTGAAAACTACAAGTCTCATGCGTTTTAGTGGTGAAAAAATATTTTAAAAAATCGTTCGGAAAATGAGTTTACTCCCTGGGTACTTTCTTCGTATACTTTTGACTATACGGGCCGAGTCCGGGATTTACGGGAAGTCGCGGATTTTCGTTTGCCGGCGTTTAAACTTCTTTTATTCAGCGTTTCATCAAAAATGAAAACATTTTTAAAAACTACAAGTCTCATGGGCTTTAGTGGTGAAATAATAATTTAAAAAATCGTTCGGGAAATGCGTTTACACCTTGGGTACTTTCTTTGTATACTTTTGACTATACGGGCCGAGTCCGGGATTTACGGGAAATCGCAGGTTTTCGTTTGCCGGCGATTAAACTTCTTTTATTCAGCGTCTCATCAAAAATGAAAACATTTTTGAAAACTACAAGTCTCATGCGTTTTAGTGGTAAAAAAATAATTTAAAAAATCGTTCGGGAAATGAGTTTACTCCCTGGGTACTTTCTTTTTATACTTTTGAATATGCGGGCCGAGTCCGGGGTTTACGGGAAATGGCGGGTTTTCGTTTGCCGGCGATTAAACTTCTTTTATTCAGCGTCTCATCAAAAATGAAAACATTTTTGAAAACTACAAGTCTCATGGGCTTTAATGGTGAAATAATAATTTAAAAAATCGTTCGGGAAATGAGTTTACACCCTGGGTACTTTCTTTGTATACTTTTGACTATACGGGCAGAGTCCGGGATTTACGGGAAATCGCAGTTTTTCGTTTGCCGGCGATTAAACTTCTTTTATTCAGCGTCTCATCAAAAATGAAAACATTTTTGAAAACTACAAGTCTCATGCGTTTTAGTGGTGAAAAAATATTTTAAAAAATCGTTCGGAAAATGAGTTTACTCCCTGGGTACTTTCTTCGTATAATTTTGACTATACGGGCCGAGTCCGGGATTTACGGGAAGTCGCGGATTTTCGTTTGCCGGCGTTTAAACTTCTTTTATTCAGCGTTTCATCAAAAATGAAAACATTTTTAAAAACTACAAGTCTCATGGGCTTTAGTGGTGAAATAATAATTTAAAAAATCGTTCGGGAAATGCGTTTACACCTTGGGTACTTTCTTTGTATACTTTTGACTATACGGGCCGAGTCCGGGATTTACGGGAAGTCGCGGGTTTTCGTTTGCCGGCGTTTAAACTTCTTTTATTCAGCGTTTCATCAAAAATGAAAACATTTTTAAAAACTACAAGTCTCATGGGCTTTAGTGGTGAAATAATAATTTAAAAAATCGTTCGGGAAATGCGTTTACACCCTGGGTACTTTCTTTGTATACTTTTGACTATACGGGCCGAGTCCGGGATTTACGGGAAATCGCAGGTTTTCGTTTGCCGGCGATTAAACTTCTTTTATTCAGCGTCTCATCAAAAATGAAAACATTTTTGAAAACTACAAGTCTCATGCGTTTTAGTGGTAAAAAAATAATTTAAAAAATCGTTCGGGAAATGAGTTTACACCGTGGGTACTTTCTTTGTATACTTTTGACTATACGGGCAGAGTCTGGGATTTACGGGAAATCGCAGTTTTTCGTTTGCCGGCGATTAAACTTCTTTTATTCAGCGTATCATCAAAAATGAAAACATTTTTGAAAACTACAAATCTCATGGGTTTTAGTGGTGAAATAATAATTTAAAAAATCGTTCGGGAAATGAGTTTACATCCCGGGTACTTTCATTACTATACGGGCCGAGTCCGGGATTTACGGGAAATCGCAGGTTTTCGTTTGCCGGCTATTAAACTTCTTTTATTCAGCGTCTCATCAAAAATGAAAACATTTTTGAAAACTACAAGTCTCATGCGTTTTAGTGGTGAAAAAATATTTTAAAAAATCGTTCGGAAAATGAGTTTACTCCCTGGGTACTTTCTTCGTATACTTTTGACTATACGGGCCGAGTCCGGGATTTACGGGAAGTCGCGGGTTTTCGTTTGCAGGGGTTTAAACTTCTTTTATTCAGCGTTTCATCAAAAATGAAAACATTTTTAAAAACTACAAGTCTCATGGGCTTTAGTGGTGAAATAATAATTTAAAAAATCGTTCGGGAAATGCGTTTACACCCTGGGTACTTTCTTTGTATACTTTTGACTATACGGGCCGAGTCCGGGATTTACGGGAAATCGCAGGTTTTCGTTTGCCGGCGATTAAACTTCTTTTATTCAGCGTCTCATCAAAAATGAAAACATTTTTGAAAACTACAAGTCTCATGCGTTTTAGTGGTAAAAAAATAATTTAAAAAATCGTTCGGGAAATGAGTTTACTCCCTGGGTACTTTCTTTTTATACTTTTGAATATGCGGGCCGAGTCCGGGGTTTACGGGAAATGGCGGGTTTTCGTTTGCCGGCGATTAAACTTCTTTTATTCAGCGTCTCATCAAAAATGAAAACATTTTTGAAAACTACAAGTCTCATGGGCTTTAGCGGTAAAAAAATAATTTAAAAAATCGTTCGGGAAATGAGTTTACTCCCTGGGTACTTTCTTTTTATACTTTTGAATATGCGGGCCGAGTCCGGGGTTTACGGGAAATGGCGGGTTTTCGTTTGCCGGCGATTAAACTTCTTTTATTCAGCGTCTCATCAAAAATGAAAACATTTTTGAAAACAACAAGTCTCATGGGCTTTAATGGTGAAATAATAATTTAAAAAATCGTTCGGGAAATGAGTTTACACCCTGGGTACTTTCTTTGTATACTTTTGACTATACGGGCCGAGTCCGGGATTTACGGGAAATCGCAGGTTTTCGTTTGCCGGCGTTTAAACTTCTTTTATTCAGCGTCTCATCAAAAATGAAAACATTTTTGAAAACTACAAGTCTCATGCGTTTTAGTGGTGAAAAAATATTTTAAAAAATCGTTCGGAAAATGAGTTTACTCCCTGGGTACTTTCTTCGTATACTTTTGACTATACGGGCCGAGTCCGGGATTTACGGGAAGTCGCGGATTTTCGTTTGCCGGCGTTTAAACTTCTTTTATTCAGCGTTTCATCAAAAATGAAAACATTTTTAAAAACTACAAGTCTCATGGGCTTTAGTGGTGAAATAATAATTTAAAAAATCGTTCGGGAAATGCGTTTACACCTTGGGTACTTTCTTTGTATACTTTTGACTATACGGGCCGAGTCCGGGATTTACGGGAAATCGCAGGTTTTCGTTTGCCGGCGATTAAACTTCTTTTATTCAGCGTCTCATCAAAAATGAAAACATTTTTGAAAACTACAAGTCTCATGCGTTTTAGTGGTAAAAAAATAATTTAAAAAATCGTTCGGGAAATGAGTTTACTCCCTGGATACTTTCTTTTTATACTTTGGAATATGCGGGCCGAGTCCGGGGTTTACGGGAAATGGCGGGTTTTCGTTTGCCGGCGATTAAACTTCTTTTATTCAGCGTCTCATCAAAAATGAAAACATTTTTGAAAACTACAAGTCTCATGGGCTTTAATGGTGAAATAATAATTTAAAAAATCGTTCGGGAAATGAGTTTACACCCTGGGTACTTTCTTTGTATACTTTTGACTATACGGGCAGAGTCCGGGATTTACGGGAAATCGCAGTTTTTCGTTTGCCGGCGATTAAACTTCTTTTATTCAGCGTCTCATCAAAAATGAAAACATTTTTGAAAACTACAAGTCTCATGGGTTTTAGTGGTGAAATAATAATTTAAAAAATCGTTCGGGAAATGAGTTTACATCCCGGGTACTTTCATTACTATACGGGCCGAGTCCGGGATTTACGGGAAATCGCAGGTTTTCGTTTGCCGGCGATTAAACTTCTTTTATTCAGCGTCTCATCAAAAATGAAAACATTTTTGAAAACTACAAGTCTCATGCGTTTTAGTGGTGAAAAAATATTTTAAAAAATCGTTCGGAAAATGAGTTTACTCCCTGGGTACTTTCTTCGTATACTTTTGACTATAGGGCCGAGTCCGGGATTTACGGGAAGTCGCGGGTTTTCGTTTGCCGGCGTTTAAACTTCTTTTATTCAGCGTTTCAACAAAAATGAAAACATTTTTAAAAACTACAAGTCTCATGGGCTTTAGTGGTGAAATAATAATTTAAAAAATCGTTCGGGAAATGCGTTTACACCCTGGGTACTTTCTTTGTATACTTTTGACTATACGGGCCGAGTCCGGGATTTACGGGAAATCGCAGGTTTTCGTTTGCCGGCGATTAAACTTCTTTTATTCAGCGTCTCATCAAAAATGAAAACATTTTTGAAAACTACAAGTTTCATGCGTTTTAGTGGTAAAAAAATAATTTAAAAAATCGTTCGGGAAATGAGTTTACTCCCTGGGTACTTTCTTTTTATACTTTTGAATATGCGGGCCGAGTACGGGGTTTACGGGAAATGGCGGGTTTTCGTTTGCCGGCGATTAAACTTCTTTTATTCAGCGTCTCATCAAAAATGAAAACATTTTTGAAAACTACAAGTCTCATGGGCTTTAATGGTGAAATAATAATTTAAAAAATCGTTCGGGAAATGAGTTTACACCCTGGGTACTTTCTTTGTATACTTTTGACTATACGGGCAGAGTCCGGGATTTACGGGAAATCGCAGTTTTTCGTTTGCCGGCGATTAAACTTCTTTTATTCAGCGTCTCATCAAAAATGAAAACATTTTTGAAAACTACAAGTCTCATGCGTTTTAGTGGTGAAAAAATATTTTAAAAAATCGTTCGGAAAATGAGTTTACTCCCTGGGTACTTTCTTCGTATACTTTTGACTATACGGGCCGAGTCCGGGATTTACGGGAAGTCGCGGGTTTTCGTTTGCCGGCGTTTAAACTTCTTTTATTCAGCGTTTCATCAAAAATGAAAACATTTTTAAAAACTACAAGTCTCATGGGTTTTAGTGGTGAAATAATAATTTAAAAAATCGTTCGGGAAATGCGTTTACACCTTGGGTACTTTCTTTGTATACTTTTGACTATACGGGCCGAGTCCGGGATTTACGGGAAATCGCAGGTTTTCGTTTGCCGGCGATTAAACTTCTTTTATTCAGCGTCTCAACAAAAATGAAAACATTTTTGAAAACTACAAGTCTCATGCGTTTTAGTGGTAAAAAAATAATTTAAAAAATCGTTCGGGAAATGAGTTTACTCCCTGGGTACTTTCTTTGTATACTTTTGAATATGCGGGCCGAGTCCGGGGTTTACGGGAAATGGCGGGTTTTCGTTTGCCGGCGATTAAACTTCTTTTATTCAGCGTCTCATCAAAAATGAAAACATTTTTGAAAACTACAAGTCTCATGGGCTTTAATGGTGAAATAATAATTTAAAAAATCGTTCGGGAAATGAGTTTACACCCTGGGTACTTTCTTTGTATACTTTTGACTATACGGGCAGAGTCCGGGATTTACGGGAAATAGCAGGTTTTCGTTTGCCGGCGATTAAACTTCTTTCATTCAGCGTCTCATCAAAAATGAAAACATTTTTGAAAACTACAAGTCTCATGCGTTTTAGTGGTGAAAATATAATTTAAAAAATCGTTTGGGAAATGAGTTTACTCCCTGGGTACTTTCTTTGTATACTTTTGACTATACGGGCCGAATCCGGGATTTACGGGAAGTCGCGGGTTTTCGTTTGCCGGCGATTAAACTTCTTCTAATCAGCGTCTCATCAAAAATGAAAACATTTTTAAAAACTACAAGTCTCATGCGTTTTAGTGGTGAAAAGATAATTTAAAAAATCGTTTTGGAAATGAGTTTACACCCTGGGTACTTTCTTTGTATACTTTTGACTATACGGGCCGAGTCCGGGATTTACGGGAAATCGCAGGTTTTCGTTTGCCGGCGATTAAACTTCTTTTATTCAGCGTCTCATAAAAAATGAAAACATTTTTGAAAACTACAAGTCTCATGCGTTTTAGTGGTGAAAAAATAATTTAAAAAATCGTGCGGGAAATGAGTTTACTTCCTGGGTACTTTCTTTGTATACTTTTGATTATACGGACCGAGTCCGGGGTTTATGGGAAATGGCGGGTTTTCGTTTGCCGGCGATTAAACTTCTTTTATTCAGCGTCTCATCAAAAATGAAAACTTTTTTGAAAACTACAAGTCTCATGCGTTTTAGTGGTAAAAAAATAATTTAAAAAATCGTTCGGGAAATGAGTTTACTCCCTGGGTACTTTCTTTGTATACTTTTGAATATGCGGGCCGAGTCCGGGGTTTACGGGAAATGGCAGGTTTTCGTTTGCCGGCGATTAAACTTCTTTTATTCAGCGTCTCATCAAAAATGAAAACATTTTTGAAAACTACAAGTCTCATGGGCTTTAATGGTGAAATAATAATTTAAAAAATCGTTCGGGAAATGAGTTTACACCCTGGGTACTTTCTTTGTATACTTTTGACTATACGGGCAGAGTCCGGGATTTACGGGAAATCGCAGGTTTTCGTTTGCCGGCGATTAAACTTCTTTCATTCAACGTCTCATCAAAAATGAAAACATTTTTGAAAACTACAAGTCTCATGCGTTTTAGTGGTGAAAATATAATTTAAAAAATCGTTTTGGAAATGAGTTTACTCCCTGGGTACTTTCTTTGTATACTTTTGACTATACGGGCCGAATCCGGGATTTACGGGAAGTCGCGGGTTTTCGTTTGCCGGCGATTAAACTTCTTTTAATCAGCGTCTCATCAAAAATGAAAACATTTTTAAAAACTACAAATCTCATGGGCTTTAGTGGTGAAATAATAATTTAAAAAATCGTTCGGGAAATGAGTTTACACCCTGGGTACTTTCTTTGTATACTTTTGACTATACGGGCCGAGTCCGGGATTTACGGGAAATCGCAGGTTTTCGTTTGCCGGCGATTAAACTTCTTTTATTAAGCGTCTCATTAAAAATGAAAACATTTTTGAAAACTACAAGTCTCATGCGTTTTAGTGGTGAAAAAATAATTTAAAAAATCGTTCGGGAAATGAGTTTACTTCCTGGGTACTTTCTTTGTATACTTTTGATTATACGGACCGAGTCCAGGGTTTACGGGAAATGGCGGGTTTTCGTTTGCCGGCGATTAAACTTCTTTTATTCAGCGTCTCATCAAAAATGAAAACATTTTTGAAAACTACAAGTCTCATGCGTTTTAGTGGTGAAAAGATAATTTAAAAAATCGTTTTGGAAATGAGTTTACACCCTGGGTACTTTCTTTGTATACTTTTGACTATACGGGCCGAGTCCGGGATTTACGGGAAATCGCAGGTTTTCGTTTGCCGGCGATTAAACTTCTTTTATTCAGCGTCTCATAAAAAATGAAAACATTTTTGAAAACTACAAGTCTCATGCGTTTTAGTGGTGAAAAAATAATTTAAAAAATCGTGCGGGAAATGAGTTTACTTCCTGGGTACTTTCTTTGTATACTTTTGATTATACGGACCGAGTCCGGGGTTTATGGGAAATGGCGGGTTTTCGTTTGCCGGCGATTAAACTTCTTTTATTCAGCGTCTCATCAAAAATGAAAACTTTTTTGAAAACTACAAGTCTCATGCGTTTTAGTGGTAAAAAAATAATTTAAAAAATCGTTCGGGAAATGAGTTTACTCCCTGGGTACTTTCTTTGTATACTTTTGAATATGCGGGCCGAGTCCGGGGTTTACGGGAAATGGCAGGTTTTCGTTTGCCGGCGATTAAACTTCTTTTATTCAGCGTCTCATCAAAAATGAAAACATTTTTGAAAACTACAAGTCTCATGGGCTTTAATGGTGAAATAATAATTTAAAAAATCGTTCGGGAAATGAGTTTACACCCTGGGTACTTTCTTTGTATACTTTTGACTATACGGGCAGAGTCCGGGATTTACGGGAAATCGCAGGTTTTCGTTTGCCGGCGATTAAACTTCTTTCATTCAACGTCTCATCAAAAATGAAAACATTTTTGAAAACTACAAGTCTCATGCGTTTTAGTGGTGAAAATATAATTTAAAAAATCGTTTTGGAAATGAGTTTACTCCCTGGGTACTTTCTTTGTATACTTTTGACTATACGGGCCGAATCCGGGATTTACGGGAAGTCGCGGGTTTTCGTTTGCCGGCGATTAAACTTCTTTTAATCAGCGTCTCATCAAAAATGAAAACATTTTTAAAAACTACAAATCTCATGGGCTTTAGTGGTGAAATAATAATTTAAAAAATCGTTCGGGAAATGAGTTTACACCCTGGGTACTTTCTTTGTATACTTTTGACTATACGGGCCGAGTCCGGGATTTACGGGAAATCGCAGGTTTTCGTTTGCCGGCGATTAAACTTCTTTTATTTAGCGTCTCATCAAAAATGAAAACATTTTTGAAAACTACAAGTCTCATGCGTTTTAGTGGTGAAAAGATAATTTAAAAAATCGTTTTGGAAATGAGTTTACACCCTGGGTACTTTCTTTGTATACTTTTGACTATACGGGCCGAGTCCGGGATTTACGGGAAATCGCAGGTTTTCGTTTGCCGGCGATTAAACTTCTTTTATTCAGCGTCTCATAAAAAATGAAAACATTTTTGAAAACTACAAGTCTCATGCGTTTTAGTGGCGAAAAAATAATTTAAAAAATCGTTCGGGAAATGAGTTTACTCCCTGGGTACTTTCTTTGTATACTTTTGACTATGCGGGCCGAGTCCGGGGTTTACGGGAAATGGCGGGTTTTCGTTTGCCGGCGATTAAACTTCTTTTATTCAGCGTCTCATCAAAAATGAAAACATTTTTAAAAACTACAAGTCTCATGGGTTTTAGTGGTGAAATAATAATTTAAAAAATCGTTCGGGAAATGAGTTTACATCCCGGGTACTTTCATTACTATACGGGCCGAGTCCGAGATTTACGGGAAATTGCAGGTTTTCGTTTGCCGGCGATTAAACTTCTTTTATTCAGCGTCTCATCAAAAATGAAAACATTTTTGAAAACTACAAGTCTCATGCGTTTTAGTGGTGAAAAAATATTTTAAAAAATCGTTCGGGAAATGAGTTTACTCCCTGGGTACTTTCTTTGTATACTTTTGACTATACGGGCCGAGTCCGGGATTTTCGGGAAGTCGCGGGTTTTCTTTTGCCGCCGTTTAAACTTCTTTTATTCAGCGTCTCATCAAAAATGAAAACATTTTTAAAAACTACAAGTCTCATGGGCTTTAGTGGTGAAATAATAATTTAAAAATTCCTTCGGGAATTGAGTTTACACACTGGGTACTTTCTTTGTATACTTTTGACTATACGGGCCGAGTCCGGGATTTACGGGAAATCGCAGGTTTTCGTTTGCCGGCGATTAAACTTCATTTATTCAGCGTCTCATAAAAAATGAAAACAATTTTGAAAACTACAAGTCTCATGCGTTTTAGTGGTGAAAAAATAATTTAAAAAATCGTTCGGGAAATGAGTTTACTCCCTGGGTACTTTCTTTGTATACTTTTGACTATGCGGACCGAGTCCGGGGTTTACGGGAAATGGCGGGTTTTCGTTTGCCGGCGTTTAAACTTCTTGTATTCAGCGTCTCATCAAAAATGAAAACATTTTTAAAAACTACAAGTCTCATGGGCTTTAGTGGTGAAATAATAATTTAAAAATTCCTTCGGGAATTGAGTTTACACACTGGGTACTTTCTTTGTATACTTTTGACTATACGGGCCGAGTCCGGGATTTACGGGAAATCGCAGGTTTTCGTTTGCCGGCGATTAAACTTCATTTATTCAGCGTCTCATCAAAAATGAAAACAATTTTGAAAACTACAAGTCTCATGCGTTTTAGTGGTGAAAAAATAATTTAAAAAATCGTTCGGGAAATGGGTTTACTCCCTGGGTACTTTCTTTGTATACTTTTGACTATGCGGACCGAGTCCGGGGTTTACGGGAAATGGCGGGTTTTCGTTTGCCGGCGTTTAAACTTCTTTTATTCAGCGTTTCATCAAAAATGAAAACATTTTTAAAAACTACAAGTCTCACGGGCTTTAGTGGTGAAATAATAATTTAAAAAATCGTTCGGGAAATGCGTTTACACCCTGGGTACTTTCTTTGTATACTTTTGACTATACGGGCCGAGTCCGGGATTTACGGGAAATCGCTGGTTTTCGTTTGCCGGCGATTAAACTTCTTTTATTCAGCGTCTCATCAAAAATGAAAACATTTTTGAAAACTACAAGTCTCATGCGTTTTAGCGGTAAAAAAATAATTTAAAAAATCGTTCGGGAAATGAGTTTACTCCCTGGGTACTTTCTTTTTATACTTTTGAATATGCGGGCCGAGTCCGGGGTTTACGGGAAATGGCGGGTTTTCGTTTGCCGGCGATTAAACTTCTTTTATTCAGCGTCTCATCAAAAATGAAAACATTTTTGAAAACTACAAGTCTCATGCGTTTTAGCGGTAAAAAAATAATTTAAAAAATCGTTCGGGAAATGAGTTTACTCCCTGGGTACTTTCTTTTTATACTTTTGAATATGCGGGCCGAGTCCGGGGTTTACGGGAAATGGCGGGTTTTCGTTTGCCGGCGATTAAACTTCTTTTATTCAGCGTCTCATCAAAAATGAAAACATTTTCGAAAACTACAAGTCTCATGGGCTTTAATGGTGAAATAATAATTTAAAAAATCGTTCGGGAAATGAGTTTACACCCTGGGTACTTTCTTTGTATACTTTTGACTATACGGGCAGAGTCTGGGATTTACGGGAAATCGCAGTTTTTCGTTTGCCGGCGATTAAACTTCTTTTATTCAGCGTCTCATCAAAAATGAAAACATTTTTGAAAACTACAAATCTCATGGGTTTTAGTGGTGAAATAATAATTTAAAAAATCGTTCGGGAAATGAGTTTACATCCCGGGTACTTTCATTACTATACGGGCCGAGTCCGGGATTTACGGGAAATTGCAGGTTTTCGTTTGCCGGCGATTAAACTTCTTTTATTCAGCGTCTCATCAAAAATGAAAACATTTTTGAAAACTACAAGTCTCATGCGTTTTAGTGGTGAAAAAATATTTTAAAAAATCGTTCGGAAAATGAGTTTACTCCCTGGGTACTTTCTTCGTATACTTTTGACTATACGGGCCGAGTCCGGGATTTACGGGAAGTCGCGGGTTTTCGTTTGCCGGGGTTTAAACTTCTTTTATTCAGCGTTTCATCAAAAATGAAAACATTTTTAAAAACTACAAGTCTCATGGGCTTTAGTGGTGAAATAATAATTTAAAAAATCGTTCGGGAAATGCGTTTACACCCTGGGTACTTTCTTTGTATACTTTTGACTATACGGGCCGAGTCCGGGATTTACGGGAAATCGCAGATTTTCGTTTGCCGGCGATTAAACTTCTTTTATTCAGCGTCTCATCAAAAATGAAAACATTTTTGAAAACTACAAGTCTCATGCGTTTTAGTGGTGAAAAAATATTTTAAAAAATCGTTCGGAAAATGAGTTTACTCCCTGGGTACTTTCTTCGTATACTTTTGACTATACGGGCCGAGTCCGGGATTTACGGGAAGTCGCGGGTTTTCGTTTGCCGGGGTTTAAACTTCTTTTATTCAGCGTTTCATCAAAAATGAAAACATTTTTAAAAACTACAAGTCTCATGGGCTTTAGTGGTGAAATAATAATTTAAAAAATCGTTCGGGAAATGCGTTTACACCCTGGGTACTTTCTTTGTATACTTTTGACTATACGGGCCGAGTCCGGGATTTACGGGAAATCGCAGATTTTCGTTTGCCGGCGATTAAACTTCTTTTATTCAGCGTCTCATCAAAAATGAAAACATTTTTGAAAACTACAAGTCTCATGCGTTTTAGTGGTAAAAAAATAATTTAAAAAATCGTTCGGGAAATGAGTTTACTCCCTGGCTACTTTCTTTTTATACTTTTGAATATGCGGGCCGAGTCCGGGGTTTTACGGGAAATGGCGGGTTTTCGTTTGCCGGCGATTAAACTTCTTTTATTCAGCGTCTCATCAAAAATGAAAACATTTTTGAAAACTACAAGTCTCATGGGATTTAATGGTGAAATAATAATTTAAAAAATCGTTCGGGAAATGAGTTTACACCCTGGGTACTTTCTTTGTAAACTTTTGACTATACGGGCCGAGTCCGGGATTTACGGGAAATCGCTGGTTTTCGTTTGCCGGCGATTAAACTTCTTTTATTCAGCGTCTCATCAAAAATGAAAACATTTTTGAAAACTACAAGTCTCATGCGTTTTAGCGGTAAAAAAATAATTTAAAAAATCGTTCGGGAAATGAGTTTACTCCCTGGGTACTTTCTTTTTATACTTTTGAATATGCGGGCCGAGTCCGGGATTTACGGGAAGTCGCGGGTTTTCGTTTGCCGGGGTTTAAACTTCTTTTATTCAGCGTTTCATCAAAAATGAAAACATTTTTAAAAACTACAAGTCTCATGGGCTTTAGTGGTGAAATAATAATTTAAAAAATCGTTCGGGAAATGCGTTTACACCCTGGGTACTTTCTTTGTATACTTTTGACTATACGGGCCGAGTCCGGGATTTACGGGAAATCGCAGATTTTCGTTTGCCGGCGATTAAACTTCTTTTATTCAGCGTCTCATCAAAAATGAAAACATTTTTGAAAACTACAAGTCTCATGCGTTTTAGTGGTAAAAAAATAATTTAAAAAATCGTTCGGGAAATGAGTTTACTCCCTGGCTACTTTCTTTTTATACTTTTGAATATGCGGGCCGAGTCCGGGGTTTTACGGGAAATGGCGGGTTTTCGTTTGCCGGCGATTAAACTTCTTTTATTCAGCGTCTCATCAAAAATGAAAACATTTTTGAAAACTACAAGTCTCATGGGATTTAATGGTGAAATAATAATTTAAAAAATCGTTCGGGAAATGAGTTTACACCCTGGGTACTTTCTTTGTAAACTTTTGACTATACGGGCCGAGTCCGGGATTTACGGGAAATCGCTGGTTTTCGTTTGCCGGCGATTAAACTTCTTTTATTCAGCGTCTCATCAAAAATGAAAACATTTTTGAAAACTACAAGTCTCATGCGTTTTAGCGGTAAAAAAATAATTTAAAAAATCGTTCGGGAAATGAGTTTACTCCCTGGGTACTTTCTTTTTATACTTTTGAATATGCGGGCCGAGTCCGGGGTTTACGGGAAATGGCGGGTTTTCGTTTGCCGGCGATTAAACTTCTTTTATTCAGCGTCTCATCAAAAATGAAAACATTTTTGAAAACTACAAGTCTCATGCGTTTTAGCGGTAAAAAAATAATTTAAAAAATCGTTCGGGAAATGAGTTTACTCCCTGGGTACTTTCTTTTTATACTTTTGAATATGCGGGCCGAGTCCGGGGTTTACGGGAAATGGCGGGTTTTCGTTTGCCGGCGATTAAACTTCTTTTATTCAGCGTCTCATCAAAAATGAAAACATTTTTGAAAACTACAAGTCTCATGCGATTTAGTGGTGAAAAAATATTTTAAAAAATCGTTCGGAAAATGAGTTTACTCCCTGGGTACTTTCTTCGTATACTTTTGACTATACGGGCCGAGTCCGGGATTTACGGGAAATCGCAGGTTTTCGTTTGCCGGCGATTAAACTTCTTTTATTCAGCGTCTCATCAAAAATGAAAACATTTTTGAAAACTACAAGTCTCATGCGATTTAGTGGTGAAAAAATATTTTAAAAAATCGTTCGGAAAATGAGTTTACTCCCTGGGTACTTTCTTCGTATACTTTTGACTATACGGGCCGAGTCCGGGATTTACGGGAAGTCGCGGGTTTTCGTTTGCCGGCGTTTAAACTTCTTTTATTCAGCGTTTCATCAAAAATGAAAACATTTTTAAAAACTACAAGTCTCATGGGCTTTAGTGGTGAAATAATAATTTAAAAAATCGTTCGGGAAATGCGTTTACACCCTGGGTACTTTCTTTGTATACTTTTGACTATACGGGCCGAGTCCGGGATTTACGGGAAATCGCAGGTTTTCGTTTGCCGGCGATTAAACTTCTTTTATTCAGCGTCTCATCAAAAATGAAAACATTTTTGAAAACTACAAGTCTCATGGGCTTTAATGGTGAAATAATAATTTAAAAAATCGTTCGGGAAATGAGTTTACACCCTGGGTACTTTCTTTGTATACTTTTGACTATACGGGCAGAGTCCGGGATTTACGGGAAATCGCAGTTTTTCGTTTGCCGGCGATTAAACTTCTTTTATTCAGCGTCTCATCAAAAATGAAAACATTTTTGAAAACTACAAGTCTCATGTGTTTTAGTGGTGAAAAAATATTTTAAAAAATCGTTCGGAAAATGAGTTTACTCCCTGGGTACTTTCTTC
Source organism: Hydractinia symbiolongicarpus (assembly GCF_029227915.1). NCBI lineage: Eukaryota > Metazoa > Cnidaria > Hydrozoa > Anthoathecata > Hydractiniidae > Hydractinia > Hydractinia symbiolongicarpus. The sequence continues at coordinate 33,396,567 of NC_079876.1, read as the reverse complement.
GTTTACTTTTGACTATACGGGCCGAGTCCGGGATTTACGGGAAGTCGCGGATTTTCGTTTGCCGGCGTTTAAACTTCTTTTATTCAGCGTTTCATCAAAAATGAAAACATTTTTAAAAACTACAAGTCTCATGGGCTTTAGTGGTGAAATAATAATTTAAAAAATCGTTCGGGAAATGCGTTTACACCTTGGGTACTTTCTTTGTATACTTTTGACTATACGGGCCGAGTCCGGGATTTACGGGAAATCGCAGGTTTTCGTTTGCCGGCGATTAAACTTCTTTTATTCAGCGTCTCATCAAAAATGAAAACATTTTTGAAAACTACAAGTCTCATGCGTTTTAGTGGTAAAAAAATAATTTAAAAAATCGTTCGGGAAATGAGTTTACTCCCTGGATACTTTCTTTTTATACTTTGGAATATGCGGGCCGAGTCCGGGGTTTACGGGAAATGGCGGGTTTTCGTTTGCCGGCGATTAAACTTCTTTTATTCAGCGTCTCATCAAAAATGAAAACATTTTTAAAAACTACAAGTCTCATGGGCTTTAATGGTGAAATAATAATTTAAAAAATCGTTCGGGAAATGTGTTTACACCCTGGGTACTTTCTTTGTATACTTTTGACTATACGGGCAGAGTCCGGGATTTACGGGAAATCGCAGTTTTTCGTTTGCCGGCGATTAAACTTCTTTTATTCAGCGTCTCATCAAAAATGAAAACATTTTTGAAAACTACAAGTCTCATGCGTTTTAGTGGTGAAAAAATATTTTAAAAAATCGTTCGGAAAATGAGTTTACTCCCTGGGTACTTTCTTCGTATACTTTTGACTATACGGGCCGAGTCCGGGATTTACGGGAAGTCGCGGGTTTTCGTTTGCCGGCGTTTAAACTTCTTTTATTCAGCGTTTCATCAAAAATGAAAACATTTTTAAAAACTACAAGTCTCATGGGTTTTAGTGGTGAAATAATAATTTAAAAAATCGTTCGGGAAATGCGTTTACACCTTGGGTACTTTCTTTGTATACTTTTGACTATACGGGCCGAGTCCGGGATTTACGGGAAATCGCAGGTTTTCGTTTGCCGGCGATTAAACTTCTTTTATTCAGCGTCTCATCAAAAATGAAAACATTTTTGAAAACTACAAGTCTCATGGGCTTTAATGGTGAAATAATAATTTAAAAAATCGTTCGGGAAATGAGTTTACACCCTGGGTACTTTCTTTGTATACTTTTGACTATACGGGCAGAGTCCGGGATTTACGGGAAATCGCAGGTTTTCGTTTGCCGGCGATTAAACTTCTTTCATTCAGCGTCTCATCAAAAATGAAAACATTTTTGAAAACTACAAGTCTCATGCGTTTTAGCGGTGAAAATATAATTTAAAAAATCGTTTGGGAAATGAGTTTACTCCCTGGGTACTTTCTTTGTATACTTTTGACTATACGGGCCGAATCCGGGATTTACGGGAAGTCGCGGGTTTTCGTTTGCCGGCGATTAACCTTCTTCTAATCAGCGTCTCATCAAAAATGAAAACATTTTTAAAAACTACAAGTCTCATGGGCTTTAGTGGTGAAATAATAATTTAAAAAATCGTTCGGGAAATGAGTTTACACCCTGGGTACTTTCTTTGTATACTTTTGACTATACGGGCCGAGTCCGGGATTTACGGGAAATCGCAGGTTTTCGTTTGCCGGCGATTAAACTTCTTTTATTAAGCGTCTCATTAAAAATGAAAACATTTTTGAAAACTACAAGTCTCATGCGTTTTAGTGGTGAAAAAATAATTTAAAAAATCGTTCGGGAAATGAGTTTACTTCCTGGGTACTTTCTTTGTATACTTTTGATTATACGGACCGAGTCCAGGGTTTACGGGAAATGGCGGGTTTTCGTTTGCCGGCGATTAAACTTCTTTTATTCAGCGTCTCATCAAAAATGAAAACATTTTTGAAAACTACAAGTCTCATGCGTTTTAGTGGTGAAAAGATAATTTAAAAAATCGTTTTGGAAATGAGTTTACACCCTGGGTACTTTCTTTGTATACTTTTGACTATACGGGCCGAGTCCGGGATTTACGGGAAATCGCAGGTTTTCGTTTGCCGGCGATTAAACTTCTTTTATTCAGCGTCTCATAAAAAATGAAAACATTTTTGAAAACTACAAGTCTCATGCGTTTTAGTGGTGAAAAAATAATTTAAAAAATCGTGCGGGAAATGAGTTTACTTCCTGGGTACTTTCTTTGTATACTTTTGATTATAAGGACCGAGTCCGGGGTTTACGGGAAATGGCGGGTTTTCGTTTGCCGGCGATTAAACTTCTTTTATTCAGCGTCTCATCAAAAATGAAAACTTTTTTGAAAACTACAAGTCTCATGCGTTTTAGTGGTAAAAAAATAATTTAAAAAATCGTTCGGGAAATGAGTTTACTCCCTGGGTACTTTCTTTGTATACTTTTGAATATGCGGGCCGAGTCCGGGGTTTACGGGAAATGGCAGGTTTTCGTTTGCCGGCGATTAAACTTCTTTTATTCAGCGTCTCATCAAAAATGAAAACATTTTTGAAAACTACAAGTCTCATGGGCTTTAATGGTGAAATAATAATTTAAAAAATCGTTCGGGAAATGAGTTTACACCCTGGGTACTTTCTTTGTATACTTTTGACTATACGGGCAGAGTCCGGGATTTACGGGAAATCGCAGGTTTTCGTTTGCCGGCGATTAAACTTCTTTCATTCAGCGTCTCATCAAAAATGAAAACATTTTTGAAAACTACAAGTCTCATGCGTTTTAGTGGTGAAAATATAATTTAAAAAATCGTTTTGGAAATGAGTTTACTCCCTGGGTACTTTCTTTGTATACTTTTGACTATACGGGCCGAATCCGGGATTTACGGGAAGTCGCGGGTTTTCGTTTGCCGGCGATTAAACTTCTTTTAATCAGCGTCTCATCAAAAATGAAAACATTTTTAAAAACTACAAGTCTCATGGGCTTTAGTGGTGAAATAATAATTTAAAAAATCGTTCGGGAAATGAGTTTACACCCTGGGTTCTTTCTTTGTATACTTTTGACTATACGGGCCGAGTCCGGGATTTACGGGAAATCGCAGGTTTTCGTTTGCCGGCGATTAAACTTCTTTTATTAAGCGTCTCATCAAAAATGAAAACATTTTTGAAAACTACAAGTCTCATGCGTTTTAGTGGTGAAAAAATAATTTAAAAAATCGTTCTGGAAATGAGTTTACTTCCTGGGTACTTTCTTTGTATACTTTTGATTATACGGACCGAGTCCAGGGTTTACGGGAAATGGCGGGTTTTCGTTTGCCGGCGATTAAACTTCTTTTATTCAGCGTCTCATCAAAAATGAAAACATTTTTGAAAACTACAAGTCTCATGCGTTTTAGTGGTGAAAAGATAATTTAAAAAATCGTTTTGGAAATGAGTTTACACCCTGGGTACTTTCTTTGTATACTTTTGACTATACGGGCCGAGTCCAGGATTTACAGGAAATCGCAGGTTTTCGTTTGCCGGCGATTAAACTTCTTTTATTCAGCGTCTCATAAAAAATGAAAACATTTTTGAAAACTACAAGTCTCATGCGTTTTAGTGGTGAAAAAATAATTTAAAAAATCGTGCGGGAAATGAGTTTACTTCCTGGGTACTTTCTTTGTATACTTTTGATTATACGGACCGAGTCTGGGGTTTACGGGAAATGGTGGGTTTTCGTTTGCCGGCGATTAAACTTCTTTTATTCAGCGTCTCATCAAAAATGAAAACAATTTTGAAAACTACAAGTCTCATGCGTTTTAGTGGTTAAAAGATAATTTAAAAAATCGTTTTGGAAATGAGCATGAGACTTGCAGTTTTCAAAAATGTTTTCATTTTTGATGAGACGCTGAATAAAAGAAGTTTAATCGCCGGCAAACGAAAACCCGCCATTTCCCGTAAACCCTGGACTCGGTCCGTATAATCAAAAGTATACAAAGAAAGTACCCAGGAAGTAAACTCATTTCCAGAACGATTTTTTAAATTATTTTTTCACCACTAAAACGCATGAGACTTGTAGTTTTCAAAAATGTTTTCATTTTTGATGAGACGCTTAATAAAAGAAGTTTAATCGCCGGCAAACGAAAACCTGCGATTTCCCGTAAATCCCGGACTCGGCCCGTATAGTCAAAAGTATACAAAGAAAGAACCCAGGGTGTAAACTCATTTCCCGAACGATTTTTTAAATTATTATTTCACCACTAAAGCCCATGAGACTTGTAGTTTTTAAAAATGTTTTCATTTTTGATGAGACGCTGATTAAAAGAAGTTTAATCGCCGGCAAACGAAAACCCGCGACTTCCCGTAAATCCCGGATTCGGCCCGTATAGTCAAAAGTATACAAAGAAAGTACCCAGGGAGTAAACTCATTTCCAAAACGATTTTTTAAATTATATTTTCACCACTAAAACGCATGAGACTTGTAGTTTTCAAAAATGTTTTCATTTTTGATGAGACGCTGAATGAAAGAAGTTTAATCGCCGGCAAACGAAAACCTGCGATTTCCCGTAAATCCCGGACTCTGCCCGTATAGTCAAAAGTATACAAAGAAAGTACCCAGGGTGTAAACTCATTTCCCGAACGATTTTTTAAATTATTATTTCACCATTAAAGCCCATGAGACTTGTAGTTTTCAAAAATGTTTTCATTTTTGATGAGACGCTGAATAAAAGAAGTTTAATCGCCGGCAAACGAAAACCTGCCATTTCCCGTAAACCCCGGACTCGGCCCGCATATTCAAAAGTATACAAAGAAAGTACCCAGGGAGTAAACTCATTTCCCGAACGATTTTTTAAATTATTTTTTTACCACTAAAACGCATGAGACTTGTAGTTTTCAAAAAAGTTTTCATTTTTGATGAGACGCTGAATAAAAGAAGTTTAATCGCCGGCAAACGAAAACCCGCCATTTCCCGTAAACCCCGGACTCGGTCCTTATAATCAAAAGTATACAAAGAAAGTACCCAGGAAGTAAACTCATTTCCCGCACGATTTTTTAAATTATTTTTTCACCACTAAAACGCATGAGACTTGTAGTTTTCAAAAATGTTTTCATTTTTTATGAGACGCTGAATAAAAGAAGTTTAATCGCCGGCAAACGAAAACCTGCGATTTCCCGTAAATCCCGGACTCGGCCCGTATAGTCAAAAGTATACAAAGAAAGTACCCAGGGTGTAAACTCATTTCCAAAACGATTTTTTAAATTATCTTTTCACCACTAAAACGCATGAGACTTGTAGTTTTCAAAAATGTTTTCATTTTTGATGAGACGCTGAATAAAAGAAGTTTAATCGCCGGCAAACGAAAACCCGCCATTTCCCGTAAACCCTGGACTCGGTCCGTATAATCAAAAGTATACAAAGAAAGTACCCAGGAAGTAAACTCATTTCCCGAACGATTTTTTAAATTATTTTTTCACCACTAAAACGCATGAGACTTGTAGTTTTCAAAAATGTTTTCATTTTTAATGAGACGCTTAATAAAAGAAGTTTAATCGCCGGCAAACGAAAACCTGCGATTTCCCGTAAATCCCGGACTCGGCCCGTATAGTCAAAAGTATACAAAGAAAGTACCCAGGGTGTAAACTCATTTCCCGAACGATTTTTTAAATTATTATTTCACCACTAAAGCCCATGAGACTTGTAGTTTTTAAAAATGTTTTCATTTTTGATGAGACGCTGATTAGAAGAAGGTTAATCGCCGGCAAACGAAAACCCGCGACTTCCCGTAAATCCCGGATTCGGCCCGTATAGTCAAAAGTATACAAAGAAAGTACCCAGGGAGTAAACTCATTTCCCAAACGATTTTTTAAATTATATTTTCACCGCTAAAACGCATGAGACTTGTAGTTTTCAAAAATGTTTTCATTTTTGATGAGACGCTGAATGAAAGAAGTTTAATCGCCGGCAAACGAAAACCTGCGATTTCCCGTAAATCCCGGACTCTGCCCGTATAGTCAAAAGTATACAAAGAAAGTACCCAGGGTGTAAACTCATTTCCCGAACGATTTTTTAAATTATTATTTCACCATTAAAGCCCATGAGACTTGTAGTTTTCAAAAATGTTTTCATTTTTGATGAGACGCTGAATAAAAGAAGTTTAATCGCCGGCAAACGAAAACCTGCGATTTCCCGTAAATCCCGGACTCGGCCCGTATAGTCAAAAGTATACAAAGAAAGTACCCAAGGTGTAAACGCATTTCCCGAACGATTTTTTAAATTATTATTTCACCACTAAAACCCATGAGACTTGTAGTTTTTAAAAATGTTTTCATTTTTGATGAAACGCTGAATAAAAGAAGTTTAAACGCCGGCAAACGAAAACCCGCGACTTCCCGTAAATCCCGGACTCGGCCCGTATAGTCAAAAGTATACGAAGAAAGTACCCAGGGAGTAAACTCATTTTCCGAACGATTTTTTAAAATATTTTTTCACCACTAAAACGCATGAGACTTGTAGTTTTCAAAAATGTTTTCATTTTTGATGAGACGCTGAATAAAAGAAGTTTAATCGCCGGCAAACGAAAAACTGCGATTTCCCGTAAATCCCGGACTCTGCCCGTATAGTCAAAAGTATACAAAGAAAGTACCCAGGGTGTAAACACATTTCCCGAACGATTTTTTAAATTATTATTTCACCATTAAAGCCCATGAGACTTGTAGTTTTTAAAAATGTTTTCATTTTTGATGAGACGCTGAATAAAAGAAGTTTAATCGCCGGCAAACGAAAACCCGCCATTTCCCGTAAACCCCGGACTCGGCCCGCATATTCCAAAGTATAAAAAGAAAGTATCCAGGGAGTAAACTCATTTCCCGAACGATTTTTTAAATTATTTTTTTACCACTAAAACGCATGAGACTTGTAGTTTTCAAAAATGTTTTCATTTTTGATGAGACGCTTAATAAATAAGGTTTAATCGCCGGCAAACGAAATCCCGCGATTTCCCGTAAATCCCGGGCTTGGCCCGTATAGTCGAATTTATACAAAGATAGTACCCAGGGAGTAAACTCATTTCCCGAACGATTTTTTAATTTATTTTTTCACCACTAAAACGCATGAGACTTGTAGTTTTCAAAAATGTTTTCATTTTTGATGAGACGCTGAATAAAAGAAGTTTAATCGCCGGCAAACGAAAACCTGCGATTTCCCGTAAATCCCGGACGCGGCCTGTATAGTCAAAAGTATACAAAGAAAGTACCCAGGGAGTAAACTAATTTCCCAAACGATTTTTTAAATTTTTATTTCACCACTAAAGCCCATGAGACTTGTAGTTTTTAAAAATGTTTTCATTTTTGATGAGACGCTGAATAAAAGAAGTATAATCGCCGGCAAACGAAAACCCGCGATTTCCCGTAAATCCCGGACTCGGCCCGTATAGTCGAATGTATACAAAGGAAGTACCCAGGAAGTAAACTCATTTTCCGAACGATTTTTTAAATTTTTTCTTCACCACTAAAACGCATGAGACTTGTAGTTTTCAAAAATGTTTTCATTTTTGATGAGACGCTTAATGAAAGAGGTTTAATGGCCGGCAAACGAAAACCCGCGATTTCCCGCAAATCCCAGGCTTGGCCCGTATAGTCGAATGTATACAAAGAAAGTACCCTGTGAGTAAACTCATTTCCAGAACGATTTTTTAAGTTATTTTTTTACCACTAAAACGCATAAGACTTGTAGTTTTCAAAAATGTTTTCATTTCTGATGAGACGCTGAATAAAAGAAGTTTAATCGCCGGCAAACGAAAACCGAGATTTCCCGTAAATCCCGGGCTTGGCCCGTATAGTCAAAAGTATACAAATATAGTACCCAGGGAGTAAACTCATTTCCCGAACGATTTTTTAATTTATGTTTTCACCACCAAAACGCATGAGACTTGTAGTTTTCAAAAATGTTTTCATTTTTGATGAGACGCTTAAGGAAAGAGGTTTAATCGCCGGCAAACGAAAACCCGCGATTTTCCGCAAATCCCGGGCTTGGCCCGTATAGTCGAATGTATACAAAGAAAGTACCCTGTGAGTAAACTCATTTCCAGAACGATTTTTTAAGTTATTTTTTACCACTAAAACGCATAAGACTTGTAGTTTTCAAAAATGTTTTCATTTCTGGTGAGACGCTGAATAAAAGAAGTTTAATCGCCGGCAAACGAAAACCCGAGATTTCCCGTAAATCCCGGGCTTGACCCGTATAGTCAAAAGTATACAAATATAGTACCCAGGGAGTAAACTCATTTCCCGAACGATTTTTTAATTTATTTTTTCACCACCAAAACGCATGAGACTTGTAGTTTTCAAAAATGTTTTCATTTTTGATGAGACGCTTAAGGAAAGAGGTTTAATCGCCGGCAAACGAAAACCCGCGATTTTCCGCAAATCCTGGGCTTGGCCCGTATAGTCGAATGTATACAAAGAAAGTACCCTGTAATTAAACTCATTTCCAGAACGATTTTTTAAGTCATTTTTTACCACTAAAACGCATAAGACTTGTAGTTTTCAAAAATGTTTTCATTTCTGGTGAGACGCTGAATAAAAGAAGTTTAATCGCCGGCAAACGAAAACCCGAGATTTCCCGTAAATCCCGGGCTTGACCCGTATAGTCAAATGTATACAAAGATAGTACCCAGGGAGTAAACTCATTTCCCGAACGATTTTTTAATTTATTTTTTCACCACTAAAACGCATGAGACTTGTAGTTTTCAAAAATGTTTTCATTTTTGATGAGACGCTGAATAAAAGAAGTTTAATCGCCGGCAAACGAAAACCTGCGATTTCCCGTAAATCCCGGACTCGGCCCGTATAGTCAAAAGTATACAAAGAAAGTACCCAGGGAGTAAACTAATTTCCCAAACGATTTTTTAAATTATTATTTCACCACTAAAGCCCATGAGAGTTGTAGTTTTTAAAAATGTTTTCATTTTTGATGAGACGCTGAATAAAATAAGTTTAATCGCCGACAAACGAAATCCCGCGATTTCCCGTAAATCCCGGGCTTGGCCCGTATAGTTGAATGTATACAAAGGAAGTACCCAGGGAGTAAACTCATTTCCCGAACGATTTTTTAAATTTTTTTTTCACCACTAAAACGCATGAGACTTGTAGTTTTCAAAAATGTTTTCATTTTTGATGAGACGCTTAATGAAAGAGGTTTAATGGCCGGCAAACGAAAACCCGCGATTTCCCGCAAATCCCGGGCTTGGCCCGTATAGTCGAATTTATACAAAGATAGTACCCAGGGAGTAAACTCATTTCCCGAACGATTTTTTAATTTATTTTTTCACCACTAAAACGCATGAGACTTGTAGTTTTCAAAAATGTTTTCATTTTTGATGAGACGCTGAATAAAAGAAGTTTAATCGCCGGCAAACGAAAACCTGCGATTTCCCGTAAATCCCGGACTCGGCCTGTATAGTCAAAAGTATACAAAGAAAGTACCCAGGGAGTAAACTAATTTCCCAAACGATTTTTTAAATTTTTATTTCACCACTAAAACGCATGAGAGTGTAGTTTTCAGAAATGTTTTCATTTTTGATAAGACGCTTAATGAAAGTGGTTTAATCGCCGGCAAACGAAAACCCGCGATTTTCCGTAAATCCCGGGCTTGACCCGTATAGTCGAATGTATACAAAGAAAGTACCCTGTGAGTAAACGCATTTCCAAAACGATTTTTTAAATTATTTTTTCACCACTAAAACGCATGAGACTTGTAGTTTTCAAAAATGTTTTTAATTTTGATGAGATGCTGAATGAAAGAAGTTGAATCGCCGGGAAACGCAAACCTGCGATTTCCCGTAAATCCCGGACTCGGCCCGTATAGTCAAAAGTATACAAAGATAGTACCCAGGGAGTAAACTCATTTCCCGAACGATTTTTTAATTTATTTTTTCACCACTAAAACGCATGAGACTTGTAGTTTTCAAAAATGTTTTCATTTTTGATGAGACGCTGAATAAAAGAAGTTTAATCGCCGGCAAACGAAAACCTGCGATTTCCCGTAAATCCCGGACTCGGCCCGTATAGTCAAAAGTATACAAAGAAAGTACCCAGGGAGTAAACTAATTTCCCAAACGATTTTTTAAATTATTATTTCACCACTAAAGCCCATGAGACTTGTAGTTTTTAAAAATGTTTTCATTTTTGATGAGACGCTGAATAAAAGAAGTTTAATCGCCGGCAAACGAAAACCCGCGATTTCCCGTAAATCCCGGACTCGGCCCGTATAGTCAAAAGTATACAAAGAAAGTACCCAGGGAGTAAATTCATTTCCCGAACGATTTTTTAAATTACTTTTTCACCACTAAAACGCATGAGACTTGTAGTTTTCAGAAATGTTTTCATTTTTGATAAGACGCTTAATGAAAGTGGTTTAATCGCCGGCAAACGAAAACCCGCGATTTCCCGTAAATCCCGGGCTTGGCCCGTATAGCCGAATGTATACAAAGAAAGTACCCTGTGAGTAAACTCATTTCCCGAACGATTTTTTAAATTATTATTTCACCACTAAAGCCCATGAGACTTGCAGTTTTTAAAAATGTTTTCATTTTTGATGAGACGCTGAATAAAAGAAGTTTAATCGCCGGCAAACGAAAACCTGCGACTTCCCGTAAATCCCGGACTCGGCCCGTATAGTCAAAAGTATACAAAGAAAGTACCCAGGGAGTAAACTAATTTCCCAAACGATTTTTTAAATTTTTATTTCACCACTAAAACGCATGAGAGTGTAGTTTTCAGAAATGTTTTCATTTTTGATAAGACGCTTAATGAAAGTGGTTTAATCGCCGGCAAACGAAAACCCGCGATTTTCCGTAAATCCCGGGCTTGACCCGTATAGTCGAATGTATACAAAGAAAGTACCCTGTGAGTAAACGCATTTCCAAAACGATTTTTTAAATTATTTTTTCACCACTAAAACGCATGAGACTTGTAGTTTTCAAAAATGTTTTTAATTTTGATGAGATGCTGAATGAAAGAAGTTGAATCGCCGGGAAACGCAAACCTGCGATTTCCCGTAAATCCCGGACTCGGCCCGTATAGTCAAAAGTATACAAAGATAGTACCCAGGGAGTAAACTCATTTCCCGAACGATTTTTTAATTTATTTTTTCACCACTAAAACGCATGAGACTTGTAGTTTTCAAAAATGTTTTCATTTTTGATGAGACGCTGAATAAAAGAAGTTTAATCGCCGGCAAACGAAAACCTGCGATTTCCCGTAAATCCCGGACTCGGCCTGTATAGTCAAAAGTATACAAAGAAAGTACCCAGGATGTAAACTCATTTCCCGAACGATTTTTTAAATTATTATTTCACCACTAAAGCCCATGAGACTTGTAGTTTCTAAAAATGTTTTCATTTTTGATGAGACGCTGAATAAAAGAAGTTTAATCGCCGGCAAACGAAAACCCGCGATTTCCCGCAAATCCCGGGCTTGGCCCGTATAGTCGAATGTATACAAAGAAAGTACCCTGTGAGTAAACTCATTTCCAGAACGATTTTTTAAGTTATTTTTTTACCACTAAAACGCATAAGACTTGTAGTTTTCAAAAATGTTTTCATTTCTGATGAGACGCTGAATAAAAGAAGTTTAATCGCCGGCAAACGAAAACCCGAGATTTCCTGTAAATCCCGGGCTTGGCCCGTATAGTCAAAAGTATACAAAGATAGTACCCAGGGAGTAAACTCATTTCCCGAACGATTTTTTAATTTATTTTTTCACCACTAAAACGCATGAGACTTGTAGTTTTCAAAAATGTTTTCATTTTTGATGAGACGCTGAATAAAAGAAGTTTAATCGCCGGCAAACGAAAACCTGCGATTTCCCGTAAATCCCGGACTCGGCCCGTATAGTCAAAAGTATACAAAGAAAGTACCCAGGGAGTAAACTAATTTCCCAAACGATTTTTTAAATTATTATTTCACCACTAAAGCCCATGAGACTTGTAGTTTTTAAAAATGTTTTCATTTTTGATGAGACGCTGAATAAAAGAAGTTTAATCGCCGGCAAACGAAAACCCGCGATTTCCCGTAAATCCCGGACTCGGCCCGTATAGTCAAAAGTATACAAAGAAAGTACCCAGGGAGTAAATTCATTTCCCGAACGATTTTTTAAATTACTTTTTCACCACTAAAACGCATGAGACTTGTAGTTTTCAGAAATGTTTTCATTTTTGATAAGACGCTTAATGAAAGTGGTTTAATCGCCGGCAAACGAAAACCCGCGATTTCCCGTAAATCCCGGGCTTGGCCCGTATAGCCGAATGTATACAAAGAAAGTACCCTGTGAGTAAACTCATTTCCCGAACGATTTTTTAAATTATTATTTCACCACTAAAGCCCATGAGACTTGCAGTTTTTAAAAATGTTTTCATTTTTGATGAGACGCTGAATAAAAGAAGTTTAATCGCCGGCAAACGAAAACCTGCGACTTCCCGTAAATCCCGGACTCGGCCCGTATAGTCAAAAGTATACAAAGAAAGTACCCAGGGAGTAAACTCATTTCCCGAACGATTTTTTAAATTATATTTTCACCACTAAAACGCATGAGACTTGTAGTTTTCAAAAATGTTTTCATTTTTGATGAGACGCTGAAGGAAAGAAGTTTAATCGCCGGCAAACGAAAACCCGCGATTTCCCGCAAATCCCGGGCTTGGCCCGTATAGTCGAATGTATACAAAGAAAGTACCCTGTGAGTAAACTCATTTCCAGAACGATTTTTTAAGTTATTTTTTTACCACTAAAACGCATAAGACTTGTAGTTTTCAAAAATGTTTTCATTTCTGATGAGACGCTGAATAAAAGAAGTTTAATCGCCGGCAAACGAAAACCCGAGATTTCCCGTAAATCCCGGGCTTGGCCCGTATAGTCAAAAGTATACAAAGATAGTACCCAGGGAGTAAACTCATTTCCCGAACGATTTTTTAATTTATTTTTTCACCACTAAAACGCATGAGACTTGTAGTTTTCAAAAATGTTTTCATTTTTGATGAGACGCTGAATAAAAGAAGTTTAATCGCCGGCAAACGAAAACCTGCGATTTCCCGTAAATCCCGGACTCGGCCCGTATAGTCAAAAGTATACAAAGAAAGTACCCAGGGAGTAAACTAATTTCCCAAACGATTTTTTAAATTATTATTTCACCACTAAAGCCCATGAGACTTGTAGTTTTTAAAAATGTTTTCATTTTTGATGAGACGCTGAATAAAAGAAGTTTAATCGCCGGCAAACGAAAACCCGCAATTTCCCGTAAATCCCGGACTCGGTCCGTATAGTCAAAAGTATACAAAGAAAGTACCCAGGGAGTAAATTCATTTCCCGAACGATTTTTTAAATTACTTTTTCACCACTAAAACGCATGAGACTTGTAGTTTTCAGAAATGTTTTCATTTTTGATAAGACGCTTAATGAAAGTGGTTTAATCGCCGGCAAACGAAAACCCGCGATTTTCCGTAAATCCCGGGCTTGACCCGTATAGTCGAATGTATACAAAGAAAGTACCCTGTGAGTAAACGCATTTCCAAAACGATTTTTTAAATTATTTTTTCACCACTAAAACGCATGAGACTTGTAGTTTTCAAAAATGTTTTTAATTTTGATGAGACGCTGAATGAAAGAAGTTGAATCGCCGGGAAACGAAAACCTGCGATTTCCCGTAAATCCTGGACTCGGCCCGTATAGTCAAAAGTATACAAAGATAGTACCCAGGGAGTAAACTCATTTCCCGAACGATTTTTTAATTTATTTTTTCACCACTAAAACGCATGAGACTTGTAGTTTTCAAAAATGTTTTCATTTTTGATGAGACGCTGAATAAAAGAAGTTTAATCGCCGGCAAACGAAAACCTGCGATTTCCCGTAAATCCCGGACTCGGCCTGTATAGTCAAAAGTATACAAAGAAAGTACCCAGGATGTAAACTCATTTCCCGAACGATTTTTTAAATTATTATTTCACCACTAAAGCCCATGAGACTTGTAGTTTTTAAAAATGTTTTCATTTTTGATGAGACGCTGAATAAAAGAAGTTTAATCGCCGGCAAACGAAAACCCGCGATTTCCCGCAAATCCCGGGCTTGGCCCGTATAGTCGAATGTATACAAAGAAAGTACCCTGTGAGTAAACTCATTTCCAGAACGATTTTTTAAGTTATTTTTTTACCACTAAAACGCATAAGACTTGTAGTTTTCAAAAATGTTTTCATTTCTGATGAGACGCTGAATAAAAGAAGTTTAATCGCCGGCAAACGAAAACCCGAGATTTCCCGTAAATCCCGGGCTTGGCCCGTATAGTCAAAAGTATACAAAGATAGTACCCAGGGAGTAAACTCATTTCTCGAACGATTTTTTAATTTATTTTTTCACCACTAAAACGCATGAGACTTGTAGTTTTCAAAAATGTTTTCATTTTTGATGAGACGCTGAATAAAAGAAGTTTAATCGCCGGCAAACGAAAACCTGTGATTTCCCGTAAATCCCGGACTCGGCCCGTATAGTCAAAAGTATACAAAGAAAGTACCCAGGGAGTAAACTAATTTCCCAAACGATTTTTTAAATTATTATTTCACCACTAAAGCCCATGAGACTTGTAGTTTTTAAAAATGTTTTCATTTTTGATGAGACGCTGAATAAAAGAAGTTTAATCGCCGGCAAACGAAAACCCGCGATTTCCCGTAAATCCCGGACTCGGCCCGTATAGTCAAAAGTATACAAAGAAAGTACCCAGGGAGTAAATTCATTTCCCGAACGATTTTTTAAATTACTTTTTCACCACTAAAACGCATGAGACTTGTAGTTTTCAGAAATGTTTTCATTTTTGATAAGACGCTTAATGAAAGTGGTTTAATCGCCGGCAAACGAAAACCCGCGATTTCCCGTAAATCCCGGGCTTGGCCCGTATAGTCGAATGTATACAAAGAAAGTACCCTGTGAGTAAACTCATTTCCCGAACGATTTTTTAAATTATTATTTCACCACTAAAGCCCATGAGACTTGCAGTTTTTAAAAATGTTTTCATTTTTGATGAGACGCTGAATAAAAGAAGTTTAATCGCCGGCAAACGAAAACCAGCGACTTCCCGTAAATCCCGGACTCGGCCCGTATAGTCAAAAGTATACAAAGAAAGTACCCAGGGAGTAAACTCATTTCCCGAACGATTTTTTAAATTATATTTTCACCACTAAAACGCATGAGACTTGTAGTTTTCAAAAATGTTTTCATTTTTGATGAGACGCTGAAGGAAAGAAGTTTAATCGCCGGCAAACGAAAACCTGCGATTTCCCGTAAATCCCGGACTCGGCCCGTATAGTCAAAAGTATACAAAGAAAGTACCCAGGATGTAAACTCATTTCCCGAACGATTTTTTAAATTATTATTTCACCACTAAAGCCCATGAGACTTGTAGTTTTTAAAAATGTTTTCATTTTTGATGAGACGCTGAATAAAAGAAGTTTAATCGCCGGCAAACGAAAACCCGCGATTTCCCGCAAATCCCGGGCTTGGCCCGTATAGTCGAATGTATACAAAGAAAGTACCCTGTGAGTAAACTCATTTCCGAACGATTTTTTAAATTACTTTTTCACCACTAAAACGCATAAGACTTGTAGTTTTCAAAAATGGTTTCATTTCTGATGAGACGCTGAATAAAAGAAGTTTAATCGCCGGCAAACGAAAACCGAGATTTCCCGTAAATCCCGGGCTTGGCCCGTATAGTCAAAAGTATACAAAGATAGTACCCAGGGAGTAAACTCATTTCCCGAACGATTTTTTAAATTATTATTTCACCACTAAAGCCCATGAGACTTGCAGTTTTTAAAAATGTTTTCATTTTTGATGAGACGCTGAATAAAAGAAGTTTAATCGCCGGCAAACGAAAACCTGCGACTTCCCGTAAATCCCGGACTCGGCCCGTATAGTCAAAAGTATACAAAGAAAGTACCCAGGGAGTAAACTCATTTCCCGAACGATTTTTTAATTTATATTTTCACCACTAAAACGCATGAGACTTGTAGTTTTCAAAAATGTTTTCATTTTTGATGAGACGCTGAATAAAAGAAGTTTAATCGCCGGCAAACGAAAACCTGCGATTTCCCGTAAATCCCGGACTCGGCCCGTATAGTCAAAAGTATACAAAGAAAGTACCCAGGGAGTAAATTCATTTTCCGAACGATTTTTTAAATTACTTTTTCACCACTAAAACGCATGAGATTTGTAGTTTTCAGAAATGTTTTCATTTTTGATAAGACGCTTAATGAAAGTGGTTTAATCGCCGGCAAACGAAAACCCGCGATTTCCCGTAAATCCCGGGCTTGGCCCGTATAGTCGAATGTATACAAAGAAAGTACCCTGTGAGTAAACTCATTTCCCGAACGATTTTTTAAATTATTATTTCACCACTAAAGCCCATGAGACTTGCAGTTTTTAAAAATGTTTTCATTTTTGATGAGACGCTGAATAAAAGAAGTTTAATCGCCGGCAAACGAAAACCTGCGACTTCCCGTAAATCCCGGACTCGGCCCGTATAGTCAAAAGTATACAAAGAAAGTACGCAGGGAATAAACTCATTTCCCGAACGATTTTTTAATTTATATTTTCACCACTAAAACGCATGAGACTTGTAGTTTTCAAAAATATTTTCATTTTTGATGAGACGCTGAAGGAAAGAAGTTTAATCGCCGGCAAACGAAAACCTGCGATTTCCCGTAAATCCCGGACTCGGCCCGTATAGTCAAAAGTATACAAAGAAAGTACCCAGGATGTAAACTCATTTCCCGAACGATTTTTTAAATTATTATTTCACCACTAAAGCCCATGAGACTTGTAGTTTTTAAAAATGTTTTCATTTTTGATGAGACGCTGAATAAAAGAAGTTTAATCGCCGGCAAACGAAAACCCGCGATTTCCCGCAAATCCCGGGCTTGGCCCGTATAGTCGAATGTATACAAAGAAAGTACCCTGTGAGTAAACTCATTTCCAGAACGATTTTTTAAGTTATTTTTTTACCACTAAAACGCATAAGACTTGTAGTTTTCAAAAATGTTTTCATTTTTGATGAGACGCTGAATAAAAGAAGTTTAATCGCCGGCAAACGAAAACCTGCGGTTTCCCGTAAATCCCGGACTCGGCCCGTATAGTCAAAAGTATACAAAGAAAGTACCCAGGGAGTAAACTCATTTCCCGAACGATTTTTTAAATTATTTTTTCACCACTAAAACGCATGAGACTTGTAGTTTTCAGAAATGTTTTCATTTTTGATGAGACGCTTAATGAAAGTGGTTTAATCGCCGGCAAACAAAAACCCGCGATTTCCCGTAAATCCCGGGCTTGGCCCGTATAGTCGAATGTATACAAAGAAAGTACCCTGTGAGTAAACTCATTTCCAAAACGATTTTTTAAATTATTTTTTCACCACTAAAACGCATGAGACTTGTAGTTTTCAAAAATGTTTTTATTTTTGATGAGACGCTGAATGAAAGAAGTTTAATCGCCGGCAAACGAAATCCCGCGATTTCCCGTAAATCCCGGGCTTGGCCCGTATAGTCGAATGTATACAAAGGAAGTACCGAGGGAGTAAACTCATTTCCCGAACGATTTTTTAAATTTTTTTTTCACCACTAAAACGCATGAGACTTGTAGTTTTCAAAAATGTTTTCATTTTTGATGAGTCGCTTAATGAAAGAGGTTTAATCGCCGGCAAACGAAAACCCGCGATTTCTCGCAAATCCCGGGCTTGGCCCGTATAGTCGAATGTATACAAAAAAAGTACCCTGTGAGTAAACTCATTTCCAGGACGATTTTTTAAGTTATTTTTTTACCACTAAAACGCATAAGACTTGCAGTTTTCAAAAATGTTTTCATTTCTGATGAGACGCTGAATAAAAGAAGTTTAATCGCCGGCAAACGAAAACCCGAGATTTCCCGTAAATCCCGGTCTTGGCCCGTATAGTCAAAAGTATACAAAGATAGTACCCAGGGAGTAAACTCATTTCCCGAACGATTTTTTAATTTATTTTTTCCCCACTTAAGCGCATGAGACTTGTAGTTTTTAAAAATGTTTTCATTTTTGATGAGACGCTGAATAAAAGAAGTTTAATCGCCGGCAAACGAAAACCTGCGATTTCCCGTAAATCCCGGACTCGGCCCGTATAGTCAAAAGTATACAAAGAAAGTACCCAGGGAGTAAACTCATTTCCCGAACGATTTTTTAAATTATATTTTCACCACTAAAACGCATGAGACTTGTAGTTTTCAAAAATGTTTTCATTTTTGATAACACGCTGAATGAAAGAAGTTTAATCGCCGGCAAACGAAAACCTGCGATTTCCCGTAAATCGCGGACTCGGCCCGTATAGTCAAAAGTATACAAAGAAAGTACCCAGGATGTAAACTCATTTCCCGAACGATTTTTTAAATTATTACTTCACCACTAAAGCCCATGAGACTTGTAGTTTTTAAAAATGTTTTCATGTTTGATGAGACGCTGAATAAAAGAAGTTTAATCGCCGGCAAACGAAAACCCGCGATTTCCCGCAAATCCTGGGCTTGGCCCGTATAGTCGAATGTATACAAAGAAAGTACCGTGTGAGTAAACTCATTTCCAGAACGATTTTTTAAGTTAGTTTTCACCACTAAAACGCATGAGACTTGTAGTTTTCAAAAATGTTTTCATTTTTGATGAGACGCTGAATAAAAGAAGTTTAATCGCCGGCAAACGAAAACCTGCGATTTCCCGTAAATCCCGGACTCGGCCCGTATAGTCAAAAGTACACAAAGAAAGTACCCAGGGAGTAAACTAATTTCCCAAACGATTTTTTAAATTTTTATTTCACCACTAAAGCCCATGAGACTTGTAGTTTTTAAAAATGTTTTCATTTTTGATGAGACGCTGAATAAAAGAAGTTTAATCGCCGGCAAACGAAAACCTGCGATTTCCCGTAAATCCCGGACTCGGCCCGTATAGTCAAAAGTATACAAAGGAAGTACCCAGGGAGTAAACTCATTTCCCGAACGATTTTTTAAATTATTTTTTCATGACTAAAACGCATGAGACTTGTAGTTTTCAGAAATGTTTTCATTTTTGATGAGACGCTTAATGAAAGTGGTTTAATCGCCGGCAAAGAAAAACCCGCGATTTCCTGTAAATCCCGGGCTTGGCCCGTATAGTCGAATGTATACAAAGAAAGTACCCTGTGAGTAAACTCATTTCCAAAACGATTTTTTAAATTATTTTTTCACCACTAAAATGCATGAGACTTGTAGTTTTCAAAAATGTTTTTATTTTTGATGAGACGCTGAATGAAAGAAGTTTAATCGCCGGCAAACGAAATCTCGCGATTTTTCGTAATTCCTGGGCTTGGCCCGTATAGTCGAATGTATACAAAGGAAGTACCCAGGGAGTAAACTCATTTCCCGAACGATTTTTAAAATTTTTTTTTCACCACTAAAACGCATGAGACTTGTAGTTTTCAAAAATGTTTTCATTTTTGATGAGTCGCTTTATGAAAGAGGTTTAATCGCCGGCAAACGAAAACCCGCGATTTCCCGCAAATCCCGGGCTTGGCCCGTATAGTCGAATGTATACAAAGAAAGTACCCTGTGAGTAAACTCATTTCCAGAACGATTTTTTAAGTTATTTTTTTACCACTAAAACGCATAAGACTTGTAGTTTTCAAAAATGTTTTCATTTCTGATGAGACGCTGAATAAAAGAAGTTTAATCGCCGGCAAACGAAAACCCGCGATTTCCCGTAAATCCCGGACTCGGCCCGTATAGTCAAAAGTATACAAAGAAAGTACCCAGGGAGTAAACTCATTTCCCGAACGATTTTTTAAATCATTTTTTCACCACTAAAGCCCATGAGACTTGTAGTTTTTAAAAATGTTTTCATTTTTGATGAGACGCTGAATAAAAGAAGTTTAATCGCCGGCAAACGAAAACCTGCGACTTCCCGTAAATCCCGGACTCGGCCCGTATAGTCAAAAGTATACAAAGAAAGTACCCAGGGAGTAAACTCATTTCCGAACGATTTTTTAAATTATATTTTCACCACTAAAACGCATGAGACTTGTAGTTTTCAAAAATGTTTTCATTTTTGATGAGACGCTGAATGAAAGAAGTTTAATCGCCGGCAAACGAAAACCTGCGATTTCCCGTAAATCCCGGACTCGGCCCGTATAGTCAAAAGTATACAAAGAAAGTACCCAGGATGTAAACTCATTTCCCGAACGATTTTTTAAATTATTATTTCACCACTAAAGCCCATGAGACTTGTAGTTTTTAAAAATGTTTTCATTTTTGATGAGACGCTGAATAAAAGAAGTTTAATCGCCGGCAAACGAAAACCCGCCATTTCCCGTAAACCCCGGACTCGGCCCGCATAGTCAAAAGTATACAAAGAAAGTACCCAAGGAGTAAACTCATTTCCCGAACGATTTTTTAAATTATTTTTTCACCACTAAAACGCATGAGACTTGTAGTTTTCAAAAATGTTTTCATTTTTGATGAGACGCCGAATAAAAGAAGTTTAATCGCCGGCAAACGAAAACCTGTGATTTCCCGTAAATCCTGGACTCGGCCCGTATAGTCAAAAGTACACAAAGAAAGTACCCAGGGTGTAAACTCATTTCCCGAACGATTTTTTAAAATATTTTTTCACCACTAAAACGCATGAGACTTGTAGTTTTCAAAAATGTTTTCATTTTTGATGAGACGCTGAATAAAAGAAGTTTAATCGCCGGCAAACGAAAACCCGCCATTTCCCGTAAACCCCGGACTCGGCCCGTATAGTCAAAAGTATACAAAGAAAGTACCCAGGGAGTAAACTCATTTTCCGAACGATTTTTTAAATTATTTTTTCACCACTACAACGCATGAGACTTGTAGTTTTCAAAAATGTTTTCATTTTTGATGAGACGCTTAATGAAAGAGGTTTAATCGCCGGCAAACGAAATCCCGCGATTTCCCGTAAATCCCGGGCTTGGCCCGTATAGTCGAATGTATACAAAGAAAGTACCCAGGGAGTAAACTCATTTCCCGATTGATTTTTTCAATTATTTTTTCACCACTAAAACGCATGAGACTTGTAGTTTTCAAAAATGTTTTCATTTTTGATGAGACGCTTAATGAAAGAGGTTTAATCGCCGGTAAACGAAAACCCGCGATTTCCCGTAAATCCCGGACTCGGCCCGTATAGTCAAAAGTATACAAAGAAAGTACCCAGGGAGTAAACTCATTTCCCGAACGATTTTTTAAATCATTTTTTCACCACTAAAACGCATGAGACTTGTTATTTTCAGAAATGTTTTCATTTTTGATGAGACGCTTAATGAAAGTGGTTTAATCGCCGGCAAACGAAAACCCGCGATTTCCCGTAAATCCCGGGCTTGGCCCGTATAGTCGAATGTATACAAAGAAAGTACCCTGTGAGTAAACTCATTTCCAAAACGATTTTTTAAATTATTTTTTCACCACTAAAACGCATGAGACTTGTAGTTTTCAAAAATGTTTTTATTTTTGATGAGACGCTGAATGAAAGAAGTTTAATCGCCGGGAAACGAAAACCTGCGATTTCCCGTAAACCCGGACTCGGCCCGTATAGGCAAAAGTATACAAAGAAAGTACCCAGGGTGTAAACTCATTTCCCGAACGATTTTTTAAATTATTATTTCACCACTAAAGCCCATGAGACTTGTAGTTTTTAAAAATGTTTTCATTTTTGATGAGACGCTGAATAAAAGAAGTTTAATCGCCGGCAAACGAAAACCTGCGACTTCCCGTAAATCCCGGACTCGGCCCGTATAGTCAAAAGTATACAAAGAAAGTACCCAGGGAGTAATTTCATTTCCCGAACGATTTTTTAAATTATATTTTCACCACTAAAACGCATGAGACTTGTAGTTTTCAAAAATGTTTTCATTTTTGATGAGACGCTGAATGAAAGAAGTTTAATCGCCGGCAAACGAAAACCTGCGATTTCCCGTAAATCCCGGACTCGGCCCGTATAGTCAAAAGTATACAAAGAAAGTACCCAGGATGTAAACTCATTTCCCGAACGATTTTTTAAATTATTATTTCACCACTAAAGCCCATGAGACTTGTAGTTTTTAAAAATGTTTTCATTTTTGATGAGACGCTGAATAAAAGAAGTTTAATCGCCGGCAAACGAAAACACGCGATTTCCCGTAAATCCCGGGCTTGGCCCGTATAGTCGAATGTATACAAAGAAAGTACCCTGTGAGTAAACTCATTTCCAAAACGATTTTTTAAATTATTTTTTCACCACTAAAACGCATGAGACTTGTAGTTTTCAAAAATGTTTTTATTTTTGATGAGACGCTGAATGAAAAAAGTTTAATCGCCGGGAAACGAAAACCTGCGATTTCCCGTAAACCCGGACTCGGCCCGTATAGGCAAAAAGTATACAAAGAAAGTACCCAGGGTGTAAACTCATTTCCCGAACGATTTTTTAAATTATTATTTCACCACTAAAGCCCATGAGACTTGTAGTTTTTAAAAATGTTTTCATTTTTGATGAGACGCTGGATAAAAGAAGTTTAATCGCCGGCAAACGAAAACCTGCGACTTCCCGTAAATCCCGGACTCGGCCCGTATAGTCAAAAGTATACAAAGAAAGTACCCAGGGAGTAAACTCATTTCCCGAACGATTTTTTAAATTATATTTTCACCACTAAAACGCATGAGACTTGTAGTTTTCAAAAATGTTTTCATTTTTGATGAGACGCTGAATGAAAGAAGTTTAATCGCCGGCAAACGAAAACCTGCGATTTCCCGTAAATCCCGGACTCGGCCCGTATAGTCAAAAGTATACAAAGAAAGTACCCAGGATGTAAACTCATTTCCCGAACGATTTTTTAAATTATTATTTCACCACTAAAGCCCATGAGACTTGTAGTTTTTAAAAATGTTTTCATTTTTGATGAGACGCCGAATAAAAGAAGTTTAATCGCCGGCAAACGAAAACCTGTGATTTCCCGTAAATCCAGGACTCGGCCCGTATAGTCAAAAGTACACAAAGAAAGTACCCAGGGTGTAAACTCATTTCCCGAACGATTTTTTAAAATATTTTTTCACCACTAAAACGCATGAGACTGGTAGTTTTCAAAAATGTTTTCATTTTTGATGAGACGCTGAATAAAAGAAGTTTAATCGCCGGCAAACGAAAACCCGCCATTTCCCGTAAACCCCGGACTCGGCCCGTATAGTCAAAAGTATACACAGAAAGTACCCAGGATGTAAACTCATTTCCCGAACGATTTTTTAAATTATTATTTCACCACTAAAACGCATGAGACTTGTAGTTTTCAAAAATGTTTTCATTTTTGATGAGACGCCGAATAAAAGAAGTTTAATCGCCGGCAAACGAAAACCTGTGATTTCCCGTAAATCCTGGACTCGGCCCGTATAGTCAAAAGTACACAAAGAAAGTACCCAGGGTGTAAACTCATTTCCCGAACGATTTTTTAAAATATTTTTTCACCACTAAAACGCATGAGACTTGTAGTTTTCAAAAATGTTTTCATTTTTGATGAGACGCTGAATAAAAGAAGTTTAATCGCCGGCAAACGAAAACCCGCCATTTCCCGTAAACCCCGGACTCGGCCCGTATAGTCAAAAGTATACAAAGAAAGTACCCAGGGAGTAAACTCATTTTCCGAACGATTTTTTAAAATATTTTTTCACCACTACAACGCATGAGACTTGTAGTTTTCAAAAATGTTTTCATTTTTGATGAGACGCTTAATGAAAGAGGTTTAATCGCCGGCAAACGAAATCCCGCGATTTCCCGTAAATCCCGGGCTTGGCCCGTATAGTCGAATGTATACAAAGAAAGTACCCAGGGAGTAAACTCATTTCCCGATTGATTTTTTCAATTATTTTTTCACCACTAAAACGCATGAGACTTGTAGTTTTCAAAAATGTTTTCATTTTTGATGAGACGCTTAATGAAAGAGGTTTAATCGCCGGCAAACGAAATCCCGCGATTTCCCGTAAATCCCGGGCTTGGCCCGTATAGTCGAATGTATACAAAGAAAGTACCCAGGGAGTAAACTTATTTCCCGAACGATTTTTTAATTTTTTTTTTCACCACTAAAACGCATGAGACTTGTAGTTTTCAAAAATGTTTTCATTTTTGATGAGACGGTTAATGAAAGAAGTTTAATTGCCGGCAAACGAAAACCCGCGATTTCCCGTAAATCCCGGGCTTGGCCCGTATAGTCAAATGTATAAAAAGAAAGTACCCTGTGAGTAAACTCATTTCCCGAACGATTTTTTAATTTTTTTTTTCACCACTAAAACGCATGAGACTTTTAGTTTTCAAAAATGTTTTCATTTTTGATGAGACGGTTAATGAAAGAAGTTTAATTGCCGGCAAACGAAAACCCGCGATTTCCCGTAAATCCCGGGCTTGGCCCGTATAGTCAAATGTATACAAAGAAAGTACCTTGTGAGTAAACTCATTTCCCGAACGATTTTTTAAATTATTTTTTCACCACTTAAACGCATGAGACTTGTAGTTTTCAGAAATGTTTTCATTTTTGATGAGACGCTGAATAAAAGAAGTTTAATCGCCGGCAAACGAAAACCCGCCATTTCCCGTAAACCCCGGACTCGACCCGTATAGTCAAAAGTATACAAAGAAAGTACCCAGGGAGTAAACCCATTTCCCGAACGATTTTTTATATTATTTTTTTACCACTAAACGCATGAGACTTGTAGTTTTTAAAAATATTTTCATATTTGATGGGACGCTGAATAAAAGAAGTTTAATCGCCGGCAAACAAAAATCCGCGATTTCCCGTAAATCCCTGACTCGGCCCGTATAGTCAAAAGTATACAAAGAAAGTACCCAGGGAGTAAACTCATTTCCCGAACGATTTTTTAAATTTTTTTTTCACCACTAAAACGCATGAGACTTGTAGTTTTCAAAAATGTTTTCATTTTTGATGAGACGCTGAATAAAAGAAGTTTAATCGCCGGCAAACGAAAACATGCGATTTCCCGTAAATCCCGGACTCGGCCCGTATAGTCAAAAGTATACAAAGAAAGTACCCAGGTAGTAAACTCATTTCCCGAACGATTTTTTAAATTATTTTTTCACCACTAAAACGCATGAGACTTGTAGTTTTCACAAATGTTTTCATTTTTGATGAGACGCCTAATGAAAGTGGTTTAATCGCCGGCAAACGAAAACCCGCGATTTCCCGTAAATCCCTGGCTTGGCCCGTATAGTCGAATGTATACAAAGAAAGTACCCTGTGAGTAAACTCATTTCCAAAACGATTTTTTAAATTATTTTTTCACCACTAAAACGCCTGAGACTTGTAGTTTTCAGAAATGTTTTCATTTTTGATGAGACGCTTAATGAAAGTGGTTTAATCGCCGGCAAACGAAAACCCGCGATTTCCCGTAAATCCCGGGCTTGGCCCGTATAGTCGAATGTATACAAAGAAAGTACCCTGTGAGTAAACTCATTTCCAAAACGATTTTTTAAATTATTTTTTCACCACTAAAACGCATGAGACTTGTAGTTTTCAAAAATATTTTTATTTTTGATGAGACGCTGAATGAAAGAAGTTTAATCGCCGGGAAACGAAAACCTGCGATTTCCCGTAAATCCCGGACTCGGCCCGTATAGTCAAAAGTATACAAAGAAAGTACCCAGGGTGTAAACTCATTTCCCGAACGATTTTTTAAATTATTATTTCACCACTAAAGCCCATGAGACTTGTAGTTTTCAGAAATGTTTTCATTTTTGATGAGACGCTTAATGAAAGTGGTTTAATCGCCGGCAAACGAAAACCCGCAATTTCCCGTAAATCCCGGACTTGGCCCGTATAGTCGAATGTATACAAAGAAAGTACCCTGTGAGTAAACTCATTTCCAAAACGATTTTTTAAATTATTTTTTCACCACTAAAACGCATGAGACTTGTAGTTTTCAGAAATGTTTTCATTTTTGATGAGACGCTTAATGAAAGTGGTTTAATTGCCGGGAAACGAAAACCTGCGATTTCCCGTAAATCCCGGACTCGGCCCGTATAGTCAAAAGTATACAAAGAAAGTACCCAGGGTGTAAACTCATTTCCCGAACGATTTTTTAAATTATTATTTCACCAGTAAAACCCATGAGACTTGTAGTTTTTTAAAATGTTTTCATTTTTGATGAGACGCTGAATAAAAGAAGTTTAATCGCCGGCAAACGAAAACCTGCGACTTCCCGTAAATCCCGGACTCGGCCCGTATAGTCAAAAGTATACAAAGAAAGTACCCAGGGAGTAAACTCATTTCCCGAACGATTTTTTAAATTATATTTTCACCACTAAAACGCATGAGACTTGTAGTTTTCAAAAATGTTTTCATTTTTGATAAGACGCTGAATGAAAGAAGTTTAATCGCCGGCAAACGAAAACTTGCGATTTCCCGTAAATCCCGGACTCGGCCCGTATAGCCAAAAGTATACAAAGAAAGTACCCAGGATGTAAACTCATTTCCCGAACGATTTTTTAAATTATTATTTCACCACTAAAGCCCATGAGACTTGTAGTTTTTAAAAATGTTTTCATTTTTGATGAGACGCTAAATAAAAGAAGTTTAATCGCCGGCAAACGAAAACCCGCCATTTCCCGTAATCCCCGGACTCGGCCCGTATAGTCAAAAGTATACAAAGAAAGTACCCAGGGAGTAAACTCATTTCCCGAACGATTTTTTAAATTATTTTTTCACCACTAAAACGCATGAGACTTGTAGTTTTCAAAAATGTTTTCATTTTTGATGAGACGCCGAATAAAAGAAGTTTAATCGCCGGCAAACGAAAACCTGCGATTTCCCGTAAATCCCGGACTCGGCCCGTATAGTCAAAAGTACACAAAGAAAGTACCCAGGGTGTAAACTCATTTACCGAACGATTTTTTAAAATATTTTTTCACCACTAAAACGCATGAGACTTGTAGTTTTCAAAAATGTTTGCATTTTTGATGAGACGCTGAATAAAAGAAGTTTAATCGCCGGCGAACGAAAACCCGCCATTTCCCGTAAACCCCGGACTCGGCCCGTATAGTCAAAAGTATACAAAGAAAGTACCCAGGGAGTAAACTCATTTTCCGAACGATTTTTTAAATTATTTTTTCACCACTACAACGCATGAGACTTGTATTTTTCAAAAATGTTTTCATTTTTGATGAGACGCTTAATGAAAGAGGTTTAATCGCCGGCAAACGAAATCCTGCGATTTCCCGTAAATCCCGGGCTTGGCCCGTATAGTCGAATGTATACAAAGAAATTACCCAGGGAGTAAACTCATTTCCCGAACGATTTTTTCAATTATTTTTTCACCACTAAAACGCATGAGACTTGTAGTTTTCAAAAATGTTTTCATTTTTGATGAGACGCTTAATGAAAGAGGTTTAATCGCCGGCAAACGAAATCCCGCGATTTCCCGTAAATCCCGGGCTTGGCCCGTATAGTCGAATGTATACAAAGAAAGTACCCATGGAGTAAACTTATTTCCCGAACGATTTTTTAATTTTTTTTTTCACCACTAAAACGCATGAGACTTGTAGTTTTCAAAAATGTTTTCATTTTTGATGAAACGGTTATTGAAAGAAGTTTAATTGCCGGCAAACGAAAACCTGCGATTTCCCGTAAATCCCAGACTCGGCCCGTATAGTCAAAAGTATACAAAGAAAGTCCCCAGGGTGTAAACTCATTTCCCGAACGATTTTTTAAATTATTATTTCACCACTAAAGCCCATGAGACTTGTAGTTTTTTAAAATGTTTTCATTTTTGATGAGACGCTGAATAAAAGAAGTTTAATCGCCGGCAAACGAAAACCTGCGACTTCCCGTAAATCCCGGACTCTCCCCGTATAGTCAAAAGTATACAAAGAAAGTACCCAGGGAGTAAACTCATTTCACGAACGATTTTTTAAATTATATTTTCACCACTAAAACGCATGAGACTTGTAGTTTTCAAAAATGTTTTCATTTTTGATGAGACGCTGAATAAAAGAAGTTTAATCGCCGGCAAACGAAAACCCGCCATTTCCCGTAAACCCCGGACTCGGCCCGTATAGTCAAAAGTATACAAAGAAAGTACCCAGGGAGTAAACTCATTTTCCGAACGATTTTTTAAATTATTTTTTCACCACTACAACGCATGAGACTTGTATTTTTCAAAAATGTTTTCATTTTTGATGAGACGCTTAATGAAAGAGGTTTAATTGCCGGCAAACGAAATCCTGCTACTTCCTGTAAATCCCGGGCTTGGCCCGTATAGTCGAATGTATACAAAGAAAGTACCCAGGGAGTAAACTCATTTCCCGAACGATTTTTTCAATTATTTTTTCACCACTAAAACGCATGAGACTTGTAGTTTTCAAAAATGTTTTCATTTTTGATGAGACGCTTAATGAAAGAGGTTTAATCGCCGGCAAACGAAATCCCGCGATTTCCCGTAAATCCCGGGCTTGGCCCGTATAGTCGAATGTATACAAAGAAAGTACCCAGGGAGTAAACTTATTTCTTGAACGATTTTTTAATTTTTTTTTTTCACCACTAAAACGCATGAGACTTGTAGTTTTCAAAAATGTTTTCATTTTTGATGAAACGGTTATTGAAAGAAGTTTAATTGCCGGCAAACGAAAACCCGCGATTTCCCGTAAATCCCGGGCTTGGCCCGTATAGTCAAATGTATACAAAGAAAGTACCCTGTGAGTAAACTCATTTCCCGAACGATTTTTTAAATTATTTTTTCACCACTAAATCGCATGAGACTTGTAGTTTTCAGAAATTTTTTCATTTTGATAACACGCTTAATGAAAGTGGTTTAATCGCCAGCACACGAAAACCAGCGATTTCCCGTAAATCCCGGGCTTGGCCCGTATAGTCGAATGTATACAAAGAAAGTACCCTCTGAGTAAACTCATTTCCAAAACGATTTTTTAAATTATCTTTTCACCACTAAAACGCATGAGACTTGTACTTTTCAAAAATGTTTTCATTTTTGATGAGACGCTGAATAAAAGAAGTTTAATCGCCGGCAAACGAAAACCCGCCATTTCCCGTAAACCCCGGACTCGACCCGTATAGTCAAAAGTATACAAAGAAAGTACCCAGGGAGTAAACCCATTTCCCGAACGATTTTTTATATTATTTTTTTACCACTAAACGCATGAGACTTGTAGTTCTTAAAAATATTTTCATATTTGATGGGACGCTGAATAAAAGAAGTTTAATCGCCGGCAAACAAAAATCCGCGATTTCCCGTAAATCCCTGACTCGGCCCGTATAGTCAAAAGTATACAAAGAAAGTACCCAGGGAGTAAACTAATTTCCCGAACGATTTTTTAAATTTTTTTTTCACCACTAAAACGCATGAGACTTGTAGTTTTCAAAAATGTTTTCATTTTTGATGAGACGCTTAATGAAAGAGGTTTAATCGCCGGAAAACGAAAACCCGCGATTTCCCGTAAATCCCGGGCTTGGCCCGTATAGTCGAATGTATTTAAAGAAAGTACCCTGTGAGTAAACTCATTTCCAGAACGATTTTTTAAATTATTTTTTCACCACTAAAACGTATAAAACTTGTAGTTTTTAAAAATGTTTTCATTTTTGATGAAACGCTGAATAAAAGAAGTTTAATCGCCGGCAAACGAAAACCCGCGATTTCCCGTAAATCCCGGCTTGGCCCGCATAGTCAAAAGTATACAAAGAAAGTACCCAGGGAGTAAACTCATTTCCCGAACGATTTTTTAAATTATTTTTTCACCACTAAAACGCATGAGACTTGTAGTTTTCAAAAATGTTTTCATTTTTGATGAGACTCTTAATGAAAGAGGTTCAATCGCCGGCAAACGAAATCCCGCGATTTCCCGTAAATCTCGGGCTTGGCCCGTATAGTCGAATGTATACAAAGAAAGTACCCAGGGAGTAAACTTATTTCCCGAACGATTTTTTAATTTTTTTTTCACCACTAAAACGCATGAGACTTGTAGTTTTCAAAAATGTTTTCATTTTTGATGAGACGGTTAATGAAAGAAGTTTAATCGCCGGCAAAGGAAAACCCGCGATTTCCCGTAAATCCCGGGCTTGGCCCGTATAGTCAAATGTATACAAAGAAAGTACCCTGTGAGTAAACTCATTTCCCGAACGATTTTTTAAATTATTTTTTCACCACTAAAACGCATGAGGCTTGTAGTTTTCAGAAATGTTTTCATTTTTGATAAGACGCTTAATGAAAGTGGTTTAATCGCCAACAAACGAAAACCCGCGATTTCCGTAAATCCCGGGCTTGGCCCGTATAGTCGAATGTATACAAAGAAAGTACCCTGTGAGTAAACTCATTTCCAAAACGATTTTTTAAATTATCTTTTCACCACTAAAACGCATGAGACTTGTAGTTTTCAAAAATGTTTTCATTTTTGATGAGACGCTGAATAAAAGAAGTTTAATCGCCGGCAAACGAGAACCCGCGATTTCCCGTTAATCCCGGCTTGGCCTGCATAGTCAAAAGTATACAAAGAAAGTACCCAGGGAGTAAACTCATTTCCCGAACGATTTTTTAAATTATTTTTTCACCACTAAAACGCATGAGACTTGTAGTTTTCAAAAATGTTTTCATTTTTGATGAGACGCTTAATGAAAGAGGTTTAATCGCCGGCAAACATAATCCCGCGTTTTCCCGTAAATCCGGGGCTTGGCCCGTATAGTCGAATGTATACAAAGAAAGTACCCAGGGAGTAAACTCATTTCCCGAACGATTTTTTAAATTTTTTTTTCACCACTAAAACGCATGAGACTTGTAGTTTTCAAAAATGTTTTCATTTTTGATGAGACGCTTAATGAAAGAGGTTTAATCGCCGGAAAACGAAAACCCGCGATTTCCCGTAAATCCCGGGCTTGTCCCGTATAGTCGAATGTATACAAAGAAAGTACCCTGTGAGTTAACTCATTTCCAGAACGATTTTTTAAATTATTTTTTCACCACTAAAACGTATAAGACTTGTAGTTTTTAAAAATGTTTTCATTTTTGATGAAACGCTGAATAAAAGAAGTTTAATCGCCGGCAAACGAAAACCCGCGATTTCCCGTAAATCCCGGCTTGGCCCGCATAGTCAAAAGTATACAAAGAAAGTACCCAGGGAGTAAACTCATTTCCCGAACGATTTTTTAAATTATTTTTTCACCACTAAAACGCATGAGACTTGTAGTTTTCAAAAATGTTTTCATTTTTGATGAGACGCTTAATGAAAGAGGTTTAATCGCCGGAAAACGAAAACCCGCGATTTCCCGTAAATCCCGGGCTTGGCCCGTATAGTCGAATGTATACAAAGAAAGTACCCTGTGAGTAAACTCATTTCCAGAACGATTTTTTAAATTATTTTTTCACCACTAAAACGTATAAGACTTGTAGTTTTTAAAAATGTTTTCATTTTTGATGAAACGCTGAATAAAAGAAGTTTAATCGCCGGCAAACGAAAACCCGCGATTTCCCGTAAATCCCGGCTTGGCCCGCATAGTCAAAAGTATACAAAGAAAGTACCCAGGGAGTAAACTCATTTCCCGAACGATTTTTTAAATTATTTTTTCACCACTAAAACGCATGAGACTTGTAGTTTTCAAAAATGTTTTCATTTCTGATGAGACTCTTAATGAAAGAGGTTTAATCGCCGGCAAACGAAATCCCGCGATTTCCCGTAAATCCCGGGCTTGGCCCGTATAGTCGAATGTATACAAAGAAAGTACCCAGGGAGTAAACTTATTTCCCGAACGATTTTTTAATTTTTTTTTTCACCACTAAAACGCATGAGACTTGTAGTTTTCAAAAATGTTTTCATTTTTGATGAGACGGTTAATGAAAGAAGTTTAATCGCCGGCAAACGAAAACCCGCGATTTCCCGTAAATCCCGGGCTTGGCCCGTATAGTCAAATGTATACAAAGAAAGTACCCTGTGAGTAAACTCATTTCCCGAACGATTTTTTAAATTATTTTTTCACCACTAAAACGCATGAGACTTGTAGTTTTCAAAAATGTTTTGACTATACGGGCCGAGTCCGGGATTTACGGGAAATCGCAGTTTTTTGTTTGCTGGCGATTAAACTTCTTTTATTCAGCGTTTCATCAAAAATGAAAACATTTTTGAAAACTACAAGTCTCATGCGTTTTAGTGGTGAAAAGATAATTTAAAAAATCGTTCGAGAAATGAGTTTACACCCTGGGTACTCTCTTTGTATACTTTTGACTATACGGGCCGAGTCCGGGATTTACGGGAAATCGCAGGTTTTCGTTTGCCGGCGATTAAACTTCTTTTATTCAGCGTCTCATTAAAAAAGAAAACATTTTTGAAAACTACAAGTCTCATGCGTTTTAGTGGTGAAAAAATAATTTAAAAATTCGTTAGGGAAATGAGTTTACTCACTGGGTACTTTCCTTGTATACTTTTGACTATACGGGCCGAGACCGGGATTTACGGGAAATTGCGGGTTTTCGTTTGCCGGCGATTAAACCTCTTTTATTTAGCGTCTCATCAAAAATGAAAACATTTTTAAAAACTACAAGTCTCATGGGCTTTAGTGGTGAAATAATAGTTTAAAAAATCGTTTGGGAAATGAGTTTACTCCCTGGGTACTTTCTTTGTATACTTTTGACTATACGGGCCGAGTACGGGATTTACGGAAATCGCAGGTTTTCGTTTCCTGGCGATTAAACTTCTTTTATTCAGCGTCTCATCAAAAATGAAAACATTTTTGAAAACTACAAGTCTCATGCGTTTTAGTGGTGAAAAGATAATTTAAAAAATCGTTCGAGAAATGAGTTTACACCCTGGGTACTCTCTTTGTATACTTTTGACTATACGGGCCGAGTCCGGGATTTACGGGAAATCGCAGGTTTTCGTTTGCCGGCGATTAAACTTCTTTTATTCAGCGTCTCATTAAAAAAGAAAACATTTTTGAAAACTACAAGTCTCATGCGTTTTAGTGGTGAAAAAATAATTTAAAAATTCGTTAGGGAAATGAGTTTACTCACTGGGTACTTTCCTTGTATACTTTTGACTATACGGGCCGAGACCGGGATTTACGGGAAATTGCGGGTTTTCGTTTGCCGGCGATCAAACCTCTTTTATTTAGCGTCTCATCAAAAATGAAAACATTTTTAAAAACTACAAGTCTCATGGGCTTTAGTGGTGAAATAATAGTTTAAAAAATCGTTTGGGAAATGAGTTTACTCCCTGGGTACTTTCTTTGTATACTTTTGACTATACGGGCCGAGTACGGGATTTACGGAAATCGCAGGTTTTCGTTTGCCGGCGATTAAACTTCTTTTATTCAGCGTCTCATCAAAGATGAAAACATTTTTGAAAACTACAAGTCTCATGCGTTTTAGTGGTAAAAAAATAATTTAAAAAATAGTTCGGGAAATGAGTTTACACCCTGGGTACTTTCTGTGTATACTTTTGACTATACGGGCCGAGTCCGGGATTTACGGGAAATCGAAGGTTTTCGTTTGCCGGCGATTAAACTTCTTTTATTCAGCGTCTTATCAAAAATGAAAACATTTTTGAAAACTACAAGTCTAATGCGTTTTAGTGGTGAAAAAATAATTTAAAAATTCGTTCGGGAAATGAGTTTACTCACTGGGTACTTTCCTTGTATACTTTTAACTATACCGGCCGAGTCCGGGATTTACGGGAAATCGCGGGTTTTCGTTTGCCGGCGATTAAACTTCTTTTATTCAGCGTCTCATCAAAAATGAAAACATTTTTAAAAACTACAAGTCTCATGGGTTTTAGTGGTGAAATAAAAATTTAAAAAATCGTTTGGGAAATGAGTTTACTCACTGGGTACTTTCTTTGTATACTTTTGACTATACGGGCCGAGTCCAGGATTTACGGGAAATCGCAGGTTTTCGTTTGCCGGCGATTTAACTTCTTTTATTTAGCGTCTCATCAAAAATGAAAACATTTTTAAAAACTACAAGTCTCATGCGTTTTAGTGGTGAAAAAGTAATTTAAAAAATCGTTCGGGAAATGAGTTTACTCCCTGGGTACTTTCTTTGTATACTTTTGACTATACGGGCCAAGCCCGGGATTTACGGGAAATCGCGGGTTTTCGTTTGCCGGCGATTAAACTTCTTTTATTCAGCCTCTCATCAAAAATGAAAACATTTTTAAAAACTACAAGTCTCATGCGTTTTAGTGGTAAAAAAGTAATTTAAAAAATCGTTCAGGAAATGAGTTTACTCCCTGGGTACTTTCTTTGTATACTTTTGACTATACGGGCCAAGCCCGGGATTTACGGGAAATCGCGGGTTTTCGTTTGCCGGCGATTAAACTTCTTTTATTCAGCGTCTCATCAAAAATGAAAACATTTTTGAAAACTACAAGTCTCATGAGTTTTAGTGGTGAAAAGATAATTTAAAAAATCGTTCGAGAAATGAGTTTACACCCTGGGTACTCTCTTTGTATACTTTTGACTATACGGGCCGAGTCCGGGATTTACGGGAAATCACAGGTTTTCGTTTGCCGGCGATTAAACTTCTTTTATTCAGCGTCTCATTAAAAATGAAAACATTTTTGAAAACTACAAGTCTCATGCGTTTTAGTGGTGAAAAAATAATTTAAAAATTCGTTAGGGAAATGAGTTTACTCACTGGGTACTTTCCTTGTATACTTTTAACTATACCGGCCGAGACCGGGATTTACGGGAAATTGCGGGTTTTCGTTTGCCGGCGATTAAACCTCTTTTATTTAGCGTCTCATCAAAAATGAAAACATTTTTAAAAACTACAAGTCTCATGGGCTTTAGTGGTGAAATAATAGTTTAAAAAATCGTTTGGGAAATGAGTTTACTCCCTGGGTACTTTCTTTGTATACTTTTGACTATACGGGCCGAGTACGGGATTTACGGAAATCGCAGGTTTTCGTTTGCCGGCGATTAAACTTCTTTTATTCAGCGTCTCATCAAAGATGAAAACATTTTTGAAAACTACAAGTCTCATGCGTTTTAGTGGTAAAAAAATAATTTAAAAAATAGTTCGGGAAATGAGTTTACACCCTGGGTACTTTCTTTGTATACTTTTGACTATACGGGCCGAGTCCGGGATTTACGGGAAATCGAAGGTTTTCGTTTGCCGGCGATTAAACTTCTTTTATTCAGCGTCTTATCAAAAATGAAAACATTTTTGAAAACTACAAGTCTCATGCGTTTTAGTGGTGAAAAAATAATTTAAAAATTCGTTCGGGAAATGAGTTTACTCACTGGGTACTTTCCTTGTATACTTTTAACTATACCGGCCGAGTCAGGGATTTACGGGAAATCGCGGGTTTTCGTTTGCCGGCGATTAAACTTCTTTTATTCAGCGTCTCATCAAAAATGAAAACATTTTTAAAAAC
Source organism: Hydractinia symbiolongicarpus (assembly GCF_029227915.1). Classification (NCBI taxonomy): domain Eukaryota; kingdom Metazoa; phylum Cnidaria; class Hydrozoa; order Anthoathecata; family Hydractiniidae; genus Hydractinia; species Hydractinia symbiolongicarpus. Next base: position 33,361,149 of record NC_079876.1, on the reverse strand, counting down.
TACAAGTCTCATGCGTTTTAGTGGTGAAAAAGTAATTTAAAAAATCGTTCGGGAAATGAGTTTACTCCCTGGGTACTTTCTTTGTATACTTTTGACTATACGGGCCAAGCCCGGGATTTACGGGAAATCGCGGGTTTTCGTTTGCCGGCGATTAAACTTCTTTTATTCAGCGTCTCATCAAAAATGAAAACATTTTTGAAAATTATAAGTCTCATGCGTTTTAGTGGTGAAAAGATAATTTAAAAAATCGTTCGATAAATGAGTTTACACCCTGGGTACTCTCTTTGCATACTTTTGACTACACGGGCCGAGTCCGGGATTTACGGGAAATCGCAGGTTTTCGTTTGCCGGCGATTAAACTTCTTTTATTCAGCGTCTCATTAAAAATGAAAACATTTTTGAAAACTACAAGTCTCATGCGTTTTAGTGGTGAAAAAATAATTTAAAAATTCGTTAGGGAAATGAGTTTACTCACTGGGTACTTTCCTTGTATACTTTTGACTATACGGGCCGAGACCGGGATTTACGGGAAATTGCGGGTTTTCGTTTGCCGGCGATTAAACCTCTTTTATTTAGCGTCTCATTAAAAATGAAAACATTTTTAAAAACTACAAGTCTCATGGGCTTTAGTGGTGAAATAATAGTTTAAAAAATCGTTTGGGAAATGAGTTTACTCCCTGGGTACTTTCTTTGTATACTTTTGACTATACGGGCCGAGTACGGGATTTACGGAAATCGCAGGTTTTCGTTTGCCGGCGATTAAACTTCTTTTATTCAGCGTCTCATCAAAGATGAAAACATTTTTGAAAACTACAAGTCTCATGCGTTTTAGTGGTAAAAAAATAATTTAAAAAATAGTTCGGGAAATGAGTTTACACCCTGGGTACTTTCTTTGTATACTTTTGACTATACGGGCCGAGTCCGGGATTTACGGGAAATCGAAGGTTTTCGTTTGCCGGCGATTAAACTTCTTTTATTCAGCGTCTTATCAAAAATGAAAACATTTTTGAAAACTACAAGTCTCATGCGTTTTAGTGGTGAAAAAATAATTTAAAAATTCGTTCGGGAAATGAGTTTACTCACTGGGTACTTTCCTTGTATACTTTTAACTATACCGGCCGAGTCAGGGATTTACGGGAAATCGCGGGTTTTCGTTTGCCGGCGATTAAACTTCTTTTATTCAGCGTCTCATCAAAAATGAAAACATTTTTAAAAACTACAAGTCTCATGGGTTTTAGTGGTGAAATAAAAATTTAAAAAATCGTTTGGGAAATGAGTTTACTCACTGGGTACTTTCTTTGTATACTTTTGACTATACGGGCCGAGTCCAGGATTTACGGGAAATCGCGGGTTTTCGTTTGCCGGCGATTAAACTTCTTTTATTCAGCGTCTCATCAAAAATGAAAACATTTTTAAAAACTACAAGTCTCATGCGTTTTAGTGGTGAAAAAGTAATTTAAAAAATCGTTCGGGAAATGAGTTTACTCCCTGGGTACTTTCTTTGTATACTTTTGACTATACAGGCCAAGCCCGGGATTTACGGGAAATCGCGGGTTTTCGTTTGCCGGCGATTAAACTTCTTTTATTCAGCCTCTCATCAAAAATGAAAACATTTTTAAAAACTACAAGTCTCATGCGTTTTAGTGGTGAAAAAGTAATTTAAAAAATCGTTCGGGAAATGAGTTTACTCCCTGGGTACTTTCTTTGTATACTTTTGACTGTACGGGCCAAGCCCGGGATTTACGGGAAATTGCGGGTTTTCGTTTGCCGGCGATTAAACTTCTTTTATTCAGCGTCTTATCAAAAATGAAAACATTTTTAAAAACTACAAGTCTTATGCGTTTTAGTGGTGAAAAAATAATTTAAAAAATCGTTCTGGAAATGAGTTTACTCCCTGGGTACTTTCTTTGTATAGTTTTGACTATACGGGCCGAGTCCGGGATTTACGGGAAATCGCAGGTTTTCGATTGCCGGCGATTAAACTTCTTTTATTCAGCGTCTCATCAAAGATGAAAACATTTTTGAAAACTACAAGTGTCATGCGTTTTAGTGATAAAAAAAAAATTTAAAAAATCGTTCGGGAAATGAGTTTACACCCTGGGTACTTTCTTTGTATACTTTTGACTATACGGGCCGAGTCCGGGATTTACGGGAAATCGCAGGTTTTCGTTTGCCGGCGATTAAACTTCTTTTATTCAGCGTCTTATCAAAAATGAAAACATTTTTGAAAACTACAAGTCTCATACGTTTTAGTGGTGAAAAAATAATTTAAAAATTCGTTCGGGAAATGAGTTTACTCACTGGGTACTTTCCTTGTATACTTTTAACTATAAAGGGCGAGTCAGGGATTTGTGGGAAATCGCGGGTTTTCGTTTGCCGGCGATTAAACTTCTTTTATTCAGCGTCTCATCAAAAATGAAAACATTTTTAAAAACTACAAGTGTCATGCGTTTTAGTGATAAAAAAAAAATTTAAAAAATCGTTCGGGAAATGAGTTTACACCCTGGGTACTTTCTTTGTATACTTTTGACTATACGGGCCGAGTCCGGGATTTACGGGAAATCGCAGGTTTTCGTTTGCCGGCGATTAAACTTCTTTTATTCAGCGTCTTATCAAAAATGAAAACATTTTTGAAAACTACAAGTCTCATACGTTTTAGTGGTGAAAAAATAATTTAAAAATTCGTTCGGGAAATGAGTTTACTCACTGGGTACTTTCCTTGTATACTTTTAACTATAAAGGGCGAGTCAGGGATTTGTGGGAAATCGCGGGTTTTCGTTTGCCGGCGATTAAACTTCTTTTATTCAGCGTCTCATCAAAAATGAAAACATTTTTAAAAACTACAAGTCTCATGGGTTTTAGTGGTGAAATAAAAATTTAAAAAATCGTTTGGGAAATGAGTTTACTCACTGGGTACTTTCTTTGTATACTTTTGACTATACGGGCCGAGTCCAGGATTTACGGGAAATCGCAGGTTTTCGTTTGCCGGCGATTTAACTTCTTTTATTCAGCGTCTCATCAAAAATGAAAACATTTTTAAAAACTACAAGTCTCATGCGTTTTAGTGGTGAAAAAGTAATTTAAAAAATCGTTCGGGAAATAAGTTTACTCCCTGGGTACTTTCTTTGTATACTTTTGACTATACGGGCCAAGCCCGGGATTTACGGGAAATCGCGGGTTTTCGTTTGCCGACGATTAAACTTCTTTTATTCAGCGTTTCATCAAAAATGAAAACATTTTTAAAAGTTACAAGTCTTATGCGTTTTAGTGGTAAAAAAATAATTTAAAAAATCGTTCTGGAAATGAGTTTACTCACAGGGTACTTTCTTTGTATACATTCGACTATACGGGCCAAGCCTGGGATTTACGGGAAATCGCGGGTTTTCGTTTTCCGGCGATTAAACCTCTTTCATTAAGCGTCTCATCAAAAATGAAAACATTTTTGAAAACTACAAGTCTCATGCGTTTTAGTGGTGAAAAAAAAATTTAAAAAATCGTTCGGGAAATGAGTTTACTCCCTGGGTACTTTCTTTGTATACATTCGACTATACGAGCCAAGCCCCGGATTTACGGGAAAACGCGGGATTTCGTTTGCCGGCGATTAAACTTCTTTTATTCAGCGTCCCATCAAATATGAAAATATTTTTGAAAACTACCTGTCTCATGCGTTTAGTGGTAAAAAAATAATAAAAAAAATCGTTCGGGAAATGAGTTTACTCCCTGGGTACTTTCTTTGTATACTTTTGACTATACGGTCGAGTCCGGGGTTTACGGGAAATGGCGGGTTTTCGTTTGCCGGCGATTAAACTTCTTTTATTCAGCGTCTCATCAAAAATGAAAACATTTTTGAAAACTACAAGTCTCATGCGTTTTAGTGGTGAAAAAATAATTTAAAAAATCGTTCGGGAAATGAGTTTACTCCCTGGGTACTTTTTTGTATACTTTTGACTATACGGGCCGAGCCCGGGATTTACGGGAAATCGCGGATTTTAGTTTGCCGACGATTAAACTTCTTTTATTCAGCGTCCCATCAAATATGAAAATATTTTTGAAAACTACAAGTCTCATGGGCTTTAGTGGTGAAATAATAGTTTAAAAAATCGTTTGGGAAATGAGTTTACTCCCTGGGTACTTTCTTTGTATACTTTTGACTATACGGGCCGAGTACGGGATTTACGGAAATCGCAGGTTTTCGTTTGCCGGCGATTAAACTTCTTTTATTCAGCGTCTCATCAAAGATGAAAACATTTTTGAAAACTACAAGTCTCATGCGTTTTAGTGGTAAAAAAATAATTTAAAAAATAGTTCGGGAAATGAGTTTACACCCTGGGTACTTTCTTTGTATACTTTTGACTATACGGGCCGAGTCCGGGATTTACGGGAAATCGAAGGTTTTCGTTTGCCGGCGATTAAACTTCTTTTATTCAGCGTCTTATCAAAAATGAAAACATTTTTGAAAACTACAAGTCTCATGCGTTTTAGTGGTGAAAAAATAATTTAAAAATTCGTTCGGGAAATGAGTTTACTCACTGGGTACTTTCCTTGTATACTTTTAACTATACCGGCCGAGTCAGGGATTTACGGGAAATCGCGGGTTTTCGTTTGCCGGCGATTAAACTTCTTTTATTCAGCGTCTCATCAAAAATGAAAACATTTTTAAAAACTACAAGTCTCATGCGTTTTAGTGGTGAAAAAGTAATTTAAAAAATCGTTCGGGAAATGAGTTTACTCCCTGGGTACTTTCTTTGTATACTTTTGACTATACGGGCCAAGCCCGGGATTTACGGGAAATCGCGGGTTTTCGTTTGCCGGCGATTAAACTTCTTTTATTCAGCGTCTCATCAAAAATGAAAACATTTTTGAAAATTACAAGTCTCATGCGTTTTAGTGGTGAAAAGATAATTTAAAAAATCGTTCGATAAATGAGTTTACACCCTGGGTACTCTCTTTGCATACTTTTGACTACACGGGCCGAGTCCGGGATTTACGGGAAATCGCAGGTTTTCGTTTGCCGGCGATTAAACTTCTTTTATTCAGCGTCTCATTAAAAATGAAAACATTTTTGAAAACTACAAGTCTCATGCGTTTTAGTGGTGAAAAAATAATTTAAAAATTCGTTAGGGAAATGAGTTTACTCACTGGGTACTTTCCTTGTATACTTTTGACTATACGGGCCGAGACCGGGATTTACGGGAAATTGCGGGTTTTCGTTTGCCGGCGATTAAACCTCTTTTATTTAGCGTCTCATTAAAAATGAAAACATTTTTAAAAACTACAAGTCTCATGGGCTTTAGTGGTGAAATAATAGTTTAAAAAATCGTTTGGGAAATGAGTTTACTCCCTGGGTACTTTCTTTGTATACTTTTGACTATACGGGCCGAGTACGGGATTTACGGAAATCGCAGGTTTTCGTTTGCCGGCGATTAAACTTCTTTTATTCAGCGTCTCATCAAAGATGAAAACATTTTTGAAAACTACAAGTCTCATGCGTTTTAGTGGTAAAAAAATAATTTAAAAAATAGTTCGGGAAATGAGTTTACACCCTGGGTACTTTCTTTGTATACTTTTGACTATACGGGCCGAGTCCGGGATTTACGGGAAATCGAAGGTTTTCGTTTGCCGGCGATTAAACTTCTTTTATTCAGCGTCTTATCAAAAATGAAAACATTTTTGAAAACTACAAGTCTCATGCGTTTTAGTGGTGAAAAAATAATTTAAAAATTCGTTCGGGAAATGAGTTTACTCACTGGGTACTTTCCTTGTATACTTTTAACTATACCGGCCGAGTCAGGGATTTACGGGAAATCGCGGGTTTTCGTTTGCCGGCGATTAAACTTCTTTTATTCAGCGTCTCATCAAAAATGAAAACATTTTTAAAAACTACAAGTCTCATGGGTTTTAGTGGTGAAATAAAAATTTAAAAAATCGTTTGGGAAATGAGTTTACTCACTGGGTACTTTCTTTGTATACTTTTGACTATACGGGCCGAGTCCAGGATTTACGGGAAATCGCGGGTTTTCGTTTGCCGGCGATTAAACTTCTTTTCTTCAGCGTCTCATCAAAAATGAAAACATTTTTAAAAACTACAAGTCTCATGCGTTTTAGTGGTGAAAAAGTAATTTAAAAAATCGTTCGGGAAATGAGTTTACTCCCTGGGTACTTTCTTTGTATACTTTTGACTATACAGGCCAAGCCCGGGATTTACGGGAAATCGCGGGTTTTCGTTTGCCGGCGATTAAACTTCTTTTATTCAGCCTCTCATCAAAAATGAAAACATTTTTAAAAACTACAAGTCTCATGCGTTTTAGTGGTGAAAAAGTAATTTAAAAAATCGTTCGGGAAATGAGTTTACTCCCTGAGTACTTTCTTTGTATACTTTTGACTGTACGGGCCAAGCCCGGGATTTACGGGAAATTGCGGGTTTTCGTTTGCCGGCGATTAAACTTCTTTTATTCAGCGTCTTATCAAAAATGAAAACATTTTTAAAAACTACAAGTCTTATGCGTTTTAGTGGTGAAAAAATAATTTAAAAAATCGTTCTGGAAATGAGTTTACTCCCTGGGTACTTTCTTTGTATAGTTTTGACTATACGGGCCGAGTCCGGGATTTACGGGAAATCGCAGGTTTTCGATTGCCGGCGATTAAACTTCTTTTATTCAGCGTCTCATCAAAGATGAAAACATTTTTGAAAACTACAAGTGTCATGCGTTTTAGTGATAAAAAAAAAATTTAAAAAATCGTTCGGGAAATGAGTTTACACCCTGGGTACTTTCTTTGTATACTTTTGACTATACGGGCCGAGTCCGGGATTTACGGGAAATCGCAGGTTTTCGTTTGCCGGCGATTAAACTTCTTTTATTCAGCGTCTTATCAAAAATGAAAACATTTTTGAAAACTACAAGTCTCATACGTTTTAGTGGTGAAAAAATAATTTAAAAATTCGTTCGGGAAATGAGTTTACTCACTGGGTACTTTCCTTGTATACTTTTAACTATAAAGGGCGAGTCAGGGATTTGTGGGAAATCGCGGGTTTTCGTTTGCCGGCGATTAAACTTCTTTTATTCAGCGTCTCATCAAAAATGAAAACATTTTTAAAAACTACAAGTCTCATGGGTTTTAGTGGTGAAATAAAAATTTAAAAAATCGTTTGGGAAATGAGTTTACTCACTGGGTACTTTCTTTGTATACTTTTGACTATACGGGCCGAGTCCAGGATTTACGGGAAATCGCAGGTTTTCGTTTGCCGGCGATTTAACTTCTTTTATTCAGCGTCTCATCAAAAATGAAAACATTTTTAAAAACTACAAGTCTCATGCGTTTTAGTGGTGAAAAAGTAATTTAAAAAATCGTTCGGGAAATAAGTTTACTCCCTGGGTACTTTCTTTGTATACTTTTGACTATACGGGCCAAGCCCGGGATTTACGGGAAATCGCGGGTTTTCGTTTGCCGACGATTAAACTTCTTTTATTCAGCGTTTCATCAAAAATGAAAACATTTTTAAAAGTTACAAGTCTTATGCGTTTTAGTGGTAAAAAAATAATTTAAAAAATCGTTCTGGAAATGAGTTTACTCACAGGGTACTTTCTTTGTATACATTCGACTATACGGGCCAAGCCTGGGATTTACGGGAAATCGCGGGTTTTCGTTTTCCGGCGATTAAACCTCTTTCATTAAGCGTCTCATCAAAAATGAAAACATTTTTGAAAACTACAAGTCTCATGCGTTTTAGTGGTGAAAAAAAAATTTAAAAAATCGTTCGGGAAATGAGTTTACTTCCTGGGTACTTTCTTTGTATACATTCGACTATACGAGCCAAGCCCCGGATTTACGGGAAAACGCGGGATTTCGTTTGCCGGCGATTAAACTTCTTTTATTCAGCGTCCCATCAAATATGAAAATATTTTTGAAAACTACCTGTCTCATGCGTTTAGTGGTAAAAAAATAATAAAAAAAATCGTTCGGGAAATGAGTTTACTCCCTGGGTACTTTCTTTGTATACTTTTGACTATACGGTCGAGTCCGGGGTTTACGGGAAATGGCGGGTTTTCGTTTGCCGGCGATTAAACTTCTTTTATTCAGCGTCTCATCAAAAATGAAAACATTTTTGAAAACTACAAGTCTCATGCGTTTTAGTGGTGAAAAAATAATTTAAAAAATCGTTCGGGAAATGAGTTTACTCCCTGGGTACTTTTTTGTATACTTTTGACTATACGGGCCGAGCCCGGGATTTACGGGAAATCGCGGATTTTAGTTTGCCGACGATTAAACTTCTTTTATTCAGCGTCCCATCAAATATGAAAATATTTTTGAAAACTACAAGTCTCATGCGTTTAGTGGCAAAAAAATAATATAAAAAATCGTTCGGGAAATGACTTTACTCCCTGGGTACTTTCTCTGTATACTTTTGACTATACGGGTCCAGTCCGGGATTTACGGGAAATCGCGGGTTTTCGTTTGCCGACGATTAAACTTCTTTTATTCAGCGTTTCATCAAAAATGAAAACATTTTTAAAAGTTACAAGTCTTATGCGTTTTAGTGGTAAAAAAATAATTTAAAAAATCGTTCTGGAAATGAGTTTACTCACAGGGTACTTTCTTTGTATACTTTTGACTATACGGGCCGAGTCCGGGATTTACGGGAAATCGCAGGTTTTCGTTTGCCGGCGATTAAACTTCTTTTATTCAGCGTCTTATCAAAAATGAAAACATTTTTGAAAACTACAAGTCTCATACGTTTTAGTGGTGAAAAAATAATTTAAAAATTCGTTCGGGAAATGAGTTTACTCACTGGGTACTTTCCTTGTATACTTTTAACTATAAAGGGCGAGTCAGGGATTTGTGGGAAATCGCGGGTTTTCGTTTGCCGGCGATTAAACTTCTTTTATTCAGCGTCTCATCAAAAATGAAAACATTTTTAAAAACTACAAGTCTCATGGGTTTTAGTGGTGAAATAAAAATTTAAAAAATCGTTTGGGAAATGAGTTTACTCACTGGGTACTTTCTTTGTATACTTTTGACTATACGGGCCGAGTCCAGGATTTACGGGAAATCGCAGGTTTTCGTTTGCCGGCGATTTAACTTCTTTTATTCAGCGTCTCATCAAAAATGAAAACATTTTTAAAAACTACAAGTCTCATGCGTTTTAGTGGTGAAAAAGTAATTTAAAAAATCGTTCGGGAAATAAGTTTACTCCCTGGGTACTTTCTTTGTATACTTTTGACTATACGGGCCAAGCCCGGGATTTACGGGAAATCGCGGGTTTTCGTTTGCCGACGATTAAACTTCTTTTATTCAGCGTTTCATCAAAAATGAAAACATTTTTAAAAGTTACAAGTCTTATGCGTTTTAGTGGTAAAAAAATAATTTAAAAAATCGTTCTGGAAATGAGTTTACTCACAGGGTACTTTCTTTGTATACATTCGACTATACGGGCCAAGCCTGGGATTTACGGGAAATCGCGGGTTTTCGTTTTCCGGCGATTAAACCTCTTTCATTAAGCGTCTCATCAAAAATGAAAACATTTTTGAAAACTACAAGTCTCATGCGTTTTAGTGGTGAAAAAAAAATTTAAAAAATCGTTCGGGAAATGAGTTTACTCCCTGGGTACTTTCTTTGTATACATTCGACTATACGAGCCAAGCCCCGGATTTACGGGAAAACGCGGGATTTCGTTTGCCGGCGATTAAACTTCTTTTATTCAGCGTCCCATCAAATATGAAAATATTTTTGAAAACTACCTGTCTCATGCGTTTAGTGGTAAAAAAATAATAAAAAAAATCGTTCGGGAAATGAGTTTACTCCCTGGGTACTTTCTTTGTATACTTTTGACTATACGGTCGAGTCCGGGGTTTACGGGAAATGGCGGGTTTTCGTTTGCCGGCGATTAAACTTCTTTTATTCAGCGTCTCATCAAAAATGAAAACATTTTTGAAAACTACAAGTCTCATGCGTTTTAGTGGTGAAAAAATAATTTAAAAAATCGTTCGGGAAATGAGTTTACTCCCTGGGTACTTTTTTGTATACTTTTGACTATACGGGCCGAGCCCGGGATTTACGGGAAATCGCGGATTTTAGTTTGCCGACGATTAAACTTCTTTTATTCAGCGTCCCATCAAATATGAAAATATTTTTGAAAACTACAAGTCTCATGCGTTTAGTGGCAAAAAAATAATATAAAAAATCGTTCGGGAAATGACTTTACTCCCTGGGTACTTTCTCTGTATACTTTTGACTATACGGGTCCAGTCCGGGATTTACGGGAAATCGCGGGTTTTCGTTTGCCGACGATTAAACTTCTTTTATTCAGCGTTTCATCAAAAATGAAAACATTTTTAAAAGTTACAAGTCTTATGCGTTTTAGTGGTGAAAAAAAAATTTAAAAAATCGTTCGGGAAATGAGTTTACTCCCTGGGTACTTTCTTTGTATACATTCGACTATACGAGCCAAGCCCCGGATTTACGGGAAAACGCGGGATTTCGTTTGCCGGCGATTAAACTTCTTTTATTCAGCGTCCCATCAAATATGAAAATATTTTTGAAAACTACCTGTCTCATGCGTTTAGTGGTAAAAAAATAATAAAAAAAATCGTTCGGGAAATGAGTTTACTCCCTGGGTACTTTCTTTGTATACTTTTGACTATACGGTCGAGTCCGGGGTTTACGGGAAATGGCGGGTTTTCGTTTGCCGGCGATTAAACTTCTTTTATTCAGCGTCTCATCAAAAATGAAAACATTTTTGAAAACTACAAGTCTCATGCGTTTTAGTGGTGAAAAAATAATTTAAAAAATCGTTCGGGAAATGAGTTTACTCCCTGGGTACTTTTTTGTATACTTTTGACTATACGGGCCGAGCCCGGGATTTACGGGAAATCGCGGATTTTAGTTTGCCGACGATTAAACTTCTTTTATTCAGCGTCCCATCAAATATGAAAATATTTTTGAAAACTACAAGTCTCATGCGTTTAGTGGCAAAAAAATAATATAAAAAATCGTTCGGGAAATGACTTTACTCCCTGGGTACTTTCTCTGTATACTTTTGACTATACGGGTCCAGTCCGGGGTTTACGGGAAATGGCGGGTTTTCGTTTGCCGGCGATTAAACTTCTTTTATTCAGCGTCCCATCAAAAATGAAAACATTTTTGAAAACTACAAGTCTCATGCGTTTTAGTGGTGAAAAGATAATTTAAAAAATCGTTTTGAAAATTCGTTTACTCACAGGGTACTTTCTTTGTATACATTCGACTATACGGGCCAAGCCTGGGATTTACGGGAAATCGCGGGTTTTCGTTTTCCGGCGATTAAACCTCTTTCATTAAGCGTCTCAACAAAAATGAAAACATTTTTGAAAACTACAAGTCTCATGCGTTTTAGTGGTAAAAAAAAAATTTAAAAAATCGTTCGGGAAATGAGTTTACTCCCTGGGTACTTTCTTTGTATACATTTGACTATACGAGCCAAGCCCCGGATTTACGGGAACACGCGGGATTTCGTTTGCCGGCGATTAAACTTCTTTTATTCAGCGTCCCATCAAATATGAAAATATTTTTGAAAACTACCTGTCTCATGCGTTTAGTGGTAAAAAAATAATAAAAAAAATCGTTCGGGAAATGAGTTTACTCCCTGGGTACTTTCTTTGTATACTTTTGACTATACGGTCGAGTCCGGGGTTTACGGGAAATGGCGGGTTTTCGTTTGCCGGCGATTAAACTTCTTTTATTCAGCGTCTCATCAAAAATGAAAACATTTTTGAAAACTACAAGTCTCATGCGTTTTAGTGGTGAAAAAATAATTTAAAAAATCGTTCGGGAAATGAGTTTACTCCCTGGGTACTTTTTTGTATACTTTTGACTATACGGGCCGAGCCCGGGATTTACGGGAAATCGCGGAATTTCGTTTGCCGACGATTAAACTTCTTTTATTCAGCGTCCCATCAAATATGAAAATATTTTTGAAAACTACAAGTCTCATGCGTTTAGTGGCAAAAAAATAATATAAAAAATCGTTCGGGAAATGACTTTACTCCCTGGGTACTTTCTCTGTATACTTTTGACTATACGGGTCCAGTCCGGGGTTTACGGGAAATGGCGGGTTTTCGTTTGCCGGCGATTAAACTTCTTTTATTCAGCGTCCCATCAAAAATGAAAACATTTTTGAAAACTACAAGTCTCATGCGTTTTAGTGGTGAAAAGATAATTTAAAAAATCGTTTTGAAAATTCGTTTACTCACAGGGTACTTTCTTTGTATACATTCGACTATACGGGCCAAGCCCGGGATTTACGGGAAATCGCGGGTTTTCGTTTGCTGGCGATTAAACCACTTTCATTAAGCGTCTCATCAAAAATGAAAACATTTCTGAAAACTACAAGTCTCATGCGTTTTAGTGGTGAAAAAATAATTTAAAAAATCGTTCGGGAAATGAGTTTACTCACAGGGTACTTTCTTTGTATACATTTGACTATACGGGCCTAGCCCGGGATTTACGGGAAATCGCGGGTTTTCGATTGCCGGCGATTAAACCTCTTTCATTAAGCGTCTCATCAAAAATGAAAACATTTTTGAAAACTACAAGTCTCATGCGTTTTAGTGGTGAAAAAAGAATTTAAAAAATCGTTCGGGAAATGAGTTTACTCCCTGGGTACTTTCTTTGTATACTTTGGACTTTACGGGCCGAGTCCGGGATTTACGGGAAATCGCGGATTTTCGTTTGAGGGCGATTAAACTTCTTTTATTCAGCGTCTTATCAAAAATAAAAACATTTTTGAAAACTACAAGTCTCATGCGTTGTAGTGGTGAAAAAATAATTTAAAAAATCGTTCGGAGAATGAGTTTACTCCCTGGGTACTTTCTTTGTATACTTTTGACTATACGGGCCGAGTCCGGGGTTTACGGGAAATGGCGGGTTTTCGTTTGCCGGCGATTAAACTTTTTTTATTCAGCGTCTCATCAAAAATGAAAACATTTTTAAAAACTACAAGTCTCATGCGTTGTAGCGGTGAGAAAATAATTTAAAAAATCGTTCGGAAAATGAGTTTACTCCCTGGGTAATTTCTTTGTATACTTTTGACTATACGGGCCGAGTCCGGGGTTTATGGGAAATGGCGGGTTTTCGTTTGCCGGCGATTAAACTTCTTTTATTCAGCGTCTTATCAAAAATGAAAACATTTTTGAAAACTACAAGTCTCATGGGTTTTAGTGGTGAAATAATAATTTAAAAAATCGTTCGGAAAATGAGTTTACTCCCTGGGTACTTTCTTTGTATACTTTTGACTATACGGGCCGAGTCCGGGGTTTACGGGAAATGGCGGGTTTTCGTTTGCCGGCGATTAAACTTCTTTTATTCAGCGTCTCATCAAAAATGAAAACATTTTTGAAAACTACAAGTCTCATGCGTTTTAGTGGTGAAAAGATAATTTAAAAAATCGTTTTGGAAATGAGTTTACTCACAGGGTACTTTCTTTGTATACATTCGACTATACGGGCCAAGCCCAGGATTTACGGAAATCGCGGGTTTTCGTTTGCTGGCGATTAAACCACTTTCATTAAGCGTCTTATCAAAAATGAAAACATTTCTGAAAACTACAAGTCTCATGCGTTTTAGTGGTGAAAAAATAATTTAAAAAATCGTTCGAAAAATGAGTTTACACCCTGGGTACTCTCTTTGTATACTTTTGACTATACGGGCCGAGTCCGGGATTTACGGGAAATCGCAGGTTTTCGTTTGCCGGCGATTAAACTTCTTTTATTCAGCGTCTCATCAAAAATGAAAACATTTTTGAAAACTACAAGTCTCATGCGTTTTAGTGGTGAAAAAATAATTTAAAAATTCGTTAGGGAAATGAGTTTACTCACTGGGTACTTTCCTTGTATACTTTTGACTATACGGGCCGAGACCGGGATTTACGGGAAATTGCGGCTTTTCGTTTGCCGGCGATTAAACCTCTTTTATTTAGCGTCTCATCAAAAATGAAAACATTTTTAAAAACTACAAGTCTCATGGGCTTTAGTGGTGAAATAATAATTTAAAAAATCGTTTTGGAAATGAGTTTACACCCTGGGTACTTTCTTTGTATACTTTTGACTATACGGGCCGAGTCCGGGATTTACGGGAAATCACAGGTTTTCGTTTGCCGGCGATTAAACTTCTTTTATTCAGCGTCTCATCAAAAATGAAAACATTTTTGAAAACTACAAGTCTCATGCGTTTTAGTGGTAAAAAATAATTTAAAAAATCGTTCGGGAAATGAGTTTACACCCTGGGTACTTTCTTTGTATACTTTTGACTATACGGGCCGAGTCCGGGATTTACGGGAAATCGCAGGTTTTCGTTTGCCGGCGATTAAACTTCTTTTATTCAGCGTCTTATGAAAAATGAAAACATTTTTGAAAACTACAAGTCTCATACGTTTTAGTGGTGAAAAAATAATTTAAAAATTCGTTCGGGAAATGAGTTTACTCACTGGGTACTTTCCTTGTATACTTTTAACTATACGGGCCGAGTCAGGGATTTACGGGAAATCGCGGGTTTTCGTTTGCCGGCGATTAAACTTCTTTTATTCAGCGTCTCATCAAAAATGAAAACATTTTTAAAAACTACAAGTCTCATGGGTTTTAGTGGTCAAATAAAAATTTAAAAAATCGTTTGGGAAATGAGTTTACTCACTGGGTACTTTCTTTGTATACTTTTAAATATACGGGCCGAGTCCAGGATGTACGGGAAATCGCAGGTTTTCGTTTGCCGGCGATTTAACTTCTTTTATTCAGCGTCTCATCAAAAATGAAAACATTTTTAAAAACTACAAGTCTCATGCGTTTTAGTGGTGAAATAATAATTTAAAAAATCGTTTTGGAAATGAGTTTACTCCCTGGGTACTTTCTTTGTATACTTTTGACTATACGGGCCGAGTACGGGATTTACGGAAATCGCAGGTTTTCGTTTGCCGGCGATTAAACTTCTTTTATTCAGCGTCTCATCAAAGATGAAAACATTTTTGAAAACTACAAGTGTCATGCGTTTTAGTGGTAAAAAAATAATTTAAAAAATCGTTCGGGAAATGAGTTTACACCCTGGGTACTTTCTTTGTATACTTTTGACTATACGGGCCGAGTCCGGGATTTACGGGAAATCGCAGGTTTTCGTTTGCCGGCGATTAAACTTCTTTTATTCAGCGTCTTATCAAAAATGAAAACATTTTTGAAAACTACAAGTCTCATACGTTTTAGTGGTGAAAAAATAATTTAAAAATTCGTTCGGGAAATGAGTTTACTCACTGGGTACTTTCCTTGTATACTTTTAACTATCCGGGCCGAGTCAGGGATTTACGGGAAATCGCGGGTTTTCGTTTGCCGGCGATTAAACTTCTTTTATTCAGCGTCTCATCAAAAAATGAAAACATTTTTAAAAACTACAAGTCTCATGGGTTTTAGTGGTAAAATAAAAATTTAAAAAATCGTTTGGGAAATGAGTTTACTCACTGGGTACTTTCTTTGTATACTTTTGACTATACGGGCCGAGTCCAGGATTTACGGGAAATCGCAGGTTTTCGTTTGCCGGCGATTTAACTTCTTTTATTCAGCGTCTCATCAAAAATGAAAACATTTTTAAAAACTACAAGTCTCATGCGTTTTAGTGGTGAAAAAGTAATTTAAAAAATCGTTCGGGAAATGAGTTTACTCCCTGGGTACTTTCTTTGTATACTTTTGACTATACGGGCCAAGCCCGGGATTTACGGGAAATCGCGGGTTTTCGTTTGCCGGCGATTAAACTTCTTTTATTCAGCGTCTCATCAAAAATGAAAACATTTTTAAAAACTACAAGTCTCATGGGTTTTAGTGGTGAAATAAAAATTTAAAAAATCGTTTGGGAAATGAGTTTACTCACTGGGTACTTTCTTTGTATACTTTTGACTATGCGGGCCGAGTCCAGGATTTACGGGAAATCGCAGGTTTTCGTTTGCCGGCGATTTAACTTCTTTTATTCAGCGTCTCATCAAAAATGAAAACATTTTTAAAAACTACAAGTCTCATAAGTTTTAGTGGTGAAAAAGTAATTTAAAAAATCGTTCGGGAAATGAGTTTACTCCCTGGGTACTTTCTTTGTATACTTTTGACTATACGGGCCAAGCCCGGGATTTACGGGAAATCGCGGGTTTTCGTTTGCCGGCGATTAAACTTCTTTTATTCAGCGTCTCATCAAAGATGAAAACATTTTTGAAAACTACAAGTGTCATGCGTTTTAGTGGTAAAAAAATAATTTAAAAAATCGTTCGGGAAATGAGTTTACACCCTGGGTACTTTCTTTGTATACTTTTGACTATACGGGCCGAGTCCGGGATTTACGGGAAATCGCAGGTTTTCGTTTGCCGGCGATTAAACTTCTTTTATTCAGCGTCTTATCAAAAATGAAAACATTTTTGAAAACTACAAGTCTCATACGTTTTAGTGGTGAAAAAATAATTTAAAAATTCGTTCGGGAAATGAGTTTACTCACTGGGTACTTTCCTTGTATACTTTTAACTATACGGGCCGAGTCAGGGATTTACGGGAAATCGCGGGTTTTCGTTTGCCGGCGATTAAACTTCTTTTATTCAGCGTCTCATCAAAAATGAAAACATTTTTAAAAACTACAAGTCTCATGCGTTTTAGTGGTGAAAAAGTAATTTAAAAAATCGTTCGGGAAATGAGTTTACTCCCTGGGTACTTTCTTTGTATACTTTTGACTATACGGGCCAAGCCCGGGATTTACGGGAAATCGCGGGTTTTCGTTTGCCGACGATTAAACTTCTTTTATTCAGCGTTTCATCAAAAATGAAAACATTTTTAAAAGCTACAAGTCTTATGCGTTTTAGTGGTGAAAAAATAATTTAAAAAATCGTTCTGGAAATGAGTTTACTCACAGGGTACTTTCTTTGTATACATTCGACTATACGGGCCAAGCCCGGGATTTACGGGAAATCGCGGGTTTTCGTTTTCCGGCGATTAAACTTCTTTTATTCAGCGTCCCATCAAATATGAAAATATTTTTGAAAACTACCAGTCTCATGCGTTTAGTGGTAAAAAAATAATATAAAAAATCGTTCGGGAAATGAGTTTACTCCCTGGGTACTTTCTTTGTATACTTTTGACTATACGGTCGAGTCCGGGGTTTACGGGAAATGGCGGGTTTTCGTTTGCCGGCGATTAAACTTCTTTTATTCAGCGTCTCATCAAAAATGAAAACATTTTTGAAAACTACAAGTCTCATGCGTTTTAGTGGTGAAAAAATAATTTAAAAAATCGTTCGGGAAATGAGTTTACTCCCTGGGTACTTTTTTGTATACTTTTAACTTTACGGGCCGAGTCCGGGATTTACTGGAAATCGCGGATTTTCGTTTGCCGACGATTAAACTTCTTTTATTCAGCGTCCCATGAAATATGAAAATATTTTTGAAAACTACAAGTCTCATGCGTTTAGTGGTAAAAAAATAATATAAAAAATCGTTCGGGAAATGACTTTACTCCCTGGGTACTTTCTCTGTATACTTTTGACTATACGGGTCCAGTCCGGGGTTTACGGGAAATGGCGGGTTTTCGTTTGCCGGCGATTAAACTTCTTTTATTCAGCGTCCCATCAAAAATGAAAACATTTTTGAAAACTACAAGTCTCATGCGTTTTAGTGGTGAAAAGATAATTTAAAAAATCGTTTTGGAAATGCGTTTACTCACAGGGTACTTTCTTTGTATACATTCGACTATACGGGCCAAGCCCGGGATTTACGGGAAATCGCGGGTTTTCGTTTGCTGGCGATTAAACCACTTTCATTAAGCGTCTCATCAAAAATGAAAACATTTCTGAAAACTACAAGTCTCATGCGTTTCAGTGGTGAAAAAATAATTTAAAAAATCGTTCTGGAAATGAGTTTACTCACAGGGTACTTTCTTTGTATACATTCGACTATACGGGCCAAGCCCGGGATTTACGGGAAATCGCGGGTTTTCGTTTTCCGGCGATTAAACCTCTTTCATTAAGCGTCTCATCAAAAATGAAAACATTTTTGAAAACTACAAGTCTCATGCGTTTTAGTGGTGAAAAAAAAATTTAAAAAAATCGTTCGGGAAATGAGTTTACTCCCCGGGTACTTTCTTTGTATACATTCGACTATACGAGCCAAGACCCGGATTTACGGGAAAACGCGGGATTTCGTTTGCCGACGATTAAACTTCTTTTATTCAGCGTCCCATCAAATATGAAAATATTTTTGAAAACTACCAGTCTCATGCGTTTAGTGGTAAAAAAATAATATAAAAAATCGTTCGGGAAATGAGTTTACTCCCTGGGTACTTTCTTTGTATACTTTTGACTATACGGTCGAGTCCGGGGTTTACGGGAAATGGCGGGTTTTCGTTTGCCGGCGATTAAACTTCTTTTATTCAGCGTTTCATCAAAAATGAAAACATTTTTGAAAACTACAAGTCTCATGCGTTTTAGTGGTGAAAAAATAATTTAAAAAATCGTTCGGGAAATGAGTTTACTCCCTGGGTACTTTTTTGTATACTTTTGACTATACGGGCCGAGTCCGGGATTTACGGGAAATCGCGGATTTTCGTTTGCCGACGATTAAACTTCTTTTATTCAGCGTCCCATGAAATATGAAAATATTTTTGAAAACTACAAGTCTCATGCGTTTAGTGGTAAAAAAATAATATAAAAAATCGTTCGGGAAATGACTTTACTCCCTGGGTACTTTCTCTGTATACTTTTGACTATACGGGTCCAGTCCGGGGTTTACGGGAAATGGCGGGTTTTCGTTTGCCGGCGATTAAACTTCTTTTATTCAGCGTCCCATCAAAAATGAAAACATTTTTGAAAACTACAAGTCTCATGCGTTTTAGTGGTGAAAGGATAATTTAAAAAATCGTTTTGGAAATGCGTTTACTCACAGGGTACTTTCTTTGTATACATTCGACTATACGGGCCAAGCCCGGGATTTACGGGAAATCGCGGGTTTTCGTTTGCTGGCTATTAAACCACTTTCATTAAGCGTCTCATCAAAAATGAAAACATTTCTGAAAACTACAAGTCTCATGCGTTTTAGTGGTGAAAAAATAATTTAGAAATTCGTTCGGGAAATGAGTTTACTCACAGGGTACTTTCTTTGTATACATTCGACTATACAGGCCAAGCCCAGGGACTTACGGGAAATCGCGGGTTTTCGATTGCCGGCGATTAAACCTCTTTCATTAAGCGTCTCATCAAAAATGAAAACATTTTTGAAAACTACAAGTCTCATGCGTTTTAGTGGTGAAAAAAGAATTTAAAAAATCGTTCGGGAAATGAGTTTACTCCCTGGGTACTTTCTTTGTATACTTTGGACTATACGGGCCGAGTCCGGGATTTACGGGAAATCGCGGATTTTCGTTTGAGGGCGATTAAACTTCTTTTATTCAGCGTCTTATCAAAAATAAAAACATTTTTGAAAACTATAAGTCTCATGCGTTGTAGTGGTGAAAAAATAATTTAAAAAATCGTTCGGAAAATGAGTTTACTCCCTGGGTACTTTCTTTGTATACTTTTGACTATACGGGCCGAGTCCGGGGTTTACGGGAAATGGCGGGTTTTCGTTTGCCGGCGATTAAACTTCTTTTGTTCAGCGTCTCATCAAAAATGAAAACATTTTTAAAAACTACAAGTCTCATGCGTTGTAGTGGTGAGAAAATAATTTAAAAAATCGTTCGGAAAATGAGTTTACTTCCTGGGTAATTTCTTTGTATACTTTTGACTATACGGGCTGAGTCCGGGGTTTACGGAAAATGGCGGGTTTTCGTTTGCCGGCGATTAAACTTCTTTTATTCAGCGTCTCATCAAAAATGAAAACATTTTTAAAAACTATAAGTCTCATGGGTTTTAGTGGTGAAATAATAATTTAAAAAATCGTTCGGAAAATGAGTTTACTCCCTGGGTAATTTCTTTGTATACTTTTGACTATACGGGCCGAGTCCGGGGTTTACGGGAAATGGCGGGTTTTCGTTTGCTGGCGATTAAACTTCTTTTATTCAGCGTCTCATCAAAAATGAAAACATTTTTAAAAACTATAAGTCTCATGGGTTTTAGTGGTGAAATAATAATTTAAAAAACCGTTCGGGAAATGAGTTTACATCCCGGGTACTTTCTTTACTATACGGGCCGAGTCCGGGATTTACAGGAAATCGCAGGTTTTCGTTTGCCGGCGATTAAACTTCTTTTATTCAGCGTCTCATCAAAATTGAAAACATTTTTAAAAACTTCAAGTCTCATGCGTTGTAGTGGTGAGAAAATAATTTAAAAAATCGTTCGGAAAATGAGTTTACTCCCTGGGTAATTTCTTTGTATACTTTTGACTATACGGGCTGAGTCCGGGGTTTACGGGAAATGGCGGGTTTTCGTTTGCCGGCGATTAAACTTCTTTTATTCAGCGTCTCATCAAAAATGAAAACATTTTTAAGAACTATAAGTCTCATGGGTTTTAGTGGTGAAATAATAATATAAAAAATCGTTCGGAAAATGAGTTTACTCCCTGGGTAATTTCTTTGTATACTTTTGACTATACGGGCCGAGTCCGGGGTTTACGGGAAATGGCGGGTTTTCGTTTGCTGGCGATTAAACTTCTTTTATTCAGCGTCTCATCAAAAATGAAAACATTTTTAAAAACTATAAGTCTCATGGGTTTTAGTGGTGAAATAATAATTTAAAAAACCGTTCGGGAAATGAGTTTACATCCCGGGTACTTTCTTTACTATACGGGCCGAGTCCGGGATTTACGGGAAATCGCGGGTTTTCGTTTGCTGGCGATTAAACCACTTTCATTAAGCGTCTCATCAAAAATGAAAACATTTCTGAAAACTACAAGTCTCATGCGTTTCAGTGGTGAAAAAATAATTTAAAAAATCGTTCTGGAAATGAGTTTACTCACAGGGTACTTTCTTTGTATACATTCGACTATACGGGCCAAGCCCGGGATTTACGGGAAATCGCGGGTTTTCGTTTTCCGGCGATTAAACCTCTTTCATTAAGCGTCTCATCAAAAATGAAAACATTTTTGAAAACTACAAGTCTCATGCGTTTTAGTGGTGAAAAAAAAATTTAAAAAAATCGTTCGGGAAATGAGTTTACTCCCCGGGTACTTTCTTTGTATACATTCGACTATACGAGCCAAGACCCGGATTTACGGGAAAACGCGGGATTTCGTTTGCCGACGATTAAACTTCTTTTATTCAGCGTCCCATCAAATATGAAAATATTTTTGAAAACTACCAGTCTCATGCGTTTAGTGGTAAAAAAATAATATAAAAAATCGTTCGGGAAATGAGTTTACTCCCTGGGTACTTTCTTTGTATACTTTTGACTATACGGTCGAGTCCGGGGTTTACGGGAAATGGCGGGTTTTCGTTTGCCGGCGATTAAACTTCTTTTATTCAGCGTTTCATCAAAAATGAAAACATTTTTGAAAACTACAAGTCTCATGCGTTTTAGTGGTGAAAAAATAATTTAAAAAATCGTTCGGGAAATGAGTTTACTCCCTGGGTACTTTTTTGTATACTTTTGACTATACGGGCCGAGTCCGGGATTTACGGGAAATCGCGGATTTTCGTTTGCCGACGATTAAACTTCTTTTATTCAGCGTCCCATGAAATATGAAAATATTTTTGAAAACTACAAGTCTCATGCGTTTAGTGGTAAAAAAATAATATAAAAAATCGTTCGGGAAATGACTTTACTCCCTGGGTAATTTCTCTGTATACTTTTGACTATACGGGTCCAGTCCGGGGTTTACGGGAAATGGCGGGTTTTCGTTTGCCGGCGATTAAACTTCTTTTATTCAGCGTCCCATCAAAAATGAAAACATTTTTGAAAACTACAAGTCTCATGCGTTTTAGTGGTGAAAGGATAATTTAAAAAATCGTTTTGGAAATGCGTTTACTCACAGGGTACTTTCTTTGTATACATTCGACTATACGGGCCAAGCCCGGGATTTACGGGAAATCGCGGGTTTTCGTTTGCTGGCTATTAAACCACTTTCATTAAGCGTCTCATCAAAAATGAAAACATTTCTGAAAACTACAAGTCTCATGCGTTTTAGTGGTGAAAAAATAATTTAGAAATTCGTTCGGGAAATGAGTTTACTCACAGGGTACTTTCTTTGTATACATTCGACTATACAGGCCAAGCCCAGGGACTTACGGGAAATCGCGGGTTTTCGATTGCCGGCGATTAAACCTCTTTCATTAAGCGTCTCATCAAAAATGAAAACATTTTTGAAAACTACAAGTCTCATGCGTTTTAGTGGTGAAAAAAGAATTTAAAAAATCGTTCGAGAAATGAGTTTACTCCCTGGGTACTTTCTTTGTATACTTTGGACTATACGGGCCGAGTCCGGGATTTACGGGAAATCGCGGATTTTCGTTTGAGGGCGATTAAACTTCTTTTATTCAGCGTCTTATCAAAAATAAAAACATTTTTGAAAACTATAAGTCTCATGCGTTGTAGTGGTGAAAAAATAATTTAAAAAATCGTTCGGAAAATGAGTTTACTCCCTGGGTACTTTCTTTGTATACTTTTGACTATACGGGCCGAGTCCGGGGTTTACGGGAAATGGCGGGTTTTCGTTTGCCGGCGATTAAACTTCTTTTGTTCAGCGTGTCATCAAAAATGAAAACATTTTTAAAAACTACAAGTCTCATGCGTTGTAGTGGTGAGAAAATAATTTAAAAAATCGTTCGGAAAATGAGTTTACTTCCTGGGTAATTTCTTTGTATACTTTTGACTATACGGGCTGAGTCCGGGGTTTACGGAAAATGGCGGGTTTTCGTTTGCCGGCGATTAAACTTCTTTTATTCAGCGTCTCATCAAAAATGAAAACATTTTTAAAAACTATAAGTCTCATGGGTTTTAGTGGTGAAATAATAATTTAAAAAATCGTTCGGAAAATGAGTTTACTCCCTGGGTACTTTCTTTGTATACTTTTGACTATACGGGCCGAGTCCGGGGTTTACGGGAAATGGCGGGTTTTCGTTTGCCGGCGATTAAACTTCTTTTATTCAGCGTCTCATCAAGAATGAAAACATTTTTAAAAACTTCAAGTCTCATGCGTTGTAGTGGTGAGAAAATAATTTAAAAAATCGTTCGGAAAATGAGTTTACTCCCTGGGTAATTTCTTTGTATACTTTTGACTATACGGGCTGAGTCCGGGGTTTACGGGAAATGGCGGGTTTTCGTTTGCCGGCGATTAAACTTCTTTTATTCAGCGTCTCATCAAAAATGAAAACATTTTTAAGAACTATAAGTCTCATGGGTTTTAGTGGTGAAATAATAATATAAAAAATCGTTCGGAAAATGAGTTTACTCCCTGGGTAATTTCTTTGTATACTTTTGACTATACGGGCCGAGTCCGGGGTTTACGGGAAATGGCGGGTTTTCGTTTGCTGGCGATTAAACTTCTTTTATTCAGCGTCTCATCAAAAATGAAAACATTTTTAAAAACTATAAGTCTCATGGGTTTTAGTGGTGAAATAATAATTTAAAAAACCGTTCGGGAAATGAGTTTACATCCCGGGTACTTTCTTTACTATACGGGCGGAGTCCGGGATTTACAGGAAATCGCAGGTTTTCGTTTGCCGGCGATTAAACTTCTTTTATTCAGCGTCTCATCAAAATTGAAAACATTTTTAAAAACTTCAAGTCTCATGCGTTGTAGTGGTGAGAAAATAATTTAAAAAATCGTTCGGAAAATGAGTTTACTCCCTGGGTAATTTCTTTGTATACTTTTGACTATACGGGCTGAGTCCGGGGTTTACGGGAAATGGCGGGTTTTCGTTTGCCGGCGATTAAACTTCTTTTATTCAGCGTCTCATCAAAAATGAAAACATTTTTAAGAACTATAAGTCTCATGGGTTTTAGTGGTGAAATAATAATATAAAAAATCGTTCGGAAAATGAGTTTACTCCCTGGGTAATTTCTTTGTATACTTTTGACTATACGGGCCGAGTCCGGGGTTTACGGGAAATGGCGGGTTTTCGTTTGCTGGCGATTAAACTTCTTTTATTCAGCGTCTCATCAAAAATGAAAACATTTTTAAAAACTATAAGTCTCATGGGTTTTAGTGGTGAAATAATAATTTAAAAAACCGTTCGGGAAATGAGTTTACATCCCGGGTACTTTCTTTACTATACGGGCCGAGTCCGGGATTTACGGGAAATCGCAGGTTTTCGTTTGCCGGCGATTAAACTTCTTTTATTCAGCGTCTCATCAAAATTGAAAACATTTTTAAGAACTATAAGTCTCATGGGTTTTAGTGGTGAAATAATAATATAAAAAATCGTTCGGAAAATGAGTTTACTCCCTGGGTAATTTCTTTGTATACTTTTGACTATACGGGCCGAGTCCGGGGTTTACGGGAAATGGCGGGTTTTCGTTTGCTGGCGATTAAACTTCTTTTATTCAGCGTCTCATCAAAAATGAAAACATTTTTAAAAACTACAAGTGTCATGGGCTTTAGTGGTGAAATAATAATTTAAAAAATCGTTCGGGAAATGAGTTTACACCCTGGGGACTTTCTTTGTATACTTTTGACTATACGTGCCGAGTCCGGGATTTACGGGAAATCGCGGGTTTTCGTTTGCCGGCAATTAAACTTCTTTTATTCAGCGTCTCATCAAAAATGAATACATTTTTGAAAACTACACGTCTCATGCGTTTTAGTGGTGAAAAAATAATTTAAAAAATCGTTCGGGAAATGAGTTTACTCCCTGGGTACTTTATTTGTATACTTTTGACTATGCGGGCCGAGTCCGGGGTTTACGGGAAATGGCGGGTTTTCGTTTGCCGGCGATTAAACTTCTTTTATTCAGCGTCTCATCAAGAATGAAAACATTTTTAAAAACTTCAAGTCTCATGCGTTGTAGTGGTGAGAAAATAATTTAAAAAATCGTTCGGAAAATGAGTTTAATCCCTGGGTAATTTCTTTGTATACTTTTGACTATACGGGCTGAGTCCGGGGTTTACGGGAAATGGCGGGTTTTCGTTTGCCGGCGATTAAACTTCTTTTATTCAGCGTCTCATCAAAAATGAAAACATTTTTAAGAACTATAAGTCTCATGGGTTTTAGTGGTGAAATAATAATATAAAAAATCGTTCGGAAAATGAGTTTACTCCCTGGGTAATTTCTTTGTATACTTTTGACTATACGGGCCGAGTCCGGGGTTTACGGGAAATGGCGGGTTTTCGTTTGCTGGCGATTAAACTTCTTTTATTCAGCGTCTCATCAAAAATGAAAACATTTTTAAAAACTATAAGTCTCATGGGTTTTAGTGGTGAAATAATAATTTAAAAAACCGTTCGGGAAATGAGTTTACATCCCGGGTACTTTCTTTACTATACGGGCCGAGTCCGGGATTTACGGGAAATCGCAGGTTTTCGTTTGCCGGCGATTAAACTTCTTTTATTCAGCGTCTCATCAAAATTGAAAACATTTTTGAAAACTACAAGTCTCATGCGTTTTAGTGGTGAAAAAATGTTTTAAAAAATCGTTCGGGAAATGCGTTTACTCCCTGGGCACTTTCTTTGTATACTTTTGACTATACGGGCCGAGTCCGGGATTTACGGAAAGTCGCAGGTTTTCGTTTGCCGGCGTTTAAACTTCTTTTATTCAGCGTCTCATCAAAAATGAAAACATTTTTAAAAACTACAAGTCTCATGGGCTTTAGTGATGAAATAATAATTTAAAAAATCGTTCGGGAAATGAGTTTACACCCTGGGGACTTTCTTTGTATACTTTTGACTATACGGGCCGAGTCCGGGATTTACGGGAAATCGCGGGTTTTCGTTTGCCGGCAATTAAACTTCTTTTATTCAGCGTCTCATCAAAAATTAATACATTTTTGAAAACTACACGTCTCATGCGTTTTAGTAGTGAAAAAATAATTTAAAAAATCGTTTGGGAAATGAGTTTACTCCCTGGGTACTTTATTTGTATACTTTTGACTATGCGGGGCGAGTCCGGGGTTTACGGGAAATGGCGGGTTTTCGTTTGCCGGCGATTAAACTTCTTTTATTCAGGGTCTCATCATAAATGAAAACATTTTTGAAAACTACAAGTGTCATGCGATTTAGTGGTGAAAAAATAATTTAAAAAATCGTTCGGGAAATGAGTTTACATCAAGGGTACTTTCTTTACTATACGGGCCGAGTCCGGGATTTACGGGAAATCGCAGGTTTTCGTTTGCCGGCGATTAAACTTCTTTTATTCAGCGTCTCATCAAATTGAAAACATTTTTAAAAACTACAAGTCTCATGCGTTTTAGTGGTGAAAAAATATTTTAAAAAATCGTTCGGGAAATGAGTTTACTTCCTGGGTACTTTCTTTGTATACTTTTGACTATACGGGCCGAGTCCGAGATTTACGGAAAGTCGCGGGTTTTCGTTTGCCGGCGTTTAAACTTCTTTTATTCAGCGTCTCATCAAAAATGAAAACATTTTTAAAAACTACAAGTCTCATGGGATTTAGTGGTGAAATAATAATTTAAAAAATCGTTCGGGAAATGAGTTTACACCCTGGGGACTTTCTGGTATACTTTTGACTATACGGGCCGAGTCCGGGATTTACGGGAAATCGCGGGTTTTCGTTTGCCGGCGATTAAACTTCTTTTATTCCGCGTCACATCAAAAATGAAAACATTTTTGAAAACTACAAGTGTCATGCGTTTTAGTGGTGAAAAATAATTTAAAAAATCGTTCGGGAAATGAGTTTACATCCCGGGTACTTTTTTTACTATACGGGCCGAGTCCGGGATTTACGGGAAATCGCAGGTTTTCGTTTGCCGGCGATTAAACTTCTTTTATTCAGCGTCTCATCAAAATTGAAAACATTTTTGAAAACTACAAGTCTCGTGCGTTTTTGTGGTGAAAAAATATTTTAAAAAATCGTTCGGGAAATGAGTTTACTCCCTGGGTACTTTCTTTGTATACTTTTGACTATACGGGCCGAGTCCGGGATTTACGGAAAGTCGCGGGTTTTCGTTTGCCGGCGTTTAAACTTCTTTTATTCAGCGTCTCATCAAAAATGAAAACATTTTTAAAAACTACAAGTCTCATGGGCTTTAGTGGTGAAATAATAATTTAAAAAATCGTTCGGGAAATGAGTTTACACCCTGGGCACTTTCTTTGTATACTTTTGACTATACGGGCCGAGTCCGGGATTTACGGGAAATCGCGGGTTTTCGTTTGCCGGCGAGTAAACTTCTTTTATTCAGCGTCTCATCAAAAATGAAAACATTTTTGAAAACTACAAGTCTTATGCGTTTTAGTGGTGAAAAAATAATTTAAAAAATCGTTCTGGAAATAAGTTTACTCACAGGGTACTTTCTTTGCATACATTCGACTATACGGGCCAAGCCCGGGATTTACGGGAAATCGCGGGTTTTCGTTTGCCAGCGATTAAACTTCTTTCATTAAGCGTCTCATCAAAAATGAAAACATTTTTGAAAACTACCAGTCTCATTCGTTTTAGTGGTGAAAAAAAAATTTAAAAAATCGTTCGGGAAATGAGTTTACTCCCTGGGTACTTTCTTTGTATACATTCGACTATACGGGCCAAGCTCGGGATTTACGGGAAATCGCGGGATTTCGTTTGCCGGCGAATAAACCTCTTTTATTAAGCGTGTCATCAAAAATGAAAACATTTTTGAAAACTACAAGTCTCATAGGATTTAGTGGTGAAATAATAATTAAAAAAATCGTTCGGGAAATGAGTTTACTCCCTGGGTAATTTCTTTGTATAGTTTTGACTGTACGGGCCGACTCCGGGGTTTACGGGAAATGGCGGGTTTTCGTTTGCTGGCGATAAAACTTCTTTTATTCAGCGTCTCATCAAAAATGAAAACATTTCTTAAAACTATAAGTCTCATGGGTTTTAGTGGTGAAATAATAATTTAAAAGATCGTTCGGGAAATGAGTTTACATCCCGGGTACTTTCTTTACTTTACGGGCCGAGTCCGGGATTTACGGGAAATCGCAGGTTTTCGTTTGCCGGCGATTAAACTTCTTTTATTCAGCGTCTCATCAAAAATGAAAACATTTTTAAAAACTACAAGTCTCATGGGCTTTAGTGGTGAAATAATAATTTAAAAAATCGTTCGGGAAGTGAGTTTACACCCTGGGTACTTTCTTTGTATACTTTTGACTATACGGGCCGAGTCCGGGATTTACGGTAAATCGCAGGTTTTCTTTTGCCGGCGATTAAACTTCTTTCATTCAGCGTTTCATCAAAAATGAAAACATTTTTGAAAACTACAAGTCTTATGCGTTTTAGTGGTGAAAATATAATTTAAAAAATCGTTCGGGAAATGAGTTTACTCCCTGGGTACTTTCTTTGTATACATTTGAGTATACGGGCCGAGTCCGGGATTTACGGGAAGTCGCGGGTTTTTGTTTGCCGGCGATTAAACTTCTTTTATTCAGCGTCTCATCAAAAATGGAAACATTTTTAAAAACTACAAGTCTCATGGGCTTTAGTGGTGAAATAATAATTTAAAAAATAGTTCGGGAAATGAGTTTACACCCTAGGTACTTTCTTTGTATACTTTTGACTATACGGGCCGAGTCCGGGATTTACAGGAAATCGCAGGTTTTTGTTTGCCGGCGATTAAACTTCTTTCATTCAGCGTCTCATCAAAAATGAAAACATTTTTAAAAACTACAAGTCTCATGCGTTTTAGTGGTGAAAAAATAATTTAAAAAATCGTTCGGGAAATAAGTTTACTCCCTGGGTACTTTCTTTGTATACATTCGACTATACGGGCCAAGCCCGGGATTTACGGGAAATCGCGGGTTTTCGTTTGCCGGCGATTAAACCACTTTCATTAATCGTCTCATCAAAAATGAAAACATTTCTGAAAACTACAAGTCTCATGGGCTTTAGTGGTGATATAATAATTTAAAAAATCGTTTGGAAATTAGTTTACTCCCTGGGTACTTTCTTTGTATACTTTTGACTATACGGGCCAAGCCCGGGATTTACCGGAAATCTCGGGTTTTCGTTTGCCGGCGATTAAACTTCTTTTATTCAGCGTCTCATCAAAAATGAAAACATTTCTAAAAACTATAAGTCTCATGGGTTTTAGTGGTGAAATAATAATTTAAAAAATCGTTCGGGAAATGAGTTTACATCCCGGGTACTTTCTTTACTTTACGGGCCGAGTCCGGATTTATGGGAAATCACAGGTTTTCGTTTGCCGGCGATTAAACTTCTTTTATTCAGCGTCTCATCAAAATTGAAAACATTTTTGAAAACTACAAGTCTCATGCGTTTTAGTGGTGAAAAAATAATTTAAAAAATCGTTCGGGAAATGAGTTTACTCCCTGGGTACTTTCTTTGTATACTTTTGATTATACGGGCCGAGTCCAGGGTTTACGGGAAATGGCGGGTTTTCGTTTGCCGGCGATTAAACTTCTTTTATTCAGCGTCTCATCAAAAATGAAAACATTTTTAAAAACTACAAGTCTCATGGCCTTTAGTGGTGAAATAATAATTTAAGAAATCGTTCGGGAAGTGAGTTTACACCCTGGATACTTTCTTTGTATACTTTTGACTATACGGGCCGAGTCCGGGATTTACGGGAAATCGCAGGTTTTCTTTTGCCGGCTATTAAACTTCTTTCATTCAGCGTTTCATCAAAAATGAAAACATTTTTGAAAACTACAAGTCTCATGCGTTTTAGTGGTGAAAATTTAATTTAAAAAATCGTTCGGGAAATGAGTTTACTCCCTGGGTACTTTCTTTGTATACTTTTGACTATACCGGCCGAGTCCGGGATTTACGGGAAGTCGCGGGTTTTCGTTTGCCGGCGATTAAACTTCTGTTATTCAGCGTCTCATCAAAAATGAAAACATTTCTGAAAACTACAAGTCTCATGCGTTTTAGTGGTGAAATAATAATTTAAAAAATAGTTCGGGCAATGCGTTTACACCCTAGGTACTTTCTTTGTATACTTTTGACTATACGGGCCGAGTCCGGGATTTACGGGAAATCGCAGGTTTTCGTTTGCCGGCGATTAAACTTCTTTCATTCAGCGTCTCATCAAAAATGAAAACATTTTTAAAAACTACAAGTCTCATGCGTTTTAGTGGTGAAAAAATAATTTAAAAAATCGTTCGGGAAATAAGTTTACTCCCTGGGTACTTTCTTTGTATACATTCGACTATACAGGCCAAGCCCAGGATTTACGGGAAATCGCGGGTTTTCGTTTGCCGGCGATTAAACCACTTTCATTAAGCGTCTCATCAAAAATGAAAACATTTCTGAAAACTACAAGTCTCATGGGCTTTAGTGGTGTTATAATAATTTAAAAAATCGTTTGGAAAATTAGTTTACTCCCTGGGTACTTTCTTTGTATACTTTTGACTATACGGACCGAATCCGGGATTTACGGAAAATCACAGGTTTTCGTTTGCCGGCGATTAAACTTCTTTTATTCAGCGTCTCATCAAAAATGAAAACATTTTTGAAAACTACAAGTCTCATGCGTTTTAGTGGTGAAAAAATAAATTAAAAAATCGTTCGGGAAATGAGTTTACTCCCTGGGTACTATCTTTGTATGCTTTTGACTATACGGGCCAAGCACGGGATTTACGGGAAATCTCGGGTTTTCGTTTGCCGGCGATTAAACTTCTTTTATTCAGCGTCTCATCAGAAATGAAAACATTTTTGAAAACTACAAGTCTCATGGGATTTAGTGGTTAAATAATAATTTAAAAAATCGTTCGGGAAATGAGTTTACACCCCGGGTACTTTCTTTGTAT
Source organism: Hydractinia symbiolongicarpus (assembly GCF_029227915.1). Taxonomy (NCBI): domain Eukaryota; kingdom Metazoa; phylum Cnidaria; class Hydrozoa; order Anthoathecata; family Hydractiniidae; genus Hydractinia; species Hydractinia symbiolongicarpus. Next base: position 33,330,342 of record NC_079876.1, on the reverse strand, counting down.
ACTTTTGACTATACGGGCCGAGTCCGGGATTTACGGGAAATCGCAGGTTTTCGTTTGCCGGCGATTAAACTTCTTTTATTCAGCGTCTCATCAAAAATGAATACATTTTTGAAAACTACAAGTCTCATGCGTTTTAGTGGTGAAAAAATAATTTAAAAAATCGTTCGGGAAATGAGTTTACTCCCTAGGTACTTTCTTTGTATACTTTTGACTATGCGGGCCGAGTCCGGGGTTTACGGGAAATGGCGGGTTTTCGTTTGCCGGCGATTAAACTTCTTTTATTCAGCGTCTCATCAAAAATGAAAACATTTTTGAAAACTACAAGTGTCATGCGTTTTAGTGGTGAAAAAATAATTTAAAAAATCTTTCGGGAAATGAGTTTACTCCCTGGGTACTTTCTTTGTATACTTTTGATTATACGGGCCGAGTCCAGGGTTTACGGGAAATGGCGGGTTTTTGTTTGCCGGCGATTAAACTTCTTTTATTCAGCGTCTCATCAAAAATGAAAACATTTTTAAAAACTACAAGTCTCATGGGCTTTAGTGGTGAAATAATAATTTAAAAAATCGTTCGGGAAGTGAGTTTACACCCTGGGTACTTTCTTTGTATACTTTTGACTATACGGGCCGAGTCCGGGATTTACGGGAAATCGCAGGTTTTCTTTTGCCGGCGATTAAACTTCTTTCATTCAGCGTTTCATCAAAAATGAAAACATTTTTGAAAACTACAAGTCTCATGGGTTTTAGTGGTGAAAATATAATTTAAAAAATCGTTCGGGAAATGAGTTTACTCCCTGGGTACTTTCTTTGTATACTTTTGACTATACGGGCCGAGTCCGGGATTTACGGGAAGTCGCGGGTTTTCGTTTGCCGGCGATTAAACTTCTGTTATTCAGCGTCACATCAAAAATGGAAACATTTTTAAAAACTACAAGTCTCATGGGCTTTAGTGGTGAAATAATAATTTAAAAAATAGTTCGGGAAATGAGTTTACACCCTAGGTACTTTCTTTGTATTCTTTTGACTATACGGGCCGAGTCCGGGATTTACAGGAAATCGCAGGTTTTCGTTTGCCGGCGATTAAACTTCTTTCATTCAGCGTCTCATCAAAAATGAAAACATTTTTAAAAACTACAAGTCTCATGCGTTTTAGTGGTGAAAAAATAATTTAAAAAATCGTTCGGGAAATAAGTTTGCCGGCGATTAAACTTCTTTTATTCAGCGTCTCATCAAAAATGAATACATTTTTGAAAACTACAAGTCTCATGCGTTTTAGTGGTGAAAAAATAATTTAAAAAATCGTTCGGGAAATGAGTTTACTCCCTAGGTACTTTCTTTGTATACTTTTGACTATGCGGGCCGAGTCCGGGGTTTACGGGAAATGGCGGGTTTTCGTTTGCCGGCGATTAAACTTCTTTTATTCAGCGTCTCATCAAAAATGAAAACATTTTTGAAAACTACAAGTGTCATGCGTTTTAGTGGTGAAAAAATAATTTAAAAAATCGTTCGGGAAATGAGTTTACTCCCTGGGTACTTTCTTTGTATACTTTTGATTATACGGGCCGAGTCCAGGGTTTACGGGAAATGGCGGGTTTTCGTTTGCCGGCGATTAAACTTCTTTTATTCAGCGTCTCATCAAAAATGAAAACATTTTTAAAAACTACAAGTCTCATGGGCTTTAGTGGTGAAATAATAATTTAAAAAATCGTTCGGGAAGTGAGTTTACACCCTGGGTACTTTCTTTGTATACTTTTGACTATACGGGCCGAGTCCGGGATTTACGGGAAATCGCAGGTTTTCTTTTGCCGGCGATTAAACTTCTTTCATTCAGCGTTTCATCAAAAATGAAAACATTTTTGAAAACTACAAGTCTCATGCGTTTTAGTGGTGAAAATATAATTTAAAAAATCGTTCGGGAAATGAGTTTACTCCCTGGGTACTTTCTTTGTATACTTTTGACTATACGGGCCGAGTCCGGGATTTACGGGAAGTCGCGGGTTTTCGTTTGCCGGCGATTAAACTTCTGTTATTCAGCGTCTCATCAAAAATGGAAACATTTTTAAAAACTACAAGTCTCATGGGCTTTAGTGGTGAAATAATAATTTAAAAAATAGTTCGGGAAATGAGTTTACACCCTAGGTACTTTCTTTGTATACTTTTGACTATACGGGCCGAGTCCGGGATTTACAGGAAATCGCAGGTTTTCGTTTGACGGCGATTAAACTTCTTTCATTCAGCGTCTCATCAAAAATGAAAACATTTTTAAAAACTACAAGTCTCATTCGTTTTAGTGGTGAAAAAATAATTTAAAAAATCGTTCGGGAAATAAGTTTACTCCCTGGGTACTTTCTTTGTATACATTCGACTATACAGGCCAAGCCCGGGATTTACGGGAAATCGCGGGTTTTCCTTTGCCGGCGATTAAACCACTTTCATTAAGCGTCTCATCAAAAATGAAAACATTTCTGAAAACTACAAGTCTCATGGGCTTTAGTGGTCATATAATAATTTAAAAAATCGTTGGGAAAATTAGTTTACTCCCTGGGTACTTTCTTTGTATACTTTTGACTATACGGACCGAATCCGGGATTTACGGAAAATCGCAGGTTTTCGTTTGCCGGCAATTAAACTTCTTTTATTCAGCGTCTCATCAAAAATGAAAACATTTTTGAAAACTACAAGTCTCATGCGTTTTAGTGGTGAAAATATAAATTAAAAAATCGTTCGGGAAATGAGTTTACTCCCTGGGTACTATCTTTGTATGCTTTTGACTATACGGGCCAAGCCCGGGATTTACGGGAAATCTCGGGTTTTCGTTTGCCGGCGATTAAACTTCTTTTATTCAGCGTCTCATCAGAAATGAAAACATTTTTGAAAACTACAAGTCTTATGCATTTTAGTGGTGAAAAAATAATTTAAAAAATCGTTCTGGAAATGAGTTTACTCACAGGGTACTTTCTTTGTATACATTCGACTATACGGGCCAAGCCCGGGATTTACGGGAAATCGCGGGTTTTCGTTTGCCAGCGATTAAACATCTTTTATTAAGCGTCTCATCAAAAATGAAAACATTTTTGAAAACTACAAGTCTCATGCGTTTTAGTGGTGAAAAAATAATTTATAAAATCGTTCGGGAAATGAGTTTACTCCCTGGGTACTTTCTTAGTATACTTTTGACTATACGGGCCGAGTCCGGGATTTACGGGAAATCGCAGGTTTTCGTTTGCCGGCGATTAAACTTCTTTTATTCAGCGTCTCATCAAAAATGAAAACATTTTTAAAAACTACAAGTCTCATGGGCTTTAGTGGTGAAATAATAATTTAAAAAATCGTTTGGGAAATTAGTTTACTCCCTGGGTACTTCCTTTGTATACTTTTGACTATACGGGCCGAATCCGGGATTTACGGAAAATTGCAGGTTTTCGTTTGCCGGCGATTAAACTTCTTTTATTCAGCGTCTCATCAAAAATGAAAACATTTTTGAAAACTACAAGTCTCATGCGTTTTAGTGGTGAAAAAATAAATTAAAAAATCGTTCGGGAAATGAGTTTACTCCCTGGGTACTATCTTTGTATGCTTTTGACTATACGGGCCAAGCCCGGGATTTACGGGAAATCTCGGGTTTTCGTTTGCCGGCGATTAAACTTCTTTTATTCAGCGTCTCATCAAAAATGAAAACATTTTTAAAAACTACAAGTCTCATGTGTTGTAGTGGTGAGAAAATAACTTAAAAAATCGTTCGGAAAATCAGTTTACTCCCTGGGTAATTTCTTTGTATACTTTTGACTATACGGGCCGAGTCCGGGGTTTACGGGAAATGGCGGGTTTTCGTTTGCCGGCGATTAAACTTCTTTTATTCAGCGTCTCATCAAAAATGAAAACATTTTTAAAAACTACAAGTCTCATGCGTTTTAGTGGTGAAATAATAATTTAAAAAATCGTTCGGAAAATGAGTTTACTCCCTGGGTAATTTCTTTGTATACTTTTGACTATACGGGCCGAGTCCGGGGTTTACGGGAAATGGCGGGTTTTCGTTTGATGGCGATTAAATTTCTTTTATTCAGCGTCTCATCAAAAATGAAAACATTTTTAAAAACTATAAGTCTCTTGGGTTTTAGTGGTAAAATAATAATTTAAAAAATCGTTCGGGAAATGAGTTTACTTCCCGGGTACTTTCTTTACTATACGGGCCGAGTCCGGGATTTACGGGAAATCGCAGGTTTTCGTTTGCCGGCGATTAAACTTCTTTTATTCAGCGTCTCATCAAAATTGAAATCATTTTTGAAAACTACAAGTCTCATGCGTTTTAGTGGTGAAAAAATATTTTAAAAAATCGTTCGGAAAATGAGTTTACTCCCTGGGTACTTTCTTTGTATACTTTTGACTATACGGGCCGAGTCCGTGATTTACGGAAAGTCGCGGGTTTTCGTTTGCCGGCGTTTAAACTTCTTTTATTCAGCGTCTCATCAAAAATGAAAACATTTTTAAAAACTACAAGTCTCATGGGCTTTAGTGGTGAAATAATAATTTGAAAAATCGTTCGGGAAATGAGTTTACACCCCGGGTACTTTCTTTGTATACTTTTGACTATACGGGCCGAGTCCGGGATTTACGGAAAATCGCAGGTTTTCGTTTGCCGGCGATTAAACTTCTTTTATTCAGCGTCTCATCCAAAATGAAAACATTTTTGAAAACTACAAGTGTCATGCGTTTTAGTGGTGAAAAAATAATTTAAAAAATCGTTCGGGAAATGAGTTTACTCCCTGGGTACTTTCTTTGTATACTTTTGATTATACGGGCCGAGTCCAGGGTTTACGGGAAATGGCGGGTTTTCGTTTGCCGGCGATTAAACTTCTTTTATTCAGCGTCTCATCAAAAATGAAAACATTTTTAAAAACTACAAGTCTCATGGCCTTTAGTGGTGAAATAATAATTTAAGAAATCGTTCGGGAAGTGAGTTTACACCCTGGGTACTTTCTTTGTATACTTTTGACTATACGGGCCGAGTCCGGGATTTACGGGAAATCGCAGGTTTTCTTTTGCCGGCTATTAAACTTCTTTCATTCAGCGTTTCATCAAAAATGAAAACATTTTTGAAAACTACAAGTCTCATGCGTTTTAGTGGTGAAATAATAATTTAAAAAATAGTTCGGGCAATGCGTTTACTCCCTGGGTACTTTCTTTGTATACTTTTGACTATACCGGCCGAGTCCGGGATTTACGGGAAGTCGCGGGTTTTCGTTTGCCGGCGATTAAACTTCTGTTATTCAGCGTCTCATCAAAAATGAAAACATTTCTGAAAACTACAAGTCTCATGCGTTTTAGTGGTGAAATAATAATTTAAAAAATAGTTCGGGCAATGCGTTTACACCCTAGGTACTTTCTTTGTATACTTTTGACTATACGGGCCGAGTCCGGGATTTACGGGAAATCGCAGGTTTTCGTTTGCCGGCGATTAAACTTCTTTCATTCAGCGTCTCATCAAAAATGAAAACATTTTTAAAAACTACAAGTCTCATGCGTTTTAGTGGTGAAAAAATAATTTAAAAAATCGTTCGGGAAATAAGTTTACTCCCTGGGTACTTTCTTTGTATACATTCGACTATACAGGCCAAGCCCAGGATTTACGGGAAATCGCGGGTTTTCGTTTGCCGGCGATTAAACCACTTTCATTAAGCGTCTCATCAAAAATGAAAACATTTCTGAAAACTACAAGTCTCATGGGCTTTAGTGGTGATATAATAATTTAAAAAATCGTTTGGAAAATTAGTTTACTCCCTGGGTACTTTCTTTGTATACTTTTGACTATACGGACCGAATCCGGGATTTACGGAAAATCACAGGTTTTCGTTTGCCGGCGATTAAACTTCTTTTATTCAGCGTCTCATCAAAAATGAAAACATTTTTGAAAACTACAAGTCTCATGCGTTTTAGTGGTGAAAAAATAAATTAAAAAATCGTTCGAGAAATGAGTTTACTCCCTGGGTACTATCTTTGTATGCTTTTGACTATACGGGCCAAGCACGGGATTTACGGGAAATCTCGGGTTTTCGTTTGCCGGCGATTAAACTTCTTTTATTCAGCGTCTCATCAGAAATGAAAACATTTTTGAAAACTACAAGTCTCATGGGATTTAGTGGTTAAATAATAATTTAAAAAATCGTTCGGGAAATGAGTTTACACCCCGGGTACTTTCTTTGTATACTTTTGACTATACGGGCCGAGTCCGGGATTTACGGGAAATCGCAGGTTTTCGTTTGCCGGCGATTAAACTTCTTTTATTCAGCGTCTCATCAAAAATGAATACATTTTTGAAAACTACAAGTCTCATGCGTTTTAGTGGTGAAAAAATAATTTAAAAAATCGTTCGGGAAATGAGTTTACTCCCTAGGTACTTTCTTTGTATACTTTTGACTATGCGGGCCGAGTCCGGGGTTTACGGGAAATTGCGGGTTTTCGTTTGCCGGCGATTAAACTTCTTTTATTCAGCGTCTCATCAAAAATGAAAACATTTTTGAAAACTACAAGTCTCATGGGTTTTAGTGGTGAAAATATAATTTAAAAAATCGTTCGGGAAATGAGTTTACTCCCTGGGTACTTTCTTTGTATACTTTTGACTATACGGGCCGAGTCCGGGATTTACGGGAAGTCGCGGGTTTTCGTTTGCCGGCGATTAAACTTCTGTTATTCAGCGTCTCATCAAAAATGGAAACATTTTTAAAAACTACAAGTCTCATGGGCTTTAGTGGTGAAATAATAATTTAAAAAATAGTTCGGGAAATGAGTTTACACCCTAGGTACTTTCTTTGTATTCTTTTGACTATACGGGCCGAGTCCGGGATTTACAGGAAATCGCAGTTTTTCGTTTGCCGGCGATTAAACTTCTTTCATTCAGCGTCTCATCAAAAATGAAAACATTTTTAAAAACTACAAGTCTCATGCGTTTTAGTGGTGAAAAAATAATTTAAAAAATCGTTCGGGAAATAAGTTTGCCGGCGATTAAACTTCTTTTATTCAGCGTCTCATCAAAAATGAATACATTTTTGAAAACTACAAGTCTCATGCGTTTTAGTGGTGAAAAAATAATTTAAAAAATCGTTCGGGAAATGAGTTTACTCCCTAGGTACTTTCTTTGTATACTTTTGACTATGCGGGCCGAGTCCGGGGTTTACGGGAAATGGCGGGTTTTCGTTTGCCGGCGATTAAACTTCTTTTATTCAGCGTCTCATCAAAAATGAAAACATTTTTGAAAACTACAAGTGTCATGCGTTTTAGTGGTGAAAAAATAATTTAAAAAATCGTTCGGGAAATGAGTTTACTCCCTGGGTACTTTCTTTGTATACTTTTGATTATACGGGCCGAGTCCAGGGTTTACGGGAAATGGCGGGTTTTCGTTTGCCGGCGATTAAACTTCTTTTATTCAGCGTCTCATCAAAAATGAAAACATTTTTAAAAACTACAAGTCTCATGGGCTTTAGTGGTGAAATAATAATTTAAAAAATCGTTCGGGAAGTGAGTTTACACCATGGGTACTTTCTTTGTATATTTTTGACTATACGGGCCGAGTCCGGGATTTACGGGAAATCGCAGGTTTTCTTTTGCCGGCGATTAAACTTTTTTCATTCAGCGTTTCATCAAAAATGAAAACATTTTTGAAAACTACAAGTCTCATGCGTTTTAGTGGTGAAAATATAATTTAAAAAATCGTTCGGGAAATGAGTTTACTCCCTGGGTACTTTCTTTGTATACTTTTGACTATACGGGCCGAGTCCGGGATTTACGGGAAGTCGCGGGTTTTCGTTTGCCGGCGATTAAACTTTTGTTATTCAGCGTCTCATCAAAAATGGAAACATTTTTAAAAACTACAAGTCTCATGGGCTTTAGTGGTGAAATAATAATTTAAAAAATAGTTCGGGAAATGAGTTTACACCCTAGGTACTTTCTTTGTATACTTTTGACTATACGGGCCGAGTCCGGGATTTACAGGAAATCGCAGGTTTTCGTTTGCCGGCGATTAAACTTCTTTCATTCAGCGTCTCATCAAAAATGAAAACATTTTTAAAAACTACAAGTCTCATGCGTTTTAGTGGTGAAAAAATAATTTAAAAAATCGTTCGGGAAATAAGTTTACTCCCTGGGTACTTTCTTTGTATACATTCGACTATACAGGCCAAGCCCGGGATTTACGGGAAATCGCGGGTTTTCCTTTGCCGGCGATTAAACCACTTTCATTAAGCGTCTCATCAAAAATGAAAACATTTCTGAAAACTACAAGTCTCATGGGCTTTAGTGGTCATATAATAATTTAAAAAATCGTTGGGAAAATTAGTTTACTCCCTGGGTACTTTCTTTGTATACTTTTGACTATACGGACCGAATCCGGGATTTACGGAAAATCGCAGGTTTTCGTTTGCCGGCAATTAAACTTCTTTTATTCAGCGTCTCATCAAAAATGAAAACATTTTTGAAAACTACAAGTCTCATGCGTTTTAGTGGTGAAAATATAAATTAAAAAATCGTTCGGGAAATGAGTTTACTCCCTGGGTACTATCTTTGTATGCTTTTGACTATACGGGCCAAGCCCGGGATTTACGGGAAATCTCGGGTTTTCGTTTGCCGGCGATTAAACTTCTTTTATTCAGCGTCTCATCAGAAATGAAAACATTTTTGAAAACTACAAGTCTTATGCATTTTAGTGGTGAAAAAATAATTTAAAAAATCGTTCTGGAAATGAGTTTACTCACAGGGTACTTTCTTTGTATACATTCGACTATACGGGCCAAGCCCGGGATTTACGGGAAATCGCGGGTTTTCGTTTGCCGGCGATTAAACATCTTTTATTAAGCGTCTCATCAAAAATGAAAACATTTTTGAAAACTACAAGTCTCATGCGTTTTAGTGGTGAAATAATAATTTAAAAAATCGTTCGGGAAGTGAGTTTACACCCTGGGTACTTTCTTTGTATACTTTTGACTATACGGGCCGAGTCCGGGATTTACGGGAAATCGCAGGTTTTCTTTTGCCGGCGATTAAACTTCTTTCATTCAGCGTTTCATCAAAAATGAAAACATTTTTGAAAACTACAAGTCTCATGCGTTTTAGTGGTGAAAATATAATTTAAAAAATCGTTCGGGAAATGAGTTTACTCCCTGGGTACTTTCTTTGTATACTTTTGACTATACGGGCCGAGTCCGGGATTTACGGGAAGTCGCGGGTTTTCGTTTGCCGGCGATTAAACTTCTGTTATTCAGCGTCTCATCAAAAATGGAAACATTTTTAAAAACTACAAGTCTCATGGGCTTTAGTGGTGAAATAATAATTTAAAAAATAGTTCGGGAAATGAGTTTACACCCTAGGTACTTTCTTTGTATACTTTTGACTATACGGGCCGAGTCCGGGATTTACAGGAAATCGCAGGTTTTCGTTTGACGGCGATTAAACTTCTTTCATTCAGCGTCTCATCAAAAATGAAAACATTTTTAAAAACTACAAGTCTCATTCGTTTTAGTGGTGAAAAAATAATTTAAAAAATCGTTCGGGAAATAAGTTTACTCCCTGGGTACTTTCTTTGTATACATTCGACTATACAGGCCAAGCCCGGGATTTACGGGAAATCGCGGGTTTTCCTTTGCCGGCGATTAAACCACTTTCATTAAGCGTCTCATCAAAAATGAAAACATTTCTGAAAACTACAAGTCTCATGGGCTTTAGTGGTCATATAATAATTTAAAAAATCGTTGGGAAAATTAGTTTACTCCCTGGGTACTTTCTTTGTATACTTTTGACTATACGGACCGAATCCGGGATTTACGGAAAATCGCAGGTTTTCGTTTGCCGGCAATTAAACTTCTTTTATTCAGCGTCTCATCAAAAATGAAAACATTTTTGAAAACTACAAGTCTCATGCGTTTTAGTGGTGAAAATATAAATTAAAAAATCGTTCGGGAAATGAGTTTACTCCCTGGGTACTATCTTTGTATGCTTTTGACTATACGGGCCAAGCCCGGGATTTACGGGAAATCTCGGGTTTTCGTTTGCCGGCGATTAAACTTCTTTTATTCAGCGTCTCATCAGAAATGAAAACATTTTTGAAAACTACAAGTCTTATGCATTTTAGTGGTGAAAAAATAATTTAAAAAATCGTTCTGGAAATGAGTTTACTCACAGGGTACTTTCTTTGTATACATTCGACTATACGGGCCAAGCCCGGGATTTACGGGAAATCGCGGGTTTTCGTTTGCCAGCGATTAAACATCTTTTATTAAGCGTCTCATCAAAAATGAAAACATTTTTGAAAACTACAAGTCTCATGCGTTTTAGTGGTGAAAAAATAATTTATAAAATCGTTCGGGAAATGAGTTTACTCCCTGGGTACTTTCTTAGTATACTTTTGACTATACGGGCCGAGTCCGGGATTTACGGGAAATCGCAGGTTTTCGTTTGCCGGCGATTAAACTTCTTTTATTCAGCGTCTCATCAAAAATGAAAACATTTTTAAAAACTACAAGTCTCATGGGCTTTAGTGGTGAAATAATAATTTAAAAAATCGTTTGGGAAATTAGTTTACTCCCTGGGTACTTCCTTTGTATACTTTTGACTATACGGGCCGAATCCGGGATTTACGGAAAATTGCAGGTTTTCGTTTGCCGGCGATTAAACTTCTTTTATTCAGCGTCTCATCAAAAATGAAAACATTTTTGAAAACTACAAGTCTCATGCGTTTTAGTGGTGAAAAAATAAATTAAAAAATCGTTCGGGAAATGAGTTTACTCCCTGGGTACTATCTTTGTATGCTTTTGACTATACGGGCCAAGCCCGGGATTTACGGGAAATCTCGGGTTTTCGTTTGCCGGCGATTAAACTTCTTTTATTCAGCGTCTCATCAAAAATGAAAACATTTTTAAAAACTACAAGTCTCATGTGTTGTAGTGGTGAGAAAATAACTTAAAAAATCGTTCGGAAAATCAGTTTACTCCCTGGGTAATTTCTTTGTATACTTTTGACTATACGGGCCGAGTCCGGGGTTTACGGGAAATGGCGGGTTTTCGTTTGCCGGCGATTAAACTTCTTTTATTCAGCGTCTCATCAAAAATGAAAACATTTTTAAAAACTACAAGTCTCATGCGTTTTAGTGGTGAAATAATAATTTAAAAAATCGTTCGGAAAATGAGTTTACTCCCTGGGTAATTTCTTTGTATACTTTTGACTATACGGGCCGAGTCCGGGGTTTACGGGAAATGGCGGGTTTTCGTTTGATGGCGATTAAATTTCTTTTATTCAGCGTCTCATCAAAAATGAAAACATTTTTAAAAACTATAAGTCTCTTGGGTTTTAGTGGTAAAATAATAATTTAAAAAATCGTTCGGGAAATGAGTTTACTTCCCGGGTACTTTCTTTACTATACGGGCCGAGTCCGGGATTTACGGGAAATCGCAGGTTTTCGTTTGCCGGCGATTAAACTTCTTTTATTCAGCGTCTCATCAAAATTGAAATCATTTTTGAAAACTACAAGTCTCATGCGTTTTAGTGGTGAAAAAATATTTTAAAAAATCGTTCGGAAAATGAGTTTACTCCCTGGGTACTTTCTTTGTATACTTTTGACTATACGGGCCGAGTCCGTGATTTACGGAAAGTCGCGGGTTTTCGTTTGCCGGCGTTTAAACTTCTTTTATTCAGCGTCTCATCAAAAATGAAAACATTTTTAAAAACTACAAGTCTCATGGGCTTTAGTGGTGAAATAATAATTTGAAAAATCGTTCGGGAAATGAGTTTACACCCCGGGTACTTTCTTTGTATACTTTTGACTATACGGGCCGAGTCCGGGATTTACGGAAAATCGCAGGTTTTCGTTTGCCGGCGATTAAACTTCTTTTATTCAGCGTCTCATCCAAAATGAAAACATTTTTGAAAACTACAAGTGTCATGCGTTTTAGTGGTGAAAAAATAATTTAAAAAATCGTTCGGGAAATGAGTTTACTCCCTGGGTACTTTCTTTGTATACTTTTGATTATACGGGCCGAGTCCAGGGTTTACGGGAAATGGCGGGTTTTCGTTTGCCGGCGATTAAACTTCTTTTATTCAGCGTCTCATCAAAAATGAAAACATTTTTAAAAACTACAAGTCTCATGGCCTTTAGTGGTGAAATAATAATTTAAGAAATCGTTCGGGAAGTGAGTTTACACCCTGGGTACTTTCTTTGTATACTTTTGACTATACGGGCCGAGTCCGGGATTTACGGGAAATCGCAGGTTTTCTTTTGCCGGCTATTAAACTTCTTTCATTCAGCGTTTCATCAAAAATGAAAACATTTTTGAAAACTACAAGTCTCATGCGTTTTAGTGGTGAAATAATAATTTAAAAAATAGTTCGGGCAATGCGTTTACTCCCTGGGTACTTTCTTTGTATACTTTTGACTATACCGGCCGAGTCCGGGATTTACGGGAAGTCGCGGGTTTTCGTTTGCCGGCGATTAAACTTCTGTTATTCAGCGTCTCATCAAAAATGAAAACATTTCTGAAAACTACAAGTCTCATGCGTTTTAGTGGTGAAATAATAATTTAAAAAATAGTTCGGGCAATGCGTTTACACCCTAGGTACTTTCTTTGTATACTTTTGACTATACGGGCCGAGTCCGGGATTTACGGGAAATCGCAGGTTTTCGTTTGCCGGCGATTAAACTTCTTTCATTCAGCGTCTCATCAAAAATGAAAACATTTTTAAAAACTACAAGTCTCATGCGTTTTAGTGGTGAAAAAATAATTTAAAAAATCGTTCGGGAAATAAGTTTACTCCCTGGGTACTTTCTTTGTATACATTCGACTATACAGGCCAAGCCCAGGATTTACGGGAAATCGCGGGTTTTCGTTTGCCGGCGATTAAACCACTTTCATTAAGCGTCTCATCAAAAATGAAAACATTTCTGAAAACTACAAGTCTCATGGGCTTTAGTGGTGATATAATAATTTAAAAAATCGTTTGGAAAATTAGTTTACTCCCTGGGTACTTTCTTTGTATACTTTTGACTATACGGACCGAATCCGGGATTTACGGAAAATCACAGGTTTTCGTTTGCCGGCGATTAAACTTCTTTTATTCAGCGTCTCATCAAAAATGAAAACATTTTTGAAAACTACAAGTCTCATGCGTTTTAGTGGTGAAAAAATAAATTAAAAAATCGTTCGAGAAATGAGTTTACTCCCTGGGTACTATCTTTGTATGCTTTTGACTATACGGGCCAAGCACGGGATTTACGGGAAATCTCGGGTTTTCGTTTGCCGGCGATTAAACTTCTTTTATTCAGCGTCTCATCAGAAATGAAAACATTTTTGAAAACTACAAGTCTCATGGGATTTAGTGGTTAAATAATAATTTAAAAAATCGTTCGGGAAATGAGTTTACACCCCGGGTACTTTCTTTGTATACTTTTGACTATACGGGCCGAGTCCGGGATTTACGGGAAATCGCAGGTTTTCGTTTGCCGGCGATTAAACTTCTTTTATTCAGCGTCTCATCAAAAATGAATACATTTTTGAAAACTACAAGTCTCATGCGTTTTAGTGGTGAAAAAATAATTTAAAAAATCGTTCGGGAAATGAGTTTACTCCCTAGGTACTTTCTTTGTATACTTTTGACTATGCGGGCCGAGTCCGGGGTTTACGGGAAATTGCGGGTTTTCGTTTGCCGGCGATTAAACTTCTTTTATTCAGCGTCTCATCAAAAATGAAAACATTTTTGAAAACTACAAGTCTCATGGGTTTTAGTGGTGAAAATATAATTTAAAAAATCGTTCGGGAAATGAGTTTACTCCCTGGGTACTTTCTTTGTATACTTTTGACTATACGGGCCGAGTCCGGGATTTACGGGAAGTCGCGGGTTTTCGTTTGCCGGCGATTAAACTTCTGTTATTCAGCGTCTCATCAAAAATGGAAACATTTTTAAAAACTACAAGTCTCATGGGCTTTAGTGGTGAAATAATAATTTAAAAAATAGTTCGGGAAATGAGTTTACACCCTAGGTACTTTCTTTGTATTCTTTTGACTATACGGGCCGAGTCCGGGATTTACAGGAAATCGCAGTTTTTCGTTTGCCGGCGATTAAACTTCTTTCATTCAGCGTCTCATCAAAAATGAAAACATTTTTAAAAACTACAAGTCTCATGCGTTTTAGTGGTGAAAAAATAATTTAAAAAATCGTTCGGGAAATAAGTTTGCCGGCGATTAAACTTCTTTTATTCAGCGTCTCATCAAAAATGAATACATTTTTGAAAACTACAAGTCTCATGCGTTTTAGTGGTGAAAAAATAATTTAAAAAATCGTTCGGGAAATGAGTTTACTCCCTAGGTACTTTCTTTGTATACTTTTGACTATGCGGGCCGAGTCCGGGGTTTACGGGAAATGGCGGGTTTTCGTTTGCCGGCGATTAAACTTCTTTTATTCAGCGTCTCATCAAAAATGAAAACATTTTTGAAAACTACAAGTGTCATGCGTTTTAGTGGTGAAAAAATAATTTAAAAAATCGTTCGGGAAATGAGTTTACTCCCTGGGTACTTTCTTTGTATACTTTTGATTATACGGGCCGAGTCCAGGGTTTACGGGAAATGGCGGGTTTTCGTTTGCCGGCGATTAAACTTCTTTTATTCAGCGTCTCATCAAAAATGAAAACATTTTTAAAAACTACAAGTCTCATGGGCTTTAGTGGTGAAATAATAATTTAAAAAATCGTTCGGGAAGTGAGTTTACACCATGGGTACTTTCTTTGTATATTTTTGACTATACGGGCCGAGTCCGGGATTTACGGGAAATCGCAGGTTTTCTTTTGCCGGCGATTAAACTTTTTTCATTCAGCGTTTCATCAAAAATGAAAACATTTTTGAAAACTACAAGTCTCATGCGTTTTAGTGGTGAAAATATAATTTAAAAAATCGTTCGGGAAATGAGTTTACTCCCTGGGTACTTTCTTTGTATACTTTTGACTATACGGGCCGAGTCCGGGATTTACGGGAAGTCGCGGGTTTTCGTTTGCCGGCGATTAAACTTTTGTTATTCAGCGTCTCATCAAAAATGGAAACATTTTTAAAAACTACAAGTCTCATGGGCTTTAGTGGTGAAATAATAATTTAAAAAATAGTTCGGGAAATGAGTTTACACCCTAGGTACTTTCTTTGTATACTTTTGACTATACGGGCCGAGTCCGGGATTTACAGGAAATCGCAGGTTTTCGTTTGCCGGCGATTAAACTTCTTTCATTCAGCGTCTCATCAAAAATGAAAACATTTTTAAAAACTACAAGTCTCATGCGTTTTAGTGGTGAAAAAATAATTTAAAAAATCGTTCGGGAAATAAGTTTACTCCCTGGGTACTTTCTTTGTATACATTCGACTATACAGGCCAAGCCCGGGATTTACGGGAAATCGCGGGTTTTCCTTTGCCGGCGATTAAACCACTTTCATTAAGCGTCTCATCAAAAATGAAAACATTTCTGAAAACTACAAGTCTCATGGGCTTTAGTGGTCATATAATAATTTAAAAAATCGTTGGGAAAATTAGTTTACTCCCTGGGTACTTTCTTTGTATACTTTTGACTATACGGACCGAATCCGGGATTTACGGAAAATCGCAGGTTTTCGTTTGCCGGCAATTAAACTTCTTTTATTCAGCGTCTCATCAAAAATGAAAACATTTTTGAAAACTACAAGTCTCATGCGTTTTAGTGGTGAAAATATAAATTAAAAAATCGTTCGGGAAATGAGTTTACTCCCTGGGTACTATCTTTGTATGCTTTTGACTATACGGGCCAAGCCCGGGATTTACGGGAAATCTCGGGTTTTCGTTTGCCGGCGATTAAACTTCTTTTATTCAGCGTCTCATCAGAAATGAAAACATTTTTGAAAACTACAAGTCTTATGCATTTTAGTGGTGAAAAAATAATTTAAAAAATCGTTCTGGAAATGAGTTTACTCACAGGGTACTTTCTTTGTATACATTCGACTATACGGGCCAAGCCCGGGATTTACGGGAAATCGCGGGTTTTCGTTTGCCGGCGATTAAACATCTTTTATTAAGCGTCTCATCAAAAATGAAAACATTTTTGAAAACTACAAGTCTCATGCGTTTTAGTGGTGAAAAAATAATTTATAAAATCGTTCGGGAAATGAGTTTACTCCCTGGGTACTTTCTTAGTATACTTTTGACTATACGGGCCGAGTCAGGGATTTACGGGAAATCGCAGGTTTTCGTTTGCCGGCGATTAAACTTCTTTTATTCAGCGTCTCATCAAAAATGAAAACATTTTTAAAAACTACAAGTCTCATGGGCTTTAGTGGTGAAATAATAATTTAAAAAATCGTTTGGGAAATTAGTTTACTCCCTGGGTACTTCCTTTGTATACTTTTGACTATACGGGCCGAATCCGGGATTTACGGAAAATTGCAGGTTTTCGTTTGCCGGCGATTAAACTTCTTTTATTCAGCGTCTCATCAAAAATGAAAACATTTTTGAAAACTACAAGTCTCATGCGTTTTAGTGGTGAAAAAATAAATTAAAAAATCGTTCGGGAAATGAGTTTACTCCCTGGGTACTATCTTTGTATGCTTTTGACTATACGGGCCAAGCCCGGGATTTACGGGAAATCTCGGGTTTTCGTTTGCCGGCGATTAAACTTCTTTTATTCAGCGTCTCATCAAAAATGAAAACATTTTTGAAAACTACAAGTCTCATGCGTTTTAGTGGTGAAAAAATAAATTAAAAAATCGTTCGAGAAATGAGTTTACTCCCTGGGTACTATCTTTGTATGCTTTTGACTATACGGGCCAAGCACGGGATTTACGGGAAATCTCGGGTTTTCGTTTGCCGGCGATTAAACTTCTTTTATTCAGCGTCTCATCAGAAATGAAAACATTTTTGAAAACTACAAGTCTCATGGGATTTAGTGGTTAAATAATAATTTAAAAAATCGTTCGGGAAATGAGTTTACACCCCGGGTACTTTCTTTGTATACTTTTGACTATACGGGCCGAGTCCGGGATTTACGGGAAATCGCAGGTTTTCGTTTGCCGGCGATTAAACTTCTTTTATTCAGCGTCTCATCAAAAATGAATACATTTTTGAAAACTACAAGTCTCATGCGTTTTAGTGGTGAAAAAATAATTTAAAAAATCGTTCGGGAAATGAGTTTACTCCCTAGGTACTTTCTTTGTATACTTTTGACTATGCGGGCCGAGTCCGGGGTTTACGGGAAATTGCGGGTTTTCGTTTGCCGGCGATTAAACTTCTTTTATTCAGCGTCTCATCAAAAATGAAAACATTTTTGAAAACTACAAGTCTCATGGGTTTTAGTGGTGAAAATATAATTTAAAAAATCGTTCGGGAAATGAGTTTACTCCCTGGGTACTTTCTTTGTATACTTTTGACTATACGGGCCGAGTCCGGGATTTACGGGAAGTCGCGGGTTTTCGTTTGCCGGCGATTAAACTTCTGTTATTCAGCGTCTCATCAAAAATGGAAACATTTTTAAAAACTACAAGTCTCATGGGCTTTAGTGGTGAAATAATAATTTAAAAAATAGTTCGGGAAATGAGTTTACACCCTAGGTACTTTCTTTGTATTCTTTTGACTATACGGGCCGAGTCCGGGATTTACAGGAAATCGCAGTTTTTCGTTTGCCGGCGATTAAACTTCTTTCATTCAGCGTCTCATCAAAAATGAAAACATTTTTAAAAACTACAAGTCTCATGCGTTTTAGTGGTGAAAAAATAATTTAAAAAATCGTTCGGGAAATAAGTTTGCCGGCGATTAAACTTCTTTTATTCAGCGTCTCATCAAAAATGAATACATTTTTGAAAACTACAAGTCTCATGCGTTTTAGTGGTGAAAAAATAATTTAAAAAATCGTTCGGGAAATGAGTTTACTCCCTAGGTACTTTCTTTGTATACTTTTGACTATGCGGGCCGAGTCCGGGGTTTACGGGAAATGGCGGGTTTTCGTTTGCCGGCGATTAAACTTCTTTTATTCAGCGTCTCATCAAAAATGAAAACATTTTTGAAAACTACAAGTGTCATGCGTTTTAGTGGTGAAAAAATAATTTAAAAAATCGTTCGGGAAATGAGTTTACTCCCTGGGTACTTTCTTTGTATACTTTTGATTATACGGGCCGAGTCCAGGGTTTACGGGAAATGGCGGGTTTTCGTTTGCCGGCGATTAAACTTCTTTTATTCAGCGTCTCATCAAAAATGAAAACATTTTTAAAAACTACAAGTCTCATGGGCTTTAGTGGTGAAATAATAATTTAAAAAATCGTTCGGGAAGTGAGTTTACACCATGGGTACTTTCTTTGTATATTTTTGACTATACGGGCCGAGTCCGGGATTTACGGGAAATCGCAGGTTTTCTTTTGCCGGCGATTAAACTTTTTTCATTCAGCGTTTCATCAAAAATGAAAACATTTTTGAAAACTACAAGTCTCATGCGTTTTAGTGGTGAAAATATAATTTAAAAAATCGTTCGGGAAATGAGTTTACTCCCTGGGTACTTTCTTTGTATACTTTTGACTATACGGGCCGAGTCCGGGATTTACGGGAAGTCGCGGGTTTTCGTTTGCCGGCGATTAAACTTTTGTTATTCAGCGTCTCATCAAAAATGGAAACATTTTTAAAAACTACAAGTCTCATGGGCTTTAGTGGTGAAATAATAATTTAAAAAATAGTTCGGGAAATGAGTTTACACCCTAGGTACTTTCTTTGTATACTTTTGACTATACGGGCCGAGTCCGGGATTTACAGGAAATCGCAGGTTTTCGTTTGCCGGCGATTAAACTTCTTTCATTCAGCGTCTCATCAAAAATGAAAACATTTTTAAAAACTACAAGTCTCATGCGTTTTAGTGGTGAAAAAATAATTTAAAAAATCGTTCGGGAAATAAGTTTACTCCCTGGGTACTTTCTTTGTATACATTCGACTATACAGGCCAAGCCCGGGATTTACGGGAAATCGCGGGTTTTCCTTTGCCGGCGATTAAACCACTTTCATTAAGCGTCTCATCAAAAATGAAAACATTTCTGAAAACTACAAGTCTCATGGGCTTTAGTGGTCATATAATAATTTAAAAAATCGTTGGGAAAATTAGTTTACTCCCTGGGTACTTTCTTTGTATACTTTTGACTATACGGACCGAATCCGGGATTTACGGAAAATCGCAGGTTTTCGTTTGCCGGCAATTAAACTTCTTTTATTCAGCGTCTCATCAAAAATGAAAACATTTTTGAAAACTACAAGTCTCATGCGTTTTAGTGGTGAAAATATAAATTAAAAAATCGTTCGGGAAATGAGTTTACTCCCTGGGTACTATCTTTGTATGCTTTTGACTATACGGGCCAAGCCCGGGATTTACGGGAAATCTCGGGTTTTCGTTTGCCGGCGATTAAACTTCTTTTATTCAGCGTCTCATCAGAAATGAAAACATTTTTGAAAACTACAAGTCTTATGCATTTTAGTGGTGAAAAAATAATTTAAAAAATCGTTCTGGAAATGAGTTTACTCACAGGGTACTTTCTTTGTATACATTCGACTATACGGGCCAAGCCCGGGATTTACGGGAAATCGCGGGTTTTCGTTTGCCGGCGATTAAACATCTTTTATTAAGCGTCTCATCAAAAATGAAAACATTTTTGAAAACTACAAGTCTCATGCGTTTTAGTGGTGAAAAAATAATTTATAAAATCGTTCGGGAAATGAGTTTACTCCCTGGGTACTTTCTTAGTATACTTTTGACTATACGGGCCGAGTCAGGGATTTACGGGAAATCGCAGGTTTTCGTTTGCCGGCGATTAAACTTCTTTTATTCAGCGTCTCATCAAAAATGAAAACATTTTTAAAAACTACAAGTCTCATGGGCTTTAGTGGTGAAATAATAATTTAAAAAATCGTTTGGGAAATTAGTTTACTCCCTGGGTACTTCCTTTGTATACTTTTGACTATACGGGCCGAATCCGGGATTTACGGAAAATTGCAGGTTTTCGTTTGCCGGCGATTAAACTTCTTTTATTCAGCGTCTCATCAAAAATGAAAACATTTTTGAAAACTACAAGTCTCATGCGTTTTAGTGGTGAAAAAATAAATTAAAAAATCGTTCGGGAAATGAGTTTACTCCCTGGGTACTATCTTTGTATGCTTTTGACTATACGGGCCAAGCCCGGGATTTACGGGAAATCTCGGGTTTTCGTTTGCCGGCGATTAAACTTCTTTTATTCAGCGTCTCATCAAAAATGAAAACATTTTTGAAAACTACAAGTCTTATGTGTTGTAGTGGTGAGAAAATAACTTAAAAAATCGTTCGGAAAATGAGTTTACTCCCTGGGTAATTTCTTTGTATACTTTTGACTATACGGGCCGAGTCCGGGGTTTACGGGAAATGGCGGGTTTTCGTTTGCCGGCGATTAAACTTCTTTTATTCAGCGTCTCATCAAAAATGAAAACATTTTTAAAAACTACAAGTCTCATGCGTTTTAGTGGTGAAATAATAATTTAAAAAATCGTTCGGAAAATGAGTTTACTCCCTGGGTAATTTCTTTGTATACTTTTGACTATACGGGCCGAGTCCGGGGTTTACGGGAAATGGCGGGTTTTCGTTTGCTGGCGATTAAATTTCTTTTATTCAGCGTCTCATCAAAAATGAAAACATTTTTAAAAACTATAAGTCTCATTGGTTTTAGTGGTAAACTAATAATTTAAAAAATCGTTCGGGAAATGAGTTTACATCCCGGGTACTTTCTTTACTATACGGGCCGAGTCCGGGATTTACGGGAAATCGCAGGTTTTCGTTTGCCGGCGATTAAACTTCTTTTATTCAGCGTCTCATCAAAATTGAAAACATTTTTGAAAACTACAAGTCTCATGCGTTTTAGTGGTGAAAAAATATTTTAAAAAATCGTTCGGGAAATGAGTTTACTCCCTGGGTACTTTCTTTGTATACTTTTGACTATACGGGCCGAGTCCGGGATTTACGGAAAGTCGCGGGTTTTCGTTTGCCGGCGTTTAAACTTCTTTTATTCAGCGTCTCATCAAAAATGAAAACATTTTTAAAAACTACAAGTCTCATGGGCTTTAGTGGTGAAATAATAATTTAAAAAATCGTTCGGGAAATGAGTTTACACCCTGGGTACTTTCTTTGTATACTTTTGACTATACGGGCCGAGTCCGGGATTTGCGGGAAATCGCAGGTTTTCGTTTGCCGGCGATTAAACTTCTTTTATTAAGCGTCTCATCAAAAATGAAAACATTTTTGAAAACTACAAGTCTCATGCGTTTTAGTGGTGAAAAAATAATTTATAAAATCGTTCGGGAAATGAGTTTACTCCCTGGGTACTTTCTTAGTATACTTTTGACTATACGGGCCGAGTCCGGGATTTACGGGAAATCGCAGGTTTTCGTTTGCCGGCGATTAAACTTCTTTTATTCAGCGTGTCATCAAAAATGAAAACATTTTTAAAAACTACAAGTCTCATGGGCTTTAGTGGTGAAATAATAATTTAAAAAATCGTTTGGAAAATTAGTTTACTCCCTGGGTACTTCCTTTGTATACTTTTGACTATACGGGCCGAATCCGGGATTTACGGAAAATCGCAGGTTTTCGTTTGCCGGCGATTAAACTTCTTTTATTCAGCGTCTCATCAAAAATGAAACATTTTTGAAAACTACAAGTCTCATGTGTTTTAGTGGTGAAAAAATAAATTAAAAAATCGTTCGGGAAATGAGTTTACTCCCTGGGTACTATCTTTGTATGCTTTTGACTATACGGGCCAAGACCGGGATTTACGGGAAATCTCGGGTTTTCGTTTGCCGGCGATTAAACTTCTTTTATTCAGCGTCTCATCAAAAATGGAAACATTTTTAAAAACTACAAGTCTTATGTGTTGTAGTGGTGAGAAAATAACTTAAAAAATCGTTCGGAAAATGAGTTTACTCCCTGGGTAATTTCTTTGTATACTTTTGACTATACGGGCCGAGTCCGGGGTTTACGGGAAATGGCGGGTTTTCGTTTGCCGGCGATTAAACTTCTTTTATTCAGCGTCTCATCAAAAATGAAAACATTTTTGAAAACTACAAGTATTATGCGTTTTAGTGGTGAAAAAATAATTTAAAAAATCGTTCTGGAAATGAGTTTACTCACAGGGTACTTTCTTTGTATACATTCGACTATACGGGCCAAGCCCGGGATTTACGGTAAATCGCGGGTTTTCGTTTGCCGGCGATTAAACCTCTTTCATTAAGCGTCTCATCAAAAATGAAAACATTTTTGAAAACTACAAGTCTCATTCGTTTTAGTGGTGAGAAAAAAATTTAAAAAATCGTTCGGGAAATGAGTTTACTCCCTGGGTACTTTCTTTGTATACATTCGACTATACGGGCCAAGCCCGGGATTTACGGGAAATCGCGGGATTTTGTTTGCCGCCGATTAAACCTCTTTTATTAAGCGTGTCATCAAAAATCAAAACATTTTTGAAAACTACAAGTCTCATGGGCTTTAGTGGTGAAATAATAATTTAAAAAATCGTTCGGGAAGTGAGTTTACACCCTGGGTACTTTCTTTGTATACTTTTGACTATACGGGCCGATTCCGGGATTTACGGGAAATCGCAGGTTTTCGTTTGCCGGCGATTAAACTTCTTTCATTCAGCGTCTCATCAGAAATGAAAACATTTTTGAAAACTACAAGTCTTATGCGTTTTAGTGGTGAAAAAATAATTTAAAAAATCGTTCTGGAAATGAGTTTACTCACAGGGTACTTTCTTTGTATACATTCGACTATACGGGCCAAGCCCGGGATTTACGGTAAATCGCGGGTTTTCGTTTGCCGGCGATTAAACCTCTTTCATTAAGCGTCTTATCAAAAATGAAAACATTTTTGAAAACTACAAGTCTCATTCGTTTTAGTGGTGAGAAAAAAATTTAAAAAATCGTTCCGGAAATGGGTTTACTCCCTGGGTACTTTCTTTGTATACATTCGACTATACGGGCCAAGCCCGGGATTTACGGGAAATCGCGGGATTTTGATTGCCGGCGATTAAACCTCTTTTATTAAGCGTGTCATCAAAAATAAAAACATTTTTGAAAACTACAAGTCTCATGGGATTTAGTGGTGAAATAATAATTAAAAAAATCGTTCGGGAAATGAGTTTACACCCCGGGTACTTTCTTTGTATACTTTTGACTATACGGGCCGAGTCCGGGATTTACGAGAAATCGCAGGTTTTCGTTTGCCGGCGATTAAACTTCTTTTATTCAGCGTCTCATCAAAAATGAAAACATTTTTAAAAACTATAAGTCTCATGGGTTTTAGTGGTAAAATAATAATTTAAAAAATCGTTCGGGAAATGAGTTTACATCCCGGGTACTTTCTTTACTATACGGGCCGAGTCCGGGATTTACGGGAAATCGCAGGTTTTCGTTTGCCGGCGATTAAACTTCTTTTATTCAGCGTCTCATCAAAATTGAAAACATTTTTGAAAACTATAAGTCTCATGCGTTTTAGTGGTGAAAAAATATTTTAAAAAATCGTTCGGGAAATGAGTTTACTCCCTGGGTACTTTCTTTGTATACTTTTGACTATACGGGCCGAGTCCGGGATTTACGGAAAGTCGCGGGTTTTCGTTTGCCGGCGTTTAAACTTCTTTTATTGAGCGTCTCATCAAAAATGAAAACATTTTT
This sequence comes from Hydractinia symbiolongicarpus, assembly GCF_029227915.1. Lineage (NCBI taxonomy): Eukaryota > Metazoa > Cnidaria > Hydrozoa > Anthoathecata > Hydractiniidae > Hydractinia > Hydractinia symbiolongicarpus. The sequence continues at coordinate 33,306,643 of NC_079876.1, read as the reverse complement.
AAAAACTACAAGTCTCATAGGCTTTAGTGGTGAAATAATAATTTAAAAAATCGTTCGGGAAATGAGTTTACACCCTGGGGACTTTCTTTGTATACTTTTGACTATACGGGCCGAGTCCGGGATTTACGGAAAATCGCGGGTTTTCGCTTGCCGGCGATTAAACTTCTTTTATTCAGCGTCTCATCAAAAATGAATACATTTTTGAAAACTACAAGTCTCATGGGATTTAGTGGTGAAATAATAATTAAAAAAATCGTTCGGGAAATGAGTTTACACCCCGGGTACTTTCTTTGTATACTTTTGACTATACGGGCCGAGTCCGGCTTTTGCGGGAAATCGCAGGTTTTCGTTTGCCGGCGATTAAACTTCTTTTATTAAGCGTCTCATCAAAAATGAAAACATTTTTGAAAACTACAAGTCTCATGCGTTTTAGTGGTGAAAAAATAATTTATAAAATCGTTCGGGAAATGAGTTTACTCCCTGGGTACTTTCTTAGTATACTTTTGACTATACGGGCCGAGTCCGGGATTTACGGAAAATCGCAGGTTTTCGTTTGCCGGCGATTAAACTTCTTTTATTCAGCGTCTCATCAAAAATGAAACATTTTTGAAAACTACAAGTCTCATGCGTTTTAGTGGTGAAAAAATAAATTAAAAAATCGTTCGGGAAATGAGTTTACTCCCTGGGTACTATCTTTGTATGCTTTTGACTATACGGGCCAAGACCGGGATTTACGGGAAATCTCGGGTTTTCGTTTGCCGGCGATTAAACTTCTTTTATTCAGCGTCTCATCAAAAATGAAAACATTTTTAAAAACTACAAGTCTTTTGTGTTGTAGTGGTGAGAAAATAACTCAAAAAATCGTTCTGGAAATGAGTTTACTCACGGGGTACTTTCTTTGTATACATTCGACTACACGGGCCAAGCCCGGGATTTACGGGAAATCGCGGGTTTTCGTTTGCCGGCGATGAAACTTCTTTTATTCAGCGTCTCATCAAAAATTAAAACATTTTTAAAAACTACAAGTCTCATGCGTTTTAGTGGTGAAATAATAATTTAAAAAATCGTTCGGAAAATGAGTTTACTCCCTGGGTAATTTCTTTGTATACTTTTGACTATACGGGCCGAGTCCGGGGTTTACGGGAAATGGCGGGTTTTCGTTTGCTGGCGATTAAATTTCTTTTATTCAGAGTCTCATCAAAAATGAAAACATTTTTAAAAACTATAAGTCTCATGGGTTTTAGTGGTAAAATAATAATTTAAAAAATCGTTCGGGAAATGAGTTTACATCCCGGGTACTTTCTTTACTATACGGGCCGAGTCCGGGATTTACGGGAAATCGCAGGTTTTCGTTTGCCGGCGATTAAACTTCTTTTATTCAGCGTCTCATCAAAATTGAAAACATTTTTGAAAACTACAAGTCTCATGCGTTTTAGTGGTGAAAAATTATTTTAAAAAATCGTTCGGGAAATGAGTTTACTCCCTGGGTACTTTCTTTGTATACTTTTGACTATACGGGGCGAGTCCGGGATTTACGGAAAGTCGCGGGTTTTCGTTTGCCGGCGTTTAAACTTCTTTTATTCAGCGTCTCATCAAAAATGAAAACATTTTTAAAAACTACAAGTCTCATGGGCTTTAGTGGTGAAATAATAATTTAAAAAATCGTTCGGGAAATGAGTTTACACCCTGGGGACTTTCTTTGTATACTTTTGACTATACGGGCCGAGTCCGGGGTTTACGGGAAATGGCGGGTTTTCGTTTGCCGGCGATTAAACTTCTTTTATTCAGCGTCTCATCAAAAATGAAAACATTTTTAAAAACTACAAGTCTCATGGGCTTTAGTGGTGAAATAATAATTTAAAAAACCGTTCGGGAAATGAGTTTACTCCCTGGGTACTTTCTTTGTATACTTTTGATTATACGGGCCGAGTCCAGGGTTTACGGGAAATGGCGGGTTTTCGTTTGCCGGCGATTAAACTTCTTTTATTCAGCGTCTCATCAAAAATGAAAACATTTTTAAAAACTACAAGTCTCATGAGCTTTAGTGGTGAAATAATAATTTAAAAAATCGTTCGGGAAATGAGTTTACACCCCGGGTACTTTCTTTGTATACTTTTGATTATACGGGCCGAGTCCAGGGTTTACGGGAAATGGCGGGTTTTCGTTTGCCGGCGATTAAACTTCTTTTATTCAGCGTCTCATCAAAAATGAAAACATTTTTAAAAACTACAAGTCTCATGAGCTTTAGTGGTGAAATAATAATTAAAAAAATCGTTCGGGAAATGAGTTTACACCCCGGGTACTTTCTTTGTATACTTTTGATTATACGGGCCGAGTCCAGGGTTTACGGGAAATGGCGGGTTTTCGTTTGCCGGCGATTAAACTTCTTTTATTCAGCGTCTCATCAAAAATGAAAACATTTTTAAAAACTACAAGTCTCATGAGCTTTAGTGGTGAAATAATAATTTAAAAAATCGTTCGGGAAGTGAGTTTACACCCTGGGTACTTTCTTTGTATACTTTTGACTATACGGGCCGAGTCCGGGATTTACGGGAAATCGCAGGTTTTCGTTTGCCGGCGATTAAACTTCTTTCATTCAGCGTCTCATCAGAAATGAAAACATTTTTGAAAACTACAAGTCTTATGCGTTTTAGTGGTGAAATAATAATTTAAAAAATCGTTCGGGAAATGAGTTTACTCACAGGGTACTTTCTTTGTATACATTCGACTATACGGGCCGAGTCCGGGATTTACGGAAAGTCGCGGGTTTTCGTTTGCCGGCGTTTAAACTTCTTTTATTCAGCGTCTCATCAAAAATGAAAACATTTTTAAAAACTACAAGTCTCATGGGCTTTAGTGGTGAAATAATAATTTAAAAAATCGTTCGGGAAATGAGTTTACACCCTGGGGACTTTCTTTGTATACTTTTGACTATACGGGCCGAGTCCGGGGTTTACGGGAAATGGCGGGTTTTCGTTTGCCGGCGATTAAACTTCTTTTATTCAGCGTCTCATCAAAAATGAAAACATTTTTAAAAACTACAAGTCTCATGAGCTTTAGTGGTGAAATAATAATTAAAAAAATCGTTCGGGAAATGAGTTTACACCCCGGGTACTTTCTTTGTATACTTTTGATTATACGGGCCGAGTCCAGGGTTTACGGGAAATGGCGGGTTTTCGTTTGCCGGCGATTAAACTTCTTTTATTCAGCGTCTCATCAAAAATGAAAACATTTTTAAAAACTACAAGTCTCATGAGCTTTAGTGGTGAAATAATAATTTAAAAAATCGTTCGGGAAGTGAGTTTACACCCTGGGTACTTTCTTTGTATACTTTTGACTATACGGGCCGAGTCCGGGATTTACGGGAAATCGCAGGTTTTCGTTTGCCGGCGATTAAACTTCTTTCATTCAGTGTCTCATCAGAAATGAAAACATTTTTGAAAACTACAAGTCTTATGCGTTTTAGTGGTGAAATAATAATTTAAAAAATCGTTCGGGAAATGAGTTTACTCACAGGGTACTTTCTTTGTATACATTCGACTATACGGGCCGAGTCCGGGATTTACGGAAAGTCGCGGGTTTTCGTTTGCCGGCGTTTAAACTTCTTTTATTCAGCGTCTCATCAAAAATGAAAACATTTTTAAAAACTACAAGTCTCATGGGCTTTAGTGGTGAAATAATAATTTAAAAAATCGTTCGGGAAATGAGTTTACACCCTGGGGACTTTCTTTGTATACTTTTGACTATACGGGCCGAGTCCGGGGTTTACGGGAAATGGCGGGTTTTCGTTTGCCGGCGATTAAACTTCTTTTATTCAGCGTCTCATCAAAAATGAAAACATTTTTAAAAACTACAAGTCTCATGGGCTTTAGTGGTGAAATAATAATTTAAAAAATCGTTCGGGAAATGAGTTTACTCCCTGGGTACTTTCTTTGTATACTTTTGATTATACGGGCCGAGTCCAGGGTTTACGGGAAATGGCGGGTTTTCGTTTGCCGGCGATTAAACTTCTTTTATTCAGCGTCTCATCAAAAATGAAAACATTTTTAAAAACTACAAGTCTCATGAGCTTTAGTGGTGAAATAATAATTTAAAAAATCGTTCGGGAAATGAGTTTACACCCCGGGTACTTTCTTTGTATACTTTTGATTATACGGGCCGAGTCCAGGGTTTACGGAAAATGGCGGGTTTTCGTTTGCCGGCGATTAAACTTCTTTTATTCAGCGTCTCATCAAAAATGAAAACATTTTTAAAAACTACAAGTCTCATGAGCTTTAGTGGTGAAATAATAATTAAAAAAATCGTTCGGGAAATGAGTTTACACCCCGGGTACTTTCTTTGTATACTTTTGATTATACGGGCCGAGTCCAGGGTTTACGGGAAATGGCGGGTTTTCGTTTGCCGGCGATTAAACTTCTTTTATTCAGCGTCTCATCAAAAATGAAAACATTTTTAAAAACTACAAGTCTCATGAGCTTTAGTGGTGAAATAATAATTTAAAAAATCGTTCGGGAAGTGAGTTTACACCCTGGGTACTTTCTTTGTATACTTTTGACTATACGGGCCGAGTCCAGGATTTACGGGAAATCGCAGGTTTTCGTTTGCCGGCGATTAAACTTCTTTCATTCAGCGTCTCATCAGAAATGAAAACATTTTTGAAAACTACAAGTCTTATGCGTTTTAGTGGTGAAATAATAATTTAAAAAATCGTTCGGGAAATGAGTTTACTCACAGGGTACTTTCTTTGTATACATTCGACTATACGGGCCGAGTCCGGGATTTACGGGAAATCGCGGGTTTTCGCTTGCCGGCGATTAAACTTCTTTTACTCAGCGTCTCATCAAAAATGAATACATTTTTGAAAACTACAAGTCTCATGGGATTTAGTGGTGAAATAATAATTAAAAAAATCGTTCGGGAAATGAGTTTACACCCCGGGTACTTTCTTTGTATACTTTTGACTATACGGGCCGAGTCCGGGATTTGCGGGAAATCGCAGGTTTTCGTTTGGCGGCGATAAAACTTCTTTTATTAAGCGTCTCATCAAAAATGAAAACATTTTTGAAAACTACAAGTCTCATGCGTTTTAGTGGTAAAAAAATAATTTATAAAATCGTTCGGGAAATGAGTTTACTCCCTGGGTACTTTCTTAGTATACTTTTGACTATACGGTCCGAGTCCGGGATTTACGGGAAATCGCAGGTTTTCGTTTGCCGGCGATTAAACTTCTTTTATTCAGCGTCTCATCAAAAATGAAAACATTTTTAAAAACTACAAGTCTTATGTGTTGTAGTGGTGAGAAAATAACTTAAAAAATCGTTCGGAAAATGAGTTTACTCCCTGGGTAATTTCTTTGTATACTTTTGACTATACGGGCCGAGTCCGGGGTTTACGGGAAATGGCGGGTTTTCGTTTGCCGGCGATTAAACTTCTTTTATTCAGCGTCTCATCAAAAATGAAAACATTTTTAAAAACTACAAGTCTCATGCGTTTTAGTGGTGAAATAATAATTTAAAAAATCGTTCGGAAAATGAGTTTACTCCCTGGGTAATTTCTTTGTATACTTTTGACTATACGGGCCGAGTCCGGGGTTTACGGGAAATGGCGGGTTTTCGTTTGCTGGCGATTAAATTTCTTTTATTCAGCGTCTCATCAAAAATGAAAACATTTTTAAAAACTATAAGTCTCATGGGTTTTAGTGGTAAAATAATAATTTAAAAAATCGTTCGGGAAATGAGTTTACATCCCGGGTACTTTCTTTACTATACGGGCCGAGTCCGGGATTTACGGGAAATCGCAGGTTTTCATTTGCCGGCGATTAAACTTCTTTTATTCAGCGTCTCAACAAAATTGAAAACATTTTTGAAAACTACAAGTCTCATGCGTTTTAGTGGTGAAAAAATATTTTAAAAAATCGTTCGGGAAATGAGTTTACTCCCTGGGTACTTTCTTTGTATACTTTTGACTATACGGGCCGAGTCCGGGATTTACGGGAAGTCGCGGGTTTTCGTTTGCCGGCGATTAAACTTCTTTTATTCAGCGTCTCATCAAAAATGAAAACATTTTTAAAAACTACAAGTCTCATGAGCTTTAGTGGTGAAATAATAATTTAAAAAATCGTTCGGGAAGTGAGTTTACACCCTGGGTACTTTCTTTGTATACTTTTGACTATACGGGCCGAGTCCGGGATTTACGGGAAATCGCGGGTTTTCGCTTGCCGGCGATTAAACTTCTTTTATTCAGCGTCTCATCAAAAATGAATACATTTTTGAAAACTACAAGTCTCATGCGTTTTAGTGGTGAAAAAATAATTTAAAAAATCGTTCGGGAAATGAGTTTACTCACAGGGTACTTTCTTTGTATACATTCGACTATACGGGCCGAGTCCGGGATTTACGGGAAATCGCGGGTTTTCGCTTGCCGGCGATTAAACTTCTTTTACTCAGCGTCTCATCAAAAATGAATACATTTTTGAAAACTACAAGTCTCATGGGATTTAGTGGTGAAATAATAATTAAAAAAATCGTTCGGGAAATGAGTTTACACCCCGGGTACTTTCTTTGTATACTTTTGACTATACGGGCCGAGTCCGGGATTTGCGGGAAATCGCAGATTTTCGTTTGCCGGCGATAAAACTTCTTTTATTAAGCGTCTCATCAAAAATGAAAACATTTTTGAAAACTACAAGTCTCATGCGTTTTAGTGGTGAAATAATAATTTAAAAAATCGTTTGGGAAATTAGTTTACTCCCTGGGTACTTTCTTAGTATACTTTTGACTATACGGGCCGAGTCCGGGATTTACGGAAAATCGCAGGTTTTCGTTTGCCGGCGATTAAACTTCTTTTATTCAGCGTCTCATCAAAAATGAAACATTTTTGAAAACTACAAGTCTCATGCGTTTTAGTGGTGAAAAAATAAATTAAAAAATCGTTCGGGAAATGAGTTTACTCCCTGGGTACTATCTTTGTATGCTTTTGACTATACGGGCCAAGACCGGGATTTACGGGAAATCTCGGGTTTTCGTTTGCCGGCGATTAAACTTCTTTTATTCAGCGTCTCATCAAAAATGAAAACATTTTTAAAAACTACAAGTCTCATGCGTTTTAGTGGTGAAATAATAATTTAAAAAATCGTTCGGAAAATGAGTTTACTCCCTGGGTAATTTCTTTGTATACTTTTGACTATACGGGCCGAGTCCGGGGTTTACGGGAAATGGCGGGTTTTCGTTTGCTGGCGATTAAATTTCTTTTATTCAGCGTCTCATCAAAAATGAAAACATTTTTAAAAACTATAAGTCTCATGGGTTTTAGTGGTAAAATAATAATTTAAAAAATCGTTCGGGAAATGAGTTTACATCCCGGGTACTTTCTTTACTATACGGGCCGAGTCCGGGATTTACGGGAAATCGCAGGTTTTCATTTGCCGGCGATTAAACTTCTTTTATTCAGCGTCTCATCAAAATTGAAAACATTTTTGAAAACTACAAGTCTCATGCGTTTTAGTGGTGAAAAAATATTTTAAAAAATCGTTCGGGAAATGAGTTTACTCCCTGGGTACTTTCTTTGTATACTTTTGACTATACGGGCCGAGTCCGGGATTTACGGAAAGTCGCGGGTTTTCGTTTGCCGGCGTTTAAACTTCTTTTATTCAGCGTCTCATCAAAAATGAAAACATTTTTAAAAACTACAAGTCTCATGGGCTTTAGTGGTGAAATGATAATTTAAAAAATCGTTCGGGAAATGACTTTACACCCTGGGGACTTTCTTTGTATACTTTTGACTATACGGGCCGAGTCCGGGGTTTACGGGAAATGGCGGGTTTTCGTTTGCTGGCGATTAAATTTCTTTTATTCAGCGTCTCATCAAAAATGAAAACATTTTTAAAAACTATAAGTCTCATGGGTTTTAGTGGTAAAATAATAATTTAAAAAATCGTTCGGGAAATGAGTTTACATCCCGGGTACTTTCTTTACTATACGGGCCGAGTCCGGGATTTACGGGAAATCGCAGGTTTTCATTTGCCGGCGATTAAACTTCTTTTATTCAGCGTCTCATCAAAATTGAAAACATTTTTGAAAACTACAAGTCTCATGCGTTTTAGTGGTGAAAAAATATTTTAAAAAATCGTTCGGGAAATGAGTTTACTCCCTGGGTACTTTCTTTGTATACTTTTGACTATACGGGCCGAGTCCGGGATTTACGGAAAGTCGCGGGTTTTCGTTTGCCGGCGTTTAAACTTCTTTTATTCAGCGTCTCATCAAAAATGAAAACATTTTTAAAAACTACAAGTCTCATGGGCTTTAGTGGTGAAATGATAATTTAAAAAATCGTTCGGGAAATGACTTTACACCCTGGGGACTTTCTTTGTATACTTTTGACTATACGGGCCGAGTCCGGGATTTACGGGAAATCGCGGGTTTTCGCTTGCCGGCGATTAAACTTCTTTTATTCAGCGTCTCATCAAAAATGAATACATTTTTGAAAACTACAAGTCTCATGCGTTTTAGTGGTGAAAAAATAATTTAAAAAATCGTTCGGGAAATAAGTTTAATCCCTGGGTACTTTCTTTGTATACTTTTGACTATGCGGGCCGAGTCCGGGGTTTACGGGAAATGGCGGGTTTTCGTTTGCCGGCGATTAAACTTCTTTTATTCAGCGTCTCATCAAAAATGAAAACATTTTTGAAAACTACAAGTGTCATGCGTTTTAGTGGTGAAAAAATAATTTAAAAAATCGTTCGGGAAATGAGTTTACTCCCTGGGTACTTTCTTTGTATACTTTTGATTATACGGGCCGAGTCCAGGGTTTACGGGAAATGGCGGGTTTTCGTTTGCCGGCGATTAAACTTCTTTTATTCAGCGTCTCATCAAAAATGAAAACATTTTTAAAAACTACAAGTCTCATGAGCTTTAGTGGTGAAATAATAATTTAAAAAATCGTTCGGGAAGTGAGTTTACACCCTGGGTACTTTCTTTGTACACTTTTGACTATACGGGCCGAGTCCGGGATTTACGGGAAATCGCGGGTTTTCGCTTGCCGGCGATTAAACTTCTTTTATTCAGCGTCTCATCAAAAATGAATACATTTTTGAAAACTACAAGTCTCATGCGTTTTAGTGGTGAAAAAATAATTTAAAAAATCGTTCGGGAAATAAGTTTAATCCCTGGGTACTTTCTTTGTATACTTTTGACTATGCGGGCCAAGTCCGGGGTTTACGGGAAATGGCGGGTTTTCGTTTGCCGGCGATTAAACTTCTTTTATTCAGCGTCTCATCAAAAATGAAAACATTTTTGAAAACTACAAGTGTCATGCGTTTTAGTGGTGAAAAAATAATTTAAAAAATCGTTCGGGAAATGAGTTTACTCCCTGGGTACTTTCTTTGTATACTTTTGATTATACGGGCCGAGTCCAGGGTTTACGGGAAATGGCGGGTTTTCGTTTGCCGGCGATTAAACTTCTTTTATTCAGCGTCTCATCAAAAATGAAAACATTTTTAAAAACTACAAGTCTCATGAGCTTTAGTGGTGAAATAATAATTTAAAAAATCGTTCGGGAAGTGAGTTTACACCCTGGGTACTTTCTTTGTACACTTTTGACTATACGGGCCGAGTCCGGGATTTACGGGAAATCGCGGGTTTTCGCTTGCCGGCGATTAAACTTCTTTTATTCAGCGTCTCGTCAAAAATGAATACATTTTTGAAAACTACAAGTCTCATGCGTTTTAGTGGTGAAAAAATAATTTAAAAAATCGTTCGGGAAATAAGTTTAATCCCTGGGTACTTTCTTTGTATACTTTTGACTATGCGGGCCGAGTCCGGGGTTTACGGGAAATGGCGGGTTTTCGTTTGCCGGCGATTAAACTTCTTTTATTCAGCGTCTCATCAAAAATGAAAACATTTTTGAAAACTACAAGTGTCATGCGTTTTAGTGGTGAAAAAATAATTTAAAAAATCGTTCGGGAAATGAGTTTACTCCCTGGGTACTTTCTTTGTATACTTTTGATTATACGGGCCGAGTCCAGGGTTTACGGGAAATGGCGGGTTTTTCGTTTGCCGGCGATTAAACTTCTTTTATTCAGCGTCTCATCAAAAATGAAAACATTTTTAAAAACTACAAGTCTCATGAGCTTTAGTGGTGAAATAATAATTTAAAAAATCGTTCGGGAAGTGAGTTTACACCCTGGGTACTTTCTTTGTACACTTTTGACTATACGGGCCGAGTCCGGGATTTACGGGAAATCGCAGGTTTTCGTTTGCCGGCGATTAAACTTCTTTCATTCAGCGTCTCATCAGAAATGAAAACATTTTTGAAAACTACAAGTCTTATGCGTTTTAGTGGTGAAAAAATAATTTAAAAAATCGTTCTGGAAATGAGTTTACTCACAGGGTACTTTCTTTGTATACATTCGACTATACGGGCCAAGCCCGGGATTTACGGTAAATCGCGGGTTTTCGTTTGCCGGCGATTAAACCTCTTTCATTAAGCGTCTCATCAAAAATGAAAACATTTTTGAAAACTACAAGTCTCATTCGTTTTAGTGGTGAGAAAAAAATTTAAAAAATCGTTCGGGAAATGAGTTTACTCCCTGGGTACTTTCTTTGTATACATTCGACTATACGGGCCAAGCCCGGGATTTACGGGAAATCGCGGGATTTTGTTTGCCGGCGATTAAACCTCTTTTATTAAGCGTGTCATCAAAAATGAAAACATTTTTGAAAACTACAAGTCTCATGAGCTTTAGTGGTGAAATAATAATTTAAAAAATCGTTCGGGAAGTGAGTTTACACCCTGGGTACTTTCTTTGTATACTTTTGACTATACGGGCCGAGTCCGGGATTTACGGGAAATCGCAGGTTTTCGTTTGCCGGCGATTAAACTTCTTTCATTCAGCGTCTCATCAGAAATGAAAACATTTTTGAAAACTACAAGTCTTATGCGTTTTAGTGGTGAAAAATTAATTTAAAAAATCGTTCTGGAAATGAGTTTACTCACAGGGTACTTTCTTTGTATCCATTCGACTATACGGGCCAAGCCCGGGATTTACGGTAAATCGCGGGTTTTCGTTTGCCGGCGATTAAACCTCTTTCATTAAGCGTCTCATCAAAAATGAAAACATTTTTGAAAACTACAAGTCTCATTCGTTTTAGTGGTGAGAAAAAAATTTAAAAAATTGTTCCGGAAATGAGTTTACTCCCTGGGTACTTTCTTTGTATACATTCGCCTATACGGGCCAAGCCCGGGATTTACGGGAAATCGCGGGATTTTGTTTGCCGGCGATTAAACTTCCTTTATTAAGCGTCTCATCAAAAATGAAAACAATTTTGAAAACTACAAGTCTCATGCGTTTTAGTGGTGAAAAAATAATTTATAAAATCGTTCGGGAAATGAGTTTACTCCCTGGATACTTTCTTTGTATACTTTTGACTATACGGGCCGAGTCCGGGATTTACGGGAAATAGCAGGTTTTCGTTTGCCGGCGATTAAACTTCTTTTATTCAGCGTCTCATCAAAAATGAAAACATTTTTGAAAACTACAAGTCTCATGCGTTTTAGTGGTGAAAAAATAAATTAAAAAATCGTTCGGGAAATGAGTTTACTCCCTGGGTACTATCTTTGTATGCTTTTGACTATACGGGCCAAGCCCGTGATTTACGGGAAATCTCGGGTTTTCGTTTGCCGGCGATTAAACTTCTTTTATTCAGCGTCTCATCAGAAATGAAAACATTTTTGAAAACTACAAGTCTCATGGGATTTAGTGGTGAAATAATAATTAAAAAAATCGTTCGGGAAATGAGTTTACACCCCGGGTACTTTCTTTGTATACTTTTGACTATACGGGCCGAGTCCGGGATTTACGAGAAATCGCAGGTTTTCGTTTGCCGGCGATTAAACTTCTTTTATTAAGCGTCTCATCAAAAATGAAAACAATTTTGAAAACTACAAGTCTCATGCGTTTTAGTGGTGAAAAAATAATTTATAAAATCGTTCGGGAAATGAGTTTACTCCCTGGATACTTTCTTTGTATACTTTTGACTATACGGGCCGAGTCCGGGATTTACGGGAAATAGCAGGTTTTCGTTTGCCGGCGATTAAACTTCTTTTATTCAGCGTCTCATCAAAAATGAAAACATTTTTGAAAACTACAAGTCTCATGCGTTTTAGTGGTGAAAAAATAAATTAAAAAATCGTTCGGGAAATGAGTTTACTCCCTGGGTACTATCTTTGTATGCTTTTGACTATACGGGCCAAGCCCGTGATTTACGGGAAATCTCGGGTTTTCGTTTGCCGGCAATTAAACTTCTTTTATTCAGCGTCTCATCAGAAATGAAAACATTTTTGAAAACTACAAGTCTTATGCGTTTTAGTGGTGAAAAAATAATTTAAAAAATCGTTCAGGAAATGAGTTTACTCAGAGGGTACTTTCTTTGTATACATTCGACTATACGGGCCAAGCCCGGGATTTACGGTAAATCGCGGGTTTTCGTTTGCCGGCGATTAAACCTCTTTCATTAAGCGTCTCATCAAAAATGAAAACATTTTTGAAAACTACAAGTCTCATTCGTTTTAGTGGTGAGAAAAAAATTTAACAAATCGTTCGGGAAATGAGTTTACTCCCTGGGTACTTTCTTTTTATACATTCGACTATACGGGCCAAGCCCGGGATTTACGAGAAATCGCGGGATTTCGTTTGCCGGCGATGAAACCTCTTTTATTAAGCGTGTCATCAAAAATGAAAACATTTTTGAAAACTACAAGTCTCATGGGATTTAATGGTGAAATAATAATTTAAAAAATCGTTCGGAAAATGAGTTTACACCCCGGGTACTTTCTTTGTATACTTTTGACTATACGGGCCGAGTCCGGGATTTACGGGAAATCGCAGGTTTTTGTTTGCCGGCAATTAAACTTCTTTTATTCAGCGTCTCATCAAAAATGAAAACATTTTTGAAAACTACAAGTCTCATGCGTTTTAGTGGTGAAAAAATAATTTATAAAATCGTTCGGGAAATGGGTTTACTCCCTGGGTACTTTCTTTGTATACTTTTGACTATACGGGCCGAGTCTAGGATTTACGTGAAGTCGCGGGTTTTCGTTTGCCGGCGATTAAACTTCTTTTATTCAGCGTCTCATCAAAAATGAAAATATTTTTAAATACTACAAGTCTCATGGGCTTTAGTGGTGAAATAATAATTTAAAAAATCGTTCCGGAAATGAGTTTACACCCTGGGAACTTTCTTTGTATACTTTTGACTATACGGGCCGAGTCCGGGATTTACTGGAAATCGCAGGTTTTCGTTTGCCCGCGATTAAACTTCTTTTATTCAGCGTCTCATCAAAAATGAAAACATTTTTGAAAACTACAAGTCTCATGCGTTTTAGTGGTGAAAATATAATTTAAAAAATCCTTCGGGAAATGAGTTTACTCCCTGGGTACTTTCTTTGTATACTTTTGACTATACGGGCCGAGTCCGGGATTTACGGGAAGTCGCGGGTTTTCGTTTGCCGGCGATTAAACTTCTTTTATTCAGCGTCTCATCAAAAATGGAAACACTTTTAAAAACTACAAGTCTCATGGGCTTTAGTGGTGAAATAATAATTTAAAAAATAGTTCGGGAAATGAGTTTACACCCTGGGTACTTTCTTTGTATACTTTTGACTATACGGGCCGAGTCCGAGATTTACGGGAAATCGCCGGTTTTTGTTTGCCGGCGATTAAACTTCTTTCATCCAGCGTCTCATCAAAAATGAAAACATTTTTAAAAACTACAAGTCTTATGCGTTTTAGTGGTGAAAAAATAATTTAAAAAATCGTTCGGGAAATAAGTTTACTCCCTGGGTACTTTCTTTGTATACATTCGACTATACGGGCCAAGCCCGGGATTTACGGGAAGTCGCCGGTTTTCGTTTGCCGGCGATTAAACTTCTTTTATTCAGCGTCTCATCAAAAATGGAAACATTTTTAAAAACTACAAGTCTCATGGGCTTTAGTGGTGAAATAATAATTTAAAAAATAGTTCGGGAAATGAGTTTACACCCTAGGTACTTTCTTTGTATACTTTTGACTATACGGGCCGAGTCCAGGATTTACGGGAAATCGCCGGTTTTTGTTTGCCGGCGATTAAACTTCTTTCATCCAGCGTCTCATCAAAAATGAAAACATTTTTAAAAACTACAAGTCTTATGCGTTTTAGTGGTGAAAAAATAATTTAAAAAATCGTTCGGGAAATAAGTTTACTCCCTGGGTACTTTCTTTGTATACATTCGACTATACGGGCCAAGCCCGGGATTTACGGGAAATCGCGGGTTTTCGTTGGCCGGCGATTAAACCACTTTCATTAAGCGTCTCATCAAAAATGAAAACATTTCTGAAAACTACAAGTCTCATGCGTTTTAGTGGTGAAAAAATAATATAAAAAATCGTTCGGGAAATGAGTTTACTCCCTGGGTACTTTCTTTGTATACTTTTGACTATGCGGGCCGAGTCCGGGATTTACGGGAAATCGCGGGATTTCGTTTGCCGGCGATTAAACCTCTTTTATTAAGCGTGTCATCAAAAATGAAAACATTTTTGAAAACTACAAGTCTCATGGGATTTAGTGGTGAAATAATAATTAAAAAAATCGTTCGGGAAATGAGTTTACACCCCGGGTACTTTCTTTGTATACTTTTGACTATACGAGCCGAGTCCTGGATTTACGGGAAATCGCAGGTTTTCGTTTGCCGGCGATTAAACTTCTTTTATTCAGCGTCTCATCAAAAATGAAAACATTTTTGAAAACTACAAGTGTCATGCGTTTTAGTGGTGAAAAAATAAATTAAAAAATCGTTCGGGAAATGAGTTTACTCCCTGGGTACTATCTTTGTATGCTTTTGACTATACGGGCCAAGCCCGGGATTTACGGGAAATCTCGGGTTTTTGTTTGCCGGCGATTAAACTTCTTTTATTCAGCGTCTCATCAGAAATGAAAACATTTTTGAAAACTACAATTCTCATGGGATTTAGTGGTGAAATAATAATTAAAAAAATCGTTCGGGAAATGAGTTTACACCCCGGGTACTTTCTTTGTATACTTTTGACTATACGAGCCGAGTCCGGGATTTACGGGAAATCGCAGGTTTTCGTTTGCCGGCGATTAAACTTCTTTTATTCAGCGTCTCATCAAAAATAAAAACATTTTTAAAAACTACAAGTCTCATGGGTTTTAGTGGTAAAATAATAATTTAAAAAATCGTTTGGGAAATTAGTTTACTCCCTGGGTACTTTCTTTGTATACTTTTGACTATACGGGCCGAATCCGGGATTTACGGAAAATCGCAGGTTTTCGTTTGCCGGCGATTAAACTTCTTTTATTCAGCGTTTCATCAAAAATGAAAACATTTTTAAAAACTACAAGTCTCATGCGTTTTAGTGGCGAAAAAATAAATTAAAAAATCGTTCGGGAAATGAGTTTACTCCCTGGGTACTATCTTTGTATGCTTTTGACTATACGGGCCAAGCCCGGGATTTACGGGAAATCTCGGGTTTTTGTTTGCCTGCGATTAAACTTCTTTTATTCAGCGTCTCATCAGAAATGAAAACATTTTTGAAAACTACAAGTCTTATGCGTTTTAGTGGTGAAAAAATAATTTAAAAAATCGTTCTGGAAATGAGTTTACTCACAGGGTACTTTCTTTGTATACATTCGACTATACGGGCCAAGCCCGGGATTTACGGGAAATCGCGGGTTTTCGTTTGCCGGCTATTAAACCTCTTTCATTAAGCGTCTCATCAAAAATGAAAACATTTTTGAAAACTACAAGTCTCATTCGTTTTAGTGGTGAGAAAAAAATTTAAAAAATCGTTCGGGAAATGAGTTTACTCCCTGGGTACTTTCTTTGTATACATTAGACTATACGGGCCAAGCCCGGGATTTACGGGAAATCGCGGGATTTCGTTTGCCGGCGATGAAACCTCTTTTATTAAGCGTGTCATCAAAAATGAAAATATTTTTGAAAACTACAAGTCTCATGGGATTTAGTGGTGAAATAATAATTTAAAAAAATCGTTCGGGAAATGAGTTTACACCCCGGGTACTTTCTTTGTATACTTTTGACTATACGGGCCGAATCCGGGATTTACGGGAAATCGCGGGATTTCGTTTGCCGGCGATTAAACCTCTTTTATTAAACGTGTCATCAAAAATGAAAATATTTTTGAAAACTACAAGTCTCATGGGATTTAGTGGTGAAATAATAATTAAAAAAATCGTTCGGGAAATGAGTTTACACCCCGGGTACTTTCTTTGTATACTTTTGACTATACGAGCCGAGTCCGGGATTTACGGGAAATCGCAGGTTTTCGTTTGCCGGCGATTAAACTTCTTTTATTCAGCGTCTCATCAAAAATGAAAACATTTTTGAAAACTACAAGTCTCATGCGTTTTAGTGGTGAAAAAATAAATTAAAAAATCGTTCGGGAAATGAGTTTACTCCCTGGGTACTATCTTTGTATGCTTTTGACTATACGGGCCAAGCCCGGGATTTACGGGAAATCTCGGGTTTTTGTTTGCCGGCGATTAAACTTCTTTTATTCAGCGTCTCATCAGAAATGAAAACATTTTTGAAAACTACAATTCTCATGGGATTTAGTGGTGAAATAATAATTAAAAAAATCGTTCGGGAAATGAGTTTACACCCCGGTTACTTTCTTTGTATACTTTTGACTATACGAGCCGAGTCCGGGATTTACGGGAAATCGCAGGTTCTCGTTTGCCGGCGATTAAACTTCTTTTATTCAGCGTCTCATCAAAAATGAAAACATTTTTAAAAACTACAAGTCTCATGGGTTTTAGTGGTAAAATAATAATTTAAAAAATCGTTTGGGAAATTAGTTTACTCCCTGGGTACTTTCTTTGTATACTTTTGACTATACGGGCCGAATCCGGGATTTACGGAAAATCGCAGGTTTTCGTTTGCCGGCGATTAAACTTCTTTTATTCAGCGTCTCATCAAAAATGAAAACATTTTTAAAAACTACAAGTCTCATGCGTTTTAGTGGTGAAAAAATAAATTAAAAAATCGTTCGGGAAATGAGTTTACTCCCTGGGTACTATCTTTGTATGCTTTTGACTATACGGGCCAAGCCCGGGATTTACGGGAAATCTCGGGTTTTTGTTTGCCTGCGATTAAACTTCTTTTATTCAGCGTCTCATCAGAAATGAAAACATTTTTGAAAACTACAAGTCTTATGCGTTTTAGTGGTGAAAAAATAATTTAAAAAATCGTTCTGGAAATGAGTTTACTCACAGGGTACTTTCTTTGTATACATTCGACTATACGGGCCAACCCGGGATTTACGGGAAATCGCGGGTTTTCGTTTGCCGGCGATTAAACCTCTTTCATTAAGCGTCTCATCAAAAATGAAAACATTTTTGAAAACTACAAGTCTCATTCGTTTTAGTGGTGAGAAAAAAATTTAAAAAATCGTTCGGGAAATGAGTTTACTCCCTGGGTACTTTCTTTGTATACATTCGACTATACGGGCCAAGCCCGGGATTTACGGGAAATCGCGGGATTTCGTTTGCCGGCGATGAAACCTCTTTTATTAAGCGTGTCATCAAAAATGAAAATATTTTTGAAAACTACAAGTCTCATGGGATTTAGTGGTGAAATAATAATTTAAAAAAATCGTTCGGGAAATGAGTTTACACCCCGGGTACTTTCTTTGTATACTTTTGACTATACGGGCCGAGTCCGGGATTTACGGAAAATCGCAGGTTTTCGTTTGCCGGCGATTAAACTTCTTTTATTCAGCGTCTCATCAAAAATGAAAACATTTTTGAAAACTACAAGTCTCATGCGTTTTAGTGGTGAAAAAATAAATTAAAAAATCGTTCGGGAAATGAGTTTACTCCCTGGGTACTATCTTTGTATGCTTTTGACTATACGGGCCAAGCCCAGGATTTACGGGAAATCTCGGGTTTCCGTTTGCCGGCGATTAAACTTCTTTTATTCAGCGTCTCATCAGAAATGAAAACATTTTTGAAAACTACAAGTCTTATGCGTTTTAGTGGTGAAAAAATAATTTAAAAAATCGTTTTGGAAATGAGTTTACTCACAGGGTACTTTCTTTGTATACATTCGACTATACGGGCCAAGCCCGGGATTTACGGGAAATCGCGGGTTTTCGTTTGCCGGCGATTAAACCTCTTTCATTAAGCGTCTCATCAAAAATGAAAACATTTTTGAAAACTACAAGTCTCATTCGTTTTAGTGGTGAGAAAAAAATTTAAAAAATCGTTCGGGAAATGAGTTTACTCCCTGGGTACTTTCTTTGTATACATTCGACTATACGGGCCAAGCCCGGGACTTACGGGAAATCGCGGGATTTCGTTTGCCGGCGATGAAACCTCTTTTATTAAGCGTGTCATCAAAAATGAAAACATTTTTGAAAACTGCAAGTATTATGGGATTTAGTGGTGAAATAATAATTTAAAAAATCGTTCAGGAAATGAGTTTACACCCCGGGTACTTTCTTTGTACACTTTTGGCTATACGGGCCGAGTCCGGGATTTACGGGAAATCGCAGGTTTTCGTTTGCCGGCAATTAAACTTCTTTTATTCAGCGTCTCATCAAAAATGAAAACATTTTTGAAAACTACAAGTCTCATGCGTTTTAGTGATGAAAAAATAATTTATAAAATCGTTCGGGAAATGAGTTTACTCCCTGGGTATTTCTTTGTATACTTTTGACTATACGGGCGGAGTCCGGGATTTACGGGAAGTCGCGGGTTTTCGTTTGCCGGCGATTAAACTTCTTTTATTCAGCGTCTCATCAAAAATGAAAATATTTTTAAATACTACAAGTCTCATGGGCTTTAGTGGTGAAATAATAATTTAAAAAATCGTTCGGGAAATGAGTTTACACCCTGGGTACTTTCTTTGTATACTTTTGACTATACGGGCCGAGTCCGGGATTTACTGGAAATCGCAGGTTTTCGTTTGCCCGCAATTAAACTTCTTTTATTCAGCGTCTCATCAAAAATGAAAACATTTTTGAAAACTACAAGTCTCATGCGTTTTAGTGGTGAAAAAATAATTTAAAAAATCGTTCGGAAATGAGTTTACTCCCTGGGTACTTTCTTTGTATACTTTTGACTATACGGGCCAAGCCCGGGATTTACGGGAAATCGCGGGATTTCGTTTGCCGGCGATTAAACCTCTTTTATTAAGCGTGTCATCAAAAATGAAAACATTTTTGAAAACTACAAGTCTCATGCGTTTTAGTGGTGAAAAAATAAATTAAAAAATCGTTCGGGAAATGAGTTTACTCCCTGGGTACTATCTTTGTATGCTTTTGACTATACGGGCCAAGCCCGGGATTTACGGGAAATCTCGGGTTTTTGTTTGCCGGCGATTAAACTTCTTTTATTCAGCGTCTCATCAGAAATGAAAACATTTTTGAAAACTACAAGTCTTATGCGTTTTAGTGGTGAAAAAATAATTTAAAAAATCGTTCTGGAAATGAGTTTACTCACAGGGTACTTTCTTTGTATACATTCGACTATACGGGCCAAGCCCGGGATTTACGGGAAAACGCGGGTTTTCGTTTGCCGGCGATTAATCCTCTTTCATTAAGCGTCTCATCAAAAATGAAAACATTTTTGAAAACTACAAGTCTCATTCGTTTTAGTGGTGAAATAATAATTTAAAAAATCGTTTGGAAAATTAGTTTACTCCCTGGGTACTTTCTTTGTATACTTTTGACTATACGGGCCAAGCCCGGGATTTACGGGAAATCGCGGGATTTCGTTTGCCGGCGATTAAACCTCTTTTATTAAGCGTGTCATCAAAAATGAAAACATTTTTGAAAACTACAAGTCTCATGCGTTTTAGTGGTGAAAAAATAAATTAAAAAATCGTTCGGGAAATGAGTTTACTCCCTGGGTACTATCTTTGTATGCTTTTGACTATACGGGCCAAGCCCGGGATTTACGGGAAATCTCGGGTTTTCGTTTGCCGGCGATTAAACTTCTTTTATTCAGCGTCTCATCAGAAATGAAAACATTTTTGAAAACTACAAGTCTTATGCGTTTTAGTGGTGAAAAAATAATTTAAAAAATCGTTCTGGAAATGAGTTTACTCACAGGGTACTTTCTTTGTATACATTCGACTATACGGGCCAAGCCCGGGATTTACGGGAAAACGCGGGTTTTCGTTTGCCGGCGATTAATCCTCTTTCATTAAGCGTCTCATCAAAAATGAAAACATTTTTGAAAACTACAAGTCTCATTCGTTTTAGTGGTGAGAAAAAAATTTAAAAAATCGTTCGGGAAATGAGTTTACTCCCTGGGTACTTTCTTTGTATACATTCGACTATACGGGCCAAGCCCGGGATTTACGGGAAATCGCGGGATTTGGTTTGCCGGCGATGAAACCTCTTTTATTAAGCGTGTCATCAAAAATGAAAACATTTTTGAAAACTACAAGTCTCATGGGATTTAGTGGTGAAATAATAATTTAAAAAATCGTTCGGGAAATGAGTTTACACCCCGGGTACTTTCTTTGTACACTTTTGACTATACGGGCCGAGTCCGGGATTTACGGGAAATCGCAGGTTTTCGTTTGCCGGCAATTAAACTTCTTTTATTCAGCGTCTCATCAAAAATGAAAACATTTTTGAAAACTACAAGTCTCATGCGTTTTAGTGATGAAAAAATAATTTATAAAATCGTTCGGGAAATGAGTTTACTCCCTGGGTACTTTCTTTGTATACTTTTGACTATACGGGCGGAGTCCGGGATTTACGGGAAGTCGCGGGTTTTCGTTTGCCGGCGATTAAACTTCTTTTATTCAGCGTCTCTTCAAAAATGAAAAAATTTTTAAATACTACAAGTCTCATGGGCTTTAGTGGTGAAATAATAATTTAAAAAATCGTTCGGGAAATGAGTTTACACCCTGGGTACTTTCTTTGTATACTTTTGACTATACGGGCCGAGTCCGGGATTTACTGGAAATTGCAGGTTTTCGTTTGCCCGCAGTTAAACTTCTTTTATTCAGCGTCTCATCAAAAATGAAAACATTTTTGAAATATACAAGTCTCATGCGTTTTAGTGGTGAAAAAATAATTTAAAAAATCGTTCGGAAATGAGTTTACTCCCTGGGTACTTTCTTTGTATACTTTTGACTATACGGGCCAAGCCCGGGATTTACGGGAAATCGCGGGTTTTCGTTTGCTGGCGATTAAACCACTTTCATTAAGCGTCTCATCAAAAATGAAAACATTTCTGAAAACTGCAAGTCTCATGCGTTTTAGTGGTGAAAAAATAATATAAAAAATCGTTCGGGAAATGAGTTTACTCCCTGGGTACTTTCTTTGTATACTTTTGACTATACGAGCCGAGTCCGGGATTTACGGGAAATCGCAGGTTTTCGTTTGCCGGCGATTAAACTTCTTTTATTCAGCGTCTCATCAAAAATGAAAACATTTTTAAAAACTACAAGTCTCATGGGCTTTAGTGGTGAAATAATAATTTAAAAAATCGTTTGGAAAAATAGTTTACTCCCTGGGTACTTTCTTTGTATACTTTTGACTATACGGGCCAAGCCCGGGATTTACGGGAAATCGCGGGATTTCGTTTGCCGGCGATTAAACCTCTTTTATTAAGCGTGTCATCAAAAATGAAAACATTTTTGAAAACTACAAGTCTTATGGGATTTAGTGGTGAAATAATAATTAAAAAAATCGTTCGGGAAATGAGTTCACACCCCGGGTACTTTCTTTGTATACTTTTGACTATACGGGCCAAGTCCGGGATTTACGGGAAATCGCAGGTTTTCGTTTGCCGGCGATTAAACTTCTTTTATTAAGCATCTCATCAAAAATGAAAACATTTTTGAAAACTACAAGTCTCATGCGTTTTAGTGGTGAAAAAATAATTTATCAAATCGTTCGGGAAATGAGTTTACTCCCTGGGTACTTTCTTTGTATACTTTTGACTATACGGGCCGAGTCCGGGATTTACGGGAAATCGCAGGTTTTCGTTTGCCGGCGATTAAACTTCTTTTATTCAGCGTCTCATCAAAAATGAAAATATTTTTAAATACTACAAGTCTCATGGGCTTTAGTGGTGAAATAATAATTTAAAAAATCGTTCGGGAAATGAGTTTACACCCTGGGTACTTTCTTTGTATACTTTTGACTATACGGGCCGAGTCCGGGATTTACTGGAAATCGCAGGTTTTCGTTTGCCCGCAATTAAACTTCTTTTATTCAGCGTCTCATCAAAAATGAAAACATTTTTGAAAACTACAAGTCTCATGCGTTTTAGTGGTGAAAAAATAATTTAAAAAATCGTTCGGAAATGAGTTTACTCCTTGGGTACTTTCTTTGTATACTTTTGACTATACGGGCCGAGTCCGGGATTTACGGGAAATCGCAGGTTTTCGTTTGCCGGCGATTAAACTTCTTTTATTCAGCGTCTCATCAAAAATGAAAACATTTTTAAAAACTACAAGTTTCATGGGCTTTAGTGGTGAAATAATAATTTAAAAAATCGTTTGGAAAATTAGTTTACTCCCTGGGTACTTTCTTTGTATACTTTTGACTATACGGACCGAATCCGGGATTTACGGAAAATCGCAGGTTTTCGTTTGCCGGCGATTAAACTTCTTTTATTCAGCGTCTCATCAAAAATGAAAACATTTTTGAAAACTACAAGTCTCATGCGTTTTAGTGGTGAAAAAATAAATTAAAAAATCGTTCGGGAAATGAGTTTACTCCCTGGGTACTATCTTTGTATGCTTTTGACTATACGGGCCAAGCCCGGGATTTACGGGAAATCGCGGGTTTTCGTTTGCCGGCGATTAAACCTCTTTCATTAAGCGTCTCATCAAAAATGAAAACATTTTTGAAAACTACAAGTCTTAATAATTTAAAAAATCGTTCTGGAAATGAGTTT
This sequence comes from Hydractinia symbiolongicarpus, assembly GCF_029227915.1. Taxonomy (NCBI): domain Eukaryota; kingdom Metazoa; phylum Cnidaria; class Hydrozoa; order Anthoathecata; family Hydractiniidae; genus Hydractinia; species Hydractinia symbiolongicarpus. The sequence continues at coordinate 33,283,703 of NC_079876.1, read as the reverse complement.
ACTCACAGGGTACTTTCTTTGTATACGTTCGACTATACGGGCCAAGCCCGGGATTTACGGGAAATCGCGGGTTTTCGTTTGCCGGCGATTAAACCTCTTTCATTAAGCGTCTCATCAAAAATGAAAACATTTTTGAAAACTACAAGTCTCATTCGTTTTAGTGGTGAGAAAAAAATTTAAAAAATCGTTCGGGAAATGAGTTTACTCCCTGGGTACTTTCTGTGTATACATTCGACTATACGGGTCAAGCCCGGGATTTACGGGAAATCGCGGGATTTCGTTTGCCGGCGATGAAACCTCTTTCATTAAGCGTGTCATCAAAAATGAAAACATTTTTGAAAACTACAAGTCTCATGGGATTTAGTGGTGAAATATTAATTTAAAAAATCGTTCGGGAAATGAGTTTACACCCCGGGTACTTTCTTTGTATACTTTTGACTTTACGGGCCGAGTCCGGGATTTACGGGAAATCGCAGGTTTTCGTTTGCCGGCAATTAAACTTCTTTTATTCAGCGTCTCATCAAAAATGAAAATATTTTAAAATACTACAAGTCTCATGGGCTTTAGTGGTGAAATAATAATTTAAAAAATCGTTCGGGAAATGAGTTTACACCCTGGGTACTTTCTTTGTATACTTTTGACTATACGGGCCGAGTCCGGGATTTACTGGAAATCGCAGGTTTTCGTTTGCCCGCAATTAAACTTCTTTTATTCAGCGTCTCATCAAAAATGAAAACATTTTTGAAAACTACAAGTCTCATGCGTTTTAGTGGTGAAAAAATAATTTAAAAAATCGTTCGGAAATGAGTTTACTCCCTGGGTACTTTCTTTGTATACTTTTGACTATGCGGGCCGACTCCAGGGTTTACGGGAAATGGCGGGTTTTCGTTTGCCGGCGATTAAACCTCTTTCATTAAGCGTCTCATCAAAAATGAAAACATTTCTGAAAACTGCAAGTCTCATGCGTTTTAGTGGTGAAAAAATAATATAAAAAATCGTTCGGGAAATGAGTTTACTCCCTGGGTACTTTCTTTGTATACTTTTGATTATACGGGCCGAGTCCGGGATTTACGGGAAATCGCAGGTTTTCGTTTGCCGGCGATTAAACTTCTTTTATTCAGCGTCTCATCAAAAATGAAAACATTTTTAAAAACTACAAGTCTCATGCGTTTTAGTGGTGAAAAAATAAATTAAAAAATCGTTCGGGAAATGAGTTTACTCCCTGGGTACTATCTTTGTATGCTTTTGACTATACGGGCCAAGCCCGGGATTTACGGGAAATCTCGGGTTTTCGTTTTAGTGGTGAAAAAATAATTTAAAAAATCGTTCGGAAATGAGTTTACTCCCTGGGTACTTTCTTTGTATACTTTTGACTATGCGGGCCAACTCCAGGGTTTACGGGAAATGGCGGGTTTTCGTTTGCCGGCGATTAAACCTCTTTCATTAAGCGTCTCATCAAAAATGAAAACATTTCTGAAAACTGCAAGTCTCATGCGTTTTAGTGGTGAAAAAATAATATAAAAAATCGTTCGGGAAATGAGTTTACTCCCTGGGTACTTTCTTTGTATACTTTTGATTATACGGGCCGAGTCCGGGATTTACGGGAAATCGCAGGTTTTCGTTTGCCGGCGATTAAACTTTTTTTATTCAGCGTCTCATCAAAAATGAAAACATTTTTAAAAACTACAAGTCTCATGCGTTTTAGTGGTGAAAAAATAAATTAAAAAATCGTTCGGGAAATGAGTTTACTCCCTGGGTACTATCTTTGTATGCTTTTGACTATACGGGCCAAGCCCGGGATTTACGGGAAATCTCGGGTTTTCGTTTTAGTGGTGAAAAAATAATTTAAAAAATCGTTCGGAAATGAGTTTACTCCCTGGGTACTTTCTTTGTATACTTTTGACTATGCGGGCCGACTCCGGGGTTTACGGGAAATGGCGGGTTTTCGTTTGCCGGCGATTAAACCTCTTTCATTAAGCGTCTCATCAAAAATGAAAACATTTCTGAAAACTGCAAGTCTCATGCGTTTTAGTGGTGAAAAAATAATATAAAAAATCGTTCGGGAAATGAGTTTACTCCCTGGGTACTTTCTTTGTATACTTTTGATTATACGGGCCGAGTCCGGGATTTACGGGAAATCGCAGGTTTTCGTTTGCCGGCGATTAAACTTCTTTTATTCAGCGTCTCATCAAAAATGAAAACATTTTTAAAAACTACAAGTCTCATGCGTTTTAGTGGTGAAAAAATAAATTAAAAAATCGTTCGGGAAATGAGTTTACTCCCTGGGTACTATCTTTGTATGCTTTTGACTATACGGGCCAAGCCCGGGATTTACGGGAAATCTCGGGTTTTCGTTTGCCGGCGATTAAACTTCTTTTATTCAGCGTCTCATCAGAAATGAAAACATTTTTGAAAACTACAAGTCTTATGCGTTTTAGTGGTGAAAAAATAATTTAAAAAATCGTTCTGGAAATGAGTTTACTCACAGGGTACTTTCTTTGTACACATTCGACTATACGGGTCAAGCCCGGGATTTACGGGAAATCGCGGGATTTCGTTTGCCGGCGATGAAACCTCTTTCATTAAGCGTGTCATCAAAAATGAAAACATTTTTGAAAACTACAAGTCTCATGGGATTTAGTGGTGAAATAATAATTTAAAAAATCGTTCGGGAAATCAGTTTACACCCCGGGTACTTTCTTTGTATACTTTTGAGTATACGGGCCGAGTCCGGGATTTACGGGAAATCGCAGGTTTTCGTTTGCCGGCAATTAAACTTCTTTTATTCAGCGTCTCATCAAAAATGAAAACATTTTTGAAAACTACAAGTCTCATGCGTATTAGTGGTGAAAAAATAATTTATAAAATCGTTCGGGAAATGAGTTTACTACCTGGGTACTTTCTTTGTATACTTTTGACTATACGGGCGGAGTGCGGGATTTACGGGAAGTCGCGGGTTTTCGTTTGCCGGCGATTAAACTTCTTTTATTCAGCGTCTCATCAAAAATGAAAATATTTTAAAATACTACAAGTCTCATGGGCTTTAGTGGTGAAATAATAATTTAAAAAATCGTTCGGGAAATGAGTTTACACCCTGGGTACTTTCTTTGTATACTTTTGACTATACGGGCCGAGTCCGGGATTTACTGGAAATCGCAGGTTTTCGTTTGCCCGCAATTAAACTTCTTTTATTCAGCGTCTCATCAAAAATGAAAACATTTTTGAAAACTACAAGTCTCATGCGTTTTAGTGGTGAAAAAATAATTTAAAAAATCGTTCGGAAATGAGTTTACTCCCTGGGTACTTTCTTTGTATACTTTTGACTATGCGGGCCGACTCCGGGGTTTACGGGAAATGGCGGGTTTTCGTTTGCCGGCGATTAAACCTCTTTCATTAAGCGTCTCATCAAAAATGAAAACATTTCTGAAAACTGCAAGTCTCATGCGTTTTAGTGGTGAAAAAATAATATAAAAAATCGTTCGGGAAATGAGTTTACTCCCTGGGTACTTTCTTTGTATACTTTTGATTATACGGGCCGAGTCCGGGATTTACGGGAAATCGCAGGTTTTCGTTTGCCGGCGATTAAACTTCTTTTATTCAGCGTCTCGTCAAAAATGAAAACATTTTTAAAAACTACAAGTCTCATGGGCTTTAGTGGTGAAATAATAATTTAAAAAATCGTTTGGAAAATTAGTTTACTCCCTGGGTACTTTCTTTGTATACTTTTGACTATACGGACCGAATCCGGGATTTACGGAAAATCGCAGGTTTTCTTTTGCCGGCGATTAAACTTCTTTTATTCAGCGTCTCATCAAAAATGAAAACATTTTTGAAAACTACAAGTCTCATGCGTTTTAGTGGTGAAAAAATAAATTAAAAAATCGTTCGGGAAATGAGTTTACTCCCTGGGTACTCTCTTTGTATGCTTTTGACTATACGGGCCAAGCCCGGGATTTACGGGAAATCGCGGGTTTTCGTTTGCCGGCGATTAAACCTCTTTCATTAAGCGTCTCATCAAAAATAAAAACATTTTTGAAAACTACAAGTCTCATTCGTTTTAGTGGTGAGAAAAAAAATTAAAAAATCGTTCGGGAAATGAGTTTACTCCCTGGGTACTTTCTTTGTATACATTCGACTATACGGGCCAAGCCCGGGATTTACGGGAAATCGCGGGATTTCGTTTGCCGGCGATTAAACTTCTTTTATTAAGCGTTTCATCAAAAATGAAAACATTTTTGAAAACTACAAGTCTCATGCGTTTTAGTGGTGAAAAAATAATTTAAAAAATCGTTCGGAAATGAGTTTACTCCCTGGGTACTTTCTTTGTATACTTTTGACTATGCGGGCCGACTCCGGGGTTTACGGGAAATGGCGGGTTTTCGTTTGCCGGCGATTAAACCTCTTTCATTAAGCGTCTCATCAAAAATGAAAACATTTCTGAAAACTGCAAGTCTCATGCGTTTTAGTGGTGAAAAAATAATATAAAAAATCGTTCGGGAAATGAGTTTACTCCCTGGGTACTTTCTTTGTATACTTTTGATTATACGGGCCGAGTCCGGGATTTACGGGAAATCGCAGGTTTTCGTTTGCCGGCGATTAAACTTCTTTTATTCAGCGTCTCGTCAAAAATGAAAACATTTTTAAAAACTACAAGTCTCATGGGCTTTAGTGGTGAAATAATAATTTAAAAAATCGTTTGGAAAATTAGTTTACTCCCTGGGTACTTTCTTTGTATACTTTTGACTATACGGACCGAATCCGGGATTTACGGAAAATCGCAGGTTTTCTTTTGCCGGCGATTAAACTTCTTTTATTCAGCGTCTCATCAAAAATGAAAACATTTTTGAAAACTACAAGTCTCATGCGTTTTAGTGGTGAAAAAATAAATTAAAAAATCGTTCGGGAAATGAGTTTACTCCCTGGGTACTCTCTTTGTATGCTTTTGACTATACGGGCCAAGCCCGGGATTTACGGGAAATCGCGGGTTTTCGTTTGCCGGCGATTAAACCTCTTTCATTAAGCGTCTCATCAAAAATAAAAACATTTTTGAAAACTACAAGTCTCATTCGTTTTAGTGGTGAGAAAAAAAATTAAAAAATCGTTCGGGAAATGAGTTTACTCCCTGGGTACTTTCTTTGTATACATTCGACTATACGGGCCAAGCCCGGGATTTACGGGAAATCGCGGGATTTCGTTTGCCGGCGATTAAACTTCTTTTATTAAGCGTTTCATCAAAAATGAAAACATTTTTGAAAACTACAAGTCTCATGCGTTTTAGTGGTGAAAAAATAATTTAAAAAATCGTTCGGGAAATGAGTTTACTCCCTGGGTACTTTCTTTGTATACTTTTGACTATGCGGGCCGACTCCGGGGTTTACGGGAAATGGCGGGTTTTCGTTTGCCGGCGATTAAACCTCTTTCATTAAGCGTCTCATCAAAAATGAAAACATTTCTGAAAACTGCAAGTCTCATGCGTTTTAGTGGTGAAAAAATAATATAAAAAATCGTTCGGGAAATGAGTTTACTCCCTAGGTACTTTCTTTGTATACTTTTGATTATACGGGCCGAGTCCGGAATTTACGGGAAATCGTAGGTTTTCGTTTGCCGGCGATTAAACTTCTTTTATTCAGCGTCTCATCAAAAATGAAAACATTTTTAAAAACTACAAGTCTCATGGGCTTTAGTGGTGAAATAATAATTTAAAAAATCGTTTGGAAAATTAGTTTACTCCCTGGGTACTTTCTTTGTATACTTTTGACTATACGGACCGAATCCGGGATTTACGGAAAATCGCAGGTTTTCGTTTGCCGGCGATTAAACTTCTTTTATTCAGCGTCTCATCAAAAATGAAAACATTTTTGAAAACTACAAGTCTCATGCGTTTTAGTGGTGAAAAAATAAATTAAAAAATCGTTCGGGAAATGAGTTTACTCCCTGGGTGCTTTCTTAGTATACTTTTGACTATACGGGCCGAGTCCGGGATTTACGGGAAATCGCAGGTTTTCGTTTGCCGGCGATTAAACTTCTTTTATTCAGCGTCTCATCAAAAATGAAAACATTTTTTAAAACTACAAGTCTCATGCGTTTTAGTGGTGAAAAAATAATTTATAAAATCGTTCGGGAAATGAGTTTACTCCCTGGGTACTGTCTTTGTATGCTTTTGACTATACGGGCCAAGCCCGGGATTTACGGGAAATCGCAGGTTTTCGTTTGCTGGCGATTAAACCTCTTTCATTAAGCGTTTCATCAAAAATGAAAACATTTTTGAAAACTACAAGTCTCATTCGTTTTAGTGGTGAGAAAAAAAATTAAAAAATCGTTCGGGAAATGAGTTTACTCCCTGGGTACTTTCTTTGTATACATTCGACTATACGGGCCAAGCCCGGGATTTACGGGAAATCGCGGGATTTCGTTTGCCGGCGATTAAACCTCTTTTATTAAGCGTGTCATCAAAAATGAAAACATTTTTGAAAACTACAAGTCTCATGGGATTTAGTGGTGAAATAATAATTAAAAAACTCGTTTGGGAAATGAGTTTACACCCCGGGTACTTTCTTTGTATACTTTTGACTATACGGGCCGAATCCGGGATTTACGGAAAATCGCAGGTTTTCGTTAGCCGGCGATTAAACTTCTTTTATTTAGCGTCTCATCAAAAATGAAAACATTTTTGAAAACTACAAGTCTCATGCGTTTTAGTGGTGAAAAAATAAATTAAAAAATCGTTCGGGAAATGAGTTTACTCCCTGGGTACTATCTTTGTATGCTTTTGACCATACGGTCCAAGCCCGGGATTTACGGGAAATCTCGGGTTTTCGTTTGCCGGCGATTAAACTTCTTTTATTCAGCGTCTCATCAGAAATAAAAACATTTTTGAAAACTACAAGTCTCATGCGTTTTAGTGGTGAAAAAATAAATTAAAAAATCGTTCGGGAAATGAGTTTACTCCCTGGGTACTGTCTTTGTATGCTTTTGACTATACGGGCCAAGCCCGGGATTTACGGGAAATCGCGGGTTTTCGTTTGCCGGCGATTAAACCTCTTTCATTAAGCGTTTCATCAAAAATGAAAACATTTTTAAAAACTACAAGTCTCATTCGTTTTAGTGGTGAGAAAAAAAATTAGAAAATCGTTCGGGAAATGAGTTTACTCCCTGGGTACTTTCTTTGTATACATTCGACTATACGGGCCAAGCCCGGGATTTACGGGAAATCGCGGGATTTCGTTTGCCGGCGATTAAACCTCTTTTATTAAGCGTGTCATCAAAAATGAAAACATTTTTGAAAACTACAAGTCTCATGGGATTTAGTGGTGAAATAATAATTAAAAAACTCGTTTGGGAAATGAGTTTACACCCCGGGTACTTTCTTTGTATACTTTTGACTATACGGTCCAAGCCCGGGATTTACGGGAAATCTCGGGTTTTCGTTTGCCGGCGATTAAACTTCTTTTATTCAGCGTCTCATCAGAAATGAAAACATTTTTGAAAACTACAAGTCTTATGCGTTTTAGTGGTGAAAAAATAATTTAAAAAATCGTTCTGGAAATGAGTTTACTCACAGGGTACTTTCTTTGTATACGTTCGACTATACTGGCCAAGCCCGGGATTTACGGGAAATCGCGGGTTTTCGTTTGCCGGCGATTAAACCTCTTTCAATAAGCGTCTCATCAAAAATGAAAACATTTTTGAAAACTACAAGTCTCATGGGATTTAGTGGTGAAATAATAAATAAAAAACTCGTTTGGGAAATGAGTTTACACCCCGGGTACTTTCTTTGTATACTTTTGACTATACGGGCCGAATCCGGGATTTACGGAAAATCGCAGGTTTTCGTTAGCCGGCGATTAAACTTCTTTTATTTAGCGTCTCATCAAAAATGAAAACATTTTTGAAAACTACAAGTCTCATGCGTTTTAGTGGTGAAAAAATAAATTAAAAAATCGTTCGGGAAATGAGTTTACTCCCTGGGTACTATCTTTGTATGCTTTTGACCATACGGTCCAAGCCCGGGATTTACGGGAAATCTCGGGTTTTCGTTTGCCGGCGATTAAACTTCTTTTATTCAGCGTCTCATCAGAAATGAAAACATTTTTGAAAACTACAAGTCTTATGCGTTTTAGTGGTGAAAAAATAATTTAAAAAATCGTTCTGGAAATGAGTTTACTCACAGGGTACTTTCTTTGTATACGTTCGACTATACTGGCCAAGCCCGGGATTTACGGGAAATCGCGGGTTTTCGTTTGCCGGCGATTAAACCTCTTTCAATAAGCGTCTCATCAAAAATGAAAACATTTTTGAAAACTACAAGTCTCATTCGTTTTAGTGGTGAGAAAAAAATTTAAAAAATCGTTCGGGAAATGAGTTTACTCCCTGGGTACTTTCTGTGTATACATTCGACTATACGGGCCAAGCCCGGGATTTACGGGAAATCGCGGGATTTCGTTTGCCGGCGATGAAACCTCTTTCATTAAGCGTGTCATCAAAAATGAAAACATTTTTGAAAACTACAAGTCTCATGGCATTTAGTGGTGAAATAATAATTTAAAAAATCGTTCGGGAAATGAGTTTACACCCCGGGTACTTTCTTTGTATACTTTTGACTATACGGGCCGAGTCCGGGATTTACGGGAAATCGCAGGTTTTCGTTTGCCGGCAATTAAACTTCTTTTATTCAGCGTCTCATCAAAAATGAAAACATTTTTAAAAATTACAAGTCTCATGCGTTTTAGTGGTGTAAAAATAATTTAAAAAATCGTTCGGAAATGAGTTTACTCCCTGGGTACTTTCTTTGTATACTTTTGACTATGCGGGCCGACACAGGGGTTTACGGGAAATGGCGGGTTTTCGTTTGCCGGCGATTAAACCTCTTTCATTGAGCGTCTCATCAAAAATGAAAACATTTTTGAAAACTACAAGTCTCATTCGTTTTAGTGGTGAGAAAAAAATTTAAAAAATCGTTCGGGAAATGAGTTTACGCCCTGGGTACTTTCTTTGTATACATTCGACTATACGGGCCAAGCCCGGGATTTACGGGAAATCGCGGGATTTCGTTTGCCGGCGATTAAACCTCTTTTACTAAGCGTGTCATCAAAAATGAAAACATTTTTGAAAACTACAAGTCTCATGGGATTTAGTGGTGAAATAATAATTAAAAAAATCGTTCGGGAAATGAGTTTACACCCCGGGTACTTTCTTTGTATACTTTTGACTATACGGGCCGAGTCCGGGATTTACGGGAAATCGCAGGTTTTAGTTTGCCGGCGATTAAACTTCTTTTATTAAGCGTCTCATCAAAAATAAAAACATTTTTGAAAACTACAAGTCTCATGCGTTTTAGTAGCGAAAAAATAATTTGTCAAATCGTTCGGGAAATGAGTTTACTCCCTGGGTACTTTCTTTGTATACTTTTGACTGTACGGGCCGAGTCCGGGATTTACGGGAAATCGCAGGTTTTCGTTTGCCGGCGATTAAACTTCTTTTATTCAGCGTCTCATCAAAAATGAAAATATTTTTAAATACTACAAGTCTCATGGGCTTTAGTGGTGAAATAATAATTTAAAAAATCGTTCGGGAAATGAGTTTACACCCTGGGTACTTTCTTTGTATACTTTTGACTATACGGGCCGAGTCCGGCATTTACTGGAAATCGCAGGTTTTCGTTTGCCCGCAATTAAACTTCTTTTATTCAGCGTCTCATCAAAAATGAAAACATTTTTGAAAACTGCAAGTCTCATGCGTTTTAGTGGTGAAAAAATAATATAAAAAATCGTTCGGGAAATGAGTTTACTCCCTGGGTACTTTCTTTGTATAATTTTGACTATACGGGCCGAGTCCGGGATTTACGGGAAATCGCAGGTTTTCGTTTGCCGGCGATTAAACTTCTTTTAATCAGCGTCTCATCAAAAATGAAAACATTTTTAAAAACTACAAGTCTCATGGGCTTTAGTGGTGAAATAATAATTTAAAAAATCGTTCGGGAAATGAGTTTACACCCTGGGTACTTTCTTTGTATACTTTTGACTATACGGGCCGAGTCTGGAATTTACTGGAAATCGCAGGTTTTCGTTTGCCCGCAATTAAACTTCTTTTATTCAGCGTCTCATCAAAAATGAAAACATTTTTGAAAACTACAAGTCTCATGCGTTTTAGTGGTGTAAAAATAATTTAAAAAATCGTTCGGAAATGAGTTTACTCCCTGGGTACTTTCTTTGTATACTTTTGACTATGCGGGCCGACACAGGGGTTTACGGGAAATGGCGGGTTTTCGTTTGCCGGCGATTAAACCTCTTTCATTGAGCGTCTCATCAAAAATGAAAACATTTTTGAAAACTACAAGTCTCATTCGTTTTAGTGGTGAGAAAAAAATTTAAAAAATCGTTCGGGAAATGAGTTTACTCCCTGGGTACTTTCTTTGTATACATTCGACTATACGGGCCAAGCCCGGGATTTACGGGAAACCGCGGGATTTCGTTTGCCGGCGATTAAACCTCTTTTATTAAGCGTGTCATCAAAAATGAAAACATTTTTGAAAACTACAAGTCTCATGGGATTTAGTGGTGAAATAATAATTAAAAAAATCGTTCGGGAAATGAGTTTACACCCCGGGTACTTTCTTTGTATACTTTTGACTATACGGGCCGAGTCCGGGATTTACGGGAAATCGCAGGTTTTAGTTTGCCGGCGATTAAACTTCTTTTATTAAGCGTCTCATCAAAAATAAAAACATTTTTGAAAACTACAAGTCTCATGCGTTTTAGTAGCGAAAAAATAATTTATCAAATAGTTCGGGAAATGAGTTTACTCCCTGGGTACTTTCTTTGTATACTTTTGACTATACGGGCCGAGTCCGGGATTTACGGGAAATCGCAGGTTTTCGTTTGCCGGCGATTAAACTTCTTTTATTCAGCGTCTCATCAAAAATGAAAATATTTTTAAATACTACAAGTCTCATGGGCTTTAGTGGTGAAATAATAATTTAAAAAATCGTTCGGGAAATGAGTTTACACCCTGGGTACTTTCTTTGTATACTTTTGACTATACGGGCCGAGTCCGGCATTTACTGGAAATCGCAGGTTTTCGTTTGCCCGCAATTAAACTTCTTTTATTCAGCGTCTCATCAAAAATGAAAACATTTTTGAAAACTACAAGTCTCATGCGTTTTAGTGGTGAAAAAATAATTTAAAAAATCGTTCGGAAATGAGTTTACTCCTTGGGTACTTTCTTTGTATACTTTTGACTATACGGGCCAAGCCCGGGATTTACGGGAAATCGCGGGTTTTCGTTTGCCGGCGATTAAACCACTTTCATTAAGCGTCTCATCAAAAATGAAAACATTTCTGAAAACTGCAAGTCTCATGCGTTTTAGTGGTGAAAAAATAATATAAAAAATCGTTCGGGAAATGAGTTTACTCCCTGGGTACTTTCTTTGTATACTTTTGACTATACGGGCCGAGTCCGGGATTTACGGGAAATCGCAGGTTTTCGTTTGCCGGCGATTAAACTTCTTTTAATCAGCGTCTCATCAAAAATGAAAACATTTTTAAAAACTACAAGTCTCATGGGCTTTAGTGGTGAAATAATAATTTAAAAAATCGTTTGGAAAATTAGTTTACTCCCTGGGTACTTTCTTTGTATACTTTTGACTATACGGACCGAATCCGGGATTTACGGAAAATCGCAGGTTTTCGTTTGCCGGCGATTAAACTTCTTTTATTCAGCGTCTCATCAAAAATGAAAACATTTTTGAAAACTACAAGTCTCATGCGTTTTAGTGGTGAAAAAATAAATTAAAAAATCGTTCGGGAAATGAGTTTACTCCCTGGGTACTATCTTTGTATGCTTTTGACTATACGGGCCAAGCCCGGGATTTACGGGAAATCGCGGGTTTTCGTTTGCCGGCGATTAAACCTCTTTCATTAAGCGTGTCATCAAAAATGAAAACATTTTTGAAAACTACAAGTCTCATGGGATTTAGTGGTGAAATAATAATTAAAAAAATCGTTCGGGAAATGAGTTTACACCCCGGGTACTTTCTTTGTATACTTTTGACTATACGGGCCGAGTCCGGGATTTACGGGAAATCGCAGGTTTTCGTTTGCCGGCGATTAAACTTCTTTTATTCAGCGTCTCATCAAAAATGAAAACATTTTTAAAAACTACAAGTCTCATGGGCTTTAGTGGTGAAATAATAATTTAAAAAATCGTTTGGGAAATTAGTTTACTCCCTGGGTACTTTCTTTGTATACTTTTGACTATACGGGCCGAATCCGGGATTTACGGAAAATCGCAGGTTTTCGTTTGCCCGCGATTAAACTTCTTTTATTCAGCGTCTCATCAAAAATGAAAACATTTTTGAAAAGTACAAGTCTCATGCGTTTTAGTGGCGAAAAAATAATTTAAAAATTCGTTCGGGAAATGAGTTAACTCACTGGGTACTTTCCTTGTATACTTTTGACTATACGGGCCGTGTCCGGGATTTACGGGAAATCGCGGGTTTTCGTTTGCCGGCGATTAAACTTCTTTTATTCAGCGTCTCATCAAAAATGAAAACATTTTTAAAAACTACAAGTCTCATGGGCTTTAGTGGTGAAATAATAATTTAAATAATCGTTTGGGAAATGAGTTTACTCCCTGGGTGCTTTCTTAGTATACTTTTGACTATACGGGCCGAGTCCGGGATTTACGGGAAATCGCAGGTTTTCGTTTGCCGGCAATTAAACTTCCTTTATTCAGCGTCTCATCAAAAATAAAAACATTTTTGAAAACTACAAGTGTCATGCGTTTTAGTATTGAAAAAATAATTTATAAAATCGTTCGGGAAATGAGTTTACTCCCTGGTTACTTTCTTTGTATACTTTTGACTATACGGGCCGAGTCCGGGATTTACTGGAAATCGCAGGTTTTCGTTTGCCCGCGATTAAACTTCTTTTATTCAGCGTCTCATCAAAAATGAAAACATTTTTGAAAAGTACAAGTCTCATGCGTTTTAGTGGCGAAAAAATAATTTAAAAATTCGTTCGGGAAATGAGTTAACTCACTGGGTACTTTCCTTGTATACTTTTGACTATACGGGCCGTGTCCGGGATTTACGGGAAATCGCGGGTTTTCGTTTGCCGGCGATTAAACTTCTTTTATTCAGCGTCTCATCAAAAATGAAAACATTTTTAAAAACTACAAGTCTCATGGGCTTTAGTGGTGAAATAATAATTTAAATAATCGTTTGGGAAATGAGTTTACTCCCTGGGTGCTTTCTTAGTATACTTTTGACTATACGGGCCGAGTCCGGGATTTACGGGAAATCGCAGGTTTTCGTTTGCCGGCGATTAAACTTCTTTTATTCAGCGTCTCATCAAAAATGAAAACATTTTTTAAAACTACAAGTCTCATGCGTTTTAGTGGTGAAAAAATAATTTATAAAATCGTTCGGGAAATGAGTTTACTCCCTGGGTACTTTCTTTGTATACTTTTGACTATACGGGCCGAGTCCGGGATTTACGGGAAGTCGCGGGTTTTCGTTTGCCGGCGATTAAACTTCTTTTATTCAGCGTCTCATCAAAAATGAAAATATTTTTAAATGCTACAAGTCTCATGGGCTTTAGTGGTGAAATAATAATTTAAATAATCGTTTGGGAAATGAGTTTACTCCCTGGGTGCTTTCTTTGTATACTTTTGACTATACGGGCCGAGTCCGGGATTTACTGGAAATCGCAGGTTTTCGTTTGCCCGCGAATAAAATTCTTTTATTCAGCGTCTCATCAAAAATGAAAACATTTTTGAAAAGTACAAGTCTCATGCGTTTTAGTGGCGAAAAAATAATTTAAAAATTCGTTCGGGAAATGAGTTAACTCACTGGGTACTTTCCTTGTATACTTTTGACTATACGGGCCGTGTCCGGGATTTACGGGAAATCGCGGGTTTTCGTTTGCCGGCGATTAAACTTCTTTTATTCAGCGTCTTATCAAAAATGAAAACATTTTTAAAAACTACAAGTCTCATGGGCTTTAGTGGTGAAGTAATAATTTAAATAATCGTTTGGGAAATGAGTTTACTCCCTGGGTGCTTTCTTAGTATACTTTTGACTATACGGGCCGAGTCCGGGATTTACGGGAAATCGCAGGTTTTCGTTTGCCGGCGATTAAACTTCTTTTATTCAGCGTCTCATCAAAAATGAAAACATTTTTTAAAACTACAAGTCTCATGCGTTTTAGTGGTGAAAAAATAATTTATAAAATCGTTCGGGAAATGAGTTTACTCCCTGGGTACTTTCTTTGTATACTTTTGACTATACGGGCCGAGTCCGGGATTTACGGGAAGTCGCGGGTTTTCGTTTGCCGGCGATTAAACTTCTTTTATTCAGCGTCTCATCAAAAATGAAAATATTTTTAAATGCTACAAGTCTCATGGGCTTTAGTGGTGAAATAATAATTTAAATAATCGTTTGGGAAATGAGTTTACTCCCTGGGTGCTTTCTTAGTATACTTTTGACTATACGGGCCGAGCCCGGGATTTACGGGAAATCGCGGGATTTCGTTTGCCGGCGATGAAACCTCTTTTATTAAGCGTGTCATCAAAAATGAAAACATTTTTGAAAACTACAAGTCTCATGGGATTTAGTGGTGAAATAATAATTTAAAAAATCGTTCGGGAAATGAGTTTACACCCCGGGTACTTTCTTTGTATACTTTTGACTATACGGGCGGAGTCCGTGATTTACGGGAAGTCGCGGGTTTTCGTTTGCGGGCGATTAAACTTCTTTTATTCAGCGTCTCATCAAAAATGAAAATATTTTTAAATACTACAAGTCTCATGGGCTTTAGTGGTGAAATAATAATATAAAAAATCGTTCGGGAAATGAGTTTACACCCTGGGTACTTTCTTTGTATACTTTTGACTATACGGGCCGAGTCCGGGATTTACTGGAAATCGCAGGTTTTCGTTTGCCCGCAATTAAACTTCTTTTATTCAGCGTCTCATCAAAAATAAAAACATTTTTGAAAACTACAAGTCTCATGCTTTTTAGTGGTGAAAAAATAATTTAAAACATCGTTCGGAAATGAGTTTACTCCCTGGGTACTTTCTTTGTATACTTTTGACTATGCGGGCCGACTCCGGGGTTTACGGGAAATGGCGGGTTTTCGTTTGCCGGCGATTAAACCTCTTTCATTAAGCGTCTCATCAAAAATGAAAACATTTTTGAAAACTACAAGTCTCATTCGTTTTAGTGGTGAGAAAAAAATTTAAAAAATCGTTCGGGAAATGAGTTTACTCCCTGGGTACTTTCTTTGTATACATTCGACTATACGGGCCAAGCCCGGGATTTACGGGAAATTGCGGGTTTTCGTTTGCCGGCGATTAAACCTCTTTCATTAAGCGTCTTATCAAAAATGAAAACATTTTTGAAAACTACAAGTCTCATTCGTTTTAGTGGTGAGAAAAAAATTTAAAAAATCGTTCGGGAAATGAGTTTACTCCCTGGGTACTTTCTTTGTATACATTCGACTATACGGGCCAAGCCCGGGATTTACGGGAAATCGCGGGATTTTGTTTGCCGGGGATGAAACCTCTTTTATTAAGCGTGTCATCAAAAATGAAAACATTTTTGAAAACTACAAGTCTCATGGGATTTAGTGGTGAAATAATAATTTAAAAAAACGTTCGGGAAATGAGTTTACACCCCGGGTACTTTCTTTGTATACTTTTGACTATACGGGCGGAGTCCGTGATTTACGGGAAGTCGCGGGTTTTCGTTTGCGGGCGATTAAACTTCTTTTATTCAGCGTCTCATCAAAAATGAAAATATTTTTTAATACTACAAGTCTCATGGGCTTTAGTGGTGAAATAATAATTTAAAAAATCGTTCGGGAAATGAGTTTACACCCCGCGTACTTTTTTTGTATACTTTTGACTATACGGGCCGAGTTCGGGATTTACGGGAAATTGCAGGTTTTCGTTTGCCGGCGATTAAACTTCTTTTATTAAGCGTCTCATCAAAAATGAAAACATTTTTAAAAACTACAAGTCTCATGCGTTTTAGTGGTGAAAAAATAATTTAAAAAATCGTTTGGGAAATGAGTTTACTCCCTGGGTACTTTCTTTGTATACTTTTGACTATACGGGCCGAGTCCGGGATTTACGGGAAATCGCAGGTTTTCGTTTGCCGGCGATTAAACTTCTTTTATTCAGCGTCTCATCAAAAATGATAACATTTTTAAAAACTACAAGTCTCATGGGCTTTAGTGGTGAAATAATAATTTAAAAAATCGTTTGGGAAATCAGTTTACTCCCTGGGTACTTTCTTTGTATACCTTTGACTATACGGGCCGAATCCGGGATTTACGGAAAATCGCAGGTTTTCGTTTGCCGGCGATTAAACTTCTTTTATTCAGCGTCTCATCAAAAATGAAAACATTTTTGAAAACTACAAGTCTCATGCGTTTTAGTGGTGAAATATTAATTTAAAAAATCGTTCGGGAAATGAGTTTACACCCCGGGTACTTTCTTTGTATACTTTTGACTATACGGGCCGAGTTCGGGATTTACGTGAAATCGCAGGTTTTCGTTTGCCGGCAATTAAACTTCTTTTATTCAGCGTCTCATCAAAAATGAAAACATTTTTGAAAACTACAAGTCTCATGCGTTTTAGTGGTGAAAAAATAATTTATAAAATCGTTCGGGAAATAAGTTTACTCCCTGGGTACTTTCTTTGTATACTTTTGACTATACGGGCCGAGTCCGGGATTTACGGGAAGTCGCGGGTTTTCGTTTGCCGGCGATTAAACTTCTTTTATTCAGCGTCTCATCAAGAATGAAAATATTTTTAAATACTACAAGTCTCATGAGCTTTAGTGGTGAAATAATAATTTAAAAAATCGTTCGGGAAATGAGTTTACATCCTGGGTACTTTCTTTGTATACTTTTGACTATACGGGCCGAGTCCGGGATTTACTGGAAATCGCAGGTTTTCGTTTGCCCGCGATTAAACTTCTTTTATTCAGCGTCTAATCAAAAATGAAAACATTTTTGAAAAGTACAAGTCTCATGCGTTTTAGTGGTGAAAAAATAATTTAAAAAATCGTTCGGAAATGAGTTTACTCCCTGGGTACTTTCTTTGTATACTTTTGACTATGCGGGCCGAGTCCGGGGTTTACGGGAAATGGCGGGTTTTCGTTTGCCGGCGATTAAACTTCTTTTATTCAGCGTCTCATCAAAAATGAAAACATTTTTGAAAACTACAAGTCTCAAGCGTTTTAGTGGTGAAAAGATAATTTAAAAAATCGTTTTGGAAATGAGTTTACTCACAGGGTACTTTCTTTGTATACATTCCACTATACGGGCCAAGCCCGGGATTTACGGGAAATCGCGGGTTTTTGTTTGCCGGCGATTAAACTACTTTCATTAAGCGTCTCATCAGAAATGAAAACATTTCTGAAAACTACAAGTCTCGTGCGTTTTAGTGGCGAAAAAATAATTTAAAAATTCGTTCGGGAAATGAGTTAATTCACTGGGTACTTTCCTTGTATACTTTTGACTATACGGGCCGTGTCCGGGATTTACGGGAAATCGCGGGTTTTCGTTTGCCGGCGATTAAACTTCTTTTATTTAGCGTCTCATCAAAAATGAAAACATTTTTGAAAACTACAAGTCTCATGGGCTTTAGTGGTGAAATAATAATTTAAATAATCGTTTGGGAAATGAGTTTACTCCCTGGGTGCTTTCTTAGTATACTTTTGACTATACGGACCGAGTCCGGGATTTACGGGAAATCGCAGGTTTTGTTTGCCGGCGATTAAAGTTCTTTTATTCAGCGTCTCATCAAAAATGAAAACATTCTTGAAAACTACAAGTCTCATGCGTTTTAGTGGTGAAAAAATAATTTATAAAATCGTTCGGGAAATGAGTTTACTCCCTGGGTACTTTCTTTGTATACTTTTGACTATACGGGCCGAGTCCGGGATTTACGGGAAGTCGCGGGTTTTCGTTTGCCGGCGATTAAACTTCTTTTATTCAGCGTCTCATCAAAAATGAAATTTTTTTTAAATACTACAAGTCTCATGGGCTTTAGTGGTGAAATAATAATTTAAAAAATCGTTCGGGAAATGAGTTTACACCCCGGGTACTTTCTTTGTATACTTTTGACTATACGGGACAAGTCCAGGATTTACGAGAAATCGCAGGTTTTCGTTTGCCGGCAATTAAACTTCTTTTATTCAGCGTTTCATCAAAAATGAAAACATTTTTGAAAACTACAAGTCTCATGCGTTTTAGTGGTGAAAAAATAATTTGTAAAATCGTTCGGGAAATGAGTTTACTCCCTGGTTACTTTCTTTGTATACTTTTGACTATACGGGCTGAGTCCGGGATTTACGGGAAGTCGCGGGTTTTCGTTTGCCGGCAATTAAACTTCTTTTATTCAGCGTCTCATCAAAAATGAAAATATTTTTAAATACTACAAGTCTCATGGGCTTTAGTGGTGAAATGATAATTTAAAAAATCGTTCGGGAAATGAGTTTACACCTTGGGTACTTTCTTTGTATACTTTTGACTATACGGGCCGAGTCCCGGATTTACTGGAAATCGCAGGTTTTCGTTTGCCCGCGATTAAACTTCTTTTATTCAGCGTCTCATCAAAAATGAAAACATTTTTGAAAACTACAAGTCTCATGCGTTTTAGTGGTGAAAAAATAATTTAAAAAATCGTTCGGAAATGAGTTTACTCCCTGGGTACTTTCTTTGTATACTTTTGACTATGCGGGCCGAGTCCGGGGTTTACGGGAAATGGCGGGTTTTCGTTTACCGGCGATTACACTTCTTTTATTCAGCGTCTCATCAAAAATGAAAACATTTTTGAAAACTACAAGTCTCAAGCGTTTTAGTGGTGAAAAGATAATTTAAAAAATCGTTTTGGAAATGAGTTTACTCACAGAGTACTTTCTTTGTATACATTCGACTATACGGGCCAAGCCCGGAATTTACGGGAAATCGCGGGATTTCGTTTGCCGGCGATGAAACCTCTTTTATTAAGCGTGTCATCAAAAATGAAAACATTTTTGAAAACTACAAGTCTCATGGGATTTAGTGGTGAAATAATAATTTAAAAAATCGTTCGGGAAATGAGTTTACACCCCGGGTACTTTCTTTGTACACTTTTGACTATACAGGCCGAGTTCGGGATTTACGGGAAATCGCAGGTTTTCGTTTGCCGGCAATTAAACTTCTTTTATTCAGCGTCTCATCAAAAATGAAAACATTTTTAAAAACTACAAGTCTCATGGGCTTTAGTGGTGAAATAATAATTTAAATAATCGTTTGGGAAATGAGTTTACTCCCTGGGTGCTTTCTTAGTATACTTTTGACTATACGGGCCGAGTCCGGGATTTACGGGAAATCGCAGGTTTTCGTTTGCCGGCGATTAAACTTCTTTTATTCAGCGTCTCATCAAAAATGAAAACATTTTTGAAAACTACAAGTCTCATGCGTTTTAGTGGTGAAAAAATAATTTATAAAATCGTTCGGGAAATGAGTTTACTCCCTGGGTACTTTCTTTGTATACTTTTGACTATACGGGCCGAGTCCGGGATTTACGGGAAGTCGCGGGTTTTCGTTTGCCGGCGATTAAACTTCTTTTATTCAGCGTCTCATCAAAAATGAAATTTTTTTTAAATACTACAAGTCTCATGGGCTTTAGTGGTGAAATAATAATTTAAAAAATCGTTCGGCAAATGAGTTTACACCCCGGGTACTTTCTTTGTATACTTTTGACTATACGGGCCGAGTCCGGGATTTACGGGAAATCGCAGGTTTTCGTTTGCCGGCAATTAAACTTCTTTTATTCAGCGTCTCATCAAAAATGAAAACATTTTTAAAAACTACAAGTCTCATGTGTTTTAGTGGTGAAATAATAATTTAAAAAATCGTTCGGGAAATGAGTTTACACCCCGGGTACTTTCTTTGTATACTTTTGACTATACGGGCCGAGTCCGGGATTTACGGGAAATCGCAGGTTTTCGTTTGCCGGCAATTAAACTTCTTTTATTCAGCGTCTCATCAAAAATGAAAACATTTTTAAAAACTACAAGTCTCATGTGTTTTAGTGGTGAAAAAATAATTTGTAAAATCGTTTGGGAAATGAGTTTACTCCCTGGTTACTTTCTTTGTATACTTTTGACTATACGGGCTGAGTCCGGGATTTACGGGAAGTCGCGGGTTTTCGTTTGCCGGCGATTAAACGTCTTTTATTCAGCGTGTCATCAAAAATGAAAATATTTTTAAATACTACAAGTCTCATGGGCTTTAGTGGTGAAATGATAATTTAAAAAATCGTTCGGGAAATAACTTTACACCTTGGGTACTTTCTTTGTATACTTTTGACTATACGGGCCGAGTCCGGGATTTACTGAAAATCGCAGGTTTTCGTTTGCCCGCGATTAAACTTCTTTTATTCAGCGTCTCATCAAAAATGAAAACATTTTTGAAAACTACAAGTCTCATGCGTTTTAGTGGTGAAAAAATAATTTAAAAAATCGTTCGGAAATGAGTTTACTCCCTGGGTACTTTCTTTGTATACTTTTGACTATGCGAGCCGAGTCCGGGGTTTACGGGAAATGGCGGGTTTTCGTTTACCGGCGATTAAACTTCTTTTATTCAGCGTCTCATCAAAAATGAAAACATTTTTGAAAACTACAAGTCTCAAGCGTTTTAGTGGTGAAAAGATAATTTAAAAAATCGTTTTGGAAATGAGTTTACTCACAGGGTACTTTCTTTGTATACATTCGACTATACGGGCCAAGCCCGGGATTTACGGGAAATCGCGGGATTTCGTTTGCCGGCGATTAAACTTCTTTTATTCAGCGTGTCATCAAAAATGAAAATATTTTTAAATACTACAAGTCTCATGGGCTTTAGTGGTGAAATGATAATTTAAAAAATCGTTCGGGAAATGAGTTTACACCTTGGGTACTTTCTTTGTATACTTCTGACTATACGGGCCGAGTCCGGGATTTACTGAAAATCGCAGGTTTTCGTTTGCCCGCGATTAAACTTCTTTTATTCAGCGTGTCATCAAAAATGAAAATATTTTTAAATACTACAAGTCTCATGGGCTTTAGTGGTGAAATGATAATTTAAAAAATCGTTCGGGAAATAACTTTACACCTTGGGTACTTTCTTTGTATACTTTTGACTATACGGGCCGAGTCCGGGATTTACTGAAAATCGCAGGTTTTCGTTTGCCCGCGATTAAACTTCTTTTATTCAGCGTCTCATCAAAAATGAAAACATTTTTGAAAACTACAAGTCTCATGCGTTTTAGTGGTGAAAAAATAATTTAAAAAATCGTTCGGAAATGAGTTTACTCCATGGGTACTTTCTTTGTATACTTTTGACTATACGGGCCGAGTCCGGGATTTACTGAAAATCGCAGGTTTTCGTTTGCCCGCGATTAAACTTCTTTTATTCAGCGTGTCATCAAAAATGAAAATATTTTTAAATACTACAAGTCTCATGGGCTTTAGTGGTGAAATGATAATTTAAAAAATCGTTCGGGAAATAACTTTACACCTTGGGTACTTTCTTTGTATACTTTTGACTATACGGGCCGAGTCCGGGATTTACTGAAAATCGCAGGTTTTCGTTTGCCCGCGATTAAACTTCTTTTATTCAGCGTCTCATCAAAAATGAAAACATTTTTGAAAACTACAAGTCTCATGCGTTTTAGTGGTGAAAAAATAATTTAAAAAATCGTTCGGAAATGAGTTTACTCCCTGGGTACTTTCTTTGTATACTTTTGACTATGCGGGCTGAGTCCGGGGTTTACGGGAAATGGCGGGTTTTCGTTTACCGGCGATTAAACTTCTTTTATTCAGCGTCTCATCAAAAATGAAAACATTTTTGAAAACTACAAGTCTCAAGCGTTTTAGTGGTGAAAAGATAATTTAAAAAATCGTTTTGGAAATGAGTTTACTCACAGGGTACTTTCTTTGTATACATTCGACTATACGGGCCAAGCCCGGAATTTACGGGAAATCGCGGGATTTCGATTGCCGGCGATGAAACCTCTTTTATTAAGCGTGTCATCAAAAATGAAAACATTTTTGAAAACTACAAGTCTCATGGGATTTAGTGGTGAAATAATAATTTAAAAAATCGTTCGGGAAATGAGTTTACACCCCGGGTACTTTCTTTGTACACTTTTGACTATACGGGCCGAGTCCGGGATTTACGGGAAATCGCAGGTTTTCGTTTGCCGGCAATTAAACTTCTTTTATTCAGCGTCTCATCAAAAATGAAAACATTTTTAAAAACTACAAGTCTCATGGGCTTTAGTGGTGAAATAATAATTTAAATAATCGTTTGGGAAATGAGTTTACTCCCTGGGTGCTTTCTTAGTATACTTTTGACTATACGGGCCGAGTCCGGGATTTACGGGAAATCGCAGGTTTTCGTTTGCCGGCGATTAAACTTCTTTTATTCAGCGTCTCATCAAAAATGAAAACATTTTTGAAAACTACAAGTCTCATGCGTTTTAGTGGTGAAAAAATAATTTATAAAATCGTTCGGGAAATGAGTTTACTCCCTGGGTACTTTCTTTGTATACTTTTGACTATACGGGCCGAGTCCGGGATTTACGGGAAGTCGCGGGTTTTCGTTTGCCGGCGATTAAACTTCTTTTATTCAGCGTCTCATCAAAAATGAAATTTTTTTTAAATACTACAAGTCTCATGGGCTTTAGTGGTGAAATAATAATTTAAAAAATCGTTCGGGAAATGAGTTTACACCCCGGGTACTTTCTTTGTATACTTTTGACTATACGGGCCAAGTCCGGGATTTACGGGAAATCGCAGGTTTTCGTTTGCCGGCAATTAAACTTCTTTTATTCAGCGTCTCATCAAAAATGAAAACATTTTTAAAAACTACAAGTCTCATGCGTTTTAGTGGTGAAAAAATAATTTGTAAAATCGTTCGGGAAATGAGTTTACTCCCTGGTTACTTTCTTTGTATACTTTTGACTATACGGGCTGAGTCCGGGATTTACGGGAAGTCGCGGGTTTTCGTTTGCCGGCGATTAAACTTCTTTTATTCAGCGTGTCATCAAAAAAGAAAATATTTTTAAATACTACAAGTCTCATGGGCTTTAGTGGTGAAATGATAATTTAAAAAATCGTTCGGGAAATAACTTTACACCTTGGGTACTTTCTTTGTATACTTTTGACTATACGGGCCGAGTCCGGGATTTACTGAAAATCGCAGGTTTTCGTTTGCCCGCGATTAAACTTCTTTTATTCAGCGTCTCATCAAAAATGAAAACATTTTTGAAAACTACAAGTCTCATGCGTTTTAGTGGTGAAAAAATAATTTAAAAAATCGTTCGGAAATGAGTTTACTCCCTGGGTACTTTCTTTGTATACTTTTGACTATGCGAGCCGAGTCCGGGGTTTACGGGAAATGGCGGGTTTTCGTTTACCGGCGATTAAACTTCTTTTATTCAGCGTCTCATCAAAAATGAAAACATTTTTGAAAACTACAAGTCTCAAGCGTTTTAGTGGTGAAAAGATAATTTAAAAAATCGTTTTGGAAATGAGTTTACTCACAGGGTACTTTCTTTGTATACATTCGACTATACGGGCCAAGCCCGGGATTTACGGGAAATCGCGGGATTTCGTTTGCCGGCGATTAAACTTCTTTTATTCAGCGTGTCATCAAAAATGAAAATATTTTTAAATACTGCAAGTCTCATGGGCTTTAGTGGTGAAATGATAATTTAAAAAATCGTTCGGGAAATGAGTTTACACCTTGGGTACTTTCTTTGTATACTTCTGACTATACGGGCCGAGTCCGGGATTTACTAAAAATCGCAGGTTTTCGTTTGCCCGCTATTAAACTTCTTTTATTCAGCGTGTCATCAAAAATGAAAATATTTTTAAATACTACAAGTCTCATGGGCTTTAGTGGTGAAATGATAATTTAAAAAATCGTTCGGGAAATAACTTTACACCTTGGGTACTTTCTTTGTATACTTTTGACTATACGGGCCGAGTCCGGGATTTACTGAAAATCGCAGGTTTTCGTTTGCCCGCGATTAAACTTCTTTTATTCAGCGTCTCATCAAAAATGAAAACATTTTTGAAAACTACAAGTCTCATGCGTTTTAGTGGTGAAAAAATAATTTAAAAAATCGTTCGGAAATGAGTTTACTCCCTGGGTACTTTCTTTGTATACTTTTGACTATGCGGGCCGAGTCCGGGGTTTACGGGAAATGGCGGGTTTTCGTTTACCGGCGATTAAACTTCTTTTATTCAGCGTCTCATCAAAAATAAAAACATTTTTGAAAACTACAAGTCTCATGCGTTTTAGTGGTGAAAAAATAATTTGTAAAATCGTTCGGGAAATGAGTTTACTCCCTGGTTACTTTCTTTGTATACTTTTGACTATACGGGCTGAGTCCGGGATTTACGGGAAGTCGCGGGTTTTCGTTTGCCGGCGATTAAACTTCTTTTATTCAGCGTGTCATCAAAAATGAAAATATTTTTAAATACTACAAGTCTCATGGGCTTTAGTGGTGAAATGATAATTTAAAAAATCGTTCGGGAAATAACTTTACACCTTGGGTACTTTCTTTGTATACTTTTGACTATACGGGCCGAGTCCGGGATTTACTGAAAATCGCAGGTTTTCGTTTGCCCGCGATTAAACTTCTTTTATTCAGCGTCTCATCAAAAATGAAAACATTTTTGAAAACTACAAGTCTCATGCGTTTTAGTGGTGAAAAAATAATTTAAAAAATCGTTCGGAAATGAGTTTACTCCCTGGGTACTTTCTTTGTATACTTTTGACTATGCGGGCCGAGTCCGGGGTTTACGGGAAATGGCGGGTTTTCGTTTACCGGCGATTAAACTTCTTTTATTCAGCGTCTCATCAAAAATGAAAACATTTTTGAAAACTACAAGTCTCAAGCGTTTTAGTGGTGAAAAGATAATTTAAAAAATCGTTTTGGAAATGAGTTTACTCACAGGGTACTTTCTTTGTATACATTCGACTATACGGGCCAAGCCCGGGATTTACGGGAAAGCGCGGGATTTCGTTTGCCGGCGATTAAACTTCTTTTATTCAGCGTGTCATCAAAAATGAAAATATTTTTAAATACTACAAGTCTCATGGGCTTTAGTGGTGAAATGATAATTTAAAAAATCGTTCGGGAAATGAGTTTACACCTTGGGTACTTTCTTTGTATACTTCTGACTATACGGGCCGAGTCCGGGATTTACTGAAAATCGCAGGTTTTCGTTTGCCCGCGATTAAACTTCTTTTATTCAGCGTCTCATCAAAAATGAAAACATTTTTGAAAACTACAAGTCTCATGAGTTTTAGTGGTGAAAAAATAATTTAAAAAATCGTTCGGAAATGAGTTTACTCCCTGGGTACTTTCTTTGTACACTTTTGACTATGCGGGCCGAGTCCGGGGTTTACGGGAAATGGCGGGTTTTCGTTTACCGGCGATTAAACTTCTTTTATTCAGAGTCTTATCAAAAATGAAAACATTTTTGAAAACTACAAGTCTCAAGCGTTTTATTGGTGAAAAGATAATTTAAAAAATCGTTTTGGAAATGAGTTTACTCACAGGGTACTTTCTTTGTATACATTCGACTATACGGGCCAAGCCCGGGATTTACGGGAAATCGCGGGATTTCGTTTGCCGGCGATTAAACCTCTTTTATTAAGCGTCTCATCAAAAATGAAAACATTTTTGAAAACTACAAGTCTCATGGGATTTAGTGGTGAAATAATAATTAAAAAAATCGTTCGGGAAATGAGTTTACACCCCGGGTACTTTCTTTGTATACTTTTGACTATACGGGCGGAGTCCGGGATTTACGGGAAATCGCAGGTTTTCGTTTGCCGGCGATTAAACTTCTTTTATTAAGCGTCTCATCAAAAATGAAAACATTTTTGAAAACTACAAGTCTCATGCGTTTTAGTGGTGAAAAAATAATTTATAAAATCGTTCGGGAAATGAGTTTACTCCCTGGGTACTTTCTTTGTATACTTTTGACTACACGGGCCGAGTCCGGGATTTACGGGAAATCGCAGGTTTTCGTTTGCCGGCGATTAAACTTCTTTTATTCAGCGTCTCATCAAAAATGAAAACATTTTTAAAAACTACAAGTCTCATGGGCTTTAGTTATGAAATAATAATTTAAAAAATCGTTTGGGAAATTAGTTTACTCCCTGGGTAATTTCTTTTTATACTTTTGACTATACGGGCCGAGTCCGGGATTTACGGGAAATCGCAGGTTTTCGTTTGCCGGCGATTAAACCTCTTTCATTAAGCGTCTCATCAAAAATGAAAACATTTTTGAAAACTACAAGTCTCATTCGTTTTAGTGGTGAGAAAAAAATTTAAAAAATCGTTCGGGAAATGAGTTTACTCCCTGGGTACTTTCTTTGTATACATTCGACTATACGGGCCAAGCCCGGGATTTACGGGAAATCGCGGGATTTCGTTTGCCGGCGATGAAACCTCTTTTATTAAGCGTGTCATCAAAAATGAAAACATTTTTGAAAACTACAAGTCTCATGGGATTTAGTGGTGAAATAATAATTTAAAAAATCGTTCGGCAAATGAGTTTACACCCCGGGTACTTTCTTTGTATACTTTTGACTATACGGGCCGAGTCCGTGATTTATGGGAAATTGCAGGTTTTCGTTTGCCGGCAATTAAACTTCTTTTATTCAGCGTCTCATCAAAAATGAAAACATTTTTGAAAACTACAAGTCTCATGCGTTTTAGTGGTGAAAAAATAATTTATAAAATCGTTCGGTAAATTAGTTTACTCCCTGGGTACTTTCTTTGTATACTTTTGACTATACGGGCCGAGTCCGGGATTTACGGGAAGTCGCGGGTTTTCGTTTGCCGGCGATTAAACTTCTTTTATTCAGCGTCTCATCAAAAATGAAAACATTTTTAAAAACTACAAGTCTCATGGGCTTTAGTTATGAAATAATAATTTAAAAAATCGTTTGGGAAATTAGTTTACTCCCTGGGTACTTTCTTTTATACTTTTGACTATACGGGCCGAGTCCGGGATTTACGGGAAATCGCAGGTTTTCGTTTGCCGGCGATTAAACTTCTTTTATTCAGCGTCTCATCAAAAATGAAAACATTTTTAAAAACTACAAGTCTCATGGGCTTTAGTGGTGAAATAATAATTTAAAAAATCGTTTGGGAAATTAGTTTACTCCCTGGGTACTTTCTTTGTATACTTTTGACTATACGGGCCGAATCCGGGATTTACGGAAAATCGCAGGTTTTCGTTTGCCGGCGATTAAACTTCTTTTATTCAGCGTCTCATCAAAAATGAAAACATTTTTGAAAACTACAAGTCTCATGCGTTTTAGTGGTGAAAAAATAAATTAAAAAATCGTTCGGGAAATGAGTTTACTCCCTGGGTACTATCTTTGCATGCTTTTGACTATACGGGCCGAATCCGGGATTTACGGAAAATCGCAGGTTTTCGTTTGCCGGCGATTAAACTTCTTTTATTCAGCGTCTCATCAAAAATGAAAACATTTTTGAAAACTACAAGTCTCATGCGTTTTAGTGGTGAAAAAATAAATTAAAAAATCGTTCGGGAAATGAGTTTTCTCACAGGGTACTTTCTTTGTATACATTCGACTATACGGGCCAAGCCCGGGATTTACGGGAAATCGCGGATTTTCGTTTGCCGGCGATTAAACCTCTTTCATTAAGCGTCTCATCAAAAATGAAAACATTTTTGAAAACTACAAGTCTCATTCGTTTTAGTGGTGAGAAAAAAATGTAAAAAATCGTTCGGGAAATGAGTTTTCTCCCTGGGTACTTTCTTTGTATACATTCGACTATACGGGCCAAGCCCGGGATTTACGGGAAATCGCGGGATTTCGTTTGCCGGCGATGAAACCTCTTTTATTAAGCGTGTCATCAAAAATGAAAACATTTTTGAAAACTACAAGTCTCATGGGATTTAGTGGTGAAATAATAATTTAAATAATCGTTCGGCAAATGAGTTTACACCCCGGGTACTTTCTTTGTATACTTTTGACTATACGGGCCGAGTCCGGGATTTACGGGAAATTGCAGGTTTTCGTTTGCCGGCGATTAAACTTCTTTTATTCAGCATCTCATCAAAAATGAAAACATTTTTGAAAACTACAAGTCTCATGCGTTTTAGTGGTGAAAAATAATTTATAAAATCGTTCGGTAAATGAGTTTACTTCCTGGGTACTTTCTTTGTATACTTTTGACTATACGGGCCGAGTCCGGGATTTACGGGAAGTCGCGGGTTTTCGTTTGCCGGCGATTAAACTTCTTTTATTCAGCGTCTCATCAAAAATGAAAATATTTTTAAATACTACAAGTCTCATGGGCTTTAGTGGTGAAATAATAATTTAAAAAATCGTTCGGGAAATGAGTTTACATCCTGGGTACTTTCTTTGTATACTTTTGACTACAATGGCCGAGTCCGGGATTTACTGGAAATCGCAGGTTTTCGTTTGCCCGCGATTAAACTTCTTTTATTCAGCGTCTCATCAAAAATGAAAACATTTTTGAAAACTACAAGTCTCATGCGTTTTAGTGGTGAAAAAATAATTTAAAAAATCGTTCGGAAATGAGTTTACTCCCTGGGTACTTTCTTTGTATACTTTTGACTATGCGGGCCGAGTCCGGGGTTTACGGGAAATGGCAGGTTTTCGTTTGCCGGCGATTGAACTTCTTTTATTCAGCGTCTCATCAAAAATAAAAACATTTTTGAAAACTACAAGTCTCATGCGTTTTAGTGGTGAAAAAATAATTTAAAAATTCGTTCGGGAAATGAGTTTACTCACTGGGTACTTTCTTTGTATACATTCGACTATACGGGCCAAGCCCGGGATTTACGGGAAATCACGGGTTTTCGTTTGCCGGCGATTAAACCACTTTCATTAAGCGTCTCATCAAAAATGAAAACATTTTTAAAAACTTCAAGTCTCATGGGCTTTAGTGGTGAAATAATAATTTAAATAATCGTTTGGGAAATGAGTTTACTCCCTGGGTGCTTTCTTTGTATACTTTTGACTATACGGGCCGAGTCCGGGATTTACGGGAAATCGCAGGTTTTCGTTTGCCGGCGATTAAACTTCTTTTATTCTGCGTCTCATCAAAAATGAAAACATTTTTGAAAACTACAAGTCTCATGCGTTTTAGTGGTGAAAAAATAATTTATAAAATCGTTCGGAAATGAGTTTACTCCCTGGGTACTTTCTTTGTATACTTTTGACTATACGGGCCGAGTCCGGGATTTACGGGAAGTCGCGGGTTTTCGTTTGCCGGCGATTAAACTTCTTTTATTCAGCGTCTCATCAAAAATGAAAATATTTTTAAATACTACAAGTCTCATGGGCTTTAGTGGTGAAATAATAAATTAAAAAATCGTTCGGGAAATGAGTTTACACCCCGGGTACTTTCTTTGTATACTTTTGACTATACGGGCCAAGTCCGGGATTTACGGCTAATCGCAGGTTTTCGTTTGCCGGCTATTAAACTTCTTTTATTCAGCGTCTCATCAAAAATGAAAACATTTTTGAAAACTACAAGTCTCATGCGTTTTAGTGGTGAAAATATAGTTTGTAAAATCGTTCGGGAAATGAGTTTACTCCCTGGGTACTTTCTTTGTATACTTTTGACTAAACGGGGCGAGTCCGGGATTTATGGGAAGTCGCGGGTTTTCGTTTGCCCGCGATTAAACTTCTTTTATTCAGCGTCTCATCAAAAATGAAAATATTTTTAAATACTACAAGTCTCATGGGCTTTAGTGGTGAAAAAATAAATTAAAAAATCGTTCGGGAAATGAGTTTACTCCCTGGGTACTATCTTTGTATGATTTTGACTATACGGGCCGAATCCGGGATTTACGGAAAATCGCAGGTTTTCGTTTGCCGGCGATTAAACTTCTTTTATTCAGCGTCTCATCAAAAATGAAAACATTTTTGAAAACTACAAGTCTCATGCGTTTTAGTGGTGAAAAAATAAATTAAAAAATCGTTCGGGAAATGAGTTTACTCACAGGGTACTTTCTTTGTATACATTCGACTATACGGGCCAAGCCCGGGATTTACGGGAAATCGCGGGTTTTCGTTTGCCGCCAATTAAACCTCTTTCATTAAGCGTCTCATCAAAAATGAAAACAATTTTGAAAACTACAAGTCTCATTCGTTTTAGTGGTGAGAAAAAAATTTAAAAAATCGTTCGGGAAATGAGTTTACTCCCTGGGTACTTTCTTTGTATACATTCGACTATACGGGCCAAGCCCGGGATTTACGGGAAATCGCGGGATTTCGTTTGCCGGCGATGAAACCTCTTTTATTAGGCGTGTCATCAAAAATGAAAACATTTTTGAAAACTACAAGTCTCATGGGATTTAGTGGTGAAATAATTAATTTAAAAAATCGTTCGGGAAATGAGTTTACACCCCGGGTACTTTTTTTGTATACTTTTGACTATACGGGCCGAGTCCGGGATTTACGGGAAATCGCAGGTTTTCGTTTGCCGGCAATTAAACTACTTTTATTCAGCGTCTCATCAAAAATGAAAACATTTTTGAAAACTACAAGTCTCATGCGTTTTAGTGGTGAAAAAATAATTTATAAAATCGTTCGGGAAATGAGTTTACTCCCTGGGTACTTTCTTTGTATACTTTTGACTATACGGGCCGAGTCCGGGATTTACGGGAAGTCGCGTGTTTTCGTTTGCCGGCGATTAAACTTCTTTTATTCAGCGTCTCATCAAAAATGAAAATTTTTTTAAATACTACAAGTCTCATGGGCTTTAGTGTTGAAATGATAATTTAAAAAATCGTTCGGGAAATGAGTTTACACCCTGGGTACTTTCTTTGTATACTTTTGACTATACGGGCCGAGTCCGGGATTTACTGGAAATCGCAGGTTTTCGTTTGCCCGCGATTAAACTTCTTTTATTCAGCGTCTCATCAAAAATGAAAACATTTTTGAATACTACAAGTCTCATGCGTTTTAGTGGTGAAAAAATAATTTAAAAAATCGTTCGGAAATGAGTTTACTCCCTGGGTACTTTCTTTGTATACTTTTGACTATGCGGGCCGAGTCCGGGGTTTACGGGAAATGGCAGGTTTTCGTTTGCCGGCGATTGAACTTCTTTTATTCAGCGTCTCATCAAAAATAAAAACATTTTTGAAAACTACAAGTCTCATGCGTTTTAGTGGTGAAAAAATAATTTAAAAATTCGTTCGGGAAATGAGTTTACTCACTGGGTACTTTCTTTGTATACATTCGACTATACGGGCCAAGCCCGGGATTTACGGGAAATCACGGGTTTTCGTTTGCCGGCGATTAAACCACTTTCATTAAGCGTCTCATCAAAAATGAAAACATTTTTAAAAACTTCAAGTCTCATGGGCTTTAGTGGTGAAATAATAATTTAAATAATCGTTTGGGAAATGAGTTTACTCCCTGGGTGCTTTCTTTGTATACTTTTGACTATACGGGCCGAGTCCGGGATTTACGGGAAATCGCAGGTTTTCGTTTGCCGGCGATTAAACTTCTTTTATTCTGCGTCTCATCAAAAATGAAAACATTTTTGAAAACTACAAGTCTCATGCGTTTTAGTGGTGAAAAAATAATTTATAAAATCGTTCGGAAATGAGTTTACTCCCTGGGTACTTTCTTTGTATACTTTTGACTATACGGGCCGAGTCCGGGATTTACGGGAAGTCGCGGGTTTTCGTTTGCCGGCGATTAAACTTCTTTTATTCAGCGTCTCATCAAAAATGAAAATATTTTTAAATACTACAAGTCTCATGGGCTTTAGTGGTGAAATAATAAATTAAAAAATCGTTCGGGAAATGAGTTTACACCCCGGGTACTTTCTTTGTATACTTTTGACTATACGGGCCAAGTCCGGGATTTACGGCTAATCGCAGGTTTTCGTTTGCCGGCTATTAAACTTCTTTTATTCAGCGTCTCATCAAAAATGAAAACATTTTTGAAAACTACAAGTCTCATGCGTTTTAGTGGTGAAAATATAGTTTGTAAAATCGTTCGGGAAATGAGTTTACTCCCTGGGTACTTTCTTTGTATACTTTTGACTAAACGGGGCGAGTCCGGGATTTATGGGAAGTCGCGGGTTTTCGTTTGCCCGCGATTAAACTTCTTTTATTCAGCGTCTCATCAAAAATGAAAATATTTTTAAATACTACAAGTCTCATGGGCTTTAGTGGTGAAAAAATAAATTAAAAAATCGTTCGGGAAATGAGTTTACTCCCTGGGTACTATCTTTGTATGATTTTGACTATACGGGCCGAATCCGGGATTTACGGAAAATCGCAGGTTTTCGTTTGCCGGCGATTAAACTTCTTTTATTCAGCGTCTCATCAAAAATGAAAACATTTTTGAAAACTACAAGTCTCATGCGTTTTAGTGGTGAAAAAATAAATTAAAAAATCGTTCGGGAAATGAGTTTACTCACAGGGTACTTTCTTTGTATACATTCGACTATACGGGCCAAGCCCGGGATTTACGGGAAATCGCGGGTTTTCGTTTGCCGCCAATTAAACCTCTTTCATTAAGCGTCTCATCAAAAATGAAAACAATTTTGAAAACTACAAGTCTCATTCGTTTTAGTGGTGAGAAAAAAATTTAAAAAATCGTTCGGGAAATGAGTTTACTCCCTGGGTACTTTCTTTGTATACATTCGACTATACGGGCCAAGCCCGGGATTTACGGGAAATCGCGGGATTTCGTTTGCCGGCGATGAAACCTCTTTTATTAGGCGTGTCATCAAAAATGAAAACATTTTTGAAAACTACAAGTCTCATGGGATTTAGTGGTGAAATAATTAATTTAAAAAATCGTTCGGGAAATGAGTTTACACCCCGGGTACTTTTTTTGTATACTTTTGACTATACGGGCCGAGTCCGGGATTTACGGGAAATCGCAGGTTTTCGTTTGCCGGCAATTAAACTACTTTTATTCAGCGTCTCATCAAAAATGAAAACATTTTTGAAAACTACAAGTCTCATGCGTTTTAGTGGTGAAAAAATAATTTATAAAATCGTTCGGGAAATGAGTTTACTCCCTGGGTACTTTCTTTGTATACTTTTGACTATACGGGCCGAGTCCGGGATTTACGGGAAGTCGCGTGTTTTTGTTTGCCGGCGATTAAACTTCTTTTATTCAGCGTCTCATCAAAAATGAAAATTTTTTTAAATACTACAAGTCTCATGGGCTTTAGTGTTGAAATGATAATTTAAAAAATCGTTCGGGAAATGAGTTTACACCCTGGGTACTTTCTTTGTATACTTTTGACTATACGGGCCGAGTCCGGGATTTACTGGAAATCGCAGGTTTTCGTTTGCCCGCGATTAAACTTCTTTTATTCAGCGTCTCATCAAAAATGAAAACATTTTTGAATACTACAAGTCTCATGCGTTTTAGTGGTGAAAAAATAATTTAAAAAATCGTTCGGAAATGAGTTTACTCCCTGGGTACTTTCTATGTATACTTTTGACTATACGGGCCGAGTCCGGGATTTACGGGAAGTCGCGGGTTTTCGTTTGCCGGCGATTAAACTTCTTTTATTCAGCGTCTCATCAAAAATGAAAATATTTTTAAATACTACAAGTCTCATGGGCTTTAGTGGTGAAAAAATAAATTAAAAAATCGTTCGGGAAATGAGTTTACTCCCTGGGTACTATCTTTGTATGCTTTTGACTATACGGGCCGAATCCGGGATTTACGGAAAATCGCAGGTTTTCGTTTGCCGGCGATTAAACTTCTTTTATTCAGCGTCTCATCAAAAATGAAAACATTTTTGAAAACTACAAGTCTCATGCGTTTTAGTGGTGAAAAAATAAATTAAAAAATCGTTCGGGAAATGAGTTTACTCCCTGGGTACTATCTTTGCATGCTTTTGACTATACGGGCCGAATCCGGGATTTACGGAAAATCGCAGGTTTTCGTTTGCCGGCGATTAAACTTCTTTTATTCAGCGTCTCATCAAAAATGAAAACATTTTTGAAAACTACAAGTCTCATGCGTTTTAGTGGTGAAAAAATAAATTAAAAAATCGTTCGGGAAATGAGTTTTCTCACAGGGTACTTTCTTTGTATACATTCGACTATACGGGCCAAGCCCGGGATTTACGGGAAATCGCGGATTTTCGTTTGCCGGCGATTAAACCTCTTTCATTAAGCGTCTCATCAAAAATGAAAACATTTTTGAAAACTACAAGTCTCATTCGTTTTAGTGGTGAGAAAAAAATGTAAAAAATCGTTCGGGAAATGAGTTTTCTCCCTGGGTACTTTCTTTGTATACATTCGACTATACGGGCCAAGCCCGGGATTTACGGGAAATCGCGGGATTTCGTTTGCCGGCGATGAAACCTCTTTTATTAAGCGTGTCATCAAAAATGAAAACATTTTTGAAAACTACAAGTCTCATGGGATTTAGTGGTGAAATAATAATTTAAATAATCGTTCGGCAAATGAGTTTACACCCCGGGTACTTTCTTTGTATACTTTTGACTATACGGGCCGAGTCCGGGATTTACGGGAAATTGCAGGTTTTCGTTTGCCGGCGATTAAACTTCTTTTATTCAGCATCTCATCAAAAATGAAAACATTTTTGAAAACTACAAGTCTCATGCGTTTTAGTGGTGAAAAATAATTTATAAAATCGTTCGGTAAATGAGTTTACTTCCTGGGTACTTTCTTTGTATACTTTTGACTATACGGGCCGAGTCCGGGATTTACGGGAAGTCGCGGGTTTTCGTTTGCCGGCGATTAAACTTCTTTTATTCAGCGTCTCATCAAAAATGAAAATATTTTTAAATACTACAAGTCTCATGGGCTTTAGTGGTGAAATAATAATTTAAAAAATCGTTCGGGAAATGAGTTTACATCCTGGGTACTTTCTTTGTATACTTTTGACTACAATGGCCGAGTCCGGGATTTACTGGAAATCGCAGGTTTTCGTTTGCCCGCGATTAAACTTCTTTTATTCAGCGTCTCATCAAAAATGAAAACATTTTTGAAAACTACAAGTCTCATGCGTTTTAGTGGTGAAAAAATAATTTAAAAAATCGTTCGGAAATGAGTTTACTCCCTGGGTACTTTCTTTGTATACTTTTGACTATGCGGGCCGAGTCCGGGGTTTACGGGAAATGGCAGGTTTTCGTTTGCCGGCGATTGAACTTCTTTTATTCAGCGTCTCATCAAAAATAAAAACATTTTTGAAAACTACAAGTCTCATGCGTTTTAGTGGTGAAAAAATAATTTAAAAATTCGTTCGGGAAATGAGTTTACTCACTGGGTACTTTCTTTGTATACATTCGACTATACGGGCCAAGCCCGGGATTTACGGGAAATCACGGGTTTTCGTTTGCCGGCGATTAAACCACTTTCATTAAGCGTCTCATCAAAAATGAAAACATTTTTAAAAACTTCAAGTCTCATGGGCTTTAGTGGTGAAATAATAATTTAAATAATCGTTTGGGAAATGAGTTTACTCCCTGGGTGCTTTCTTTGTATACTTTTGACTATACGGGCCGAGTCCGGGATTTACGGGAAATCGCAGGTTTTCGTTTGCCGGCGATTAAACTTCTTTTATTCTGCGTCTCATCAAAAATGAAAACATTTTTGAAAACTACAAGTCTCATGCGTTTTAGTGGTGAAAAAATAATTTATAAAATCGTTCGGAAATGAGTTTACTCCCTGGGTACTTTCTTTGTATACTTTTGACTATACGGGCCGAGTCCGGGATTTACGGGAAGTCGCGGGTTTTCGTTTGCCGGCGATTAAACTTCTTTTATTCAGCGTCTCATCAAAAATGAAAATATTTTTAAATACTACAAGTCTCATGGGCTTTAGTGGTGAAATAATAAATTAAAAAATCGTTCGGGAAATGAGTTTACACCCCGGGTACTTTCTTTGTATACTTTTGACTATACGGGCCAAGTCCGGGATTTACGGCTAATCGCAGGTTTTCGTTTGCCGGCTATTAAACTTCTTTTATTCAGCGTCTCATCAAAAATGAAAACATTTTTGAAAACTACAAGTCTCATGCGTTTTAGTGGTGAAAATATAGTTTGTAAAATCGTTCGGGAAATGAGTTTACTCCCTGGGTACTTTCTTTGTATACTTTTGACTAAACGGGGCGAGTCCGGGATTTATGGGAAGTCGCGGGTTTTCGTTTGCCCGCGATTAAACTTCTTTTATTCAGCGTCTCATCAAAAATGAAAATATTTTTAAATACTACAAGTCTCATGGGCTTTAGTGGTGAAAAAATAAATTAAAAAATCGTTCGGGAAATGAGTTTACTCCCTGGGTACTATCTTTGTATGATTTTGACTATACGGGCCGAATCCGGGATTTACGGAAAATCGCAGGTTTTCGTTTGCCGGCGATTAAACTTCTTTTATTCAGCGTCTCATCAAAAATGAAAACATTTTTGAAAACTACAAGTCTCATGCGTTTTAGTGGTGAAAAAATAAATTAAAAAATCGTTCGGGAAATGAGTTTACTCACAGGGTACTTTCTTTGTATACATTCGACTATACGGGCCAAGCCCGGGATTTACGGGAAATCGCGGGTTTTCGTTTGCCGCCAATTAAACCTCTTTCATTAAGCGTCTCATCAAAAATGAAAACAATTTTGAAAACTACAAGTCTCATTCGTTTTAGTGGTGAGAAAAAAATTTAAAAAATCGTTCGGGAAATGAGTTTACTCCCTGGGTACTTTCTTTGTATACATTCGACTATACGGGCCAAGCCCGGGATTTACGGGAAATCGCGGGATTTCGTTTGCCGGCGATGAAACCTCTTTTATTAGGCGTGTCATCAAAAATGAAAACATTTTTGAAAACTACAAGTCTCATGGGATTTAGTGGTGAAATAATTAATTTAAAAAATCGTTCGGGAAATGAGTTTACACCCCGGGTACTTTTTTTGTATACTTTTGACTATACGGGCCGAGTCCGGGATTTACGGGAAATCGCAGGTTTTCGTTTGCCGGCAATTAAACTACTTTTATTCAGCGTCTCATCAAAAATGAAAACATTTTTGAAAACTACAAGTCTCATGCGTTTTAGTGGTGAAAAAATAATTTATAAAATCGTTCGGGAAATGAGTTTACTCCCTGGGTACTTTCTTTGTATACTTTTGACTATACGGGCCGAGTCCGGGATTTACGGGAAGTCGCGTGTTTTCGTTTGCCGGCGATTAAACTTCTTTTATTCAGCGTCTCATCAAAAATGAAAATTTTTTTAAATACTACAAGTCTCATGGGCTTTAGTGTTGAAATGATAATTTAAAAAATCGTTCGGGAAATGAGTTTACACCCTGGGTACTTTCTTTGTATACTTTTGACTATACGGGCCGAGTCCGGGATTTACTGGAAATCGCAGGTTTTCGTTTGCCCGCGATTAAACTTCTTTTATTCAGCGTCTCATCAAAAATGAAAACATTTTTGAATACTACAAGTCTCATGCGTTTTAGTGGTGAAAAAATAATTTAAAAAATCGTTCGGAAATGAGTTTACTCCCTGGGTACTTTCTATGTATACTTTTGACTATACGGGCCGAGTCCGGGATTTACGGGAAGTCGCGGGTTTTCGTTTGCCGGCGATTAAACTTCTTTTATTCAGCGTCTCATCAAAAATGAAAATATTTTTAAATACTACAAGTCTCATGGGCTTTAGTGGTGAAAAAATAAATTAAAAAATCGTTCGGGAAATGAGTTTACTCCCTGGGTACTATCTTTGTATGCTTTTGACTATACGGGCCGAATCCGGGATTTACGGAAAATCGCAGGTTTTCGTTTGCCGGCGATTAAACTTCTTTTATTCAGCGTCTCATCAAAAATGAAAACATTTTTGAAAACTACTAGTCTCATGCGTTTTAGTGGTGAAAAAATAAATTAAAAAATCGTTCGGGAAATGAGTTTACTCACAGGGTACTTTCTTTGTATACATTCGACTATACGGGCCAAGCCCGGGATTTACGGGAAATCGCGGGTTTTCGTTTGCCGCCGATTAAACCTGTTTCATTAAGCGTCTCATCAAAAATGAAAACAATTTTGAAAACTACAAGTCTCATTCGTTTTAGTGGTGAAAAAAAAATTTAAAAAATCGTTCGGGAAATGAGTTTACTCCCTGGGTACTTTCTTTGTATACATTCGACTATACGGGCCAAGCCCGGGATTTACGGGAAATCGCGGGATTTCGTTTGCCGGCGATGAAACCTCTTTTATTAAGCGTGTCATCAAAAATGAAAACATTTTTGAAAACTACAAGTCTCATGGGATTTAGTGGTGAAATAATAATTTAAAAAATCGTTCGGGAAATGAGTTTACACCCCGGGTACTTTCTTTGTATACTTTTGACTATACGGGCCGAGTCCGGGATTTACAGGAAATCGCAGGTTTTCGTTTGCCGGCAATTAAACTTCTTTTATTCAGCGTCTCATCAAAAATGAAAACATTTTTGAAAACTACAAGTCTCATGCGTTTTAGTGGTGAAAAAATAATTTATAAAATCGTTCGGGAAATGAGTTTACTCCCTGAGTACTTTCTTTGTATACTTTTGACTATACGGGCCGAGTCCGGGATTTACGGGAAATCGCAGGTTTTTGTTTGCCGGCAATTAAACTTCTTTTATTCAGCGTCTCATCAAAAATGAAAACATTTTTGAAAACTACAAGTCTCATGCGTTTTAGTGGTGAAAAAATAATTTATAAAATCGTTCGGGAAATGAGTTTACTCCCTGGGTACTTTCTTTGTATACTTTTGACTATACGGGCCGAGTCCGGGATTTACGGGAAGTCGCGGGTTTTCGTTTGCCGGCGATTAAACTTCTTTTATTCACCGTCTCATCAAAAATGAAAACATTTTTAAGAACTACAAGTCTCATGGGCTTTAGTGGTGAAATAATAATTTGAAAAATCGTTTGGGAAATTAGTTTACTCCCTGGGTACTTTCTTTGTATACTTTTGACTATACGGGCCGAATCCGGGATTTACGGAAAATCGCAGGTTTTCGTTTGCCGGCGATTAAACTTCTTTTATTCAGCGTCTCATCAAAAATGAAAACATTTTTGAAAACTACAAGTCTCATGCGTTTTAGTGGTGAAAAAATAAATTAAAAAATCGTTCGGGAAATGAGTTTACTCCCTGGGTACTATCTTTGTATGCTTTTGACTATACGGGGCGAATCCGGGATTTACGGAAAATCGCAGGTTTTCGTTTGCCGGCGATTAAACTTCTTTTATTCAGCGTCTCATCAAAAATGAAAACATTTTTGAAAACTACAAGTCTCATGCGTTTTAGTGGTGAAAAAATAAATTAAAAAATCGTTCGGTAAATTAGTTTACTCCCTGGGTACTTTCTTTGTATACTTTTGACTATACGGGCCGAGTCCGGGATTTACGGGAAGTCGCGGGCTTTCGTTTGCCGGCGATTAAACTTCTTTTATTCAGCGTCTCATCAAAAATGAAAACATTTTTAAAAACTACAAGTCTCATGGGCTTTAGTTATGAAATAATAATTTAAAAAATCGTTTGGGAAATTAGTTTACTCCCTGGGTACTTTCTTTTATACTTTTGACTATACGGGCCGAGTCCGGGATTTACGGGAAATCGCTGGTTTTCGTTTGCCGGCGATTAAACTTCTTTTATTCAGCGTCTCATCAAAAATGAAAACATTTTTAAAAACTACAAGTCTCATGGGCTTTAGTGGTGAAATAATAATTTAAAAAATCGTTTGGGAAATTAGTTTACTCCCTGGGTACTTTCTTTGTATACTTTTGACTATACGGGCCGAAACCGGGATTTACGGAAAATCGCAGGTTTTCGTTTGCCGGCAATTAAACTTCTTTTATTCAGCGTCTCATCAAAAATGAAAACATTTTTGAAAACTACAAGTCTCATGCGTTTTAGTGGTGAAAAAATAAATTAAAAAATCGTTCGGGAAATGAGTTTACTCCCTGGGTACTATCTTTGCATGCTTTTGACTATACGGGCCGAATCCGGGATTTACGGAAAATCGCAGGTTTTCGTTTGCCGGCGATTAAACTTCTTTTATTCAGCGTCTCATCAAAAATGAAAACATTTTTGAAAACTACAAGTCTCATGCGTTTTAGTGGTGAAAAAATAAATTAAAAAATCGTTCGGGAAATGAGTTTTCTCACAGGGTACTTTCTTTGTATACATTCGACTATACGGGCCAAGCCCGGGATTTACGGGAAATCGCGGATTTTCGTTTGCCGGCGATTAAACCTCTTTCATTAAGCGTCTCATCAAAAATGAAAACATTTTTGAAAACTACAAGTCTCATTCGTTTTAGTGGTGAGAAAAAAATGTAAAAAATCGTTCGGGAAATGAGTTTACTCCCTGGGTACTTTCTTTGTATACATTCGACTATACGGGCCAAGCCCGGCATTTACGGGAAATCGCGGGATTTCGTTTGCCGGCGATGAAACCTCTTTTATTAAGCGTGTCATCAAAAATGAAAACATTTTTGAAAACTACAAGTCTCATGGGATTTAGTGATGAAATAATAATTTAAATAATCGTTCGGCAAATGAGTTTACACCCCGGGTACTTTCTTTGTATACTTTTGACTATAAGGGCCGAGTCCGGGATTTACGGGAAATTGCAGGTTTTCGTTTGCCGGCGATTAAACTTCTTTTATTCAGCGTCTCATCAAAAATGAAAATATTTTTAAATACTACAAGTCTCATTGGCTTTAGTGGTGAAATAATAATTTAAAAAATCGTTCGGGAAATGAGTTTACATCCTGGGTACTTTCTTTGTATACTTTTGACTACAATGGCCGAGTCCGGGATTTACTGGAAATCGCAGGTTTTCGTTTGCCCGCGATTAAACTTCTTTTATTCAGCGTCTCATCAAAAATGAAAACATTTTTGAAAACTACAAGTCTCATGCGTTTTAGTGGTGAAAAAATAATTTAAAAAATCGTTCGGAAATGAGTTTACTCCCTGGGTACTTTCTTTGTATACTTTTGACTATGCGGGCCGAGTCCGGGGTTTACGGGAAATGGCAGGTTTTCGTTTGCCGGCGATTGAACTTCTTTTATTCAGCGTCTCATCAAAAATAAAAACATTTTTGAAAACTACAAGTCTCATGCGTTTTAGTGGTGAAAAAATAATTTAAAAATTCGTTCGGGAAATGAGTTTACTCACTGGGTACTTTCTTTGTATACATTCGACTATACGGGCCAAGCCCGGGATTTACGGGAAATCACGGGTTTTCGTTTGCCGGCGATTAAACCACTTTCATTAAGCGTCTCATCAAAAATGAAAACATTTTTAAAAACTACAAGTCTCATGGGCTTTAGTGGTGAAATAATAATTTAAATAATCGTTTGGGAAATGAGTTTACTCCCTGGGTGCTTTCTTTGTATACTTTTGACTATACGGGCCGAGTCCGGGATTTACGGGAAATCGCAGGTTTTCGTTTGCCGGCGATTAAACTTCTTTTATTCTGCGTCTCATCAAAAATGAAAACATTTTTGAAAACTACAAGTCTCATGCGTTTTAGTGGTGAAAAAATAATTTATAAAATCGTTCGGAAATGAGTTTACTCCCTGGGTACTTTCTTTGTATACTTTTGACTATACGGGCCGAGTCCGGGATTTACGGGAAGTCGCGGGTTTTCGTTTGCCGGCGATTAAACTTCTTTTATTCAGCGTCTCATCAAAAATGAAAATATTTTTAAATACTACAAGTCTCATGGGCTTTAGTGGTGAAATAATAAATTAAAAAATCGTTCGGGAAATGAGTTTACACCCCGGGTACTTTCTTTGTATACTTTTGACTATACGGGCCAAGTCCGGGATTTACGGCTAATCGCAGGTTTTCGTTTGCCGGCAATTAAACTTCTTTTATTCAGCGTCTCATCAAAAATGAAAACATTTTTGAAAACTACAAGTCTCATGCGTTTTAGTGGTGAAAATATAGTTTGTAAAATCGTTCGGGAAATGAGTTTACTCCCTGGGTACTTTCTTTGTATACTTTTGACTAAACGGGGCGAGTCCGGGATTTATGGGAAGTCGCGGGTTTTCGTTTGCCGGCGATTAAACTTCTTTTATTCAGCGTCTCATCAAAAATGAAAATATTTTTAAATACTACAAGTCTCATGGGCTTTAGTGGTGAAAAAATAAATTAAAAAATCGTTCGGGAAATGAGTTTACTCCCTGGGTACTATCTTTGTATGCTTTTGACTATACGGGCCGAATCCGGGATTTACGGAAAATCGCAGGTTTTCGTTTGCCGGCGATTAAACTTCTTTTATTCAGCGTCTCATCAAAAATGAAAACATTTTTGAAAACTACAAGTCTCATGCGTTTTAGTGGTGAAAAAATAAATTAAAAAATCGTTCGGGAAATGAGTTTACTCACAGGGTACTTTCTTTGTATACATTCGACTATACGGGCCAAGCCCGGGATTTACGGGAAATCGCGGGTTTTCGTTTGCCGCCGATTAAACCTCTTTCATTAAGCGTCTCATCAAAAATGAAAACAATTTTGAAAACTACAAGTCTCATTCGTTTTAGTGGTGAGAAAAAAATTTAAAAAATCGTTCGGGAAATGAGTTTACTCCCTGGGTACTTTCTTTGTATACATTCGACTATACGGGCCAAGCTCGGGATTTACGGGAAATCGCGGGATTTCGTTTGCCGGCGATGAAACCTCTTTTATTAGGCGTGTCATCAAAAATGAAAACATTTTTGAAAACTACAAGTCTCATGGGATTTAGTGGTGAAATAATAATTAAAAAACTCGTTTGGGAAATGAGTTTACACCCCGGGTACTTTCTTTGTATACTTTTGACTATACGGGCCGAATCCGGGATTTACGGAAAATCGCAGGTTTTCGTTAGCCGGCGATTAAACTTCTTTTATTTAGCGTCTCATCAAAAATGAAAACATTTTTGAAAACTACATGTCTCATGCGTTTTAGTGGTGAAAAAATAATTTATAAAATCGTTCGGGAAATGAGTTTACTCCCTGGGTACTTTCTTTGTATACTTTTGACTATACGGGCCGAGTCCGGGATTTACGGGAAGTCGCGGGTTTTCGTTTGCCGGCGATTAAACTTCTTTTATTCACCGTCTCATCAAAAATGAAAATATTTTTAAATACTACAAGTCTCATGGGCTTTAGTGGTGAAATAATAATTTAAAAAATCGTTCGGAAAATGAGTTTACATCCTGGGTACTTTCTTTGTATACTTTTGACTATACAGGCCGAGTCCGGGATTTACTGGAAATCGCAGGTTTTCGTTTGCCCGCGATTAAACTTCTTTTATTCAGCGTCTCATCAAAAATGAAAACATTTTTGAAAACTACAAGTCTCATGCGTTTTAGTGGTGAAAAAATAATTTAAAAAATCGTTTTGGAAATGAGTTTACTCACAGGGTACTTTCTTTGTATATATTCGACTATACGGGCCAAGCCCGGGATTTACGGGAAATCGCGGGTTTTCGTTTGCCGGCGATTAAACTTCTTTTATTCAGCGTCTCATCAAAAATTAAAACATTTTTAAAAACTACAAGTCTCATGGGCTTTTGTGGTGAAATAATAATTTAAATAATCGTTTGGGAAATGAGTTTACTCCCTGGGTGCTTTCTTTGTATACTTTTGACTATACGGGCCGAGTCCGGGATTTACGGGAAATCGCAGGTTTTCGTTTGCCGGCGATTAAACTTCTTTTATTCAGCGTCTCATCAAAAATGAAAACATTTTTGAAAACTACAAGTTTCATGCGTTTTAGTGGTGAAAAAATAATTTATAAAATCGTTCGGAAATGAGTTTACTCCCTGGGTACTTTCTTTGTATACTTTTGACTATACGGGCCGAGTCCGGGATTTACGGGAAGTCGCGGGTTTTCGTTTGCCGGCGATTAAACTTCTTTTATTCAGCGTCTCATCAAAAATGAAAATATTTTTAAATACTACAAGTCTCATGGGCTTTAGTGGTGAAATAATAATTTAAAAAATCGTTCGGGAATTGAGTTTACACCCCGGGTACTTTCTTTGTATACTTTTGACTATACGGGCCAAGTCAGGGATTTACGGCTAATCGCAGGTTTTCGTTTGCCGGCAATTAAACTTCTTTTATTCAGCGTCTCATCAAAAATGAAAACATTTTTGAAAACTACAAGTCTCATGCGTTTTAGTGGTGAAAAAAATAATTTGTAAAATCGTTCGGGAAATGAGTTTACTCCCTGGGTACTTTCTTTGTATACTTTTGACTATACGGGCCGAGTCCGGGATTTACGGGAA
Source organism: Hydractinia symbiolongicarpus (assembly GCF_029227915.1). Taxonomy (NCBI): domain Eukaryota; kingdom Metazoa; phylum Cnidaria; class Hydrozoa; order Anthoathecata; family Hydractiniidae; genus Hydractinia; species Hydractinia symbiolongicarpus. The sequence continues at coordinate 33,239,369 of NC_079876.1, read as the reverse complement.
GTCGCGGGTTTTCGTTTGCCGGCGATTAAACTTCTTTTATTCAGCGTCTCATCAAAAATGAAAATTTTTTTAAATACTACAAGTCTCATGGGCTTTAGTGTTGAAATGATAATTTAAAAAATCGTTCGGGAAATGAGTTTACACCCTGGGTACTTTCTTTGTATACTTTTGACTATACGGGCCGAGTCCGGGATTTACTGGAAATCGCAGTTTTTCGTTTGCCCGCAATTAATTTTCTTTTATTCAGCGTCTCATCAAAAATGAAAACATTTTTGAAAACTACAAGTCTCATGCGTTTTAGTGGTGAAAAAATAATTTAAAAAATCGTTCGGAAATGAGTTTACTCCCTGGGTACTTTCTATGTATACTTTTGACTATACGGGCCGAGTCCGGGATTTACGGGAAGTCGCGGGTTTTCGTTTGCCGGCGATTAAACTTCTTTTATTCAGCGTCTCATCAAAAATGAAAATATTTTTAAATACTACAAGTCTCATGGGCTTTAGTGGTGAAAAAATAAATTAAAAAATCGTTCGGGAAATGAGTTTACTCCCTGGGTACTATCTTTGTATGCTTTTGACTATACGGGCCGAATCCGGGATTTACGGAAAATCGCAGGTTTTCGTTTGCCGGCGATTAAACTTCTTTTATTCAGCGTCTCATGAAAAATGAAAACATTTTTGAAAACTACTAGTCTCATGCGTTTTAGTGGTGAAAAAATAAATTAAAAAATCGTTCGGGAAATGAGTTTACTCACAGGGTACTTTCTTTGTATACATTCGACTATACGGGCCAAGCCCGGGATTTACGGGAAATCGCGGGTTTTCGTTTGCCGCCGATTAAACCTCTTTCATTAAGCGTCTCATCAAAAATGAAAACAATTTTGAAAACTACAAGTCTCATTCGTTTTAGTGGTGAAAAAAAAATTTAAAAAATCGTTCGGGAAATGAGTTTACTCCCTGGGTACTTTCTTTGTATACATTCGACTATACGGGCCAAGCCCGGGATTTACGGGAAATCGCGGGATTTCGTTTGCCGGCGATGAAACCTCTTTTATTAAGCGTGTCATCAAAAATGAAAACATTTTTGAAAACTACAAGTCTCATGGGATTTAGTGGTGAAATAATAATTTAAAAAATCGTTCGGGAAATGAGTTTACACCCCGGGTACTTTCTTTGTATACTTTTGACTATACGGGCCGAGTCCGGGATTTACAGGAAATCGCAGGTTTTCGTTTGCCGGCAATTAAACTTCTTTTATTCAGCGTCTCATCAAAAATGAAAACATTTTTGAAAACTACAAGTCTCATGCATTTTAGAGGTGAAAAAATAATTTATAAAATCGTTCGGGAAATGAGTTTACTCCCTGGGTACTTTCTTTGTATACTTTTGACTATACGGGCCGAGTCCGGGATTTACGGGAAATCGCAGGTTTTTGTTTGCCGGCAATTAAACTTCTTTTATTCAGCGTCTCATCAAAAATGAAAACATTTTTGAAAACTACAAGTCTCATGCGTTTTAGTGGTGAAAAAATAATTTATAAAATCGTTCGGGAAATGAGTTTACTCCCTGGGTACTTTCTTTGTATACTTTTGACTATACGGGCCGAGTCCGGGATTTACGGGAAGTCGCGGGTTTTCGTTTGCCGGCGATTAAACTTCTTTTATTCACCGTCTCATCAAAAATGAAAATATTTTTAAATACTACAAGTCTCATGGGCTTTAGTGGTGAAATAATAATTTAAAAAATCGTTCGGAAAATGAGTTTACATCCTGGGTACTTTCTTTGTATACTTTTGACTATACGGGCCGAGTCCGGGATTTACTGGAAATCGCAGGTTTTCGTTTGCCCGCGATTAAACTTTTTTTATTCAGCGTCTCATCAAAAATGAAAACATTTTTGAAAACTACAAGTTTCATGCGTTTTAGTGGTGAAAAAATAATTTATAAAATCGTTCGGAAATGAGTTTACTCCCTGGTTACTTTCTTTGTATACTTTTGACTATACGGGCCGAGTCCGGGATTTACGGGAAGTCGCGGGTTTTCGTTTGCCGGCGATTAAACTTCTTTTATTCAGCGTCTCATCAAAAATGAAAATATTTTTAAATACTACAAGTCTCATGGGCTGTAGTGTTGAAATGATAATTTAAGAAATCGTTCGGGAAATGAGTTTACACCCTGGGTACTTTCTTTGTATACTTTTGACTATACGGGCCGAGTCCGGCATTTACTGGAAATCGCAGGTTTTCGTTTGCCCGCGATTAAACTTCTTTTATTCAGCGTCTCATCAAAAATGAAAACATTTTTAAAAACTACAAGTCTCATGCGTTTTAGTGGTGAAAAAATAATTTAAAAAATCGTTCGGAAATGAGTTTACTCCCTGGGTACTTTCTATGTATACTTTTGACTATACGGGCCAAGTCCGGGATTTACGGCTAATCGCAGGTTTTCGTTTGCCGGCAATTAAACTTCTTTTATTCAGCATCTCATCAAAAATGAAAACATTTTTGAAAAGTACAAGTCTCATGCGTTTTAGTGGTGAAAGTATATTTTGTAAAATCGTTCGGGAAATGAGTTAACTCCCTGGGTACTTTCTTTGTATACTTTTGACTATACGGGCCGAGTCCGGGATTTACGGGAAGTCGCGGGTTTTCGTTTGCCGGCGATTAAACTTCTTTTATTCAGCGTCTCATCAAAAATGAAAATATTTTTAAATACTACAAGTCTCATGGGCTTTAGTGGTGAAAAAATAAATTAAAAAATCGTTCGGGAAATGAGTTTACTTCCTGGGTACTATCTTTGTATGCTTTTGACTATACGGGCCGAATCCGGGATTTACGGAAAATCGCAGGTTTTCGTTTGCCAGCGATTAAACTTCTTTTATTCAGCGTCTCATCAAAAATGAAAACATTTTTGAAAACTACAAGTCTCATGCGTTTTAGTGGTGAAAAAATAAATTAAAAAATCGTTCGGGAAATGAGTTTACTCACAGGGTACTTTCTTTGTATACATTCGACTATACGGGACAAGCCCGGGATTTACGGGAAATCGCGGGTTTTCGTTTGCCGCCGATTAAACCTCTTTCATTAAGCGTCTCATCAAAAATGAAAACATTTTTGAAAACTACAAGTCTCATGGGATTTAGTGGTGAAATAATAATTTAAAAAATCGTTCGGGAAATGAGTTTACACCCCGGGTACTTTCTTTGTATACTTTTGACTATACGGGCCGAGTCCGGGATTTACAGGAAATCGCAGGTTTTCGTTTGCCGCAATTAAACTTCTTTTATTCAGCGTCTCATCAAAAATGAAAACATTTTTGAAAACTACAAGTCTCATGCGTTTTAGTGGTGAAAAAATAATTTATAAAATCGTTCGGGAAATGAGTTTACTCCCTGGGTACTTTCTTTGTATACATTCGACTATACGGGCCAAGCCCGGGATTTACGGGAAATCGCGGGATTTCGTTTGCCGGCGATGAAACCTCTTTTATTAAGCGTGTCATCAAAAATGAAAACATTTTTGAAAACTACAAGTCTCATGGGATTTAGTGGTGAAATAATAATTTAAAAAATCGTTCGGGAAATAAGTTTACACCCCGGGTACTTTCTTTGTATACTTTTGACTATACGGGCCGAGTCCGGGATTTACAGGAAATCGCAGGTTTTCGTTTGCCGGCAATTAAACTTCTTTTATTCAGCGTCTCATCAAAAATGAAAACATTTTTGAAAACTACAAGTCTCATGCGTTTTAGTGGTGAAAAAATAATTTATAAAATCGTTTGGGAAATGAGTTTACTCCCTGGGTACTTTCTTTGTATACTTTTGACTATACTGGCCGAGTCCGGGATTTACGGGAAATCGCAGGTTTTTGTTTGCCGGCAATTAAACTTCTTTTATTCAGCGTCTCATCAAAAATGAAAACATTTTTGAAAACTACAAGTCTCATGCGTTTTAGTGGTGAAAAAATAATTTATAAAATCGTTCGGGAAATGAGTTTACTCCCTGGGTACTTTCTTTGTATACTTTTGACTATACGGGCCGAGTCCGGGATTTACGGGAAGTCGCGGGTTTTCGTTTGCCGGCGATTAAACTTCTTTTATTCACCGTCTCATCAAAAATGAAAATATTTTTAAATACTACAAGTCTCATGGGCTTTAGTGGTGAAATAATAATTTAAAAAATCGTTCGGAAAATGAGTTTACATCCTGGGTACATTCTTTGTATACTTTTGACTATACGGGCCGAGTCCGGGATTTACTGGAAATCGCAGGTTTTCGTTTGCCCGCGATTAAACTTTTTTTATTCAGCGTCTCATCAAAAATGAAAACATTTTTGAAAACTACAAGTCTCATGCGTTTTAGTGGTGAAAAAATAATTTAAAAAATTGTTTTGGAAATGAGTTTACTCACAGGGTACTTTCTTTGTATATATTCGACTATACGGGCCAAGCCCGGGATTTACGGGAAATCGCGGGTTTTCGTTTGCCGGCGATTAAACTTCTTTTATTCAGCGTCTCCTCAAAAATTAAAACATTTTTAAAAACTACAAGTCTCATGGGCTTTAGTGGTGAAATAATAATTTAAAAAATCGTTCGGGAAATGAGTTTACTCACAGGGTACTTTCTTTGTATACATTCGACTATACGGGACAAGCCCGGGATTTACGGGAAATCGCGGGTTTTCGTTTGCCGCCGATTAAACCTCTTTCATTAAGCGTCTCATCAAAAATGAAAACATTTTTGAAAACTACAAGTCTCATGGGATTTAGTGGTGAAATAATAATTTAAAAAATCGTTCGGGAAATGAGTTTACACCCCGGGTACTTTCTTTGTATACTTTTGACTATACGGGCCGAGTCCGGGATTTACAGGAAATCGCAGGTTTTCGTTTGCCGCAATTAAACTTCTTTTATTCAGCGTCTCATCAAAAATGAAAACATTTTTGAAAACTACAAGTCTCATGCGTTTTAGTGGTGAAAAAATAATTTATAAAATCGTTCGGGAAATGAGTTTACTCCCTGGGTACTTTCTTTGTATACATTCGACTATACGGGCCAAGCCCGGGATTTACGGGAAATCGCGGGATTTCGTTTGCCGGCGATGAAACCTCTTTTATTAAGCGTGTCATCAAAAATGAAAACATTTTTGAAAACTACAAGTCTCATGGGATTTAGTGGTGAAATAATAATTTAAAAAATCGTTCGGGAAATAAGTTTACACCCCGGGTACTTTCTTTGTATACTTTTGACTATACGGGCCGAGTCCGGGATTTACAGGAAATCGCAGGTTTTCGTTTGCCGGCAATTAAACTTCTTTTATTCAGCGTCTCATCAAAAATGAAAACATTTTTGAAAACTACAAGTCTCATGCGTTTTAGTGGTGAAAAAATAATTTATAAAATCGTTTGGGAAATGAGTTTACTCCCTGGGTACTTTCTTTGTATACTTTTGACTATACTGGCCGAGTCCGGGATTTACGGGAAATCGCAGGTTTTTGTTTGCCGGCAATTAAACTTCTTTTATTCAGCGTCTCATCAAAAATGAAAACATTTTTGAAAACTACAAGTCTCATGCGTTTTAGTGGTGAAAAAATAATTTATAAAATCGTTCGGGAAATGAGTTTACTCCCTGGGTACTTTCTTTGTATACTTTTGACTATACGGGCCGAGTCCGGGATTTACGGGAAGTCGCGGGTTTTCGTTTGCCGGCGATTAAACTTCTTTTATTCACCGTCTCATCAAAAATGAAAATATTTTTAAATACTACAAGTCTCATGGGCTTTAGTGGTGAAATAATAATTTAAAAAATCGTTCGGAAAATGAGTTTACATCCTGGGTACTTTCTTTGTATACTTTTGACTATACGGGCCGAGTCCGGGATTTACTGGAAATCGCAGGTTTTCGTTTGCCCGCGATTAAACTTTTTTTATTCAGCGTCTCATCAAAAATGAAAACATTTTTGAAAACTACAAGTCTCATGCGTTTTAGTGGTGAAAAAATAATTTAAAAAATTGTTTTGGAAATGAGTTTACTCACAGGGTACTTTCTTTGTATATATTCGACTATACGGGCCAAGCCCGGGATTTACGGGAAATCGCGGGTTTTCGTTTGCCGGCGATTAAACTTCTTTTATTCAGCGTCTCCTCAAAAATTAAAACATTTATAAAAACTACAAGTCTCATGGGCTTTAGTGGTGAAATAATAATTTAAATAATCGTTTGGGAAATGAGTTTACTCCCTGGGTGCTTTCTTTGTATACTTTTGACTATACGGGCCGAGTCCGGGATTTACGGGAAATCGCAGGTTTTCGTTTGCCGGCAATTAAACTTCTTTTATTCAGCGTCTCATCAAAAATGAAAACATTTTTGAAAACTACAAGTTTCATGCGTTTTAGTGGTGAAAAAATAATTTATAAAATCGTTCGGAAATGAGTTTACTCCCTGGGTACTTTCTTTGTATACTTTTGACTATACGGGCCGAGTCCGGGATTTACGGGAAGTCGCGGGTTTTCGTTTGCCGGCGATTAAACTTCTTTTATTCAGCGTCTCATCAAAAATGAAAATATTTTTAAATACTACAAGTCTCATGGGCTTTAGTGTTGAAATGATAATTTAAGAAATCGTTCGGGAAATGAGTTTACACCCTGGGTACTTTCTTTGTATACTTTTGACTATACGGGCCGAGTCCGGGATTTACTGGAAATCGCAGGTTTTCGTTTGCCCGCGATTAAACTTCTTTTATTCAGCGTCTCATCAAAAATGAAAACATTTTTAAAAACTACAAGTCTCATGCGTTTTAGTGGTGAAAAAATAATTTAAAAAATCGTTCGGAAATGAGTTTACTCCCTGGGTACTTTCTATGTATACTTTTGACTATACGGGCCAAGTCCGGGATTTACGGCTAATCGCAGGTTTTCGTTTGCCGGCAATTAAACTTCTTTTATTCAGCGTCTCATCAAAAATGAAAACATTTTTGAAAACTACAAGTCTCATGCGTTTTAGTGGTGAAAATATATTTTGTAAAATCGTTCGGGAAATGAGTTAACTCCCTGGGTACTTTCTTTGTATACTTTTGACTATACGGGCCGAGTCCGGGATTTACGGGAAGTCGTGGGTTTTCGTTTGCCGGCGATTAAACTTCTTTTATTCAGCGTCTCATCAAAAATGAAAATATTTTTAAATACTACAAGTCTCATGGGCTTTAGTGGTGAAAAAATAAATTAAAAAATCGTTCGGGAAATGAGTTTACTTCCTGGGTACTATCTTTGTATGCTTTTGACTATACGGGCCGAATCCGGGATTTACGGAAAATCGCAGGTTTTCGTTTGCCAGCGATTAAACTTCTTTTATTCAGCGTCTCATCAAAAATGAAAACATTTTTGAAAACTACAAGTCTCATGCGTTTTAGTGGTGAAAAAATAAATTAAAAAATCGTTCGGGAAATGAGTTTACTCACAGGGTACTTTCTTTGTATACATTCGACTATACGGGACAAGCCCGGGATTTACGGGAAATCGCGGGTTTTCGTTTGCCGATGATTAAACCTCTTTCATTAAGCGTCTCATCAAAAATGAAAACATTTTTGAAAACTACAAGTCTCATGGGATTTAGTGGTGAAATAATAATTTAAAAAATCGTTCGGGAAATGAGTTTACACCCCGGGTACTTTCTTTGTATACTTTTGACTATACGGGCCGAGTCCGGGATTTACAGGAAATCGCAGGTTTTCGTTTGCCGCAATTAAACTTCTTTTATTCAGCGTCTCATCAAAAATGAAAACATTTTTGAAAACTACAAGTCTCATGCGTTTTAGTGGTGAAAAAATAATTTATAAAATCGTTCGGGAAATGAGTTTACTCCCTGGGTACTTCCTTTGTATACTTTTGACTATACGGGCCGAGTCCGGGATTTACGGGAAGTCGCGGGTTTTCGTTTGCCGGCGATTAAACTTCTTTTATTCACCGTCTCATCAAAAATGAAAATATTTTTAAATACTACAAGTCTCATGGGCTTTAGTGGTGAAATAATAATTTAAAAAATCGTTCGGGAAATGAGTTTACATCCTGGGTACTTTCTTTGTATACTTTTGACTATACGGGCCGAGTCCGGGATTTACTGGAAATCGCAGGTTTTTGTTTGCCCGCGATTAAACTTCTTTTATTCAGCGTCTCATCAAAAATGAAAACATTTTTGAAAACTACAAGTCTCATGCGTTTTAGTGGTGAAAAAATAATTTAAAAAATCGTTCGGAAATGAGTTTACTCCCTGAGTACTTTCTTTTTATACTTTTGACTATGCGGGCCGAGTCCGGGGTTTACGGGAAATGGCGGGTTTTCGTTTGCCGGTGATTAAACTTCTTTTATTCAGCGTCTCATCAAAAATGAAAACATTTTTGAAAACTACAAGTCTCAAGCGTTTTAGTGGTGAAAAGATAATTTAAAAAATCGTTTTGGAAATGAGTTTACTCACAGGGTACTTTCTTTGTATATATTCGACTATACGGGCCAAGCCCGGGATTTACGGGAAATCGCGGGTTTTCGTTTGCCGGCGATTAAACTTCTTTTATTCAGCGTCTCATCAAAAATTAAAACATTTTTAAAAACTACAAGTCTCATCGGCTTTAGTGGTGAAATAATAATTTAAATAATCGTTTGGGAAATGAGTTTACTCCCTGGGTGCTTTCTTTGTATACTTTTGACTATACGGGCCGAGTCCGGGATTTACGGGAAATCGCAGGTTTTCGTTTGCCGGCGATTAAACTTCTTTTATGCAGCGTCTCATCAAAAATGAAAACACTTTTGAAAACTACAAGTCTCATGCGTTTTAGTGGTGAAAAAATAATTTATAAAATCCTTCGGAAATGAATTTACTCCCTGGGTACTTTCTTTGTATACTTTTGACTATACGGGCCGAGTCCGGGATTTACGGGAAATCGCGGGTTTTCGTTTGCCGGCGATTAAACTTCTTTTATTCAGCGTCTCATCAAAAATGAAAATATTTTTAAATACTACAAGTCTCATGGGCTTTAGTGGTGAAATAATAATTTAAAAAATCGTTCGGGAATTGAGTTTACACCCCGGGTACTTTCTTTGTATACTTTTGACTATACGGGCCAAGTCCGGGATTTACGGCTAATCGCAGGTTTTCGTTTGCCGGCAATTAAACTTCTTTTATTTAGCGTCTCATCAAAAATGAAAACATTTTTGAAAACTACAAGTCTCATGCGTTTTAGTGGTGAAAAAATAATTTGTAAAATCGTTCGGGCAATGAGTTTACTCCCTGGGTACTTTCTTTGTATACTTTTGACTATACGGGCAGAGGCCGGGATTTACGGGAAGTCGCGGGTTTTCGTTTGCCGGCGATTAAACTTCTTTTATTTAGCGTCTCATCAAAAATGAAAATATTTTTAAATACTACAAGTCTCATGGGCTTTAGTGTTGAAATGATAATTTAAAAAATCGTTCGGGAAATGAGTTTACACCCTGGGTACTTTCTTTGTATACTTTTGACTATGCGGGCCGAGTCCGGGGTTTACGGGAAATGGCGGGTTTTCGTTTGCCGGCGATTAAACTTCTTTTATTCAGCGTCTTATCAAAAATGAAAACATTTTTGAAAACTACAAGTCTCAAGCGTTTTATTGGTGAAAAGATAATTTAAAAAATCGTTTTGGAAATGAGTTTACTCACAGGGTACTTTCTTTGTATACATTAGACTATACGGGCCAAGCCCGGGATTTACGGGAAATCGCGGGTTTTCGTTTGCCGGCGATTAAACCACTTTCATTAAGTGTCTCATCAAAAATGAAAACATTTCTGAAAACTACAAGTCTCATGCGTTTTAGTGGTGAAAAAATATTATAAAAATTCGTTCGGGAAATGAGTGTACTCACTGGGTACTTTCCTTGTATACTTTTGACTATACGGGCCGAGTCCGGGATTTACGGGAAATTGCGGGTTTTCGTTTGCAGGCGACTAAACTTCTTTTATTCAGCGTCTCATCAAAAATGAAAATATTTTTAAATACTACAAGTCTCATGGGCTTTAGTGGTGAAATAATAATTTAAAAAATCGTTCGGGAAATGAGTTTACATCCTGGGTACTTTCTTTGTATACTTTTGACTATACGGGCCAAGTCCGGGATTTACGGCTAATCGCAGGTTTTCGTTTGCCAGCATTTAAACTTCTTTTATTCAGCGTCTCATCAAAAATGAAAACATTTTTGAAAACTACAAGTCTCATGCGTTTTAGTGGTGGAAAAATAATTTGTAAAATTGTTCGGGAAATGAGTTTACTCCCTGGGTACTTTCTTTGTATACTTTTGACTATACGGGCCGAGTCCGGGATTTACGGGAAGTCGCGGGTTTTCGTTTGCCGGCGATTAAACTTCTTTTATTCAGCGTCTCATCAAAAATGAAAATATTTTTAAATACTACAAGTCTCATGGGCTTTAGTGGTGAAATAATAATTTAAAAAATCGTTCGGGAATTGAGTTTACACCCCGGGTACTTTCTTTGTATACTTTTGACTATACGGGCCTAGTCCGGGATTTACGGCTAATCGCAGGTTTTCGTTTGCCGGCAATTAAACTTCTTTTATTCAGCGTCTCATCAAAAATGAAAACATTTTTGAAAACTACAAGTCTCATGCGTTTTAGTGGTGAAAAAATAATTTGTAAAATCGTTCGGGAAATGAGTTTACTCCCTGGGTACTTTCTTTGTATACTTTTGACTATACGGGCCGAGTCCGGGATTTACGGGAAGTCGCGGGTTTTCGTTTGCCGGCGATTAAACTTCTTTTATTCAGCGTCTCATCAAAAATGAAAATATTTTTAAATACTACAAGTCTCATGGGCTTTAGTGTTGAAATGGCAATTTAAAAAATCGTTCGGGAAATGAGTTTACACCCTGGGTACTTTCTTTGTATACTTTTGACTATACGGGCCGAGTCCGGGATTTACTGGAAATCGCAGGTTTTCGTTTGCCCGCGATTAAACTTCTTTTATTCAGCGTCTCATCAAAAATGAAAACATTTTTGAAAACTACAAGTCTCATGCATTTTAGTGGTGAAAAAATAATTTAAAAAATCGTTCGGAAATAAGTTTACTCCCTGGGTACTTTCTATGTATACTTTTGACTATGCGGGCCGAGTCCGGGGTTTACGGGAAATGGCAGGTTTTCGTTTGCCGGCGATTAAACTTCTTTTATTCAGCGTCTCATCAAAAATGAAAACATTTTTGAAAACTACAAGTCTCAAGCGTTTTAGTGGTGAAAAGATAATTTAAAAAATCGTTTTGGAAATGAGTTTACTCACAGGGTACTTTCTTTGTATACATTAGACTATACGGGCCAAGCCCGGGATTTACGGGAAATCGCGGGTTTTCGTTTGCCGGCGAATAAACCACTTTCATTAAGCGTCTCATCAAAAATGAAAACATTTCTTAAAACTACAAGTCTCATGCGCTTTAGTGGTGAAAAAATAATTTAAAAATTCGTTCGGGAAATGAGTTTACTCACTGGGTACTTTCCTTGTATACTTTTGACTATACGGGCCGAGTCCGGGATTTACGGGAAATCGTGGGTTTTCGTTTGCCGGCTATTAAACTTCTTTTATTCAGCGTCTCATGAAAAATGAAAATATTTTTAAATACTACAAGTCTCATGAGCTTTAGTGGTGAAATAATAATTTAAAAAATCGTTCGGGAAATGAGTTTACATCCTGGGTACTTTCTTTGTATACTTTTGACTATACGGGCCGAGTCCGGGTCTTACTGGAAATCGCAGGTTTTCGTTTGCCCGCGATTAAACTTCTTTTATTCAGCGTCTCATCAAAAATGAAAACATTTTTGAAAACTACAAGTCTCATGCGTTTTAGTGGTGAAAAAATAATTTAAAAAATCGTTCGGAAATGAGTTTACTCCCTGGGTACTTTCTTTGTATACTTTTGACTATGCGGGCCGAGTCCGGGGTTTACGGGAAATGGCGGGTTTTCGTTTGCCGGCGATTAAACTTCTTTTATTCAGCGTCTCATCAAAAATGAAAACATTTTTGAAAACTACAAGTCTCAAGCGTTTTAGTGGTGAAAAGATAATTTAAAAAATCGTTTTGGAAATGAGTTTACTCACTGGGTACTTTCCTTGTATACTTTTGACTATACGGGCCGAGTCCGGGATTTACGGGAAATCGTGGGTTTTCGTTTGCCGGCTATTAAACTTCTTTTATTCAGCGTCTCATCAAAAATGAAAATATTTTTAAATACTACAAGTCTCATGAGCTTTAGTGGTGAAATAATAATTTAAAAAATCGTTCGGGAAATGAGTTTACATCCTGGGTACTTTCTTTGTATACTTTTGACTATACGGGCCGAGTCCGGGTCTTACTGGAAATCGCAGGTTTTCGTTTGCCCGCGATTAAACTTCTTTTATTCAGCGTCTCATCAAAAATGAAAACATTTTTGAAAACTACAAGTCTCATGCGTTTTAGTGGTGAAAAAATAATTTAAAAAATCGTTCGGAAATGAGTTTACTCCCTGGGTACTTTCTTTGTATACTTTTGACTATGCGGGCCGAGTCCGGGGTTTACGGGAAATGGCGGGTTTTCGTTTGCCGGCGATTAAACTTCTTTTATTCAGCGTCTCATCAAAAATGAAAACATTTTTGAAAACTACAAGTCTCAAGCGTTTTAGTGGTGAAAAGATAATTTAAAAAATCGTTTTGGAAATGAGTTTACACCCCGGGTACTTTCTTTGTATACTTTTGACTATACGGGCCAAGTCCGGGATTTACGGCTAATCGCAGGTTTTCGTTTGCCAGCATTTAAACTTCTTTTATTCAGCGTCTCATCAAAAATGAAAACATTTTTGAAAACTACAAGTCTCATGCGTTTTAGTGGTGAAAAAATAATTTGTAAAATCGTTCGGGAAATGAGTTTACTCCCTGGGTACTTTCTTTGTATACTTTTGACTATACGGGCCGAGTCCGGGATTTACGGAAAGACGCGGGTTTTCGTTTGTCGGCGATTAAACTTCTTTTATTCAGCGTCTCATCAAAAATGAAAATATTTTTAAATACTACAAGTCTCATGGGCTTTAGTGTTGAAATGATAATTTAAAAAATCATTCGGGAAATGAGTTTACACCCTGGGTACTTTCTTTGTATACTTTTGGCTATACGGGCCGAGTCCGGGATTTACTCAAAATCGCAGGTTTTCGTTTGCCTGCGATTAAACTTCTTTTATTCAGCGTCTCATCAAAAATGAAAACATTTTTGAAAACTACAAGTCTCATGCGTTTTAGTGGTGAAAAAATAATTTAAAAAATCGTTCGGAAATGAGTTTACTCCCTGGGTACTTTCTTTGTATACTTTTGACTATGCGGGCCGAGTCCAGGGTTTACGGGAAATGGCGGGTTTTCGTTTGCCGGCGATTAAACTTCTTTTATTCAGCGTCTCATCAAAAATGAAAACATTTTTGAAAACTACAAGTCTCAAGCGTTTTAGTGGTGAAAAGATAATTTAAAAAATCGTTTTGGAAATGAGTTTACTCACAGGGTACTTTCTTTGTATACATTCGACTATACGGGCCAAGCCCGGGATTTACGGGAAATCGCGGGTTTTCGTTTGCCGGCGATTAAACTTCTTTTATTCAGCGTCTCATCAAAAATGAAAACATTTTTGAAAACTACAAGTCTCAAGCGTTTTAGTGGTGAAAAGATGATTTAAAAAATCGTTTTGGAAATGAGTTTACTCACAGGGTACTTTCTTTGTATACATTCGACTATACGGGCCAAGCCCGGGATTTACGGGAAATCGCGGGTTTTCGTTTGCCGGCGATTAATCCACTTTCATTAAGCGTTTCATCAAAAATGAAAACATTTCTGAAAACTACAAGTCTCATGCGTTTTAGTGGTGAAAAAATAATTTAAAAATTCGTTCGGGAAATGAGTTTACTCACTTGGTACTTTCCTTGTATACTTTTGACTATACGGGCCGAGTCCGGGATTTACGGGAAATCGCGGGTTTTCGTTTGCCGGCGATTAAACTTCTTTTATTCAGCGTCTCATCAAAAATGAAAACATTTTTGAAAACTACAAGTCTCATGCGTTTTAGGGTGAAAAAATAATTTATAAAATCGTTCGGAAATGAGTTTACTCCCTGGGTACTTTCTTTGTATACTTTTGACTATACGGGCCGAGTCCGGGATTTACGGGAAGTCGCGGGTTTTCGTTTGCCGGCGATTAAACTTCTTTCATTCAGCGTCTCATCAAAAATGAAAATATTTTTAAATACTACAAGTTTCATGGGCTTTAGTGGTGAAATAATAATTTAAAAAATCGTTCGGGAAATGAGTTTACACCCCGGGTACTTTCTTTGTATACTTTTGACTATACGGGCCAAGTCCGGGATTTACGGCTAATCGCAGGTTTTCGTTTGCCAGCATTTAAACTTCTTTTATTCAGCGTCTCATCAAAAATAAAAACATTTTTGAAAACTACAAGTCTCATGCGTTTTAGTGGTGAAAAAATAATTTGTAAAATCGTTCGGGAAATGAGTTTACTCCCTGGGTACTTTCTTTGTATACTTTTGACTATACGGGCCGAGTCCGGGTTTTACGGGATGTCGCGGCTTTTCGTTTGCCGGCGATTAAACTTCTATTATTCAGCGTCTCATCAAAAATGAAAATATTTTTAAATACTACAAGTCTCATGGGCTTTAGTGTTGAAATGATAATTTAAAAAATCATTCGGGAAATGAGTTTACACCCTGGGTACTTTCTTTGTATACTTTTGACTATACGGGCCGAGTCCGGGATTTACGGGAAATCGCAGGTTTTCGTTTGCCGGCGATTAAACTTCTTTTATTCAGCGTCTCATCAAAAATGAAAACATTTTTGAAAACTACAAGTCTCATGCGTTTTAGTGGTGAAAAAATAATTTATAAAATCGTTCGGAAATGATTTTACTCCCTGGGTACTTTCTTTGTATACATTTGACTATACGGGCCGAGTCCGGGATTTACGGGAAGTCGCGGGTTTTCGTTTGCCGGCGATTAAACTTCTTTCATTCAGCGTCTCATCAAAAATGAAAACATTTTTGAAAACAACAAGTCTCAAGCGTTTTAGTGGTGAAAAGATAATTTAAAAAATCGTTTTGGAAATGAATTTACTCACAGGGTACTTTCTTTGTATACATTCGACTATACGGGCCAAGCCCGGGATTTACGGGAAATCGCGGGTTTTCGTTTGCCGGCGATTAATCCACTTTCATTAAGCGTCTCATCAAAAATGAAAACATTTCTGAAAACTACAAGTCTCATGCGTTTTAGTGGTGAAAAAATAATTTAAAAATTCGTTCGGGAAATGAGTTTACTCACTTGGTACTTTCCTTGTATACTTTTGACTATACGGGCCGAGTCCGGGATTTACGGGAAATCGCGGGTTTTCGTTTGCCGGCGATTAAACTTCTTTTATTCAGCGTCTCATCAAAAATGAAAACATTTTTGAAAACTACAAGTCTCATGCGTTTTAGTGGTGAAAAAATAATTTATAAAATCGTTTGGAAATGAGTTTACTCCCTGGGTACTTTCTTTGTATACTTTTGACTATACGGGCCGAGTCCGGGATTTACGGGAAGTCGCGGGTTTTCGTATGCCGGCGATTAAACTTCTTTCATTCAGCGTCTCATCAAAAATGAAAATATTTTTAAATACTACAAGTCTCATGGGCTTTAGTGTTGAAATGATAATTTAAAAAATCATTCGGGAAATGAGTTTACACCCTAGGTACTTTCTTTGTATACTTTTGACTATACGGGCCGAGTCCGGGATTTACGGGAAATCGCAGGTTTTCGTTTGCCGGCGATTAAACTTCTTTTATTCAGCGTCTCATCAAAAATGAAAACATTTTTGAAAACTACAAGTCTCATGCGTTTTAGTGGTGAAAAAATAATTTATAAAATCGTTCGGAAATGAGTTTACTCCCTGGGTACTTTTTTGTATACTTTTGACTATACGGGCCGAGTCCGGGATTTACGGGAAGTCGCGGGTTTTCGTTTGCCGGCGATTAAACTTCTTTCATTCAGCGTCTCATCAAAAATGAAAATATTTTTAAATACTACAAGTTTCATGGGCTTTAGTGGTGAAAAAATAATTTAAAAAATCGTTCGGGAAATGAGTTTACTCCCTGGGTACTTTCTTTGTATACTTTTGACTATACGGGCCAAGTCCGGGATTTACGGCTAATCGCAGGTTTTCGTTTGCCAGCATTTAAACTTCTTTTATTCATCGTCTCATCAAAAATGAAAACATTTTTGAAAACTACAAGTCTCATGCGTTTTAGTGGTGAAAAAATAATTTAAAAAATCGTTCGGGAAATGAGTTTCCTCTCTAGGTACTTTCTTTGTATACTTTTGACTATACGGGCCAAGCCGGGATTTACTGGAAATCGCGGGTTTTCGTTTGCCGGCGATTAAACTTCTTTTATTCAGCGTTTCATCAAAAATGAAAACATTTTTAAAAACTACAACTATTATGCATTTTAGTGGTGAAAAAATAATTTAAAAAATCGTTTTGGAAATGAGTTTACTCACATGGTACTTTCTTTGTATGCATTCGACTATACGGGCCAAGCCCGTGATTTACGGGAAATCGCGGGTTTTCGTTTGCCGGCGAGTAAACCACTTTCATTAAGCGCCTCATCAAAAATGAAAACATTTCTGAAAACTACAAGTCTTATGCGTTTTAGTGGTGAAAAAATAATTTAAAAAATCGTTCGGGAAATGAGTTTACTCCCTGGGTACTTTCTTTGTATACTTTTGACTATGCGGGCTGAGTCCGGAGTTTACGGGAAATGGCGGGTTTTCGTTTGCCGGCGATTAAACTTCTTTTATTCAGCGTCTCATCAAAAATGAAAACATTTTTGAAAACTACAAGTCTCAAGCGTTTTAGTGGTGAAAAGATAATTTAAAAAATCGTTTTGGAAATGAGTTTACTCACAGGGTACTTTCTTTGTATACATTCGACTATACGGGCCAAGCCCGGGATTTACGGGAAATCGCGGGTTTTCGTTTGCCGGCGATTAATCCACTTTCATTAAGCGTCTCATCAAAAATGAAAACATTTCTGAAAACTACAAGTCTCATGCGTTTTAGTGGTGAAAAAATAATTTAAAAATTCGTTCGGGAAATGAGTTTACTCACTGGGTACTTTCCTTGTATACTTTTGACTATACGGGCCGAGTCCGGGATTTACGGGAAATCGCGGGTTTTCGTTTGCCGGCGATTAAACTTCTTTTATTCAGCTTCTCATCAAAAATGAAAACATTTTTAAAAACTACAAGTCTCATGCGTTTTAGTGGTGAAATAATAATTTAAAAAATCGTTCGGGAAATGAGTTTACACGCGGGTACTTTCTTTGTATACTTTTGACTATACGGGCCAAGTCCGGGATTTACGGCTAATCGCAGGTTTTCGTTTGCCAGCATTTAAACTTCTTTTATTCAGCGTCACATCAAAAATGAAAACATTTTTGAAAACTACAAGTCTCATGCGTTTTAGTGGTGAAAAAATAATTTGTAAAATCGTTCGGGAAATGAGTTTACTCCCTGGGTACTTTCTTTGTATACTTTTGACTATACGGGCCGAGTCCGGGATTTACGGGAAGTCGCGGCTTTTCGTTTGCCGGCGATTAAACTTCTTTTATTCAGCGTCTCATCAAAATTGAAAATATTTTTAAATACTACAAGTCTCATGGGCTTTAGTGTTGAAATGATAATTTAAAAAATCATTCGGGAAATGAGTTTACACCCTGGGTACTTTCTTTGTATACTTTTGACTATGCGGGCCGAGTCCGGGATTTACTGAACATCGCAGGTTTTCGTTTGCCTGCGATTAAACTTCTTTTATTCAGCGTCTCATCAAAATTGAAAACATTTTTGAAAACTACAAGTCTCATGCGTTTTAGTGGTGAAAAAATAATTTAAAAAATCGTTCGGAAATGAGTTTACTCCCTGGGTACTTTCTTTGTATACTTTTGACTATGCGGGCTGAGTCCGGGGTTTACGGGAAATGGCGGGTTTTCGTTTGCCGCCGATTAAACTTCTTTTATTCAGCGTCTCATCAAAAATGAAAACATTTTTGAAAACTACAAGTCTCAAGCGTTTTAGTGGTGAAAAGATAATTTAAAAAATCGTTTTGGAAATGAGTTTAATCACAGGGTACTTTCTTTGTATACATTCGACTATACGGGCCAAGCCCGGGATTTACGGGAAATCGCGGGTTTTCGTTTGCCGGCGATTAATCCACTTTCATTAAGCGTCTCATCAAAAATGAAAACATTTCTGAAAACTACAAGTCTCATGCGTTTTAGTGGTGAAAAAATAATTTAAAAATTCGTTCGGGAAATGAGTTTACTCACTGGGTATTTTCCTTGTATACTTTTGACTATACGGGCAGAGTCCGGGATTTACGGAAAATCGCGGGTTTTCGTTTGCCGGCGATTAAACTTCTTTTATTCAGCGTCTCATCAAAAATGAAAACATTTTTAAAAACTACAAGTCTCATGGGCTTTACTGGTGAAAAATAATTTAAAAATTCGTTCGGGAAATGAGTTTACTCACTGGGTACTTTCCTTGTATTATTTTGACTATACGGGCCGAGTCCGGGATTTACGGGAAATCGCGGGTTTTTGTTTGCCCGCGATTTAACTTCTTTTATTCAGCCTCTCATCAAAAATGAAAACATTTTTGAAAACTACAAGTCTCATGCGTTTTAGTGGTGAAAAAATAATTTAAAAAATCGTTCGGGAAATGAGTTTACTCCCTGGGTACTTTCTTTGTATACTTTTGACTATACGGGCCGAGTCCGGGATTTACGGGAAATCGCAGGTTTTCGTTTGCCGGCGATTAAACTGCTTTTATTCAGCGTCTCATCAAAAATGAAAACATTTTTGAAAACTACAAGTCTCATGCGTTTTAGTGGTGAAAAAATAATTTAAAAAATCGTTCGGGAAATGAGTTTCCTCTCTAGGTACTTTCTTTGTATACTTTTGACTATACGGGCCAAGCCGGGATTTACTGGAAATCGCGGGTTTTCGTTTGCCGGCGATTAAACTTCTTTTATTCAGCGTTTCATCAAAAATGAAAACATTTTTAAAAACTACAACTATTATGCATTTTAGTGGTGAAAAAATAATTTAAAAAATCGTTTTGGAAATGAGTTTACTCACATGGTACTTTCTTTGTATGCATTCGACTATACGGGCCAAGCCCGTGATTTACGGGAAATCGCGGGTTTTCGTTTGCCGGCAAGTAAACCACTTTCATTAAGCGCCTCATCAAAAATGAAAACATTTCTGAAAACTACAAGTCTCATGCGTTTTAGTGGTGAAAAAATAATTTAAAAATTCGTTCGGGAAATGAGTTTACTCACTGGGTACTTTCTTTATATACTTTTGACTATACGGGCCGAGTCCGGGATTTACGGGAAATCGCAGGTTTTCGTTTGCCGGCGATTAAACTTCTTTTACTCAGAGTCTCATCAAAAATGAAAACATTTTTGAAAACTACAAGTCTCATGCGTTTTAGTGGTGAAAAAATAATTTAAAAAATCGTTCTGGAAATGAGTTTACTCCCTGGGTACTTTCTTTGTATACTTTTGACTATACGGGCCGAGTCCGGGATTTACGGGAAATCGCAGGTTTTCGTTTGCCGCCGATTAAACTGCTTTTATTCAGCGTCTCATCAAAAATGAAAACATTTTTGAAAACTACAAGTCTCATGCGTTTTAGTGGTGAAAAAATAATTTAAAAAATCGTTCTGGAAACGAGTTTACTCACAGGGTACTTTCTTTGTATACATTCGCCTATACGGGCCTAGCCCGGGATTTACGGGAAATCGCGGGTTTTCGTTTGCCGGCGATTAAACCCCTTTCATTAAGCGTCTCATCAAAAATGAAAACATTTTTGAAAACTACAAGTCTCAAGCGTTTTAGTGGTGAAAAGATAATTTAAAAAATCGTTTTGGAAATGAGTTTACTCACTGGGTACTTTCTTTATATACTTTTGACTATACGGGCCGAGTCCGGGATTTACGGGAAATCGCAGGTTTTCGTTTGCCGGCGATTAATCCACTTTCATTAAGCGTCTCATCAAAAATGAAAACATTTTTGAAAACTACAAGTCTCATGCGTTTTAGTGGTGAAAAAATAATTTAAAAAATCGTTCGGGAAATGAGTTTACTCCCTGGGTACTTTCTTTGTATACTTTTGACTATACGGGCCGAGTCCGGGATTTACGGGAAATCGCAGGTTTTCGTTTGCCGGCGATTAAACTGCTTTTATTCAGCGTCTCATCAAAAATGAAAACATTTTTAAAAACTACAAGTCTCATGCGTTTTAGTGGTGAAAAAATAATTTAAAAAATCGTTCGGGAAATGAGTTTCCTCCCTGGGTACTTTCTTTGTATACTTTTGACTATACGGGCCAAGCCGGGATTTACTGGAAATCGCGGGTTTTCGTTTGCCGGCGATTAAACTTCTTTTATTCAGCGTTTCATCAAAAATGAAAACATTTAAAAACTACAAGTCTTATGCATTTTAGTGGTGAAAAAATAATTTAAAAAATCGTTTTGGAAATGAGTTTACTCACATGGTACTTTCTTTGTATGCATTCGACTATACGGGCCAAGCCCGTGATTTACGGGAAATCGCGGGTTTTCGTTTGCCGGCGAGTAAACCACTTTCATTAAGCGCATCATCAAAAATGAAAACATTTCTGAAAACTACAAGTCTCATGCGTTTTAGTGGTGAAAAAATAATTTAAAAATTCGTTCGGGAAATGAGTTTACTCACTGGGTACTTTCTTTATATACTTTTGACTATACGGGCCGAGTCCGGGATTTACGGGAAATCGCAGGTTTTCGTTTGCCGGCGATTAAACTTCTTTTACTCAGAGTCTCATCAAAAATGAAAACATTTTTGAAAACTACAAGTCTCATGCGTTTTAGTGGTGAAAAAATAATTTAAAAAATCGTTCTGGAAATGAGTTTACTCCCTGGGTACTTTCTTTGTATACTTTTGACTATACGGGCCGAGTCCGGGATTTACGGGAAATCGCAGGTTTTCGTTTGCCGGCGATTAAACTGCTTTTATTCAGCGTCTCATCAAAAATGAAAACATTTTTGAAAACTACAAGTCTCATGCGTTTTAGTGGTGAAAAAATAATTTAAAAAATCGTTCTGGAAACGAGTTTACTCACAGGGTACTTTCTTTGTATACATTCGACTATACGGGCCAAGCCCTGGATTTACGGGAAATCGCGGGTTTTCGTTTGCCGGCGATTAAACCCCTTTCATTAAGCGTCTCATCAAAAATGAAAACATTTTTGAAAACTACAAGTCTCATGCGTTTTAGTGGTGAAAAAAAAATTTAAAAAATCGTTCGGGAAATGAGTTTACTCCCTGGGTACTTTCTTTGTATACATTCGACTATACGGGCCAAGCCCCGGATTTACGGGAAAACGCGGGATTTCGTTTGCCAGCGATTAAACCTCTTTTATTAAGCGTCTCATCAAAAATGAAAACATTTTTGAAAACTACAAGTCTCATGCGTTTTAGTGGTGAAAAGATAATTTAAAAAAATCGTTTTGGAAATGAGTTTACTCACAGGGTACTTTCTTTGTATACATTCGACTATACGGGCCAAGCCCGGGATTTACGGGAAATCGCGGGTTTTCGTTTGCCGGCGATTAAACCACTTTCATTAAGCGTCTCATCAAAAATGAAAACATTTCTGAAAACTACAAGTCTCATGTGTTTTAGTGGTGAAAAAATAATTTAAAAATTCGTTCGGGAAATGAGTTTACTCACTGGGTACTTTCCTTGTATACTTTTGGCTATACGGGCCGAGTCCGGGATTTACGGGAAATCGCGGGTTTTCGTTTGCCGGCGATTAAACTTCTTTTATTCAGCGTCTCATCAAAAATGAAAACATTTTTAAAAACTACAAGTCTCATGGGCTTTAGTGGTGAAATAATAATTTAAATAATCGTTTGGGAAATGAGTTTACTCCCTGGGTGCTTTCTTTGCATACTTTTGACTATACGGGCCGAGTCCGGGATTTACGGGAAATCGTAGGTTTTCGTTTGCCGGCGATTAAACTTCTTTTATTCAGCGTTTCATCAAAAATGAAAACATTTTTGAAAACTACAAGTCTCATGCGTTTTAGTGGTGAAAAAATAATTTATAAAATCGTTCGGAAATGAGTTTACTCCCTGGGTACTTTCTTTGTATACTTTTGACTATACGGGCCGAGTCCGGGATTTACAGGAAGTCGCGGGTTTTCGTTTGCCGGCGATTAAACTGCTTTTATTCAGCGTCTCATCAAAAATGAAAACATTTTTGAAAACTACAAGTCTCATGCGTTTTAGTGGTGAAAAAATAATTTAAAAAATCGTTCTGGAAACGAGTTTACTCACAGGGTACTTTCTTTGTATACATTCGACTATACGGGCCAAGCCCGATATTTACGGGAAATCGCGGGTTTTCGTTTGCCGGCGATTAAACCCCTTTCATTAGGCGTCTCATCAAAAATGAAAACATTTTTGAAAACTACAAGTCTCATGCGTTTTAGTGGTGAAAAAAAAATTTAAAAAATCGTTCGGGAAATGAGTTTACTCCCTGGGTACTTTCTTTGTATACATTCGACTATACGGGCCAAGCCCCGGATTTACGGGAAAACGCGGGATTTCGTTTGCCGGCGATTAAACCTCTTTCATTAAGCGTCTCATCAAAAATGAAAACATTTTTGAAAACTACAAGTCTCATGCGTTTTAGTGGTGAAAAGGTAATTTAAAAAATCGTTTTGGAAATGAGTTTACTCACAGGGTACTTTCTTTGTATACATTCGACTATACGGGCCAAGCCCGGGATTTACGGGAAATCGCGGGTTTTCGTTTGCCGGCGATTAAACCACTTTCATTAAGCGTCTCATCAAAAATGAAAACATTTCTGAAAACTACAAGTCTCATGCGTTTTAGTGGTGAAAAAATAATTTAAAAATTCGTTCGGGAAATGAGTTTACTCACTGGGTACTTTCCTTGTATACTTTTGGCTATACGGGCCGAGTCCGGGATTTACGGGAAATGGCGGGTTTTCGTTTGCCGGCGATTAAACTTCTTTTATTCAGCGTCTCATCAAAAATGAAAACATTTTTAAAAACTACAAGTCTCATGGGCTTTAGTGGCGAAATAATAATTTAAATAATCGTTTGGGAAATGAGTTTACTCCCTGGGTGCTTTCTTTGTATACTTTTGACTATACGGGCCGAGTCCGGGATTTACGGGAAATCGCAGGTTTTCGTTTGCCGGCAATTAAACTTCTTTTATTCAGCGTCTCATCAAAAATGAAAACATTTTTGAAAACTACAAGTCTCATGCGTTTTAGTGGTGAAAAAATAATTTAAAAAATCGTTCGGGAAATGAGTTTACTCCCTGGGTACTTTCTTTGTATACTTTTAACTATACGGGCCAAGCCGGGATTTACTGGAAATCGCGGGTTTTCGTTTGCCGGCGATTAAACTTCTTTTATTCAGCGTTTCATCAAAAATGAAAACATTTTTAAAAACTACAAGTCTTATGCATTTTAGTGGTGAAAAAATAATTTAAAAAATCGTTCTGGAAACGAGTTTACTCACAGGGTACTTTCTTTGTATACATTCGACTATACGGGCCAAGCCCGGGATTTATGGGAAATCGCGGGTTTTCGTTTTCCAGCGATTAAACCCCTTTCATTAAGCGTCTCATCAAAAATGAAAACATTTTTGAAAACTACAAGTCTCATGCGTTTTAGTGGTGAAAAAAAAATTTAAAAAATCGTTCGGGAAATGAGTTTACTCCCTGGGTACTTTCTTTGTATACATTCGACTATACGGGCCAAGCCCCGGATTTACGGGAAAACGCGGGATTTCGTTTGCCGGCGATTAAACCTCTTTCATTAAGGGTCTCATCAAAAATGAAAACATTTTTGAAAACTACAAGTCTCATGCGTTTTAGTGGTGAAAAGATAATTTAAAAAATCGTTTTGGAAATGAGTTTACTCACAGGGTACTTTCTTTGTATACATTCGACTATCCGGGCCAAGCCCGGGATTTACGGGAAATCGCGGGTTTTCGTTTGCCGGCGATTAAACCACTTTCATTAAGCGTCTCATCAAAAATGAAAACATTTCTGAAAACTACAAGTCTCATGGGCTTTAGTGGTGAAATAAGAATTTAAATAATCGTTTGGGAAATGAGTTTACTCCCTGGGTGCTTTCTTTGTATACTTTTGACTATACGGGCCGAGTCCGGGATTTACGGGAAATCGCAGGTTTTCGTTTGCCGGCGATTAAACTTCTTTTATTCAGCGTTTCATCAAAAATGAAAACATTTTTGAAAACTACAAGTCTCATGCGTTTTAGTGGTGAAAAAATAATTTATAAAATCGTTCGGAAATGAGTTTACTCCCTGGGTACTTTCTTTGTATACTTTTGACTATACGGGCCGAGTCCGGGATTTACGGGAAGTCGCGGGTTTTCGTTTGCCGGCGATTAAACTGCTTTTATTCAGCGTCTCATCAAAAATGAAAACATTTTTGAAAACTACAAGTCTCATGCGTTTTAGTGGTGAAAAAATAATTTAAAAAATCGTTCTGGAAACGAGTTTACTCACAGGGTACTTTCTTTGTATACATTCGACTATACGGGCCAAGTCCGATATTTACGGGAAATCGCGGGTTTTCGTTTGCCGGCGATTAAACCCCTTTCATTAGGCGTCTCATCAAAAATGAAAACATTTTTGAAAACTACAAGTCTCATGCGTTTTAGTGGTGAAAAAAAAATTTAAAAAATCGTTCGGGAAATGAGTTTACTCCCTGGGTACTTTCTTTGTATACATTCGACTATACGGGCCAAGCCCCGGATTTACGGGAAAACGCGGGATTTCGTTTGCCGGCGATTAAACCTCTTTCATTAAGCGTCTCAT
Source organism: Hydractinia symbiolongicarpus (assembly GCF_029227915.1). Taxonomy (NCBI): domain Eukaryota; kingdom Metazoa; phylum Cnidaria; class Hydrozoa; order Anthoathecata; family Hydractiniidae; genus Hydractinia; species Hydractinia symbiolongicarpus. Next base: position 33,214,378 of record NC_079876.1, on the reverse strand, counting down.
CAAAAATGAAAACATTTTTGAAAACTACAAGTCTCATGCGTTTTAGTGGTGAAAAGATAATTTAAAAAATCGTTTTGAAAATGAGTTTACTCACAGGGTACTTTCTTTGTATACATTCGACTATACGGGCCAAGCCCGGGATTTACGGGAAATCGCGGGTTTTCGTTTGCCGGCGATTAAACCACTTTCATTAAGCGTCTCATCAAAAATGAAAACATTTCTGAAAACTACAAGTCTCATGCGTTTTAGTGGTGAAAAAATAATTTAAAAATTCGTTCGGGAAATGAGTTTACTCACTGGGTACTTTCCTTGTATACTTTTGGCTATACGGGCTGAGTCCGGGATTTACGGGAAATCGCGGGTTTTCGTTTGCCGGCGATTAAACTTCTTTTATTCAGCGTCTCATCAAAAATGAAAACATTTTTAAAAACTACAAGTCTCATGGGCTTTAGTGGCGAAATAATAATTTAAATAATCGTTTGGGAAATGAGTTTACTCCCTGGGTGCTTTCTTTGTATACTTTTGACTATACGGGCCGAGTCCGGGATTTACGGGAAATCGCAGGTTTTCGTTTGCCGGCAATTAAACTTCTTTCATTCAGCGTCTCATCAAAAATGAAAACATTTTTGAAAACTACAAGTCTCATGCGTTTTAGTGGTGAAAAAATAATTTAAAAAATCGTTCGGGAAATGAGTTTACTCCCTGGGTACTTTCTTTGTATACTTTTAACTATACGGGCCAAGCCGGGATTTACTGGAAATCGCGGGTTTTCGTTTGCCGGCGATTAAACTTCTTTTATTCAGCGTTTCATCAAAAATGAAAACATTTTTAAAAACTACAAGTCTTATGCATTTTAGTGGTGAAAAAATAATTTAAAAAATCGTTCTGGAAACGAGTTTACTCACAGGGTACTTTCTTTGTATACATTCGACTATACGGGCCAAGCCCGGGATTTATGGGAAATCGCGGGTTTTCGTTTTCCAGCGATTAAACCCCTTTCATTAAGCGTCTCATCAAAAATGAAAACATTTTTGAAAACTACAAGTCTCATGCGTTTTAGTGGTGAAAAAAAAATTTAAAAAATCGTTCGGGAAATGAGTTTACTCCCTGGGTACTTTCTTTGTATACATTCGACTATACGGGCCAAGCCCAGGATTTACGGGAAAACGCGGGATTTCGTTTGCCGGCGATTAAACCTCTTTCATTAAGGGTCTCATCAAAAATGAAAACATTTTTATAAACTACAAGTCTCATGCGTTTTAGTGGTGAAAAGATAATTTAAAAAATCGTTTTGGAAATGAGTTTACTCACAGGGTACTTTCTTTGTATACATTCGACTATCCGGGCCAAGCCCGGGATTTACGGGAAATCGCGGGTTTTCGTTTGCCGGCGATTAAACCACTTTCATTAAGCGTCTCATCAAAAATGAAAACATTTCTGAAAACTACAAGTCTCATGCGTTTTAGTGGTGAAAAAATAATTTAAAAATTCGTTCGGGAAATGAGTTTACTCACTGGGTACTTTCCTTGTATACTTTTGGCTATACGGGCCGAGTCCGGGATTTACGGGAAATCGCGGGTTTCGTTTGCCGGCGATTAAACTTCTTTTATTCAGCGTCTCATCAAAAATGAAAACATTTTTAAAAACTACAAGTCTCATGGGCTTTAGTGGTGAAGTAATAATTTAAATAATCGTTTGGGAAATGAGTTTACTCCCTGGGTGCTTTCTTTGTATACTTTTGACTATACGGGCCGAGTCCGGGATTTACGGGAAATCGCAGGTTTTCGTTTGCCGGCGATTAAACTTCTTTTATTCAGCGTCTCATCAAAAATGAAAACATTTTTGAAAACTACAAGTCTCATGCGTTTTAGTGGTGAAAAAATAATTTATAAAATCGTTCGGAAATGAGTTTACTGCCTGGGTACTTTCTTTGTATACTTTTGATTATACGGGCCGAGTCCGGAATTTACGGGAAGTCGCGGGTTTTCGTTTGCCGGCGATTAAACTTCTTTTATTCAGCGTCTCATCAAAAATGAAAATATTTTTAAATACTACAAGTCTCATGGGCTTTAGTGGTGAAATAATAATTTAAAAAATCGTTCGGGAAATGAGTTTACACCCCGGGTACTTTCTTTGTATACCTTTGACTATACGGGCCAAGTCCGGGATTTACGGCTAATCGCAGGTTTTCGTTTGCCAGCAATTAAACTTCTTTTATTCAGCGTCTCATCAAAAATGAAAAAATTTTTGAAAACAACAAGTCTCATGCGCTTTAGTGGTGAAAAAATAATTTGTAAAATCGTTCGGTAAATGAGTTTACTCCCTGGGTACTTTCTTTGTATACTTTTGACTATACGGGCCGAGTCCGGGATTTACGGGAAGTCGCGGGTTTTCGTTTGCCGGCGATTAAACCTCTTTCATTAAGGGTCTCATCAAAAATGAAAACATTTTTGAAAACTACAAGTCTCATGCGTTTTAGTGGTGAAAAGATAATTTAAAAAATCGTTTTGGAAATGAGTTTACTCACAGGGTACTTTCTTTGTATACATTCGACTATCCGGGCCAAGCCCGGGATTTACGGGAAATCGCGGGTTTTCGTTTGCCGGCGATTAAACCACTTTCATTAAGCGTCTCATCAAAAATGAAAACATTTCTGAAAACTACAAGTCTCATGCGTTTTAGTGGTGAAAAAATAATTTAAAAATTCGTTCGGGAAATGAGTTTACTCACTGGGTACTTTCCTTGTATACTTTTGGCTATACGGGCCGAGTCCGGGATTTACGGGAAATCGCGGGTTTCGTTTGCCGGCGATTAAACTTCTTTTATTCAGCGTCTCATCAAAAATGAAAACATTTTTAAAAACTACAAGTCTCATGGGCTTTAGTGGTGAAGTAATAATTTAAATAATCGTTTGGGAAATGAGTTTACTCCCTGGGTGCTTTCTTTGTATACTTTTGACTATACGGGCCGAGTCCGGGATTTACGGGAAATCGCAGGTTTTCGTTTGCCGGCGATTAAACTTCTTTTATTCAGCGTCTCATCAAAAATGAAAACATTTTTGAAAACTACAAGTCTCATGCGTTTTAGTGGTGAAAAAATAATTTATAAAATCGTTCGGAAATGAGTTTACTGCCTGGGTACTTTCTTTGTATACTTTTGATTATACGGGCCGAGTCCGGAATTTACGGGAAGTCGCGGGTTTTCGTTTGCCGGCGATTAAACTTCTTTTATTCAGCGTCTCATCAAAAATGAAAATATTTTTAAATACTACAAGTCTCATGGGCTTTAGTGGTGAAATAATAATTTAAAAAATCGTTCGGGAAATGAGTTTACACCCCGGGTACTTTCTTTGTATACCTTTGACTATACGGGCCAAGTCCGGGATTTACGGCTAATCGCAGGTTTTCGTTTGCCAGCAATTAAACTTCTTTTATTCAGCGTCTCATCAAAAATGAAAAAATTTTTGAAAACTACAAGTCTCATGCGCTTTAGTGGTGAAAAAATAATTTGTAAAATCGTTCGGTAAATGAGTTTACTCCCTGGGTACTTTCTTTGTATACTTTTGACTATACGGGCCGAGTCCGGGATTTACGGGAAGTCGCGGGTTTTCGTTTGCCGGCGATTAAACTTCTTTTATTCAGCGTCTCATCAAAAATGAAAATATTTTTAAATACTACAAGTCTCATGGGCTTTAGTGGTGAAATAATAATTTAAAAAATCGTTCGGGAAATGAGTTTACACCCCGGGTACTTTCTTTGTATACCTTTGACTATACGGGCCAAGTCCGGGATTTACGGCTAATCGCAGGTTTTCGTTTGCCAGCAATTAAACTTCTTTTATTCAGCGTCTCATCAAAAATGAAAAAATTTTTGAAAACTACAAGTCTCATGCGCTTTAGTGGTGAAAAAATAATTTGTAAAATCGTTCGGTAAATGAGTTTACTCCCTGGGTACTTTCTTTGTATACTTTTGACTATACGGGCCGAGTCCGGGATTTACGGGAAGTCGCGGGTTTTCGTTTGCCGGCGATTAAACTTCTTTTATTCAGCGTCTCATCAAAAATGAAAATATTTTTAAATACTACAAGTCTCATGGGCTTTAGTGTTGAAATGATAATTTAAAAAATCGTTCGGGAAATGAGTTTACACCCTGGGTACTTTCTTTGTATGCTTTTGACTATACGGGCCGAGTCCGGGATTTACTGGAAATCGCAGGTTTTCGTTTGCCTGCGATTAAACTTCTTTTATTCAGCGTCTCATCAAAAATGAAAACATTTTTGAAAACTACAAGTCTCATGCGTTTTAGTGGTGAAAAAATAATTTAAAAAATCGTTCGGAAATGAGTTTACTCCCTGGGTACTTTCTTTGTATACTTTTGACTATGCGGGCCGAGTCCGGGGTTTACGGGAAATGGCGGGTTTTCGTTTGCCGGCGATTAAACTTCTTTTATTCAGCGTCTCATTAAAAATGAAAACATTTTTGAAAACTACAAGTCTCAAGCGTTTTAGTGGTGAAAAGATAATTTAAAAAATCGTTTTGGAAATGAGTTTACTCAAAGGGTACTTTCTTTGTATACATTCGACTATACGGGCCAAGCCCGGGATTTACGGGAAATCGCGGGTTTTCGTTTGCCGGCGATTAAACCACTTTCATTAAGCGTCTCATCAAAAATGAAAACATTTCTGAAAACTACAAGTCTCATGCGTTTTAGTGGTGAAAAAATAATTTAAAAATTCGTTCGGGAAATGAGTTTACTCCCTGGGTACTTTCTTTATATACTTTTGACTATACGGGCCGAGTCCGGGATTTACGGGAAATCGCAGGTTTTCGTTTGCCGGCGATTAAACTTCTTTTACTCTGCGTCTCATCAAAAATGAAAACATTTTTGAAAACTACAAGTCTCATGCGTTTTAGTGGTGAAAAAATAATTTAAAAAATCGTTCTGGAAATGAGTTTACTCCCTGGGTACTTTCTTTGTATACTTTTGACTATACGGGCCGAGTCCGGGATTTACGGGAAATCGCAGGTTTTCGTTTGCCGGCGATTAAACTGCTTTTATTCAGCGTCTCATCAAAAATGAAAACATTTTTGAAAACTACAAGTCTCATGCGTTTTAGTGGTGAAAAAATAATTTAAAAAATCGTTCGGGAAATGAGTTTACTCCCTGGGTACTTTCTTTGTATACTTTTGACTATACGGGCCAAGCCGGGATTTACTGGAAATCGCGGGTTTTCGTTTGCCGGCGATTAAATTTCTTTTATTCAGCGTTTCATCAAAAATGAAAACATTTTTAAAAACTACAAGTTTTATGCATTTTAGTGGTGAAAAAATAAATTAAAAAATCGTTCTGGAAACGAGTTTACTCACAGGGTACTTTCTTTGTATACATTCGACTATACGGGCCACGCCCGGGATTTACGGGAAATCGCGGGTTTTCGTTTTCCGGCGATTAAACCTCTTTCATTAAGCGTCTCATCAAAAATGAAAACATTTTTGAAAACTACAAGTCTCATGCGTTTTAGTGGTGAAATTAAATTTAAAAAATCGTTCGGGAAATGAGTTAACTCCCTGGGTACTTTCTTTGTATACATTCGACTATACGGGCCAAGCCCCGGATTTACGGGAAAACGCGGGATTTCGTTTGCCGGCGATTAAACCTCTTTCATTAAGCGTCTCATCAAAATTGAAAAATTTTTTGAAAACTACAAGTCTCATGCGTTTTAGTGGTGAAGAAATAATTTAAAAAATCGTTCGGGAAATGAGTTTACTCCCTGGGTACTTTCTTTGTATACTTTTGATTATACGGGCCGAGTCCGGGATTTACGGGAAATCGCGGATTCTCGTTTGCCGGCGATTAAACCTCTTTCATTTAGCGTCTCATCAAAAATGAAAACATTTTTAAAAACTACAAGTCTCATGCGTTGTAGTGGTGAAAAAATAATTTAAAAAATCGCTCGGAAAATGAGTTTATCCCTGGGTACTTTCTTTGTATACTTTTGACTATACGGGCCGAGTCCGGGGTTTACGGGAAATGGCGGGTTTTCGTTTGCCGGCGATTAAACTTCTTTTATTCAGCGTCTCATCAAAGATGAAAACATTTTTAAAAACTACAAGTCTCATGCGTTGTAGTGGTGAGAAAATAATTTAAAAAATCGTTCGGAAAATAAGTTTACTCCCTGGGTAATTTCTTTGTATACTTTTGACTATACGGGCCGAGTCCGGGGTTTACGGGAAATGGCGGGTTTTCGTTTACCGGCGATTAAACTGCTTTTATTCAGCGTCTCATCAAAAATGAAAATTTTTTTGAAAACTACAAGTCTTATGCATTTTAGTGGTGAAAAAATAATTTAAAAAATCGTTCTGGAAACGAGTTTACTCACAGGGTACTTTCTTTGTATACATTCGACTATACGGGCCAAGCCCGGGATTTACGGGAAATCGCGGGTTTTCGTTTTCCGGCGACTAAACCTCTTTCATTAAGCGTCTCATCAAAAATGAAAACATTTTTGAAAACTACAAGTCTCATGCGTTTTAGTGGTGAAAAAAAAAATTTAAAAAATCGTTCGGGAAATGAGTTTACTCCCTGGGTACTTTCTTTTTATACATTCGACTATACGGGCCAAGCCCCGCATTTACGGGAAAACGCGGGATTTCGTTTGCCGGCGATTAAACCTCTTTCATTAAGCGTCTCATCAAAAATGAAAACATTTTTGAAAACTACAAGTCTCATGCGTTTTAGTGGTGAAAAAATAATTTAAAAAATCGTTCGGGAAATGAGTTTACTCCCTGGGTACTTTCTTTGTATACTTTTGACTATACGGGCCGAGTCAGGGATTTACGGGAAATCGCGGATTTTCGTTTGCCGGCGATTAAACTTCTGTTATTCAGCGTCCCATCAAATATGAAAATATTTTTGAAAACTACAAGTCTCATGCGTTTAGTGGTGAAAAAATAATATAATAAATCGTTCGGGAAATGAGTTTACTCCCTGGGTACTTTCTTTGTATACATTCGACTATACGGGCCAAGCCCGGGATTTACGGGAAATCGCGGGTTTTCGTTTGCCGGCGATTAAACTTCTTTTATTAAGCGTTTCATCAAAAATGAAAACATTTTTAAAAACTACAAGTCTTATGCATTTTAGTGGTGAAAAAATAATTTAAAAAATCGTTCTGGAAACGAGTTTACTCACAGGGTACTTTCTTTGTATACATTCGACTATACGGGCCAAGCCCGGGATTTACGGGAAATCGCGGGTTTTCGTTTTCCGGCGACTAAACCTCTTTCATTAAGCGTCTCATCAAAAATGAAAACATTTTTGAAAACTACAAGTCTCATGCGTTTTAGTGGTGAAAAAAAAATTAAAAAATCGTTCGGGAAATGAGTTTACTCCCTGGGTACTTTCTTTGTATACATTCAACTATACGGGCCAAGCCCCGGATTTACGGGAAAACGCAGGATTTCGTTTGCCGGCGATTAAACCTCTTTCATTAAGCGTCTCATCAAAAATGAAAACATTTTTGAAAACTACAAGTCTCATGCGTTTTAGTGGTGAAAAAATAATTCAAAGAATCGTTCGGGAAATGATTTTACTCCCTGGGTACTTTCTTTGTATACTTTTGATTATACGGGCCGAGTCCGGGATTTACGGGAAATCGCGGATTTTCGTTTGCCGGCGATTAAACTTCTGTTATTCAGCGTCCCATCAAATATGAAAATATTTTTAAAAACTACAAGTCTCATGCGTTTAGTGGTAAAAAAATGATATAAAAAATCGTTCGGGAAATGAGTTTACTCCCTGGGTACTTTCTTTGTATACATTCGACTATACGGGCCAAGCCCGGGATTTACGGGAAATCGCAGGTTTTCGTTTGCTGGCGATTAAACCACTTTCATCAAGCGTCTCATCAAAAATGAAAACAATTCTGAAAACTACAAGTCTCATGCGTTTTAGTAGTGAAAAAATAATTTAAAAAATCTTTCGGGAAATGAGTTTACTTACAGGGTACTTTCTTTGTATACATTCGACTATACGGGCCAAGCCCGGGATTTACGGGAAATCGCGGGTTTTCGATTGCCGGCGATTAAACTTCTTTCATTAACCGTCTCATCAAAAATGAAAACATTTTTGAAAACTACAAGTCTCATGCGTTTTAGTGGTGAAAAAAAATATTAAAAAATCGTTTTGGAAATGAGTTTACTCCCTGGGTACTTTCTTTGTATACATTCGACTATACGGGCCAAGCCCGGGATTTACGGGAAATCGCGGGATTTCGTTTGCCGGCGATTAAACCTCTTTCATTAAGCGTCTCATCAAAAATGAAAACATTTTTGAAAACTACAAGTCTCATGCGTTGTAGTGGTGAAAAAATAATTTAAAAAATCGTTCGGAAAATGAGTTTACTCCCAGGGTAATTTCTTTGTATACTTTTGACTATACGGGCCGAGTCCGGGGTTTGCGGGAAATGGCGGGTTTTCGTTTGCCGGCGATTAAACTTCTTTTATTCAGCGTCTCATCAAAAATGAAAACATTTTTAAAAACTATAAGTCTCATGGGTTTTAGTGGTGAAATAATAATTTAAAAAATCGTTCGGAAAATGAGTTTACATCCCGGGTACTTTCTTTACTATACGGGCCGAGTCCGGGATTTACGGGAAATCGCAGGTTTTCGTTTGCCGGCGATTAAATTTCTTTTATTCAGCGTCTCATCAAAATTGAAAACATTTTTGAAAACTACAAGTCTCATGCGTCTTAGTGGTGAAAAAGTATTTTAAAAAATCGTTCGGGAAATGAGTTTACTCCCTGGGTACTTTCTTTGTATACTTTTGACTATACGGGCCGAGTCCGGGATTTACGGGAAGTCGCGGGTTTTCGTTTGCCGGCGTTTAAACTTCTTTTATTCAGCGTCTTATCAAAAATGAAAACATTTTTAAAAACTACAAGTCTCATGGGTTTTAGTGGTGAAATAATAAATTAAAAAATCGTTCCGGAAATGAGTTTACACCCTGGGTACTTTCTTTGTATACTTTTGACTATACGGGCCGAGTCCGGGATTTACGGGAAATCGCGGGTTTTCGCTTGCCGGCGATTAAACTTCTTTTATTCAGCGTCTCATCAAAAATGAAAACATTTTTAAAAACTACAAGTCTCATGCGTTTTAGTGGTGAAAAAATAATTTAAAAAATGGTTCGGGAAATGAGTTTACTCCCTGGGTACTTTCTTTGTATACTTTTGATTATACGGGCCGAGTCCAGGGTTTACGGGAAATGGCGGGTTTTCGTTTGCCGGCGATTAAACTTCTTTTATTTAGCGTCTCATCAAAAATGAAAACATTTTTAAAAACTACAAGTCTAATGGGCTTTAGTGGTGAAATAATAATTTAAAAAATCGTTCGGGAAGTGAGTTTACACCCTGGGTACTTTCTTTGTATTCTTTTGACTTTACGGGCCGAGTCCGGGATTTACTGCAAATCGCAGGTTTTCGTTTGCCCGCGATTAAACTTCTTTTATTCAGCGTCTTATCAAAAATGAAAACATTTTTGAAAACTACAAGTCTCATGGGCTTTAGTGGTGAGAATATAATTTAAAAAATCGTTCGGGAAATGAGTTTACACCCTGGGTACTTTCTTTGTATACTTTTGACTATACGGGCCGAGTCCGGGATTTACTGGAAATCGCAGGTTTTCGTTTTCCCACGATTAAACTTCTTTTATTCAGCGTCTCATCAAAAATGAAAACATTTTTGAAAACTACAAGTCTCATGCGTTTTAGTGGTGAAAAAATAATTTAGAAAATCGTTCGGAAATGAGTTTACTCCCTGGGTACTTTCTTTGTATACTTTTGACTATACGGGCCGAGTCCGGGATTTACTGGAAATCGCAGGTATTCGTTTGCCCGCGATTAAACTTCTTTTATTCAGCGTCTCATCAAAAATGAAAACATTTTTGAAAACTACAAGTCTCAAGCGTTTTAGTGGTGAAAAAATAATTTAAAAAATCGTTCGGGAAATGAGTTTACACCCTGGGTACTTTCTTTGTATACTTTTGACTATACGGGCCGAGTCCGGGATTTACTGGAAATGGCGGGTTTTCGTTTGCCGGCGATTAAACTTCTTTTATTCAGCGTCTCATCAAAATTGAAAACATTTTTGAAAACTACAAGTCTCATGCGTCTTAGTGGTGAAAAAGTATTTTAAAAAATCGTTCGGGAAATGAGTTTACTCCCTGGGTACTTTCTTTGTATACTTTTGACTATACGGGCCGAGTCCGGGATTTACGGGGGGAAATCGCGGGTTTTCGTGTGCCGGCGATCGATTAAACTTCTTTTATTCAGCATCTCATCAAAAATGAAAACATTTTTAAAAACTGCAAGTCTCATGGGCTTTAGTGGTGAAATAATAATTTAAATAATCGTTTGGGAAATGAGTTTACTCCCTGGGTACTTTCTTTGTATACTTTTGACTATACGGGCCGAGTCCGGGATTTACGGGAAATCGCAGGTTTTCGCTTGCCGGCGATTAAACTTCTTTTATTCAGCGTCTCATCAAAAATGAAAACATTTTTAAAAACTACAAGTCTCATGCGTTTTAGTGGTGAAAAAATAATTTAAAAAATGGTTCGGGAAATGAGTTTACTCCCTGGGTACTTTCTTTGTATACTTTTGATTATACGGGCCGAGTCCAGGGTTTACGGGAAATGGCGGGTTTTCGTTTGCCGGCGATTAAACTTCTTTTATTCAGCGTCTCATCAAAAATGAAAACATTTTTAAAAACTACAAGTCTAATGGGCTTTAGTGGTGAAATAATAATTTAAAAAATCGTTCGGGAAGTGAGTTTACACCCTGGGTACTTTCTTTGTATTCTTTTGACTTTACGGGCCGAGTCCGGGATTTACTGCAAATCGCAGGTTTTCGTTTGCCCGCGATTAAACTTCTTTTATTCAGCGTCTTATCAAAAATGAAAACATTTTTGAAAACTACAAGTCTCATGGGCTTTAGTGGTGAGAATATAATTTAAAAAATCGTTCGGGAAATGAGTTTACACCCTGGGTACTTTCTTTGTATACTTTTGACTATACGGGCCGAGTCCGGGATTTACTGGAAATCGCAGGTTTTCGTTTTCCCGCGATTAAACTTCTTTTATTCAGCGTCTCATCAAAAATGAAAACATTTTTGAAAACTACAAGTCTCATGCGTTTTAGTGGTGAAAAAATAATTTAGAAAATCGTTCGGAAATGAGTTTACTCCCTGGGTACTTTCTTTGTATACTTTTGACTATACGGGCCGAGTCCGGGATTTACTGGAAATCGCAGGTATTCGTTTGCCCGCGATTAAACTTCTTTTATTCAGCGTCTCATCAAAAATGAAAACATTTTTGAAAACTACAAGTCTCAAGCGTTTTAGTGGTGAAAAAATAATTTAAAAAATCGTTCGGGAAATGAGTTTACACCCTGGGTACTTTCTTTGTATACTTTTGACTATACGGGCCGAGTCCGGGATTTACTGGAAATGGCGGGTTTTCGTTTGCCGGCGATTAAACTTCTTTTATTCAGCGTCTCATCAAAAATGAAAACATTTCTGAAAACTACAAGTCTCATGCGTTTTAGTGGTGAAAAAATAATTTAAGAATTCGTTCAGGAAATGAGTTTACTTACTGGGTACTTTCCTTGTATACTTTTGACTATACGGGCCGAGTCTGGGATTTACGGGAAATCGCGGGTTTTCGTGTGCCGGCGATCGATTAAACTTCTTTTATTCAGCATCTCATCAAAAATGAAAACATTTTTAAAAACTGCAAGTCTCATGGGCTTTAGTGATGAAATAATAATTTAAATAATCGTTTGGGAAATGAGTTTACTCCCTGGGTACTTTCTTTGTATACTTTTGACTATACGGGCCGAGTCCGGGATTTACGGGAAATCGCAGGTTTTCGTTTGCCGGCGATTAAACTTCTTTTATTCAGCGTCTCATCAAAAATGAAAACATTTTTAAAAACTACAAGTCTCATGCGTTTTAGTGGTGAAGAAATATTTTAAAAAATCGTTCTGGAAACGAGTTTACTCACAGGGTACTTTCTTTGTATACATTCAACTATACGGGCCAAGCCCGGGATTTACGGGAAATCGCGGGTTTTCGTTTTCCGGCGATTAAACTTCTTTTATTCAGCGTCTCATCAAAAATGAAACCATTTTTAAAAACTACAAGTCTCATGCGTTTTAGTGGTGAAAAAATAATTTAAAAAATCGTTCTGGAAACGAGTTTACTCACAGGGTACTTTCTTTGTATACATTCAACTATACGGGCCAAGCCCGGGATTTACGGGAAATCGCGGGTTTTCGTTTTCCGGCGATTAAACCTCTTTCATTAAGCGTCTCATCAAAAATGAAAACATTTTTGAAAACTACAAGTCTCATGCGTTTTAGTGGTGAAAAAAAATTTAAAAAATCGTTCGGGAAATGAGTTTACTCCCTGGGTACTTTCTTTGTATACATTCGACTATACGGGCCAAGCCCCGGATTTACGGCAAAACGCGGGATTTCGTTTGCCCGCGATTAAACTTCCTTTATTCAGCGTCCCATCAAATATGAAAATATTTTTGAAAACTACAAGTCTCATGCGTTTAGTGGTAAAAAAACAATATAAAAAATCGTTCGGGAAATGAGTTTACTCCCTGGGTACTTTCTTTGTATACTTTTGACTATACCGGTCGAGTCCGGGGTTTACGGGAAATGGCGGGTTTTCGTTTGCCGGCGATTAAACTTCTTTTATTCAGCGTCTCATCAAAAATGAAAACATTTTTGAAAACTACAAGTCTCATGCGTTTTAGTGGTGAAAAGATAATTTAAAAAATCGTTTTGGAAATGAGTTTACTCACAGGGCACTTTCTTTGTATACATTCGACTATACGGGTTAAGCCCGGGATTTACGGGAAATCGCGGGTTTTCGTTTGCTGGCGATTAAACCACTTTCATTAAGCGTCTCATCAAAAATGAAAACATTTCTGAAAACTACAAGTCTCATGCGTTTTAGTGGTGAAAAAATAATTTAAAAAATCGTTCGGGAAATGAGTTTACTCACAGGGTACTTTCTTTGTATACATTCGACTATACGGGCCAAGCCCGGGATTTACGGGAAATCGCGGGTTTTCGATTGCCGGCGATTAAACTTCTTTCATTAACCGTCTCATCAAAAATGAAAACATTTTTGAAAACTACAAGTCTCATGCGTTTTAGTGGTGAAAAAAAAATTAAAAAATCGTTCGGGAAATGAGTTTACTCACAGGGTACTTTCTTTGTATACATTCGACTATACGGGCCAAGCCCGGGATTTACGGGAAATCGCGGGTTTTCGATTGCCGGCGATTAAACTTCTTTCATTAACCGTCTCATCAAAAATGAAAACATTTTTGAAAACTACAAGTCTCATGCGTTTTAGTGGTGAAAAAAAAATTAAAAAATCGTTCGGGAAATGAGTTTACTCCCTGGGTACTTTCTTTGTATACATTCGACTATACGGGCCAAGCCCGGGATTTACGGGAAATCGCGGGATTTCGTTTGCCGGCGATTAAACGTCTTTCATTAAGCGTCTCATCAAAAATGAAAACAGTTTTGAAAACTACAAGTCTCATGCGTTGTAGTGGTGAAAAAATAATTTAAAAAATCGTTCGGAAAATGAGTTTACTTCCTGGGTACTTTCTTTGTATACTTTTGACTATACGGGCCGAGTCCGGGGTTTACGGGAAATGGCGGGTTTTCGTTTGCCGGCGATTAAACTTCTTTTATTCAGCGTCTCATCAAAAATGAAAACATTTTTAAAAACTATAAGTCTCATGCGTTTTAGTGGTAAAAAAATAATTTAAAAAATCGTTCGGGAAATGAGTTTACTCACAGGGTACTTTCTTTGTATACATTCGACTATACGGGCCAAGCCCGGGATTTACGGGAAATCGCGGGTTTTCGATTGCCGGCGATTAAACTTCTTTCATTAACCGTCTCATCAAAAATGAAAACATTTTTGAAAACTACAAGTCTCATGCGTTTTAGTGGTGAAAAAAAAATTAAAAAATCGTTCGGGAAATGAGTTTACTCACAGGGTACTTTCTTTGTATACATTCGACTATACGGGCCAAGCCCGGGATTTACGGGAAATCGCGGGTTTTCGATTGCCGGCGATTAAACTTCTTTCATTAACCGTCTCATCAAAAATGAAAACATTTTTGAAAACTACAAGTCTCATGCGTTTTAGTGGTGAAAAAAAAATTAAAAAATCGTTCGGGAAATGAGTTTACTCCCTGGGTACTTTCTTTGTATACATTCGACTATACGGGCCAAGCCCGGGATTTACGGGAAATCGCGGGATTTCGTTTGCCGGCGATTAAACGTCTTTCATTAAGCGTCTCATCAAAAATGAAAACAGTTTTGAAAACTACAAGTCTCATGCGTTGTAGTGGTGAAAAAATAATTTAAAAAATCGTTCGGAAAATGAGTTTACTTCCTGGGTACTTTCTTTGTATACTTTTGACTATACGGGCCGAGTCCGGGGTTTACGGGAAATGGCGGGTTTTCGTTTGCCGGCGATTAAACTTCTTTTATTCAGCGTCTCATCAAAAATGAAAACATTTTTAAAAACTATAAGTCTCATGCGTTTTAGTGGTAAAAAAATAATTTAAAAAATCGTTCGGGAAATGAGTTTACTCCCTGGGTACTTTCTTTGTATACTTTTGACTATACGGGCCAAGCCGGGATTTACGGGAAATCGCGGGTTTTCGTTTGCCGGCGATTAAACTTCTTTTATTCAGCGTTTCATCAAAATTGAACACATTTTTAAAAACTACAAGTCTTATGCATTTTAGTGGTGAAAAAATAATTTAAAAAATCGTTCTGGAAACGAGTTTACTCACATGGTACTTTCTTTGTATACATTCGACTATACGGGCCAAGCCCGGGATTTACGGGAAATCGCGGGTTTTCGTTTTCCGGCGATTAAACCTCTTTCATTAAGCGTCTCATCAAAAATGAAAACATTTTTGAAAACTACAAGTCTCATGCGTTTTAGTGGTGAAAAAAAAATTTAAAAAATCTTTCGGGAAATGAGTTTACTCCCTGGGTACTTTCTTTGTATACATTCGACTATACGGGCCAAGCCCCGGATTTACGGGAAAACGCGGGATTTCGTTTGCCGGCGATTAAACTTCTTTCATTAACCGTCTCATCAAAAATGAAAATATTTTTGAAAACTACAAGTCTCATGCGTTTTAGTGGTGAAAAAATAATTTAAAAAATTGTTCGGGAAATGAGTTTACTCCCTGGGTACTTTCTTTGTATACTTTTGATTATACGGGCCGAGTCCCGGATTTACGGGAAATCGCGGATTTTCGTTTGCCGGCGATTAAACTTCTTTTATTCAGCGTCCCATCAAATATGAAAATATTTTTGAAAACTACAAGTCTCATGCGTTTAGTGGTAAAAAAATAATATAAAAAATCATTCGGGAAATGAGTTTACGCCCTGGGTACTTTCTTTGTATACTTTTGACTATACCGGTCGAGTCCGGGGTTTACGGGAAATGGCGGGTTTTTGTTTGCCGGCGATTAAACTTCTTTTATTCAGCGTCTCATCAAAAATGAAAACATTTTTGAAAACTACAAGTCTCATGCCTTTTAGTGGTGAAAAGATAATTTAAAAAATCGTTTTGGAAATCAGTTTACTCACAGGGTACTTTCTTTGTATACATTCGACTATACGGGCCAAGCCCGGGATTTACGGGAAATCGCGGGTTTTCGTTTCCTGGCGATTAAACCACTTTCATTAAGCGCCTCATCAAAAATGAAAACATTTCTGAAAACTACAAGTCTCATGCGTTTTAGTGGTGAAAAAATAATTTAAAAAATCGTTCGGGAAATGAGTTTACTCACAGGGTACTTTCTTTGTATACATTCGACTATACGGGCCAAGCCCGGGATTTACGGGAAATCGCGGGTTTTAAATTGCCGGCGATTAAACTTCTTTCATTAACCGTCTCATCAAAAATGAAAACATTTTTGAAAACTACAAGTCTCATGCGTTTTAGTGGTGAAAAAAAATATTAAAAAATCGTTTGGGAAATGAGTTTACTCCCTGGGTACTTTCTTTGTATACATTCGACTATACGGGCCAAGCCCGGGATTTACGGGAAATCGCGGGATTTCGTTTGCCGGCGATTAAACCTCTTTCATTAAGCGTCTCATCAAAAATGAAAACATTTTTGAAAACTACAAGTCTCATGCGTTGTAGTGGTGAAAAAATAATTCAAAAAATCGTTCGGAAAATGAGTTTACACCCTGGGGACTTTCTTTGTATACTTTTGACTATACGGGCCGAGTCCGGGGTTTACGGGAAATGGTGGGTTTTCGTTTGCCGGCGATTAAACTTCTTTTATTCAACGTCTCATCAAAAATGAAAACGTTTTTAAAAACTACAAGTCTCATGCGTTGTAGTGGTGAGAAAATAAATTAAAAAATCGTTCGGAAAATGAGTTTACTCCCTGGGTAATTTCTTTGTATACTTTTGACTATACGGGCCGAGTCCGGGGTTTACGGGAAATGGCGGGTTTTTGTTTGCCGGCGATTAAACTTCTTTTATTCAGCGTCTCATCAAAAATGAAAACATTTTTAAAAACTACAAGTCTCATGGGTTTTAGTGGTGAAATAATAATTTAAAAAATCGTTCGGGAAATGAGTTTACATCCCGGGTACTTTCTTTACTATGCGGGCCGAGTCCGGGGTTTACGGGAAATGGCGGGTTTTCGTTTGCCGGCGATTAAACTTCTTTTATTCAGCGTCTCATCAAAAATGAAAACATTTTTAAAAACTACAAGTGTCATGCGTTTTAGTGGTGAAAAAATAATTTAAAAAATCGTTAGGGAAATGAGTTTACTCCCTGGGTACTTTCTTTGTATACTTTTGACTATACGGGCCGAGTCCGGGATTTACGGGAAGTCGCGGGTTTTCGTTTGCCGGCGATTAAACTTCTTTTATTCAACGTCTCATCAAAAATGGAAACATTTTTAAAAACTACAAGTCTCATGGGCTTTAGTGGTGAAATAATAATTTAAAAAATAGTTCGGGAAATGAGTTTACACCCTGGGTACTTTCTTTGTATACTTTTGACTATACGGGCCGAGTCCGGGATTTACGGGAAATCGCAGGTTTTCGTTTGCTGGCGATTAAACTTCTTTCATTCAGCGTCTCATCAAAAATGAAAACATTTTTGAAAACTACAAGTCCCATGCGTTTTAGTGGTGAAAAAATAATTTAAAAAATCGTTCGGGAAATGGGTTTACTCCCTGGGTACTTTCTTTGTATACATTTGATTATACGGACCGAGTCCGGTGTGTACGGGAAATGGCGGGTTTTCGTTTGCCGGCGATTAAACTTCTTTTATTCAGCGTCTTATCAAAAATGAAAACATTTTTGAAAACTACAAGTGTCATGCGTTTTAGTGGTGAAAAGATAATTTAAAAAATCGTTTTTGGAAATGAGTTTACTCACAGGGTACTTTCTTTGTATACATTCGACTACACGGGCCAAGCCCGGGATTTACGGGAAATAGCAGGTTTTCGTTTGCCGGCGATTAAAACACTTTCATTAAGCGTCGCATCAAAAATGAAAACATTTCTGAAAACTACAGGTCTCATGCGTTTTAGTGGTGAAAAAATAATTTAAAAAATCGTTCGGGAAATGAGTTTCCTCCCAGGGTACTTTTTTGTATACTTTTGACTATACGGGCCGAGTCCGGGATTTACGGGAAATCGCAGGTTTTCGTTTGCTGGCGATTAAACTTCTTTTATTCAGCGTCTCATCAAAAATGAAAACATTTTTAAAAACTACAAGTCTCATGGGCTTTAGTGGTGAAATAATAATTTAAAAAATCGTTTTGGAAATGAGTTTACTCACAGGGTACTTTCTTTGTATACATTCGACTATACCGGCCAAGTCCGGGATTTACGGGAAATCGCGGGTTTTCGTTTGCTGGCGATTAAACCACTTTCATTAGGCGTCTCATCAAAAATGAAAACATTTCTGAAAACTACAAGTCTCATGCGTTTTAGTGGTGAAAAAATAATTTAAAAAATCGTTCGGGAGATGAGTTTACTCACAGGGTATTTTCTTTGTATACATTCGACTAGACGGGCCAAGGGCGGGATTTACGGGAAATCGCGGGTTTTCGATTGCCGGCGATTAAACTTCTTTTATTCAGCGTCTCATCAAAAATGAAAACATTTTTGAAAACTACAAGTGTCATGCGTTTTAGTGGTGAAAAGATAATTTAAAAAATCGTTTTTGGAAATGAGTTTACTCACAGGGTACTTTCTTTGTATACATTCGACTACACGGGCCAAGCCCGGGACTTACGGGAAATCGCAGATTTTCGTTTGCCGGCGATTAAACCACTTTCATTAGGCGTCGCATCAAAAATGAAAACATTTCTGAAAACTACAAGTCTCATGCGTTTTAGTGGTGAAAAAATAATTTAAAAAATCGTTCGGGAAATGAGTTTCCTCCCAGGGTACTTTTTTGTATACTTTTGACTATACGGGCCGAGTCCGGGATTTACGGGAAATCGCAGGTTTTCGTTTGCCGGCGATTAAACCACTTTCATTAAGCTTCGCATCAAAAATGAAAACATTTCTGAAAACTACAGGTCTCATGCGTTTTAGTGGTGAAAAAATAATTTAAAAAATCGTTCGGGAAATGAGTTTACTCCCTGGGTACTTTCTTTGTATACTTTTGACTATACCGGTCGAGTCCGGGGTTTACGGGAAATGGCGGGTTTTCGTTTGCCGGCGATTAAACTTCTTTTATTCAGCGTCTCGTCAAAAATGAAAACATTTTTGAAAACTACAAGTCTCATGCGTTTTAGTGGTGAAAAGATAATTTAAAAAATCGTTTCGGAAATGAGTTTACTCACAGGGTACTTTCTTTGTATACATTCGACTATACGGGCCAAGCCCGGGATTTACGGGAAATCGCGGGTTTTCGTTTCCTGGCGATTAAACCACTTTCATTAAGCGCCTCATCAAAAATGAAAACATTTCTGAAAACTACAAGTCTCATGCGTTTTAGTGGTGAAAAAATAATTTAAAAAATCGTTCGGGAAATGAGTTTACTCACAGGGTACTTTCTTTGTATACATTCGACTATACGGGCCAAGCCCGGGATTTACGGGAAATCGCGGGTTTTAAATTGCCGGCGATTAAACTTCTTTCATTAACCGTCTCATCAAAAATGAAAACATTTTTGAAAACTACAAGTCTCATGCGTTTTAGTGGTGAAAAAAAATATTAAAAAATCGTTCGGGAAATGAGTTTACATCCTGGGTACTTTCTTTGTATACATTCGACTATACGGGCCAAGCCCGGGATTTACGGGAAATCGCGGGATTTCGTTTGCCGGCGATTAAACCTCTTTCATTAAGCGTCTCATCAAAAATGAAAACATTTTTGAAAACTACAAGTCTCATGCGTTGTAGTGGTGAAAAAATAATTCAAAAAATCGTTCGGAAAATGAGTTTACACCCTGGGGACTTTCTTTGTATACTTTTGACTATACGGGCCGAGTCCGGGGTTTACGGGAAATGGTGGGTTTTCGTTTGCCGGCGATTAAACTTCTTTTATTCAGCGTCTCTTCAAAAATGAAAACATTTTTAAAAACTACAAGTCTCAGGCGTTGTAGTGGTGAGAAAATAAATTAAAAAATCGTTCGGAAAATGAGTTTACTGCCTGGGTAATTTCTTTGTATACTTTTGACTACACGGGCCGAGTCCGGGGTTTACGGGAAATGGCGGGTTTTCGTTTGCCGGCGATTAAACTTCTTTTATTCAGCGTCTCATCAAAAATGAAAACATTTTTAAAAACTACAAGTCTCATGGGTTTTAGTGGTGAAATAATAATTTAAAAAATCGTTCGGGAAATGAGTTTACATCCCGGGTACTTTCTTTACTATGCAGGCCGAGTCCGGGATTTACGGGAAATTGCGGGTTTTCGTTTGCCGGCGATTAAACTTCTTTTATTCAGCGTCTCATCAAAAATGAAAACATTTTTAAAAACTACAAGTCTCATGCGTTTTAGTGGTGAAAAAATAATTTGAAAAATCGTTCAGGAAATGAGTTTACCCCCGGGTACTTTCTTTGTATACTTTTGACTATGCGGGCCGAGTCCGGGGTTTACGGGAAATGGCGGGTTTTCGTTTGCCGGCGATTAAACTTCTTTTATTCAGCGTCTCATCAAAAATGAAAACATTTTTAAAAACTACAAGTGTCATGCGTTTTAGTGGTGAAAAAATAATTTAAAAAATCGTTAGGGAAATGAGTTTACTCCCTGGGTACTTTCTTTGTATACTTTTGACTATACGGGCCGAGTCCGGGATTTACGGGAAGTCGCGGGTTTTCGTTTGCCGGCGATTAAACTTCTTTTATTCAACGTCTCATCAAAAATGGAAACATTTTTAAAAACTACAAGTCTCATGGGCTTTAGTGGTGAAATAATAATTTAAAAAATAGTTCGGGAAATGAGTTTACACCCTGGGTACTTTCTTTGTATACTTTTGACTATACGGGCCGAGTCCGGGATTTACGGGAAATCGCAGGTTTTCGTTTGCTGGCGATTAAACTTCTTTCATTCAGCGTCTCATCAAAAATGAAAACATTTTTGAAAACTACAAGTCCCATGCGTTTTAGTGGTGAAAAAATAATTTAAAAAATCGTTCGGGAAATGGGTTTACTCCCTGGGTACTTTCTTTGTATACATTTGATTATACGGACCGAGTCCGGTGTGTACGGGAAATGGCGGGTTTTCGTTTGCCGGCGATTAAACTTCTTTTATTCAGCGTCTCATCAAAAATGAAAACATTTTTGAAAACTACAAGTGTCATGCGTTTTAGTGGTGAAAAGATAATTTAAAAAATCGTTTTTGGAAATGAGTTTCCTTCCAGGGTACTTTTTTGTATACTTTTGACTATACGGGCCGAGTCCGGGATTTACGGGAAATCGCAGGTTTTCGTTTGCTGGCAATTAAACTTCTTTTATTCAGCGTCTCATCAAAAATGAAAACATTTTTAAAAACTACAAGTCTCATGGGCTTTAGTGGTGAAATAATAATTTAAAAAATCGTTTTGGAAATGAGTTTACTCACAGGGTACTTTCTTTGTATACATTCGACTATACGGGCCAAGCCCGGGATTTACGGGAAATCGCGGGTTTTCGTTTGCTGGCGATTAAACCACTTTCATTAGGCGTCTCATCAAAAATGAAAACATTTCTGAAAACTACTAGTCTCATGCGTTTTAGTGGTGAAAAAATAATTTAAAAAATCGTTCGGGAAATGAGTTTACTCACAGGGTATTTTCTTTGTATACATTCGACTAGACGGACCAAGGGCGGGATTTACGGGAAATCGCGGGTTTTCGATTGCCGGCGATTAAACTTCTTTTATTCAGCGTCTCATCAAAAATGAAAACATTTTTGAAAACTACAAGTGTCATGCGTTTTAGTGGTGAAAAGATAATTTAAAAAATCGTTTTTGGAAATGAGTTTACTCACAGGGTACTTTCTTTGTATACATTCGACTACACGGGCCAAGCCCGGGATTTACGGGAAATCGCAGGTTTTCGTTTGCCGGCGATTAAACCACTTTCATTAAGCGTCGCATCAAAAATGAAAACATTTCTGAAAACTACAAGTCTCATGCGTTTTAGTGGTGAAAAAATAATTTAAAAAATCGTTCGGGAAATGAGTTTCCTTCCAGGGTACTTTTTTGTATACTTTTGACTATACGGGCCGAGTCCGGGATTTACGGGAAATCGCAGGTTTTCGTTTGCTGGCGATTAACCTTCTTTTATTCAGCGTCTCATCAAAAATGAAAACGTTTTTAAAAACTACAAGTCTCATGGGCTTTAGTGGTGAAATAATAATTTAAAAAATCGTTTTGGAAATGAGTTTACTCACAGGGTACTTTCTTTGTATACATTCGACTATACGGGTCAAGCCCGGGATTTACGGGAAATCGCGGGTTTTCGTTTGCTGGCGATTAAACCACTTTCATCAGGCGTCTCATCAAAAATGAAAACATTTCTGAAAACTACAAGTCTCATGCGTTTTAGTGGTGAAAAAATAATTTAAAAAATCGTTCGGGAAATGAGTTTACTCACAGGGTACTTTCTTTGTATACATTCGACTAGACGGGCCAAGCGCGGGATTTACGGGAAATCGCGGGTTTTCGATTGCCGGCGATTAAACTTCTTTCATTAACCGTCTCATCAAAAATGAAAACATTTTTGAAAACTACAAGTCTCATGCGTTTTAGTGGTGAAAAAAAAATTTAAAAAATCGTTCGGGAAATGAGTTTACTCCCTGGTTACTTTCTTTGTATACATTCGACTATACGGGCCAAGCCCGGGATTTACGGGAAATCGCGGGTTTTCGATTGCCGGCGATTAAACTTCTTTCATTACCCGTCGCATCAAAAATGAAAACATTTTTGAAAACTACAAGTCCCATGCGTTTTAGTGGTGAAAAAATAATTTGAAAAATCGTTCGGGAAATGAGTTTACTCCCTGGGTACTTTCTTTGTATACATTTGATTATACGGACCGAGTCCGGTGTGTACGGGAAATGGCGGGTTTTCGTTTGCCGGCGATTAAACTTCTTTTATTCGGCGTCTCATCAAAAATGAAAACATTTTTGAAAACTACAAGTGTCATGCGTTTTAGTGGTGAAAAGATAATTTAAAAAATCGTTTTTGGAAATGAGTTTACTCAAAGGGTACTTTCTTTGTATACATTCGACTACACGGGCCAAGCCCGGGATTTACGGGAAATCGCAGGTTTTCGTTTGCCGGCGATTAAACCACTTTCATTAAGCGTCGCATCAAAAATGAAAACATTTCTGAAAACTACAAGTCTCATGCGTTTTAGTGGTGAAAAAATAATTTAAAAAATCGTTCGGGAAATGAGTTTTCTCCCAGGGTACTTTTTTGTATACTTTTGACTATACGGGCCGAGTCCGGGATTTATGGGAAATCGCAGGTTTTCGTTTGCTGGCGATTAAACTTCTTTTATTCAGCGTCTCATCAAAAATGTAACATTTTTAAAAACTACAAGTCTCATGGGCTTTAGTGGTGAAATAATAATTTAAAAAATCGTTTTGGAAATGAGTTTACTCACAGGGTACTTTCTTTGTATACATTCGACTATACGGGCTAAGCCCGGGATTTACGGGAAATCGCGGGTTTTCGTTTGCTGGCGATTAAACCACTTTCATTAGGCATCTCATCAAAAATGAAAACATTTCTGAAAACTACAAGTCTCATGCGTTTTAGTGGTGAAAAAATAATTTAAAAAATCGTTCGGGAAATGAGTTTACTCACAGGGTACTTTCTTTGTATACATTCGACTATACGGGCCAAGCCCGGGATTTACGGGAAATCGCGGGTTTTCGATTGCCGGCGATTAAACTTCTTTCATTAACCGTCTCATCAAAAATAAAAACATTTTTGAAAACTACAAGTCTCATGCGTTTTAGTGGTGAAAAAAAAATTTAAAAAATCGTTCGGGAAATGAGTTTACTCCCTGGGTACTTTCTTTGTATACATTCGACTATACGAGCCAAGCCCGGGATTTACGGGAAATCGCGGGTTTTCGATTGCCGGCGATTAAACTTCTTTCATTAACCGTCTCATCAAAAATGAAAACATTTTTGAAAACTACAAGTCTCATGCGTTTTAGTGGTGAAAAAAAAATTTAAAAAATCGTTCGGGAAATGAGTTTACTCCCTGGGTACTTTCTTTGTATACATTCGACTATACGGGCCAAGCCCGGGATTTACGGGAAATCGCGGGATTTCGTTTGCCGGCGATTAAACCTCTTTCACTAAGCGTCTCATCAAAAATGAAAACAGTTTTGAAAACTACAAGTCTCATGCGTTGTAGTGGTGAAAAAATAATTTAAAAAATCGTTCCGAAAATGAGTTTACTCCCTGGGTACTTTCTTTGTATACTTTTGACTATACGGGCCGAGTCCCGGGTTTACGGGAAATGGCGGGTTTTCGTTTGCCGGCGATTAAACTTCTTTTATTCAGCGTCTCATCAAAATTGGAAACATTTTTAAAAACTACAAGTCTCATGGGCTTTAGTGGTGAAATAATAAGTTAAAAAATAGTTCGGGAAATGAGTTTACACCCTGGGTACTTTCTTTGTATACTTTTGACTATACGGGCCGAGTCCGGGATTTACGGGAAATCGCAGGTTTTCGTTTGCTGGCGATTAAACTTCTTTCATTCAGCGTCTCATCAAAAATGAAAACATTTTTGAAAACTACAAGTCCCATGCGTTTTAGTGGTGAAAAAATAATTTGAAAAATCGTTCGGGAAATGAGTTTACTCCCTGGGTACTTTCTTTGTATACATTTGATTATACGGACCGAGTCCGGTGTGTACGGGAAATGGCGGGTTTTCGTTTGCCGGCGATTAAACTTCTTTTATTCGGCGTCTCATCAAAAATGAAAACATTTTTGAAAACTACAAGTGTCATGCGTTTTAGTGGTGAAAAGATAATTTAAAAAATCGTTTTTGGAAATGAGTTTACTCACAGGGTACTTTCTTTGTATACATTCGACTACACGGGCTAAGCCCGGGATTTACGGGAAATCGCAGGTTTTCGTTTGCCGGCGATTAAACCACTTTCATTAAGCGTCGCATCAAAAATGAAAACATTTCTGAAAACTACAAGTCTCATGCGTTTTAGTGGTGAAAAAATAATTTAAAAAATCGTTCGGGAAATGAGTTTTCTCCCAGGGTACTTTTTTGTATACTTTTGACTATACGGGCCGAGTCCGGGATTTATGGGAAATCGCAGGTTTTCGTTTGCTGGCGATTAAACTTCTTTTATTCAGCGTCTCATCAAAAATGTAACATTTTTAAAAACTACAAGTCTCATGGGCTTTAGTGGTGAAATAATAATTTAAAAAATCGTTTTGGAAATGAGTTTACTCACAGGGTACTTTCTTTGTATACATTCGACTATACTGGCCAAGCCCGGGATTTACGGGAAATCGCGGGTTTTCGTTTGCTGGCGATTAAACCACTTTCATTAGGCATCTCATCAAAAATGAAAACAGTTTTGAAAACTACAAGTCTCATGCGTTGTAGTGGTGAAAAAATAATTTAAAAAATCGTTCCGAAAATGAGTTTACTCCCTGGGTACTTTCTTTGTATACTTTTGACTATACGGGCCGAGTCCGGGGTTTACGGGAAATGGCGGGTTTTCGTTTGCCGGCGATTAAACTTCTTTTATTCAGCGTCTCATCAAAATTGGAAACATTTTTAAAAACTACAAGTCTCATGGGCTTTAGTGGTGAAATAATAATTTAAAAAATAGTTCGGGAAATGAGTTTACACCCTGGGTACTTTCTTTGTATACTTTTGACTATACGGGCCGAGTCCGGGATTTACGGGAAATCGCAGGTTTTCGTTTGCTGGCGATTAAACTTCTTTCATTCAGCGTCTCATCAAAAATGTAACATTTTTAAAAACTACAAGTCTCATGGGCTTTAGTGGTGAAATAATAATTTAAAAAATCGTTTTGGAAATGAGTTTACTCACAGGGTACTTTCTTTGTATACATTCGACTATACTGGCCAAGCCCGGGATTTACGGGAAATCGCGGGTTTTCGTTTGCTGGCGATTAAACCACTTTCATTAGGCATCTCATCAAAAATGAAAACAGTTTTGAAAACTACAAGTCTCATGCGTTGTAGTGGTGAAAAAATAATTTAAAAAATCGTTCCGAAAATGAGTTTACTCCCTGGGTACTTTCTTTGTATACTTTTGACTATACGGGCCGAGTCCGGGGTTTACGGGAAATGGCGGGTTTTCGTTTGCCGGCGATTAAACTTCTTTTATTCAGCGTCTCATCAAAATTGGAAACATTTTTAAAAACTACAAGTCTCATGGGCTTTAGTGGTGAAATAATAATTTAAAAAATAGTTCGGGAAATGAGTTTACACCCTGGGTACTTTCTTTGTATACTTTTGACTATACGGGCCGAGTCCGGGATTTACGGGAAATCGCAGGTTTTCGTTTGCTGGCGATTAAACTTCTTTCATTCAGCGTCTCATCAAAAATGAAAACATTTTTGAAAACTACAAGTCCCATGCGTTTTAGTGGTGAAAAAATAATTTGAAAAATCGTTCGGGAAATGAGTTTACTCCCTGGGTACTTTCTTTGTATACATTTGATTATACGGACCGAGTCCGGTGTGTACGGGAAATGGCGGGTTTTCGTTTGCCGGCGATTAAACTTCTTTTATTCGGCGTCTCATCAAAAATGAAAACATTTTTGAAAACTACAAGTGTCATGCGTTTTAGTGGTGAAAAGATAATTTAAAAAATCGTTTTTGGAAATGAGTTTACTCACAGGGTACTTTCTTTGTATACATTCGACTACACGGGCCAAGCCCGGGATTTACGGGAAATCGCAGGTTTTCGTTTGCCGGCGATTAAACCACTTTCATTAAGCGTCGCATCAAAAATGAAAACATTTCTGAAACCTACAAGTCTCATGCGTTTTAGTGGTGAAAAAATAATTTAAAAAATCGTTCGGGAAATGAGTTTTCTCCCAGGGTACTTTTTTGTATACTTTTGACTATACGGGCCGAGTCCGGGATTTATGGGAAATCGCAGGTTTTCGTTTGCTGGCGATTAAACTTCTTTTATTCAGCGTCTCATCAAAAATGTAACATTTTTAAAAACTACAAGTCTCATGGGCTTTAGTGGTGAAATAATAATTTAAAAAATCGTTTTGGAAATGAGTTTACTCACAGGGTACTTTCTTTGTATACATTCGACTATACTGGCCAAGCCCGGGATTTACGGGAAATCGCGGGTTTTCGTTTGCTGGCGATTAAACCACTTTCATTAGGCATCTCATCAAAAATGAAAACATTTCTGAAAACTACAAGTCTCATGCGTTTTAGTGGTGAAAAAATAATTTAAAAAATCGTTCGGGAAATGAGTTTACTCACAGGGTACTTTCTTTGTATACATTCGACTATATGGGCCAAGCCCAGGATTTACGGGAAATCGCGGGTTTTCGATTGCCGGCGATTAAACTTCTTTCATTAACCGTCTCATCAAAAATAAAAACATTTTTGAAAACTTCAAGTCTCATGCGTTTTAGTGGTGAAAAAAAAATTTAAAAAATCGTTCGGGAAATGAGTTTACTCCCTGGGTACTTTCTTTGTATACTTTTGACTATACGGGCCGAGTCCGGGGTTTACGGGAAATGGCGGGTTTTCGTTTGCCGGCGATTAAACTTCTTTTATTCAGCGTCTCATCAAAAATGAAAACATTTTTAAAAACTATAAGTCTCATGCGTTGTAGTGGTGAGAAAATAATTTAAAAAATCGTTCGGAAAATGAGTTTACTCCCTGTGTATTTTCTTTGTATACTTTTGACTATACGGGCCGAGTCCGGGGTTTACGGGAAATGGCGGGTTTTCGTTTACCGGCGATTAAACTGCTTTTATTCAGCGTCTCATCAAAAATAAAAACATTTTTGAAAACTACAAGTCTCATGCGTTTTAGTGGTGAAAAAATAATTTAAAAAATCGTTCGGGAAATGAGTTTACTCCCTAGGTACTTTCTTTGAATACTTTTGACTATACGGGCCAAGCCGGGATTTACGGGAAATCGCGGGTTTTCGTTTGCCGGCGATTAAACTTCTTTTATTCAGCGTTTCATCAAAAATGAAAACATTTTTAAAAACTACAAGTCTTATGCATTTTAGTGATGAAAAAATAATTTAAAAAATCGTTCTGGAAACGAGTTTACTCACATGGTACTTTCTTTGTATACATTCGACTATACGGGCCAAGCCCGGGATTTACGGGTAATCGCGGGTTTTCGTTTTCCGGCGATTAAACCTCTTTCATTAAGCCTCTCATCAAAAATGAAAACATTTTTGAAAACTACAAGTCTCATGCGTTTTAGTGGTGAAAAAAATATTTAAAAAATCGTTCGGGAAATGAGTTTACTCCCTGGGTACTTTCTTTGTATACATTCGACTATACGGGCCAAGCCCCGGATTTACGGGAAAACGCGGGATTTCGTTTGCCGGCGATTAAACCTCTTTCATTAAGCGTCTCATCAAAAATGAAAACATTTCTGAAAACTACAAGTCTCATGCGTTTTAGTGGTGAAAAAATAATTTAAAAAATCGTTCGGGAAATGAGTTTCCTCCCAGGGTACTTTTTTGTATACTTTTGACTATACGGGCCGAGTCCGGGGTTTACGGGAAATGGCGGGTTTTCGTTTGCCGGCGATTAAACTTCTTTTATTCAGCGTCTCATCAAAAATGAAAACATTTTTAAAAACTATAAGTCTCATGCGTTGTAGTGGTGAGAAAATAATTTAAAAAATCGTTCGGAAAATGAGTTTACTCCCTGTGTAATTTCTTTGTATACTTTTGACTATACGGGCCGAATCCGGGGTTTACGGGAAATGGCGGGTTTTCGTTTACCGGCGATTAAACTGCTTTTATTCAGCGTCTCATCAAAAATAAAAACATTTTTGAAAACTACAAGTCTCATGCGTTTTAGTGGTGAAAAAATAATTTAAAAAATCGTTCGGGAAATGAGTTTACTCCCTAGGTACTTTCTTTGAATACTTTTGACTATACGGGCCAAGCCGGGATTTACGGGAAATCGCGGGTTTTCGTTTGCCGGCGATTATACTTCTTTTATTCAGCGTTTCATCAAAAATGAAAACATTTTTAAAAACTACAAGTCTTATGCATTTTAGTGGTGAAAAAATAGTTTAAAAAATCGTTCTGGAAACGAGTTTACTCACATGGTACTTTCTTTGTATACATTCGACTATACGGGCCAAGCCCGGGATTTACGGGAAATCGCGGGTTTTCGTTTTCCGGCGATTAAACCTCTTTCATTAAGCGTCTCATCAAAAATGAAAACATTTTTGAAAACTACAAGTCTCATGCGTTTTAGTGGTGAAAAAAATATTTAAAAAATCGTTCGGGAAATGAGTTTACTCCCTGGGTACTTTCTTTGTATACATTCGACTATACGGGCCAAGCCCCGGATTTACGGGAAAACGCGGGATTTCGTTTGCCGGCGATTAAACCTCTTTCATTAAGCGTCTCATCAAAAATGAAAACATTTCTGAAAACTACAAGTCTCATGCGTTTTAGTGGTGAAAAAATAATTTAAAAAATCGTTCGGGAAATGAGTTTCCTCCCAGGGTACTTTTTTGTATACTTTTGACTATACGGGCCGAGTCCGGGATTTACGGGAAATCGCAGGTTTTCGTTTGCTGGCGATTAAACTTCTTTTATTCAGCGTCTCATCAAAAATGAAAACATTTTTAAAAACTACAAGTCTCATGGGCTTTAGTGGTGAAATAATAATTTAAAAAATCGTTTTGAAAATGAGTTTACTCACAGGGTACTTTCTTTGTATACATTCGACTATACGGGCGAAGCCCGGGATTTACGGGAAATCGCGGGTTTTCGTTTGCTGGCGATTAAACCACTTTCATCAGGCGTCTCATCAAAAATGAAAACATTTCTGTAAACTACAAGTCTCATGCGTTTTAGTGGTGAAAAAATAATTTAAAAAATCGTTCGGGAAATGAGTTTACTCACAGGGTACTTTCTTTGTATACATTCGACTAGACGGGCCAAGCGCGGGATTTACGGGAAATCGCGGGTTTTCGATTGCCGGCGATTAAACTTCTTTCATTAACCGTCTCATCAAAAATGAAAACATTTTTGAAAACTACAAGTCTCATGCGTTTTAGTGGTGAAAAAAAAATTTAAAAAATCGTTCGGGAAATGAGTTTACTCCCTGGTTACTTTCTTTGTATACATTCGACTAGACGGGCCAAGCGCGGGATTTACGGGAAATCGCGGGTTTTCGATTGCCGGCGATTAAACTTCTTTCATTAACCGTCTCATCAAAAATGAAAACATTTTTGAAAACTACAAGTCTCATGCGTTTTAGTGGTGAAAAAAAAATTTAAAAAATCGTTCGGGAAATGCGTTTACTCCCTGGTTACTTTCTTTGTATACATTCGACTATACGGGCCAAGCCCGGGATTTACGGGAAATCGCGGGTTTTCGATTGCCGGCGATTAAACTTCTTTCATTACCCGTCGCATCAAAAATGAAAACATTTTTGAAAACTACAAGTCTCATGCGTTTTAGTGGTGAAAAAATAATTTAAAAAATCGTTAGGGAAATGAGTTTACTCCCTGGGTACTTTCTTTGTATACTTTTGATTATACGGGCCGACTCCAGGGTTTACGGGAAATGGCGGGTTTTCGTTTGCCGGCGATTAAACATCTTTTATTCAGCGTCTCATCAAAAATGAAAACATTTTTAAAAACTACAAGTCTCATGGGCTTTAGTGGTGAAATAATAATTTAAAAAATCGTTCGGGAAGTGAGTTTACACCCTGGGTACTTTCTTTGTATACTTTTGACTATACGGGCCGAGTCCGGGATTTACGGGAAATCGCAGGTTTTTGTTTGCCGGCGATTAAACTTCTTTCATTCAGCGTCTCATCAAAAATGAAAACATTTTTGAAAACTACAAGTCTCATGCGTTTTAGTGGTGAAAATATAATTTAAAAAATCGTTCTGGAAATGAGTTTACTCCTTGGGTACTTTCTTTGTATACTTTTGACTATACGGGCCGAGTCCGGGATTTACAGGAAGTCGCGGGTTTTCGTTTGCCGGCGATTAAACTTCTTTTATTCAGCGTCTCATCAAAATTGGAAACATTTTTAAAAACTACAAGTCTCATGGGCTTTAGTGGTGAAATAATAATTTAAAAAATAGTTCGGGAAATGAGTTTACACCCTGGGTACTTTCTTTGTATACTTTTGACTATACGGGCCGAGTCCGGGATTTACGGGAAATCGCAGGTTTTCGTTTGCTGGCGATTAAACTTCTTTCATTCAGCGTCTCATCAAAAATGAAAACATTTTTGAAAACTACAAGTCCCATGCGTTTTAGTAGTGAAAAAATAATTTGAAAAATCGTTCGGGAAATGAGTTTACTCCCTGGGTACTTTCTTTGTATACATTTGATTATACGGACCGAGTCCGGTGTGCACGGGAAATGGCGGGTTTTCGTTTGCCGGCGATTAACCTTCTTTTATTCGGCGTCTCATCAAAAATGAAAACATTTTTGAAAACTACAAGTGTCATGCGTTTTAGTGGTGAAAAGATAATTTAAAAAATCGTTTTTGAAAATGAGTTTACTCACAGGGTACTTTCTTTGTATACATTCGACTACACGGGCCAAGCCCGGGATTTACGGGAAATCGCAGGTTTTCGTTTGCCGGCGATTAAACCACTTTCATTAACCGTCGCATCAAAAATGAAAACATTTCTGAAAACTACAAGTCTCATGCGTTTTAGTGGTGAAAAAATAATTTAAAAAATCGTTCGGGAAATGAGTTTTCTCCCAGGGTACTTTTTTGTATACTTTTGACTATACGGGCCGAGTCCGGGATTTATGGGAAATCGCAGGTTTTCGTTTGCTGGCGATTAAACTTCTTTTATTCAGCGTCTCATCAAAAATGAAACATTTTTAAAAACTACAAGTCTCATGGGCTTTAGTGGTGAAATAATAATTTAAAAAATCGTTTTGGAAATGAGTTTACTCACAGGGTACTTTCTTTGTATACATTCGACTATACGGGCCAAGCCCGGGATTTACGGGAAATCGCGGGTTTTCGTTTGCTGGCGATTAAACCACTTTCATTAGGCATCTCATCAAAAATGAAAACATTTCTGAAAACTACAAGTCTCATGCGTTTTAGTGGTGAAAAAAAAATTTAAAAAATCGTTCGGGAAATGAGTTTACTCACAGGGTACTTTCTTTGTATACATTCGACTATACGGGCCAAGCCCGGGATTTACGGGAAATCGCGGGATTTCGTTTGCCGGCGATTAAACCTCTTTCACTAAGCGTCTCATCAAAAATGAAAACAGTTTTGAAAACTACAAGTCTCATGCGTTGTAGTGGTGAAAAAATAATTTAAAAAATCGTTCGGAAAATGAGTTTACTCCCTGGGTACTTTCTTTGTATACTTTTGACTATACGGGCCGAGTCCGGGGTTTACGGGAAATGGCGGGTTTTCGTTTGCCGGCGATTAAACTTCTTTTATTCAGCGTCTCATCAAAAATGAAAACATTTTTAAAAACTATAAGTCTCATGCGTTGTAGTGGTGAGAAAATAATTTAAAAAATCGTTCGGAAAATGAGTTTACTCCCTGGGTAATTTCTTTGTATACTTTTGACTATACGGGCCGAGTCCGGGGTTTACGGGAAATGGCGGTTTTTCGTTTACCGGCGATTAAACTGCTTTTATTCAGCGTCTCATCAAAAATAAAAACATTTTTGAAAACTACAAGTCTCATGCGTTTTAGTGGTGAAAAAATAATTTAAAAAATCGTTCGGGAAATGAGTTTACTCCCTAGGTACTTTCTTTGAATACTTTTGACTATACGGGCCAAGCCGGGATTTACGGGAAATCGCGGGTTTTCGTTTTCCGGCGAATAAACCTCTTTCATTAAGCGTCTCATCAAAAATGAAAACATTTTTGAAAACTACAAGTCTCATGCGTTTTAGTGGTGAAAAAAATATTTAAAAAATCGTTCGGGAAATGAGTTTACTCCCTGGGTACTTTCTTTGTATACATTCGACTATACGGGCCAAGCCCCGGATTTACGGGAAAACGCGGGATTTCGTTTGCCGGCGATTAAACCTCTTTCATTAAGCGTCTCATCAAAAATGAAAATATTTTTGAAAACTACAAGTCTCATGCGTTTTAGTGGTGAAAAAATAATTTAAAAAATCGTTCGGGAAATGAGTTTACTCCCTGGGTACTTTCTTTGTATACTTTTGATTATACGGGCCGAGTCCGGAATTTACGGGAAATCGTGGATTTTCGTTTGCCGGCGATTAAACTTTTTTTATTCAGCGTCCCATCAAATATGAAAATATTTTTGAAAACTACAAGTCTCATGCGTTTAGTGCTAAAAAAATAATATAAAAAATCGTTCGGGAAATGAGTTTACTCCCTGGGTACTTTCTTTGTATAGTTTTGACTATACGGGCCGAGTCCGGGGTTTACGGGAAATGGCGGGTTTTCGTTTGCCGGCGATTAAACTTCTTTTATTCAGCGTCTCATCAAAAATGAAAACATTTTTAAAAACTACAAGTCTCATGCGTTGTAGTGGTGAGAAAATAATTTAAAAAATCGTTCGGAAAATGAGTTTACTCCCTGGGTAATTTCTTTGTATACTTTTGACTATACGGGCCGAGTCCGGGGTTTACGGGAAATGGCGGGTTTTCGTTTGCCGGCGATTAAACTTCTTTTATTCAGCGTCTCATCAAAAATGAAAACATTTTTAAAAACTACAAGTCTCATGCGTTTTAGTATTGAAAAAATATTTTAAAAAATCGTTCGGGAAATGAGTTTACTCCCTGGGTACTTTCTTTGTATACTTTTGACTATGCGGGCCGAGTCCGGGGTTTACGGGAAATGGCGGGTTTTCGTTTGCCGGCGATTAAACTTCTTTTATTCAGCGTCTCATCAAAAATGAAAACATTTTTAAAAACTACAAGTGTCATGCGTTTTAGTGGTGAAAAAATAACTTAAAAAATCGTTAGGGAAATGAGTTTACTCCCTGAGTACTTTCTTTGTATACTTTTGATTATACGGGCCGACTGCAGGGTTTTCGGGAAATGGCGGGTTTTCGTTTGCCGGCGATTGAACATCTTTTATTCAGCGTCTCATCAAAAATGAAAACATTTTTAAAAACTACAAGTCTCATGGGCTTTAGTGGTGAAATAATAATTTAAAAAATCGTTCGGGAAGTGAGTTTACACCCGTGGTACTTTCTTTGTATACTTTTGACTATACGGGCCGAGTCCAGGATTTACGGGAAATCGCAGGTTTTCGTTTGCCGGCGATTAAACTTCTTTCATTCAGCGTCTCATCAAAAATGAAAACATTTTTGAAAACTACAAGTCACATGCGTTTTAGTGGTGAAAATATAATTTAAAAAATCGTTCGGGAAATGAGTTTACTCCCTGGGTACTTTCTTTGTATACTTTTGACTATACGGGCCGAGTCCGGGATTTACGGGAAGTCGCGGGTTTTCGTTTGCCGGCGATTAAACTTCTTTTATTCAGCGTCTCATCAAAAATGGAAACATTTTTAAAAACTACAAGTCTCATGGGCTTTAGTGGTGAAATAATAATTTAAAAAATAGCTCGGGAAATGAGTTTACACCCTGGGTACTTTCTTTGTATACTTTTGACTATACGGGCCGAGTCCGGGTATTAGGGGAAATCGCAGGTTTTCGTTTGCCGGCGATTCAACTTCTTTCATTCAGCGTCTCATCAAAAATAAAAACATTTTGAAAACTACAAGTCCCATGCGTTTTAGTGGTGAAAAAATAATTTAAAAAATCGTTCGGGAAATGAGTTTACTCCCTGGGAACTTTCTTTGTATACATTCGACTACACGGGCCAAGCCCGGGATTTACGGGAAATCGCAGGTTTTCGTTTGCCGGCGATTAAACCACTTTCATTAAGCGTCTCATCAAAAATGAAAACATTTTTGAAAACTACAAGTGTCATGCGTTTTAGTGGTGAAAAAATAATTTAAAAAATCGTTCGGGAAATGAGTTTACTCCCTGGGTACTTTCTTTGTATACTTTTGATTATACGGGCCGAGTCCAGGGTTTACGGGAAATGGCGGTTTTTCGTTTGCCGGCGATTAAACTTCTTTTATTTAGCGTCTCATCAAAAATGAAAACATTTTTAAAAACTACAAGTCTCATGGGCTTTAGTGGTGAAATAATAATTTAAAAAATCGTTCGGGAAGTGAGTTTACACCCTGGGTACTTTCTTTGAATACTTTTGACTATACGGGCCGAGTCCGGGATTTACGGGAAATCGCAGGTTTTCGTTTGCCGGCGATTAAACTTCTTTCATTCAGCGTCTCATCAAAAATGAAAACATTTTTGAAAACTACAAGTCTCATGCGTTTTAGTGGTGAAAATATAATTTAAAAAATCGTTCGGGAAATGAGTTTACACCCTAGGTACTTTCTTTGTATACTTTTGACTATACGGGCCGAGTCTGGGATTTACGGGAAATCGCAGGTTTTCGTTTGCCGGCGATTAATCTTCTTTCATTCAGCGTCTCATCAAAAATGAAAACATTTTTAAAAACTACAAGTCTCATGCGTTTTAGTGGTGAAAAAATAATTTAAAAAATCGTTCGGGAAATAAGTTTACTCCATGGGTACTTTCTTTGTATACATTCGAATATACGGGCCAAGCCCGGGATTTACGGGAAATCGCGGGTTTTCGTTTGCCGGCGATTAAACCACTTTCATTAAGCGTCTCATCAAAAATGAAAACATTTCTGAAAACTACAAGTCTCATGCGTTTTAGTGGTGAAAAAATAATTTAAAAAATCGTTCGGGAAATGAGTTTACTCCCTGGGTACTTTCTTTGTATACTTTTGACTATACGGGCCGAGTCCGGGATTTACGGGAAATCGCAGGTTTTCGTTTGCCGGCGATTAAACTACTTTTATTCAGCGTCTTATCAAAAATGAAAACATTTTTAAAAACTACAAGTCTCATGGGCTTTAGTGGTGAAATAATAATTTAAAAAATCGTTCGGGAAGTGAGTTTACACCCGGGGTACTTTCTTTGTATACTTTTGACTATACGGCCCGAGTCCAGGATTTACGGGAAATCGCAGGTTTTCGTTTGCCGGCGATTAAACTTCTTTCATTCAGCGTCTCATCAAAAATGAAAACATTTTTGAAAACTACAAGTCTCATGCGTTTTAGTGGTGAAAATATAATTTAAAAAATCGTTCGGGAAATGAGTTTACTCCCTGGGTACTTTCTTTGTATACTTTTGACTATACGGGCCGAGTCCGGGATTTACGGGAAGTCGCGGGTTTTCGTTTGCCGGCGATTAAACTTCTTTTATTCAGCGTCTCATCAAAAATGGAAACATTTTTAAAAACTACAAGTCTCATGGGCTTTAGTGGTGAAATAATAATTTAAAAAATAGCTCGGGAAATGAGTTTACACCCTGGGTACTTTCTTTGTATACTTTTGACTATACGGGCCGAGTCCGGGTATTAGGGGAAATCGCAGGTTTTCGTTTGCCGGCGATTAAACTTCTTTCATTCAGCGTCTCATCAAAAATGAAAACATTTTGAAAACTACAAGTCCCATGCGTTTTAGTGGTGAAAAAATAATTTAAAAAATCGTTCGGGAAATGAGTTTACTCCCTGGGTACTTTCTTTGTATACTTTTGATTATACGGACCGAGTCTGGTGTGTACGGGAAATGGCGGGTTTTCGTTTGCCGGCGATTAAACTTCTTTTATTCAGCGTCTCATCAAAAATGAAAACATTTTTGTAAACTACAAGTCTCATGCGTTTTAGTGGTGAAAAGATAATTTAAAAAATCGTTTTGGAAATGAGTTTACTCACAGGGAACTTTCTTTGTATACATTCGACTACACGGGCCAAGCCCGGGATTTACGGGAAATCGCAGGTTTTCGTTTGCTGGCGATTAAACCACTTTCATTAAGCGTCTCATCAAAAATGAAAACATTTTTGAAAACTACAAGTGTCATGCGTTTTAGTGGTGAAAAAATAATTTAAAAAATCGTTCGGGAAATGAGTTTACTCCCTGGGTACTTTCTTTGTATACTTTTGATTATACGGGCCGAGTCCAGGGTTTACGGGAAATGGCGGTTTTTCGTTTGCCGGCGATTAAACTTCTTTTATTTAGCGTCTCATCAAAAATGAAAACATTTTTAAAAACTACAAGTCTCATGGGCTTTAGTGGTGAAATAATAATTTAAAAAATCGTTCGGGAAGTGAGTTTACACCCTGGGTACTTTCTTTGTAGACTTTTGACTATACGGGCCGAGTCCGGGATTTACGGGAAATCGCAGGTTTTCGTTTGCCGGCGATTAAACTTCTTTCATTCAGCGTCTCATCAAAAATGAAAACATTTTTGAAAACTACAAGTCTCATGCGTTTTAGTGGTGAAAATATAATTTAAAAAATCGTTCGGGAAATGAGTTTACACCCTAGGTACTTTCTTTGTATACTTTTGACTATACGGGCCGAGTCTGGGATTTACGGGAAATCGCAGGTTTTCGTTTGCCGGCGATTAATCTTCTTTCATTCAGCGTCTCATCAAAAATGAAAACATTTTTAAAAACTACAAGTCTCATGCGTTTTAGTGGTGAAAAAATAATTTAAAAAATCGTTCGGGAAATAAGTTTACTCCATGGGTACTTTCTTTGTATACATTCGAATATACGGGCCAAGCCCGGGATTTACGGGAAATCGCGGGTTTTCGTTTGCCGGCGATTAAACCACTTTCATTAAGCGTCTCATCAAAAATGAAAACATTTCTGAAAACTACAAGTCTCATGCGTTTTAGTGGTGAAAAAATAATTTAAAAAATCGTTCGGGAAATGAGTTTACTCCCTGGGTACTTTCTTTGTATACTTTTGACTATACGGGCCGAGTCCGGGATTTACGGGAAATCGCAGGTTTTCGTTTGCCGGCGATTAAACTACTTTTATTCAGCGTCTTATCAAAAATGAAAACATTTTTAAAAACTACAAGTCTCATGGGCTTTAGTGGTGAAATAATAATTTAAAAAATCGTTTGGAATATTAGTTTACTCCCTGGGTACTTTCTTTGTATACTTTTGACTATACGGGCCGAATCCGGGATTTACGGAAAATCGCAGGTTTTCGTTTGCCGGCGATTAAACTTCTTTTATTCAGCGTCTCATCAAAAATGAAAAAATTTTTGAAAACTACAAGTCTCATGCGTTTTAGTGGTGAAAAAATAAATTAAAAAAACCTTCGGGAAATGAGCTTACTCCCTGGGTACTATCTTTGTATGCTTTTGACTATACGGGCCAAGCCCGGGATTTACGGGAAATCTTTGGTTTTCCTTTGCCGGCGATTAAACTTCTTTTATTCAGCGTCTCATCAGAAATGAAAACATTTTTGAAAACTACAAGTCTCATCGGATTTAGTGGTGAAATAATAATTTAAAAAATCATTTGGGAAATGAGTTTACACCCGGGTACTTTCTTTGTATACTTTTGACTATACGGGCCGAATCCGGGATTTACGGAAAATCGCAGGTTTTCGTTTGCCGGCGATTAAACTTCTTTTATTCAGCGTCTCATCAAAAATGAAAAAATTTTTGAAAACTACAAGTCTCATGCGTTTTAGTGGTGAAAAAATAAATTAAAAAATCGTTCGGGAAATGAGCTTACTCCCTCTTTGTATGCTTTTGACTATACGGGCCAAGCCCGGGATTTACGGGAAATCTCGGGTTTTCGTTTGCCGGCGATTAAACTTCTTTTATTCAGCGTCTCATCAGAAATGAAAACATTTCTGAAAACTACAAGTCTCATGCGTTTTAGTGGTGAAAAAATAATTTAAAAAATCGTTCGGGAAATGAGTTTACTCCCTGGGTACTTTCTTTGTATACTTTTGACTATACGGGCCGAGTCCGGGATTTACGGGAAATCGCAGGTTTTCGTTTGCCGGCGATTAAACTACTTTTATTCAGCGTCTCATCAAAAATGAAAACATTTTTAAAAACTACAAGTCTCATGGGCTTTAGTGGTGAAATAATAATTTAAAAAATCGTTTGGAAAATTAGTTTACTCCCTGGGTACTTTCTTTGTATACTTTTGACTATACGGGCCGAATCCGGGATTTACGGAAAATCGCAGGTTTTCGTTTGCCGGCGATTAAACTTCTTTTATTCAGCGTCTCATCAAAAATGAAAAAATTTTTGAAAACTACAAGTCTCATGCGTTTTAGTGGTGAAAAAATAAATTAAAAAATCGTTCGGGAAATGAGCTTACTCCCTGGGTACTATCTTTGTATGCTTTTGACTATACGGGCCAAGCCCGGGATTTACGGGAAATCTCGGGTTTTCGTTTGCCGGCGATTAAACTTCTTTTATTCAGCGTCTCATCAGAAATGAAAACATTTTTGAAAACTACAAGTCTTATGCGTTTTAGTGGGGAAAAAATAATTTAAAAAATCGTTCTGGAAATGAGTTTACTCACAGGGTACTTTCTTTGTATACATTCGACTATACGGGCCAAGCCCGGGATTTACGGGAAATTGCGGGTTTTCGTTTGCCGGCGATTAAACCTCTTTCATTAAGCGTCTCATCAAAGATGAAAACATTTTTGAAAACTCCAAGTCTCATTCGTTTTAGTGGTGAGAAAAAAATTTAAAAAATCGTTCGGGAAATAAGTTTACTCCCTGGGTACTTTCTTTGTATACATTCGACTATACGGGCCAAGCCCGGGATTTACGGGAAATCGCGGGATTTCGTTTGCCGGCGATTAAACCTCTTTCCCGGACTCGGCCCGTATAGTCAAAAGTATACAAAGAAAGTACCCGGGTGTAAACTCATTTCCCAAATGATTTTTTAAATTATTATTTCACCACTAAATCCCATGAGACTTGTAGTTTTCAAAAATGTTTTCATTTTTGATGACACGCAGGTTTTCGTTTGCCGGCGATTAAACTTCTTTTATTCAGCGTCTCATCAAAAATGAAAACATTTTTGAAAACTACAAGTCTCATGCGTTTTAGTGGTGAAAAAATAATTTATAAAATCGTTCGAGAAATGAGTTTACTCCCTGGGTACTTTCTTAAGCGTGTCATCAAAAATGAAAACATTTTTGAAAACTACAAGTCTCATGGGATTTAGTGGTGAAATAATAATTTAAAAAATCATTTGGGAAATGAGTTTACACCCCGGGTACTTTCTTTGTATACTTTTGACTATACGGGCCGAGTCCCGGATTTACGGGAAATCGCAGGTTTTCGTTTGCCGGCGATTAAACT
Source organism: Hydractinia symbiolongicarpus (assembly GCF_029227915.1). Taxonomy (NCBI): domain Eukaryota; kingdom Metazoa; phylum Cnidaria; class Hydrozoa; order Anthoathecata; family Hydractiniidae; genus Hydractinia; species Hydractinia symbiolongicarpus. The sequence continues at coordinate 33,174,379 of NC_079876.1, read as the reverse complement.
TCTTTTATTCAGCGTCTCATCAAAAATGAAAACATTTTTGAAAACTACAAGTCTCATGCGTTTTAGTGGTGAAAAAATAATTTATAAAATCGTTCGAGAAATGAGTTTACTCCCTGGGTACTTTCTTTGTATACTTTTGACTATACGAGCCGAGTCCGGGATTTACGGGAAATTGCAGGTTTTCGTTTGCCGGCGATTAAACTTCTTTTATTCAGCGTCTCATCAAAAATGAAAACATTTTTAAAAACTACAAGTCTCATGGGCTTTAGTGGTGAAATAATAATTTAAAAAATCGTTTGGGAAATTAGTTTACTCCCTGGGTACTTTCTTTGTATACTTTTGACTATACGGGCCGAATCCGGGATTTACGGAAAATCGCAGGTTTTCGTTTGCCGGCGATTAAACTTCTTTTATTCAGCGTCTCATCAAAAATGAAAACATTTTTGAAAACTACAAGTCTTATGCGTTTTAGTGGTGAAAAAATAATTTAAAAAATCGTTTGGGAAATGAGTTTACTCCCTGGGTACTTTCTTTGTATATTTTTGACTATACGGGCCGAGTCCGGGATTTACGGGAAATCGCAGGTTTTCGTTTGCCGGCGATTAAACTTCTTTTATTCAGCGTCTCATCAAAAATGAAAACATTTTTGAAAACTACAAGTCTCATGCGTTTTAGTGGTGAAAAAATAATTTATAAAATCGTTCGAGAAATGAGTTTACTCCCTGGGTACTTTCTTAAGCGTGTCATCAAAAATGAAAACATTTTTGAAAACTACAAGTCTCATGGGATTTAGTGGTGAAATAATAATTTAAAAAATCATTTGGGAAATGAGTTTACACCCCGGGTACTTTCTTTGTATACTTTTGACTATACGGTCCGAGTCCGGGATTTACGGGAAATCGCAGGTTTTCGTTTGCCGGCGATTAAACTTCTTTTATTCAGCGTCTCATCAAAAATGAAAACATTTTTGAAAACTACAAGTCTCATGCGTTTTAGTGGTGAAAAAATAATTTATAAAATCGTTCGAGAAATGAGTTTACTCCCTGGGTACTTTCTTTGTATACTTTTGACTATACGAGCCGAGTCCGGGATTTACGGGAAATTGCAGGTTTTCGTTTGCCGGCGATTAAACTTCTTTTATTCAGCGTCTCATCAAAAATGAAAACATTTTTAAAAACTACAAGTCTCATGGGCTTTAGTGGTGAAATAATAATTTAAAAAATCGTTTGGGAAATTAGTTTACTTTTGACTATACGGGCCGAATCCGGGATTTACGGAAAATCGCAGGTTTTCGTTTGCCGGCGATTAAACTTCTTTTATTCAGCGTCTCATCAAAAATGAAAACATTTTTGAAAACTACAAGTCTTATGCGTTTTAGTGGTGAAAAAATAATTTAAAAAATCGTTTGGGAAATGAGTTTACTCCCTGGGTACTTTCTTTGTATACTTTTGACTATACGGGCCGAGTCCGGGATTTACGGGAAATCGCAGGTTTTCGTTTGCCGGCGATTAAACTACTTTTATTCAGCGTCTCATCAAAAATGAAAACATTTTTAAAAACTACAAGTCTCATGGGCTTTAGTGGTGAAATAATAATTTAAAAAATCGTTTGGAAAATTAGTTTACTCCCTGGGTACTTTCTTTGTATACTTTTGACTATACGGGCCGAATCCGGGATTTACGGAAAATCGCAGGTTTTCGTTTGCCGGCGATTAAACTTCTTTTATTCAGCGTCTCATCAAAAATGAAAACATTTTTGAAAACTACAAGTCTTATGCGTTTTAGTGGGGAAAAAATAATTTAAAAAATCGTTCTGGAAATGAGTTTACTCACAGGGTACTTTCTTTGTATACATTCGACTATACGGGCCAAGCCCGGGATTTACGGGAAATTGCGGGTTTTCGTTTGCCGGCGATTAAACCTCTTTCATTAAGCGTCTCATCAAAAATGAAAACATTTTTGAAAACTCCAAGTCTCATTCGTTTTAGTGGTGAGAAAAAAATTTAAAAAATCGTTCGGGAAATAAGTTTACTCCCTGGGTACTTTCTTTGTATACATTCGACTATACGGGCCAAGCCCGGGATTTACGGGAAATCGCGGGATTTCGTTTGCCGGCGATTAAACTTCTTTTATTCAGCGTCTCATCAAAAATGAAAACATTTTTAAAAACTACAAGTCTCATGGGCTTTAGTGGTGAAATAATAATTTAAAAAATCGTTTGGAAAATTAGTTTACTCCCTGGGTACTTTCTTTGTATACTTTTGACTATACGGGCCGAATCCGGGATTTACGGAAAATCGCAGGTTTTCGTTTGCCGGCGATTAAACTTCTTTTATTCAGCGTCTCATCAAAAATGAAAACATTTTTGAAAACTACAAGTCTTATGCGTTTTAGTGGGGAAAAAATAATTTGAAAAATCGTTCTGGAAATGAGTTTACTCACAGGGTACTTTCTTTGTATACATTCGACTATACGGGCCAAGCCCGGGATTTACGGGAAATTGCGGGTTTTCGTTTGCCGGCGATTAAACCTCTTTCATTAAGCGTCTCATCAAAAATGAAAACATTTTTGAAAACTCCAAGTCTCATTCGTTTTAGTGGTGAGAAAAAAATTTAAAAAATCGTTCGGGAAATAAGTTTACTCCCTGGGTACTTTCTTTGTATACATTCGACTATACGGGCCAAGCCCGGGATTTACGGGAAATCGCGGGATTTCGTTTGCCGGCGATTAAACCTCTTTCCCGGACTCGGCCCGTATAGTCAAAAGTATACAAAGAAAGTACCCGGGTGTAAACTCATTTCCCAAATGATTTTTTAAATTATTATTTCACCACTAAATCCCATGAGACTTGTAGTTTTCAAAAATGTTTTCATTTTTGATGACACGCAGGTTTTCGTTTGCCGGCGATTAAACTTCTTTTATTCAGCGTCTCATCAAAAATGAAAACATTTTTGAAAACTACAAGTCTCATGCGTTTTAGTGGTGAAAAAATAATTTATAAAATCGTTCGAGAAATGAGTTTACTCCCTGGGTACTTTCTTAAGCGTGTCATCAAAAATGAAAACATTTTTGAAAACTACAAGTCTCATGGGATTTAGTGGTGAAATAATAATTTAAAAAATCATTTGGGAAATGAGTTTACACCCCGGGTACTTTCTTTGTATACTTTTGACTATACGGGCCGAGTCCGGGATTTACGGGAAATCGCAGGTTTTCGTTTGCCGGCGATTAAACTTCTTTTATTCAGCGTCTCATCAAAAATGAAAACATTTTTGAAAACTACAAGTCTCATGCGTTTTAGTGGTGAAAAAATAATTTATAAAATCGTTCGAGAAATGAGTTTACTCCCTGGGTACTTTCTTTGTATACTTTTGACTATACGAGCCGAGTCCGGGATTTACGGGAAATTGCAGGTTTTCGTTTGCCGGCGATTAAACTTCTTTTATTCAGCGTCTCATCAAAAATGAAAACATTTTTAAAAACTACAAGTCTCATGGGCTTTAGTGGTGAAATAATAATTTAAAAAATCGTTTGGGAAATTAGTTTACTCCCTGGGTACTTTCTTTGTATACTTTTGACTATACGGGCCGAATCCGGGATTTACGGAAAATCGCAGGTTTTCGTTTGCCGGCGATTAAACTTCTTTTATTCAGCGTCTCATCAAAAATGAAAACATTTTTGAAAACTACAAGTCTTATGCGTTTTAGTGGTGAAAAAATAATTTAAAAAATCGTTTGGGAAATGAGTTTACTCCCTGGGTACTTTCTTTGTATATTTTTGACTATACGGGCCGAGTCCGGGATTTACGGGAAATCGCAGGTTTTCGTTTGCCGGCGATTAAACTTCTTTTATTCAGCGTCTCATCAAAAATGAAAACATTTTTGAAAACTACAAGTCTCATGCGTTTTAGTGGTGAAAAAATAATTTATAAAATCGTTCGAGAAATGAGTTTACTCCCTGGGTACTTTCTTAAGCGTGTCATCAAAAATGAAAACATTTTTGAAAACTACAAGTCTCATGGGATTTAGTGGTGAAATAATAATTTAAAAAATCATTTGGGAAATGAGTTTACACCCCGGGTACTTTCTTTGTATACTTTTGACTATACGGTCCGAGTCCGGGATTTACGGGAAATCGCAGGTTTTCGTTTGCCGGCGATTAAACTTCTTTTATTCAGCGTCTCATCAAAAATGAAAACATTTTTGAAAACTACAAGTCTCATGCGTTTTAGTGGTGAAAAAATAATTTATAAAATCGTTCGAGAAATGAGTTTACTCCCTGGGTACTTTCTTTGTATACTTTTGACTATACGAGCCGAGTCCGGGATTTACGGGAAATTGCAGGTTTTCGTTTGCCGGCGATTAAACTTCTTTTATTCAGCGTCTCATCAAAAATGAAAACATTTTTAAAAACTACAAGTCTCATGGGCTTTAGTGGTGAAATAATAATTTAAAAAATCGTTTGGGAAATTAGTTTACTCCCTGGGTACTTTCTTTGTATACTTTTGACTATACGGGCCGAATCCGGGATTTACGGAAAATCGCAGGTTTTCGTTTGCCGGCGATTAAACTTCTTTTATTCAGCGTCTCATCAAAAATGAAAACATTTTTGAAAACTACAAGTCTTATGCGTTTTAGTGGTGAAAAAATAATTTAAAAAATCGTTTGGGAAATGAGTTTACTCCCTGGGTACTTTCTTTGTATACTTTTGACTATACGGGCCGAGTCCGGGATTTACGGGAAATCGCAGGTTTTCGTTTGCCGGCGATTAAACTACTTTTATTCAGCGTCTCATCAAAAATGAAAACATTTTTAAAAACTACAAGTCTCATGGGCTTTAGTGGTGAAATAATAATTTAAAAAATCGTTTGGAAAATTAGTTTACTCCCTGGGTACTTTCTTTGTATACTTTTGACTATACGGGCCGAATCCGGGATTTACGGAAAATCGCAGGTTTTCGTTTGCCGGCGATTAAACTTCTTTTATTCAGCGTCTCATCAAAAATGAAAACATTTTTGAAAACTACAAGTCTTATGCGTTTTAGTGGGGAAAAAATAATTTAAAAAATCGTTCTGGAAATGAGTTTACTCACAGGGTACTTTCTTTGTATACATTCGACTATACGGGCCAAGCCCGGGATTTACGGGAAATTGCGGGTTTTCGTTTGCCGGCGATTAAACCTCTTTCATTAAGCGTCTCATCAAAAATGAAAACATTTTTGAAAACTCCAAGTCTCATTCGTTTTAGTGGTGAGAAAAAAATTTAAAAAATCGTTCGGGAAATAAGTTTACTCCCTGGGTACTTTCTTTGTATACATTCGACTATACGGGCCAAGCCCGGGATTTACGGGAAATCGCGGGATTTCGTTTGCCGGCGATTAAACTTCTTTTATTCAGCGTCTCATCAAAAATGAAAACATTTTTGAAAACTACAAGTCTCATGCGTTTTAGTGGTGAAAAAATAATTTATAAAATCGTTCGAGAAATGAGTTTACTCCCTGGGTACTTTCTTAAGCGTGTCATCAAAAATGAAAACATTTTTGAAAACTACAAGTCTCATGGGATTTAGTGGTGAAATAATAATTTAAAAAATCATTTGGGAAATGAGTTTACACCCCGGGTACTTTCTTTGTATACTTTTGACTATACGGGCCGAGTCCGGGATTTACGGGAAATCGCAGGTTTTCGTTTGCCGGCGATTAAACTTCTTTTATTCAGCGTCTCATCAAAAATGAAAACATTTTTAAAAACTACAAGTCTCATGGGCTTTAGTGGTGAAATAATAATTTGAAAAATCGTTTGGGAAATTAGTTTACTCCCTGGGTACTTTCTTTGTATACTTTTGACTATACGGGCCGAATCCGGGATTTACGGAAAATCGCAGGTTTTCGTTTGCCGGCGATTAAACTTCTTTTATTCAGCGTCTCATCAAAAATGAAAACATTTTTGAAAACTACAAGTCTTATGCGTTTTAGTGGTGAAAAAATAATTTAAAAAATCGTTCTGGAAATGAGTTTACTCACAGGGTACTTTCTTTGTATGCTTTTGACTATACGGGCCAAGCCCGGGATTTACGGGAAATCGCGGGATTTCGTTTGCCGGCGATTAAACCTCTTTTATTATGCGTGTCATCAAAAATAAAAACATTTTTGAAAACTACAAGTCTCATGGGATTTAGTGGTTAAATAATAATTTAAAAAATCGTTCGGGAAATGAGTTTACACCCCGGGTACTTTCTTTGTATACTTTTGACTATACGGGCCGAGTCCGGGATTTACGGGAAATCGCAGGTTTTCGTTTCCCGGCGATTAAACTTCTTTTATTCAGCGTCTCATCAAAAATGAAAACATTTTTAAAAACTACAAGTCTCATGGGCTTTAGTGGTGAAATAATAATTTTAAAAATCGTTTGGAAAATTAGTTTACTCCCTGGGTACTTTCTTTGTATACTTTTGACTATACGGGCCGAATCCGGGATTTACGGAAAATCGCAGGTTTTCGTTTGCCGGCGATTAAACTTCTTTTATTCAGCGTCTCATCAAAAATGAAAACATTTTTAAAAACTACAAGTCTCATGGGCTTTAGTGGTGAAATAATAATTTAAAAAATCGTTTGGGAAATTAGTTTACTCCCTGGGTACTTTCTTTGTATACTTTTGACTATACGGGCCGAATCCGGGATTTACGGAAAATCGCAGGTTTTCGTTTGCCGGCGATTAAACTTCTTTTATTCAGCGTCTCATCAAAAATGAAAACATTTTTGAAAACTACAAGTCTTATGCGTTTTAGTGGTGAAAAAATAATTTAAAAAATCGTTCTGGAAATGAGTTTACTCACAGGGTACTTTCTTTGTATGCTTGTGACTATACGGGCCAAGCCCGGGATTTACGGGAAATCGCGGGTTTTCGTTTGCCGGCGATTAAACCTCTTTCATTAAGCGTCTCATTAAAAATGAAAACATTTTTGAAAACTACAAGTCTTATGCGTTTTAGTGGTGAAAAAATAATTTAAAAAATCGTTTGGAATATTAGTTTACTCCCTGGGTACTTTCTTTGTATACTTTTGACTATACGGGCCGAATCCGGGATTTACGGAAAATCGCAGGTTTTCGTTTGCCGGCGATTAAACTTCTTTTATTCAGCGTCTCATCAGAAATGAAAACATTTTTGAAAACTACAAGTCTCATGCGTTTTAGTGGTGAAAAAATAAATTAAAAAATCCTTCGGGAAATGAGCTTACTCCCTGGGTACTATCTTTGTATGCTTTTGACTATACGGGCCAAGCCCGGGATTTACGGGAAATCTTTGGTTTTCCTTTGCCGGCGATTAAACTTCTTTTATTCAGCGTCTCATCAGAAATGAAAACATTTTTGAAAACTACAAGTCTCATCGGATTTAGTGGTGAAATAATAATTTAAAAAATCATTTGGGAAATGAGTTTACACCCGGGTACTTTCTTTGTATACTTTTGACTATACGGGCCGAATCCGGGATTTACGGAAAATCGCAGGTTTTCGTTTGCCGGCGATTAAACTTCTTTTATTCAGCGTCTCATCAAAAATGAAAAAATTTTTGAAAACTACAAGTCTCATGCGTTTTAGTGGTGAAAAAATAAATTAAAAAATCGTTCGGGAAATGAGCTTACTCCCTCTTTGTATGCTTTTGACTATACGGGCCAAGCCCGGGATTTACGGGAAATCTCGGGTTTTCGTTTGCCGGCGATTAAACTTCTTTTATTCAGCGTCTCATCAGAAATGAAAACATTTCTGAAAACTACAAGTCTCATGCGTTTTAGTGGTGAAAAAATAATTTAAAAAATCGTTCGGGAAATGAGTTTACTCCCTGGGTACTTTCTTTGTATACTTTTGACTATACGGGCCGAGTCCGGGATTTACGGGAAATCGCAGGTTTTCGTTTGCCGGCGATTAAACTACTTTTATTCAGCGTCTCATCAAAAATGAAAACATTTTTAAAAACTACAAGTCTCATGGGCTTTAGTGGTGAAATAATAATTTAAAAAATCGTTTGGAAAATTAGTTTACTCCCTGGGTACTTTCTTTGTATACTTTTGACTATACGGGCCGAATCCGGGATTTACGGAAAATCGCAGGTTTTCGTTTGCCGGCGATTAAACTTCTTTTATTCAGCGTCTCATCAAAAATGAAAAAATTTTTGAAAACTACAAGTCTCATGCGTTTTAGTGGTGAAAAAATAAATTAAAAAATCGTTCGGGAAATGAGCTTACTCCCTGGGTACTATCTTTGTATGCTTTTGACTATACGGGCCAAGCCCGGGATTTACGGGAAATCTCGGGTTTTCGTTTGCCGGCGATTAAACTTCTTTTATTCAGCGTCTCATCAGAAATGAAAACATTTTTGAAAACTACAAGTCTTATGCGTTTTAGTGGGGAAAAAATAATTTAAAAAATCGTTCTGGAAATGAGTTTACTCACAGGGTACTTTCTTTGTATACATTCGACTATACGGGCCAAGCCCGGGATTTACGGGAAATTGCGGGTTTTCGTTTGCCGGCGATTAAACCTCTTTCATTAAGCGTCTCATCAAAGATGAAAACATTTTTGAAAACTCCAAGTCTCATTCGTTTTAGTGGTGAGAAAAAAATTTAAAAAATCGTTCGGGAAATAAGTTTACTCCCTGGGTACTTTCTTTGTATACATTCGACGCAGGTTTTCGTTTGCCGGCGATTAAACTTCTTTTATTCAGCGTCTCATCAAAAATGAAAACATTTTTGAAAACTACAAGTCTCATGCGTTTTAGTGGTGAAAAAATAATTTATAAAATCGTTCGAGAAATGAGTTTACTCCCTGGGTACTTTCTTAAGCGTGTCATCAAAAATGAAAACATTTTTGAAAACTACAAGTCTCATGGGATTTAGTGGTGAAATAATAATTTAAAAAATCATTTGGGAAATGAGTTTACACCCCGGGTACTTTCTTTGTATACTTTTGACTATACGGGCCGAGTCCGGGATTTACGGGAAATCGCAGGTTTTCGTTTGCCGGCGATTAAACTTCTTTTATTCAGCGTCTCATCAAAAATGAAAACATTTTTGAAAACTACAAGTCTCATGCGTTTTAGTGGTGAAAAAATAATTTATAAAATCGTTCGAGAAATGAGTTTACTCCCTGGGTACTTTCTTTGTATACTTTTGACTATACGAGCCGAGTCCGGGATTTACGGGAAATTGCAGGTTTTCGTTTGCCGGCGATTAAACTTCTTTTATTCAGCGTCTCATCAAAAATGAAAACATTTTTAAAAACTACAAGTCTCATGGGCTTTAGTGGTGAAATAATAATTTAAAAAATCGTTTGGGAAATTAGTTTACTCCCTGGGTACTTTCTTTGTATACTTTTGACTATACGGGCCGAATCCGGGATTTACGGAAAATCGCAGGTTTTCGTTTGCCGGCGATTAAACTTCTTTTATTCAGCGTCTCATCAAAAATGAAAACATTTTTGAAAACTACAAGTCTTATGCGTTTTAGTGGTGAAAAAATAATTTAAAAAATCGTTTGGGAAATGAGTTTACTCCCTGGGTACTTTCTTTGTATATTTTTGACTATACGGGCCGAGTCCGGGATTTACGGGAAATCGCAGGTTTTCGTTTGCCGGCGATTAAACTTCTTTTATTCAGCGTCTCATCAAAAATGAAAACATTTTTGAAAACTACAAGTCTCATGCGTTTTAGTGGTGAAAAAATAATTTATAAAATCGTTCGAGAAATGAGTTTACTCCCTGGGTACTTTCTTAAGCGTGTCATCAAAAATGAAAACATTTTTGAAAACTACAAGTCTCATGGGATTTAGTGGTGAAATAATAATTTAAAAAATCATTTGGGAAATGAGTTTACACCCCGGGTACTTTCCTTGTATACTTTTGACTATACGGTCCGAGTCCGGGATTTACGGGAAATCGCAGGTTTTCGTTTGCCGGCGATTAAACTTCTTTTATTCAGCGTCTCATCAAAAATGAAAACATTTTTGAAAACTACAAGTCTCATGCGTTTTAGTGGTGAAAAAATAATTTATAAAATCGTTCGAGAAATGAGTTTACTCCCTGGGTACTTTCTTTGTATACTTTTGACTATACGAGCCGAGTCCGGGATTTACGGGAAATTGCAGGTTTTCGTTTGCCGGCGATTAAACTTCTTTTATTCAGCGTCTCATCAAAAATGAAAACATTTTTAAAAACTACAAGTCTCATGGGCTTTAGTGGTGAAATAATAATTTAAAAAATCGTTTGGGAAATTAGTTTACTCCCTGGGTACTTTCTTTGTATACTTTTGACTATACGGGCCGAATCCGGGATTTACGGAAAATCGCAGGTTTTCGTTTGCCGGCGATTAAACTTCTTTTATTCAGCGTCTCATCAAAAATGAAAACATTTTTGAAAACTACAAGTCTCATGCGTTTTAGTGGTGAAAAAATAATTTATAAAATCGTTCGAGAAATGAGTTTACTCCCTGGGTACTTTCTTTGTATACTTTTGACTATACGAGCCGAGTCCGGGATTTACGGGAAATTGCAGGTTTTCGTTTGCCGGCGATTAAACTTCTTTTATTCAGCGTCTCATCAAAAATGAAAACATTTTTAAAAACTACAAGTCTCATGGGCTTTAGTGGTGAAATAATAATTTAAAAAATCGTTTGGGAAATTAGTTTACTCCCTGGGTACTTTCTTTGTATACTTTTGACTATACGGGCCGAATCCGGGATTTACGGAAAATCGCAGGTTTTCGTTTGCCGGCGATTAAACTTCTTTTATTCAGCGTCTCATCAAAAATGAAAACATTTTTGAAAACTACAAGTCTTATGCGTTTTAGTGGTGAAAAAATAATTTAAAAAATCGTTTGGGAAATGAGTTTACTCCCTGGGTACTTTCTTTGTATACTTTTGACTATACGGGCCGAGTCCGGGATTTACGGGAAATCGCAGGTTTTCGTTTGCCGGCGATTAAACTACTTTTATTCAGCGTCTCATCAAAAATGAAAACATTTTTAAAAACTACAAGTCTCATGGGCTTTAGTGGTGAAATAATAATTTAAAAAATCGTTTGGAAAATTAGTTTACTCCCTGGGTACTTTCTTGTATACTTTTGACTATACGGGCCGAATCCGGGATTTACGGAAAATCGCAGGTTTTCGTTTGCCGGCGATTAAACTTCTTTTATTCAGCGTCTCATCAAAAATGAAAACATTTTTGAAAACTACAAGTCTTATGCGTTTTAGTGGGGAAAAAATAATTTAAAAAATCGTTCTGGAAATGAGTTTACTCACAGGGTACTTTCTTTGTATACATTCGACTATACGGGCCAAGCCCGGGATTTACGGGAAATTGCGGGTTTTCGTTTGCCGGCGATTAAACCTCTTTCATTAAGCGTCTCATCAAAAATGAAAACATTTTTGAAAACTCCAAGTCTCATTCGTTTTAGTGGTGAGAAAAAAATTTAAAAAATCGTTCGGGAAATAAGTTTACTCCCTGGGTACTTTCTTTGTATACATTCGACTATACGGGCCAAGCCCGGGATTTACGGGAAATCGCGGGATTTCGTTTGCCGGCGATTAAACTTCTTTTATTCAGCGTCTCATCATAAATGAAAACATTTTTGAAAACTACAAGTCTCATGCGTTTTAGTGGTGAAAAAATAATTTATAAAATCGTTCGAGAAATGAGTTTACTCCCTGGGTACTTTCTTAAGCGTGTCATCAAAAATGAAAACATTTTTGAAAACTACAAGTCTCATGGGATTTAGTGGTGAAATAATAATTTAAAAAATCATTTGGGAAATGAGTTTACACCCCGGGTACTTTCTTTGTATACTTTTGACTATACGGGCCGAGTCCGGGATTTACGGGAAATCGCAGGTTTTCGTTTGCCGGCGATTAAACTTCTTTTATTCAGCGTCTCATCAAAAATGAAAACATTTTTAAAAACTACAAGTCTCATGGGCTTTAGTGGTGAAATAATAATTTGAAAAATCGTTTGGGAAATTAGTTTACTCCCTGGGTACTTTCTTTGTATACTTTTGACTATACGGGCCGAATCCGGGATTTACGGAAAATCGCAGGTTTTCGTTTGCCGGCGATTAAACTTCTTTTATTCAGCGTCTCATCAAAAATGAAAACATTTTTGAAAACTACAAGTCTTATGCGTTTTAGTGGTGAAAAAATAATTTAAAAAATCGTTCTGGAAATGAGTTTACTCACAGGGTACTTTCTTTGTATGCTTTTGACTATACGGGCCAAGCCCGGGATTTACGGGAAATCGCGGGATTTCGTTTGCCGGCGATTAAACCTCTTTTATTATGCGTGTCATCAAAAATAAAAACATTTTTGAAAACTACAAGTCTCATGGGATTTAGTGGTTAAATAATAATTTAAAAAATCGTTCGGGAAATGAGTTTACACCCCGGGTACTTTCTTTGTATACTTTTGACTATACGGGCCGAGTCCGGGATTTACGGGAAATCGCAGGTTTTCGTTTCCCGGCGATTAAACTTCTTTTATTCAGCGTCTCATCAAAAATGAAAACATTTTTAAAAACTACAAGTCTCATGAGCTTTAGTGGTGAAATAATAATTTTAAAAATCGTTTGGAAAATTAGTTTACTCCCTGGGTACTTTCTTTGTATACTTTTGACTATACGGGCCGAATCCGGGATTTACGGAAAATCGCAGGTTTTCGTTTGCCGGCGATTAAACTTCTTTTATTCAGCGTCTCATCAAAAATGAAAACATTTTTAAAAACTACAAGTCTCATGGGCTTTAGTGGTGAAATAATAATTTAAAAAATCGTTTGGGAAATTAGTTTACTCCCTGGGTACTTTCTTTGTATACTTTTGACTATACGGGCCGAATCCGGGATTTACGGAAAATCGCAGGTTTTCGTTTGCCGGCGATTAAACTTCTTTTATTCAGCGTCTCATCAAAAATGAAAACATTTTTGAAAACTACAAGTCTTATGCGTTTTAGTGGTGAAAAAATAATTTAAAAAATCGTTCTGGAAATGAGTTTACTCACAGGGTACTTTCTTTGTATGCTTGTGACTATACGGGCCAAGCCCGGGATTTACGGGAAATCGCGGGTTTTCGTTTGCCGGCGATTAAACCTCTTTCATTAAGCGTCTCATTAAAAATGAAAACATTTTTGAAAACTACAAGTCTTATGCGTTTTAGTGGTGAAAAAATAATTTAAAAAATCGTTCTGGAAATGAGTTTACTCACAGGGTACTTTCTTTGTATGCTTTTGACTATACGGGCCAAGCCCGGGATTTACGGGAAATCGCGGGTTTTCGTTTGCCGGCGATTAAACCTCTTTCATTAAGCGTCTCATCAAAAATGAAAACATTTTTGAAAACTACAAGTCTCATTCGTTTTAGTGGTGAGAAAAAAATTTAAAAAATCGTTCGGGAAATGAGTTTACTCCCTGGGTACTTTCTTTGTACATATTCGACTATACGGGCCAAGCCCGGGATTTACAGGAATTCGCGGGATTTCGTTTGCCGGCGATTAAACCTCTTTTATTAAGCGTCTCATCAAAAATGAAAACATTTTTAAAAACTACAAGTCTCATTCGTTTTAGTGGTGAGAAAAAAATTTAAAAAATCGTTCGGGAAATGAGTTTACTCCCTGGGTACTTTCTTTGTACATATTCGACTATACGGGCCAAGCCCGGGATTTACAGGAAATCGCGGGATTTCGTTTGCCGGCGATTAAACCTATTTTATTAAGCGTGTCATCAAAAATGAAAACCTTTCTGAAAACTACAAGTCTCATGCGTTTTAGTGGTGAAAAAATAATTTAAAAATTCGTTCGGGAAATGAGTTTACTCACTGGGTACTTTCCTTGTATACTTTTGACTATACGGGCCGAGTCCGGGATTTACGGGAAATCGCGGGTTTTCGTTTGCCGGCGAGTAAACCACTTTCATTAAGCGTCTCATCAAAAATGAAAACATTTCTGAAAACTACAAGTCTCATGCGTTTTAGTGGTGAAAAAATAATTGATAAAATCGTTCGGGAAATGAGTTTACTCCCTGGGTACTTTCTTTGTATACTTTTGACTATACGGGCCGAGTCCGGGATTTACGGGAAGTCGCGGGTTTTCGTTTGCCGGCGATTAAACTTCTTTTATTCAGCGTCTCATCAAAAATGAAAATATTTTTAAATACTACAAGTCTCATGGGCTTTAGTGGTGAAATAATAATTTAAAAAATCGTTCGGGAAATGAGTTTACACCCTGGGTACTTTCTTTTTATACTTTTGACTATACGGGCCGAGTCCGGGATTTACTGGAAATCGCAGGTTTTCGTTTGCCCGCGATTAAACTTCTTTTATTCAGCGTCTCATCAAAAATGAAAACATTTTTGAAAACTACAAGTCTCATGCGTTTTAGTGGTGAAAAAAAAATTAAAAAAATCGTTCGGGGAATGAGTTTACTCCCTGGGTACTTTCTTTGTATACATTTGACTATACGGGCCAAGCCCCGGATTTACGGGAAAACGCGGGATTTCGTTTGCCGGCGATTAAACCTCTTTCATTAAGCGTCTCATCAAAAATGAAAACATTTTTGTAAACTACAAGTCTCATGCGTTTTAGTGGTGAGAAAATAATTTAAAAAATCGTTCGGGAAATGAGTTTACTCCCTGGGTACTTTCTTTGTATACTTTGGACTATACCGGTCGAGTCCGGGGTTTACGGGAAATGGCGGGTTTTCGTTTGCCGGCGATTAAACTTCTTTTATTCAGCGTCTCATCAAAAATGAAAACATTTTTGAAAACTACAAGTCTCATGCGTTTTAGTGGTGAAAAGATAATTTAAAAAATCGTTCGGGAAATGAGTTTACTCCCTGGGTACTTTCTTTGTATACTTTGGACTATACCGGTCGAGTCCGGGGTTTACGGGAAATGGCGGGTTTTCGTTTGCCGGCGATTAAACTTCTTTTATTCAGCGTCTCATCAAAAATGAAAACATTTTTGAAAACTACAAGTCTCATGCGTTTTAGTGGTGAAAAGATAATTTAAAAAATCGTTCGGGAAATGAGTTTACTCACAGGGTACTTTCATTTTATACATTCGACTATACGGGCCAAGCCCGGGATTTACGGGAAATCGCGGGTTTTCGATTGCCGGCGATTAAACTTCTTTCATTAACCGTCTCATCAAAAATGAAAACATTTTTGAAAACTACAAGTCTCATGCGTTTTAGTGGTAAAAAAAAAATTAAAAAATCGTTCGGGAAATGAGTTTACTCCCTTGGTACTTTCTTTGTATACATTCGACTATACGGGCCAAGCCCGGGGTTTACGGGAAATGGCGGGTTTTCGTTTGCCGGCGATTAAACTTCTTTTATTCAGCGTCTCATCAAAAATGAAAACATTTTTGAAAACTACAAGTCTCATGCGTTTTAGTGGTGAAAAGATAATTTAAAAAATCGTTCGGGAAATGAGTGTACTCACAGGGTACTTTCTTTTTATACATTCGACTATACGGGCCAAGCCCGGGATTTACGGGAAATCGCGGGTTTTCGATTGCCGGCGATTAAACTTCTTTCATTAACCGTCTCATCAAAAATGAAAACATTTTTGAAAACTACAAGTCTCATGCGTTTTAGTGGTAAAAAAAAAATTAAAAAATCGTTCGGGAAATGAGTTTACTCCCTGGGTACTTTCTTTGTATACATTCGACTATACGGGCCAAGCCCGGGATTTACGGGAAATCGCGGGATTTCGTTTGCCGGCGATTAAACCTCTTTCATTAAGCGTCTCATCAAAAATGAAAACATTTTTGAAAACTACAAGTCTCATGCGTTGTAGTGGTGAAAAAATAATTTCAAAAAATCGTTCGGAAAATGAGTTTACTCCCTGGGTACTTTCTTTGTATACTTTTGACTATACGGGCCGAGTCCGGGATTTACGGGAAATCGCAGGATTTCGTTTGCCGGCGATTAAACTTCTTTTATTCAGCGTTTCATCAAAAATGAAAACATTTTTAAAAACTACAAGTCTTATGCATTTTAGTGGTGAAAAAATAATTTAAAAAATCGTTCTGGAAACGAGTTTACTCACAGGGTACTTTCTTTGTATACATTCGACTATACGGGCCAAGCCCGGGATTTACGGGAAATCGCGGGTTTTCGTTTTCCGGCGATTAAACCTCTTTCATTAAGCGTCTCATCAAAAATGAAAACATTTTTGAAAACTACAAGTCTCATGCGTTTTAGTGGTAAAAAAAAAATTAAAAAATCGTTCAGGAAATGAGTTTACTCCCTTGGTACTTTCTTTGTATACATTCGACTATACGGGCCAAGCCCGGGGTTTACGGGAAATGGCGGGTTTTCGTTTGCAGGCGATTAAACTTCTTTTATTCAGCGTCTCATCAAAAATGAAAACATTTTTGAAAACTACAAGTCTCATGCGTTTTAGTGGTGAAAAGATAATTTAAAAAATCGTTCGGGAAATGAGTTTACTCACAGGGTACTTTCTTTTTATACATTCGACTATACGGGCCAAGCCCGGGATTTACGGGAAATCGCGGGTTTTCGATTGCCGGCGATTAAACTTCTTTCATTAACCGTCTCATCAAAAATGAAAACATTTTTGAAAACTACAAGTCTCATGCGTTTTAGTGGTAAAAAAAAAAATTAAAAAATCGTTCGGGAAATGAGTTTACTCCCTGGGTACTTTCTTTGTATACATTCGACTATACGGGCCAAGCCCGGGATTTACGGGAAATCGCGGGATTTCGTTTGCCGGCGATTAAACCTCTTTCATTAAGCGTCTCATCAAAAATGAAAACATTTTTGAAAACTACAAGTCTCATGCGTTGTAGTGGTGAAAAAATAATTTTAAAAAATCGTTCGGAAAATGAGTTTACTCCCTGGGTACTTTCTTTGTATACTTTTGACTATACGGGCCGAGTCCGGGGTTTACGGAAAATGGCGGGTTTTCGTTTACCGGCGATTAAACTGCTTTTATTCAGCGTCTCATCAAAAATGAAAACATTTTTGAAAACTACAAGTCTCATGCGTTTTAGTGGTGAAAAAATAATTTAAAAAATCGTTCGGGAAATGAGTTTACTCCCTGGGTACTTTCTTTGTATACTTTTGACTATACGGGCCGAGTCCGGGATTTACGGGAAATCGCAGGTTTTCGTTTGCCGGCGATTAAACTTCTTTTATTCAGCGTTTCATCAAAAATGAAAACATTTTTAAAAACTACAAGTCTTATGCATTTTAGTGGTGAAAAAATAATTTAAAAAATCGTTCTGGAAACGAGTTTACTCACAGGGTACTTTCTTTGTATACATTCGACTATACGGGCCAAGCCCGGGATTTACGGGAAATCGCGGGTTTTCGTTTTCCGGCGATTAAACCTCTTTCATTAAGCGTCTCATCAAAAATGAAAACATTTTTGAAAACTACAAGTCTCATGCGTTTTAGTGGTGAAAAAAAAAATTAAAAAATCGTTCGGGAAATGAGTTTACTCCCTGGGTACTTTCCTTGTATACATTCGACTATACGGGCCAAGCCCCGGATTAACGGGAAAACGCGGGATTTCGTTGGCCGGCGATTAAACCTCTTTCATTACGCGTCTCATCAAAAATGAAAACATTTTTGAAAACTACAAGTCTCATGCGTTTTAGTGGTGAAAAAAAAATTTAAAAATTCGTTCGGGAAATGAGTTTACTCCCTGGGTACTTTCCTTGTATACATTCGACTATACGGGCCAAGCCCCGGATGAACGGGAAAACGCGGGATTTCGTTTGCCGGCGATTAAACCTCTTTCATTAAGCGTCTCATCAAAAATGAAAACATTTTTGAAAACTACAAGTCTCATGCGTTTTAGTGGTGAAAAAATAATTTAAAAAATCGTTCTGGAAACGAGTTTACTCCCTGGGTACTTTCTTTGTATACATTCGACTATACGGGCCAAGCCCGGGATTTACGGGAAATCGCGGGATTTCGTTTGCCGGCGATTAAACCTCTTTCATTAAGCGTCTCATCAAAAATGAAAACATTTTTGAAAACTACAAGTCTCATGCGTTGTAGTGGTGAAAAAATAATTTTAAAAAATCGTTCGGAAAATGAGTTTACTCCCTGGGTACTTTCTTTGTATACTTTTGACTATACGGGCCGAGTCCGGGGTTTACGGAAAATGGCGGGTTTTCGTTTACCGGCGATTAAACTGCTTTTATTCAGCGTCTCATCAAAAATGAAAACATTTTTGAAAACTACAAGTCTCATGCGTTTTAGTGGTGAAAAAATAATTTAAAAAATCGTTCGGGAAATGAGTTTACTCCCTGGGTACTTTCTTTGTATACTTTTGACTATACGGGCCGAGTCCGGGATTTACGGGAAATCGCAGGTTTTCGTTTGCCGGCGATTAAACTTCTTTTATTCAGCGTTTCATCAAAAATGAAAACATTTTTAAAAACTACAAGTCTTATGCATTTTAGTGGTGAAAAAATAATTTAAAAAATCGTTCTGGAAACGAGTTTACTCACAGGGTACTTTCTTTGTATACATTCGACTATACGGGCCAAGCCCGGGATTTACGGGAAATCGCGGGTTTTCGTTTTCCGGCGATTAAACCTCTTTCATTAAGCGTCTCATCAAAAATGAAAACATTTTTGAAAACTACAAGTCTCATGCGTTTTAGTGGTGAAAAAAAAAATTAAAAAATCGTTCGGGAAATGAGTTTACTCCCTGGGTACTTTCCTTGTATACATTCGACTATACGGGCCAAGCCCCGGATTAACGGGAAAACGCGGGATTTCGTTTGCCGGCGATTAAATCTCTTTCATTACGCGTCTCATCAAAAATGAAAACATTTTTGAAAACTACAAGTCTCATGCGTTTTAGTGGTGAAAAAAAAATTTAAAAATTCGTTCGGGAAATGAGTTTACTCCCTGGGTACTTTCCTTGTATACATTCGACTATACGGGCCAAGCCCCGGATGAACGGGAAAACGCGGGATTTCGTTTGCCGGCGATTAAACCTCTTTCATTAAGCGTCTCATCAAAAATGAAAACATTTTTGAAAACTACAAGTCTCATGCGTTTTAGTGGTGAAAAAACAATTTAAAAAATCGTTCGGGAAATGAGTTTACTCCCTGGGTACTTTCTTTGTATACATTTGATTATACGGGCCGAGTCCGGGATTTACGGGAAATCGCGTATTTTCGTTTGCCGGCGATTAAACTTCTTTTATTCAGCGTCCCATCAAATATGAAAATATTTTTGGAAACTACAAGTCTCATGCGTTTAGTGGTAAAAAAATAATATAAAAAATCGTTCGGGAAATGAGTTTACTCCCTGGGTACTTTCTTTGTATACTTTTGACTACACCGGTCGAGTCCGGGGTTTACGGGAAATGGCGGGTTTTCGTTTGCCGGCGATTAAACTTCTTTTATTCAGTGTCTCATCAAAAATGAAAACATTTTTGAAAACTACAAGTCTCATGCTTTTAGTGGTGAAAAGAAAATTTAAAAAATCGTTTTGGAAATGAGTTTACTCACAGGGTACTTTCTTTGTATACATTCGACTATACGGGCCAAACCCGGGATTTACGGGAAATCGCGGGTTTTCGTTTGCTGGCGATTAAACCACTTTCATTAAGCGTCTCATCAAAAATGAAAACATTTTTGAAAACTACAAGTCTCATGCGTTTTAGTGGTGAAAAGATAATTTAAAAAATCGTTCGGGAAATGAGTTTACTCACAGGGTACTTTCTTTTTATACATTCGACTATACGGGCCAAGCCCGGGATTTACGGGAAATCGCGGGTTTTCGATTGCCGGCGATTAAACTTCTTTCATTAACCGTCTCATCAAAAATGAAAACATTTTTGAAAACTACAAGTCTCATGCGTTTTAGTGGTAAAAAAAAAATTAAAAAATCGTTCGGGAAATGAGTTTACTCCCTGGGTACTTTCTTTGTATACATTCGACTATACGGGCCAAGCCCGGGATTTACGGGAAATCGCGGGATTTCGTTTGCCGGCGATTAAACCTCTTTCATTAAGCGTCTCATCAAAAATGAAAACATTTTTGAAAACTACAAGTCTCATGCGTTGTAGTGGTGAAAAAATAATTTTAAAAAATCGTTCGGAAAATGAGTTTACTCCCTGGGTACTTTCTTTGTATACTTTTGACTATACGGGCCGAGTCCGGGGTTTACGGAAAATGGCGGGTTTTCGTTTACCGGCGATTAAACTGCTTTTATTCAGCGTCTCATCAAAAATGAAAACATTTTTGAAAACTACAAGTCTCATGCGTTTTAGTGGTGAAAAAATAATTTAAAAAATCGTTCGGGAAATGAGTTTACTCCCTGGGTACTTTCTTTGTATACTTTTGACTATACGGGCCGAGTCCGGGATTTACGGGAAATCGCAGGATTTCGTTTGCCGGCGATTAAACTTCTTTTATTCAGCGTTTCATCAAAAATGAAAACATTTTAAAAAACTACAAGTCTTATGCATTTTAGTGGTGAAAAAATAATTTTAAAAAATCGTTCGGAAAATGAGTTTACTCCCTGGGTACTTTCTTTGTATACTTTTGACTATACGGGCCGAGTCCGGGGTTTACGGAAAATGGCGGGTTTTCGTTTACCGGCGATTAAACTGCTTTTATTCAGCGTCTCATCAAAAATGAAAACATTTTTGAAAACTACAAGTCTCATGCGTTTTAGTGGTGAAAAAATAATTTAAAAAATCGTTCGGGAAATGAGTTTACTCCCTGGGTACTTTCTTTGTATACTTTTGACTATACGGGCCGAGTCCGGGATTTACGGGAAATCGCAGGATTTCGTTTGCCGGCGATTAAACTTCTTTTATTCAGCGTTTCATCAAAAATGAAAACATTTTTAAAAACTACAAGTCTTATGCATTTTAGTGGTGAAAAAATAATTTAAAAAATCGTTCTGGAAACGAGTTTACTCACAGGGTACTTTCTTTGTATACATTCGACTATACGGGCCAAGCCCGGGATTTACGGGAAATCGCGGGTTTTCGTTTTCCGGCGATTAAACCTCTTTCATTAAGCGTCTCATCAAAAATGAAAACATTTTTGAAAACTACAAGTCTCATGCGTTTTAGTGGTAAAAAAAAAATTAAAAAATCGTTCGGGAAATGAGTTTACTCCCTTGGTACTTTCTTTGTATACATTCGACTATACGGGCCAAGCCCCGGATTAACGGGAAAACGCGGGATTTCGTTTGCCGGCGATTAAACCTCTTTCATTACGCGTCTCATCAAAAATGAAAACATTTTTGAAAACTACAAGTCTCATGCGTTTTAGTGGTGAAAAAAAAATTTAAAAATTCGTTCGGGAAATGAGTTTACTCCCTGGGTACTTTCCTTGTATACATTCGACTATACGGGCCAAGCCCCGGATGAACGGGAAAACGCGGGATTTCGTTTGCCGGCGATTAAACCTTTTTCATTAAGCGTCTCATCAAAAATGAAAACATTTTTGAAAACTACAAGTCTCATGCGTTTTAGTGGTGAAAAAATAATTTAAAAAATCGTTCGGGAAATGAGTTTACTCCCTGGGTACTTTCTTTGTATACATTTGATTATACGGGCCGAGTCCGGGATTTACGGGAAATCGCGTATTTTCGTTTGCCGGCGATTAAACTTCTTTTATTCAGCGTCCCATCAAATATGAAAATATTTTTGGAAACTACAAGTCTCATGCGTTTAGTGGTAAAAAAATAATATAAAAAATCGTTCGGGAAATGAGTTTACTCCCTGGGTACTTTCTTTGTATACTTTTGACTACACCGGTCGAGTCCGGGGTTTACGGGAAATGGCGGGTTTTCGTTTGCCGGCGATTAAACTTCTTTTATTCAGTGTCTCATCAAAAATGAAAACATTTTTGAAAACTACAAGTCTCATGCTTTTAGTGGTGAAAAGAAAATTTAAAAAATCGTTTTGGAAATGAGTTTACTCACAGGGTACTTTCTTTGTATACATTCGACTATACGGGCCAAACCCGGGATTTACGGGAAATCGCGGGTTTTCGTTTGCTGGCGATTAAACCACTTTCATTAAGCGTCTCATCAAAAATGAAAACATTTTTGAAAACTACAAGTCTCATGCTTTTAGTGGTGAAAAGAAAATTTAAAAAATCGTTCTGGAAACGAGTTTACTCACAGGGTACTTTCTTTGTATACATTCGACTATACGGGCCAAGCCCGGGATTTACGGGAAATCGCGGGTTTTCGTTTTCCGGCGATTAAACTTCTTTTATTCAGCGTCTCATCAAAAATGAAAACATTTTTGAAAACTACAAGTCTTATGCATTTTAGTGGTGAAAAAATAATTTAAAAAATCGTTCTGGAAACGAGTTTACTCACAGGGTACTTTCTTTGTATACATTCGACTATACGGGCCAAGCCCGGGATTTACGGGAAATCGCGGGTTTTCGTTTTCCGGCGATTAAACCTCTTTCATTAAACGTCTCATCAAAAATGAAAACATTTTTGAAAACTACAAGTCTCATGCGTTTTAGTGGTGAAAAAAAAATTTAAAAAATCGTTCGGGAAATGAGTTTAGTCCCTGGGTACTTTCCTTGTATACATTCGACTATACGGGCCAAGCCCCGGATTAACGGGAAAACGCGGGATTTCGTTTGCCGGCGATTAAACCTCTTTCATTACGCGTCTCATCAAAAATGAAAACATTTTTGAAAACTACAAGTCTCATGCGTTTTAGTGGTGAAAAAAAAATTTAAAAATTCGTTCGGGAAATGAGTTTACTCCCTGGGTACTTTCCTTGTATACATTCGACTATACGGGCCAAGCCCCGGATGAACGGGAAAACGCGGGATTTCGTTTGCCGGCGATTAAACCTCTTTCATTAAGCGTCTCATCAAAAATGAAAACATTTTTGAAAACTACAAGTCTCATGCGTTTTAGTGGTGAAAAAATAATTTAAAAAATCGTTCGGGAAATGAGTTTACTCCCTGGGTACTTTCTTTGTATACATTTGATTATACGGGCCGAGTCCGGGATTTACGGGAAATCGCGGATTTTCGTTTGCCGGCGATTAAACTTCTTTTATTCAGCGTCCCATCAAATATGAAAATATTTTTGGAAACTACAAGTCTCATGCGTTTAGTGGTAAAAAATAATATAAAAAATCGTTCGGGAAATGAGTTTACTCCCTGGGTACTTTCTTTGTATACTTTTGACTACACCGGTCGAGTCCGGGGTTTACGGGAAATGGCGGGTTTTCGTTTGCCGGCGATTAAACTTCTTTTATTCAGTGTCTCATCAAAAATGAAAACATTTTTGAAAACTACAAGTCTCATGCTTTTAGTGGTGAAAAGAAAATTTAAAAAATCGTTTTGGAAATGAGTTTACTCACAGGATACTTTCTTTGTATACATTCGACTATACGGGCCAAACCCGGGATTTACGGGAAATCGCAGGTTTTCGTTTGCTGGCGATTAAACCACTTTCATTAAGCGTCTCATCAAAAATGAAAACATTTTTAAAAACTAAAAGTCTCATGCGTTGTAGTGGTGAAAATATAATTTAAAAAATCGCTCGGAAAATGAGTTTACTCCCTGGGTACTTTCTTTATATACTTTTGACTATACGGGCCGAGTCCGGGGTTTACGAGAAATGGCGGGTTTTCGTTTGCCGGCGATTAAACTTCTTTTATTCAGCGTCTCATCAAAAATAAAAACATTTTTAAAAACTACAAGTCTCATGCGTTGTAGTGGTGAAATAATAATTTAAAAAATCGTTTTGGAAATGAGTTTACTCACAGGATACTTTCTTTGTATACATTCGACTATACGGGCCAAACCCGGGATTTACGGGAAATCGCAGGTTTTCGTTTGCTGGCGATTAAACCACTTTCATTAAGCGTCTCATCAAAAATGAAAACATTTTTAAAAACTAAAAGTCTCATGCGTTGTAGTGGTGAAAATATAATTTAAAAAATCGCTCGGAAAATGAGTTTACTCCCTGGGTACTTTCTTTATATACTTTTGACTATACGGGCCGAGTCCGGGGTTTACGAGAAATGGCGGGTTTTCGTTTGCCGGCGATTAAACTTCTTTTATTCAGCGTCTTATCAAAAATGAAAACATTTTTAAAAACTATAAGTCTCATGGGTTTTAGTGGTGAAATAATAATTTAAAAAATCGTTCGGGAAATGAGTTTACATCCCGGGTACTTTCTTTACTATACGGGCCGAGTCCGGGATTTACGGAAAATCGCAGGTTTTCGTTTGCCGGCGATTAAACTTCTTTTATTCAGCGTCTCATCAAAAGTAAAAACATTTTTAAAAACTACAAGTCTCATGGGCTTTAGTGGTGAAATAATAATTTAAAAAATCGTTCGGGAAATGAGTTTACACCCTGGGTACTTTCTTTGTATACTTTTGACTATACGGGCTGAGTCCGGGATTTACGGGAAATCGCGGGTTTTCGTTTGCCGGCGATTAAACTTCTTTTATTCAGCGTCTCATCAAAAATGAAAACATTTTTAAAAACTACAAGTCTCATGCGTTTTAGTGGTGAAAAAATAATTTAAAAAATCGTTCGGGAAATGAGTTTACTCCCTGGGTACTTTCTTTGTATACTTTTGACTATACGGGCCGAATCCGGGATTTACGGGAAGTCGCGGGTTTTCGTTTGCCGGCGTTTAAACTTCTTTTATTCAGCGTCTCATCAAAAATGAAAACATTTTTAAAAACTGCAAGTCTCATGGGCTTTAGTGGTGAAATAATAATTTAAAAAATCGTTCGGGAAATGAGTTTACTCCCTGGGTACTTTCTTTGTATACTTTTGATTATACGGGCCGAGTCCAGGGTTTACGGGAAATGGCGGGTTTTCGTTTGCCGGCGATTAAACTTCTTTTATTCAGCGCCTCATCAAAAATGAATACATTTTTAAAAACTACAAGTCTCATGGGCTTTAGTGGTGAAATAATAATTTAAAAAATCGTTCGGGAAGTGAGTTTACACCCTGGGTACTTTCTTTGTATACTTTTGACTATACGGGCCGAGTCCGGGATTTACTGGAAATCGCAGGTTTTCGTTTGCCCGCGATTAAACTTATTTTATTCAGCGTCTTATCAAAAATGAAAACATTTTTGAAAACTACAAGTCTCATGGGCTTTAGTGGTGAAAAAATAATTTAAAAAATCGTTCGGGAAATGAGTTTACACCCTGGGTACTTTCTTTGTATACTTTTGACTATACGGGCCGAGTCCGGGATTTACTGGAAATCGCAGGTTTTCGTTTGCCCGCGATTAAACTTCTTTTATTCAGCGTCCCATCAAAAATGAAAACATTTTTAAAAACTACAAGTCTCATGCGTTTTAGTGGTGAAAAAATAATTTAAAAAATCGTTCGGAAATGAGTTTACTCCCTTGGTACTTTCTTTGTATACTTTTGACTATGCGGGCCGAGTCCGGGGTTTACGGAAAATGGCGGGTTTTCGTTTGCCGGCGATTAAACTTCTTTTATCCAGCGTCTCATCAAAAAT
This sequence comes from Hydractinia symbiolongicarpus, assembly GCF_029227915.1. Taxonomy (NCBI): domain Eukaryota; kingdom Metazoa; phylum Cnidaria; class Hydrozoa; order Anthoathecata; family Hydractiniidae; genus Hydractinia; species Hydractinia symbiolongicarpus. The sequence goes on along the minus strand of NC_079876.1, from coordinate 33,148,871 downwards.
GAAAACATTTTTAAAAACTACAAGTCTCATGGGCTTTAGTTGTGAAATAATATTTTAAATAATCGTTTGGGAAATGAGTTTACACCCTGGGTACTTTCTTTGTATACTTTTGACTATACGGGCTGAGTCCGGGATTTACGGGAAATCGCGGGTTTTCGTTTGCCGGCGATTAAACTTCTTTTATTCAGCGTCTCATCAAAAATGAAAACATTTTTAAAAACTACAAGTCTCATGCGTTTTAGTGGTGAAAAAATAATTTAAAAAATCGTTCGGGAAATGAGTTTACTCCCTGGGTACTTTCTTTGTATACTTTTGACTATACGGGCCGAGTCCGGGATTTATGGGAAGTCGCGGGTTTTCGTTTGCCGGCGTTTAAACTTCTTTTATTCAGCGTCTCATCAAAAATGAAAACATTTTTAAAAACTACAAGTCTCATGGGCTTTAGTGGTGAAATAATAATTTAAAAAATCGTTCGGGAAATGAGTTGACACCCTGGGTACTTTCTTTGTATACTTTTGACTATACGGGCTGAGTCCGGGATTTACGGGAAATCGCGGGTTTTCGTTTGCCGGCGATTAAACTTCTTTTATTCAGCGTCTCATCAAAAATGAAAACATTTTTAAAAACTACAAGTCTCATGCGTTTTAGTGGTGAAAAAATAATTTAAAAAATCGTTCGGAAAATGAGTTTACTCCCTGGGTAATTTCTTTGTATACTTTTGACTATACGGGCCGAGTCCAGGGTTTACGGGAAATGGCGGGTTTTCGTTTGCCGGCGATTAAACTTCTTTTATTCAGCGTCTTATCAAAAATGAAAACATTTTTAAAAACTATAAGTCTCATGGGTTTTAGTGGTGAAATAATAATTTAAAAAATCGTTCGGGAAATGAGTTTACATCCCGGGTACTTTCCTTACTATACGGGCCGAGTCCGGGATTTACGGAAAATCGCAGGTTTTCGTTTGCCGGCGATTAAACTTCTTTTATTCAGCGTCTCATCAAAAGTGAAAACATTTTTAAAAACTACAAGTCTCATGGGCTTTAGTGGTGAAATAATAATTTAAAAAATCGTTCGGGAAATGAGTTTACACCCTGGGTACTTTCTTTGTATACTTTTGACTATACGGGCTGAGTCCGGGATTTACGGGAAATCGCGGGTTTTCGTTTGCCGGCGATTAAACTTCTTTTATTCAGCGTCTCATCAAAAATGAAAACATTTTTAAAAACTACAAGTCTCATGCGTTTTAGTGGTGAAAAAATAATTTAAAAAATCGTTCGGGAAATGAGTTTACTCCCTGGGTACTTTCTTTGTATACTTTTGACTATACGGGCCGAGTCCGGGATTTACGGGAAGTCGCGGGTTTTCGTTTGCCGGCGTTTAAACTTCTTTTATTCAGCGTCTCATCAAAAATGAAAACATTTTTAAAAACTGCAAGTCTCATGGGCTTTAGTGGTGAAATAATAATTTAAAAAATCGTTCGGGAAATGAGTTTACTCCCTGGGTACTTTCTTTGTATACTTTTGATTATACGGGCCGAGTCCAGGGTTTACGGGAAATGGCGGGTTTTCGTTTGCCGGCGATTAAACTTCTTTTATTCAGCGCCTCATCAAAAATGAATACATTTTTAAAAACTACAAGTCTCATGGGCTTTAGTGGTGAAATAATAATTTAAAAAATCGTTCGGGAAGTGAGTTTACACCCTGGGTACTTTCTTTGTATACTTTTGACTATACGGGCCGAGTCCGGGATTTACTGGAAATCGCAGGTTTTCGTTTGCCCGCGATTAAACTTATTTTATTCAGCGTCTTATCAAAAATGAAAACATTTTTGAAAACTACAAGTCTCATGGGCTTTAGTGGTGAAAAAATAATTTAAAAAATCGTTCGGGAAATGAGTTTACACCCTGGGTACTTTCTTTGTATACTTTTGACTATACGGGCCGAGTCCGGGATTTACTGGAAATCGCAGGTTTTCGTTTGCCCGCGATTAAACTTCTTTTATTCAGCGTCCCATCAAAAATGAAAACATTTTTAAAAACTACAAGTCTCATGCGTTTTAGTGGTGAAAAAATAATTTAAAAAATCGTTCGGAAATGAGTTTACTCCCTTGGTACTTTCTTTGTATACTTTTGACTATGCGGGCCGAGTCCGGGGTTTACGGGAAATGGCGGGTTTTCGTTTGCCGGCGATTAAACTTCTTTTATCCAGCGTCTCATCAAAAATGAAAACATTTTTAAAAACTACAAGTCTCATGGGCTTTAGTTGTGAAATAATATTTTAAATAATCGTTTGGGAAATGAGTTTACACCCTGGGTACTTTCTTTGTATACTTTTGACTATACGGGCTGAGTCCGGGATTTACGGGAAATCGCGGGTTTTCGTTTGCCGGCGATTAAACTTCTTTTATTCAGCGTCTCATCAAAAATGAAAACATTTTTAAAAACTACAAGTCTCATGCGTTTTAGTGGTGAAAAAATAATTTAAAAAATCGTTCGGGAAATGAGTTTACTCCCTGGGTACTTTCTTTGTATACTTTTGACTATACGGGCCGAGTCCGGGATTTATGGGAAGTCGCGGGTTTTCGTTTGCCGGCGTTTAAACTTCTTTTATTCAGCGTCTCATCAAAAATGAAAACATTTTTAAAAACTACAAGTCTCATGGGCTTTAGTGGTGAAATAATAATTTAAAAAATCGTTCGGGAAATGAGTTGACACCCTGGGTACTTTCTTTGTATACTTTTGACTATACGGGCTGAGTCCGGGATTTACTGGAAATCGCGGGTTTTCGTTTGCCGGCGATTAAACTTCTTTTATTCAGCGTCTCATCAAAAATGAAAACATTTTTAAAAACTACAAGTCTCATGCGTTTTAGTGGTGAAAAAATAATTTAAAAAATCGTTCGGGAAGTGAGTTTACTCCCTGGGTACTTTCTTTGTATACTTTTGATTATACGGGCCGAGTCCAGGGTTTACGGGAAATGGCGGGTTTTCGTTTGCCGGCGATTAAACTTCTTTTATTCAGCGTCTCATCAAAAATGAAAACATTTTTAAAAACTACAAGTCTCATGGGCTTTAGTGGTGAAATAATAATTTAAAAAATCGTTCGGGAAGTGAGTTTACACCCTGGGTACTTTCTTTGTATACTTTTGACTATACGGGCCGAGTCCGGGATTTACTGGAAATCGCAGGTTTTCGTTTGCCCGCGATTAAACTTATTTTATTCAGCGTCTTATCAAAAATGAAAACATTTTTGAAAACTACAAGTCTCATGGGCTTTAGTGGTGAAAAAATAATTTAAAAAATCGTTCGGGAAATGAGTTTACACCCTGGGTACTTTCTTTGTATACTTTTGACTATACGGGCCGAGTCCGGGATTTACTGGAAATCGCAGGTTTTCGTTTGCCCGCGATTAAACTTCTTTTATTCAGCGTCCCATCAAAAATGAAAACATTTTTAAAAACTACAAGTCTCATGCGTTTTAGTGGTGAAAAAATAATTTAAAAAATCGTTCGGAAATGAGTTTACTCCCTTGGTACTTTCTTTGTATACTTTTGACTATGCGGGCCGAGTCCGGGGTTTACGGGAAATGGCGGGTTTTCGTTTGCCGGCGATTAAACTTCTTTTATCCAGCGTCTCATCAAAAATGAAAACATTTTTAACAACTACAAGTCTCATGGGCTTTAGTGGTGAAATAATATTTTAAATAATCGTTTGGGAAATGAGTTTATTCCCTGGGTACTTTCTTTGTATACTTTTGACTATACGGGCCGAGTCCGGGATTTACGGGAAATCGCAGGTTTTCGTTTGCCGGCGATTAAACTTCTTTTATTCAGCGTCTCATCAAAAATGAAAACATTTTTGAAAACTACAAGTCTCATGCGTTTTAGTGGTAAAAAAAAAATTAAAAAATCGTTCGGGAAATGAGTTTACTCCCTGGGTACTTTCTTTGTATACATTCGACTATACGGGCCAAGCCCGGGATTTACGGGAAATCGCGGGATTTCGTTTGCCGGCGATTAAACCTCTTTCATTAAGCGTCTTATCAAAAATGAAAACATTTTTGAAAACTACAAGTCTCGTGCGTTGTAGTGGTGAAAAAATAATTTTAAAAAATCGTTCGGAAAATGAGTTTACTCCCTGGGTACTTTCTTTGTATACTTTTGACTATACGGGCCGAGTCCGGGGTTTACGGAAAATGGCGGGTTTTCGTTTACCGGCGATTAAACTGCTTTTATTCAGCGTCTCATCAAAAATGAAAACATTTTTGAAAACTACAAGTCTCATGCGTTTTAGTGGTGAAAAAATAATTTAAAAAATCGTTCGGGAAATGAGTTTACTCCCTGGGTACTTTCTTTGTATACTTTTGACTATACGGGCCGAGTCCGGGATTTACGGGAAATCGCAGGTTTTCGTTTGCCGGCGATTAAACTTCTTTTATTCAGCGCTTCATCAAAAATGAAAACATTTTTAAAAACTACAAGTCTTATGCATTTTAGTGGTGAAAAAATAATTTAAAAAATCGTTCTGGAAACGAGTTTACTCACAGGGTACTTTCTTTGTATACATTCGACTATACGGGCCAAGCCCGGGATTTACGGGAAATCGCGGGTTTTCGTTTTCCGGCGATTAAACCTCTTTCATTAGGCGTCTCATCAAAAATGAAAACATTTTTGAAAACTACAAGTCTCATGCGTTTTAGTGGTGAAAAAAAAATTTAAAAAATCGTTCGGGAAATGAGTTTACTCCCTGGGTACTTTCCTTGTATACATTCGACTATACGGGCCAAGCCCCGGATTAACGGGAAAACGCGGGATTTCGTTTGCCGGCGATTAAACCTCTTTCATTACGCGTCTCATCAAAAATGAAAACATTTTTGAAAACTACAAGTCTCATGCGTTTTAGTGGTGAAAAAAAAATTTAAAAATTCGTTCGGGAAATGAGTTTACTCCCTGGGTACTTTCCTTGTATACATTCGACTATACGGGCCAAGCCCCGGATGAACGGGAAAACGCGGGATTTTGTTTGCCGGCGATTAAACCTCTTTCATTAAGCGTCTCATCAAAAATGAAAACATTTTTGAAAACTACAAGTCTCATGCGTTATAGTAGTGAAAAAATAATTTAAAAAATCGTTCGGGAAATGAGTTTACACCCTGGGTACTTTCTTTGTATACTTTTGACTATACGGGCCGAGTCCGGGATTTACGGGAAGTCGCGGGTTTTCGTTTGCCGGCGTTTAAACTTCTTTTATTCAGCGTCTCATCAAAAATGAAAACATTTTTAAAAACTACAAGTCTCATGGGCTTTAGTGGTGAAATAATAATTTAAAAAATCGTTCGGGAAATGAGTTGACACCCTGGGTACTTTCTTTGTATACTTTTGACTATACGGGCTGAGTCCGGGATTTACGGGAAATCGCGGGTTTTCGTTTGCCGGCGATTAAACTTCTTTTATTCAGCGTCTCATCAAAAATGAAAACATTTTTAAAAACTACAAGTCTCATGCGTTTTAGTGGTGAAAAAATAATTTAAAAAATCGTTCGGGAAATGAGTTTACTCCCTGGGTACTTTCTTTGTATACTTTTGATTATACGGGCCGAGTCCAGGGTTTACGGGAAATGGCGGGTTTTCGTTTGCCGGCGATTAAACTTCTTTTATTCAGCGTCTCATCAAAAATGAAAACATTTTTAAAAACTACAAGTCTCATGGGCTTTAGTGGTGAAATAATAATTTAAAAAATCGTTCGGGAAGTGAGTTTACACCCTGGGTACTTTCTTTGTATACTTTTGACTATACGGGCCGAGTCCGGGATTTACTGGAAATCGCAGGTTTTCGTTTGCCCGCGATTAAACTTATTTTATTCAGCGTCTTATCAAAAATGAAAACATTTTTGAAAACTACAAGTCTCATGGGCTTTAGTGGTGAAAAAATAATTTAAAAAATCGTTCGGGAAATGAGTTTACACCCTGGGTACTTTCTTTGTATACTTTTGACTATACGGGCCGAGTCCGGGATTTACTGGAAATCGCAGGTTTTCGTTTGCCCGCGATTAAACTTCTTTTATTCAGCGTCCCATCAAAAATGAAAACATTTTTAAAAACTACAAGTCTCATGCGTTTTAGTGGTGAAAAAATAATTTAAAAAATCGTTCGGAAATGAGTTTACTCCCTTGGTACTTTCTTTGTATACTTTTGACTATGCGGGCCGAGTCCGGGGTTTACGGGAAATGGCGGGTTTTCGTTTGCCGGCGATTAAACTTCTTTTATCCAGCGTCTCATCAAAAATGAAAACATTTTTAAAAACTACAAGTCTCATGGGCTTTAGTTGTGAAATAATATTTTAAATAATCGTTTGGGAAATGAGTTTACACCCTGGGTACTTTCTTTGTATACTTTTGACTATACGGGCTGAGTCCGGGATTTACGGGAAATCGCAGGTTTTCGTTTGCCGGCGATTAAACTTCTTTTATTCAGCGTCTCATCAAAAATGAAAACATTTTTAAAAACTACAAGTCTCATGCGTTTTAGTGGTGAAAAAATAATTTAAAAAATCGTTCGGGAAATGAGTTTACTCCCTGGGTACTTTCTTTGTATACTTTTGACTATACGGGCCGAGTCCGGGATTTACGGGAAGTCGCGGGTTTTCGTTTGCCGGCGTTTAAACTTCTTTTATTCAGCGTCTCATCAAAAATGAAAACATTTTTAAAAACTACAAGTCTCATGGGCTTTAGTGGTGAAATAATAATTTAAAAAATCGTTCGGGAAATGAGTTGACACCCTGGGTACTTTCTATGTATACTTTTGACTATACGGGCTGAGTCCGGGATTTACGGGAAATCGCGGGTTTTCGTTTGCCGGCGATTAAACTTCTTTTATTCAGCGTCTCATCAAAAATGAAAACATTTTTAAAAACTACAAGTCTCATGCGTTTTAGTGGTGAAAAAATAATTTAAAAAATCGTTCGGGAAATGAGTTTACTCCCTGGGTACTTTCTTTGTATACTTTTGATTATACGGGCCGAGTCCAGGGTTTACGGGAAATGGCGGGTTTTCGTTTGCCGGCGATTAAACTTCTTTTATTCAGCGTCTCATCAAAAATGAAAACATTTTTAAAAACTACAAGTCTCATGGGCTTTAGTGGCGAAATAATAATTTAAAAAATCGTTCGGGAAGTGAGTTTACACCCTGGGTACTTTTTTTGTATACTTTTGACTATACGGGCCGAGTCCGCGATTTACTGGAAATCGCAGGTTTTCGTTTGCCCGCGATTAAACTTATTTTATTCAGCGTCTACAAGTCTCATGGGCTTTAGTGGTGAAAAAATAATTTAAAAAATCGTTCGGGAAATGAGTTTACACCCTGGGTACTTTCTTTGTATACTTTTGACTATACGGGCCGAGTCCGGGATTTACTGGAAATCGCAGGTTTTCGTTTGCCCGCGATTAAACTTCTTTTATTCAGCGTCCCATCAAAAATGAAAACATTTTTAAAAACTACAAGTCTCATGCGTTTTAGTGGTGAAAAAATAATTTATAAAATCGTTCGGAAATGAGTTTACTCCCTTGGTACTTTCTTTGTATACTTTTGACTATGCGGGCCGAGTCCGGGGTTTACGGGAAATGGCGGGTTTTCGTTTGCCGGCGATTAAACTTCTTTTATCCAGCGTCTCATCAAAAATGAAAACATTTTTAAAAACTACAAGTCTCATGGGCTTTAGTGGTGAAATAATATTTTAAATAATCGTTTGGGAAATGAGTTTATTCCCTGCGTACTTTCTTTGTATACTTTTGACTATACGGGCCGAGTCCGGGATTTACGGGAAATCGCAGGTTTTCGTTTGCCGGCGATTAAACTTCTTTTATTCAGCGTCTCATCAAAAATGAAAACATTTTTGAAAACTACAAGTCTCATGCGTTTTAGTGGTGAAAAAATAATTTACAAAATCGTTCGGGAAATGAGTTTACTCCCTGGGTACTTTCTTTGTATACTTTTGACTATACGGGCCGAGTCCGGGATTTACGGGAAGTCGCGGGTTTTCGTTTGCCGGCGATTAAACTTCTTTTATTCAGCGTCTCATCAAAAATGAAAATATTTTTAAATACTACAAGTCTCATGGGCTTTAGTGGTGAAATAATAATTTAAAAAATCGTTTTGGAAATGAGTTTACTCACATGGTACTTTCTTTGTATACATTCGACTACACGGGCCAAGCCCGTGATTTACGGGAAATCGCGGGTTTTCGTTTGCCGGCGAGTAAACCACTTTCATTAAGCGTCTCATCAAAAATGAAAACATTTCTGAAAACTACAAGTCTCATGCGTTTTAGTGGTGGAAAAATAATTTAAAAATTCGTTCGGGAAATGAGTTTACTCACTGGGTACTTTCCTTGTATACTTTTGACTATACGGGCCGAGTCCGGGATTTAGGGGAAATCGCGGGTTTTCGTTTCCCGGCGATTAAACTTCTTTTATTCAGCGTCTCATCAAAAATGAAAACATTTTTAAAAACTACAAGTCTCATGGGCTTTAGTGGTGAAATAATAATTTAAATAATCGTTTGGGAAATGAGTTTACTCCCTGGGTACTTTCTTTGTATACTTTTGACTATACGGGCCGAGTCCGGGATTTACGGGAAATCGCAGTTTTTCGTTTCCCGGCGATTAAACTTCTTTTATTCAGCGTCTCATCAAAAATGAAAACATTTTTGAAAACTACAAGTCTCATGCGTTTTAGTGGTGAAAAAATAATTTAAAAAATCGTTCTGGAAATGAGTTTACTCCCTGGGTACTTTCTTTGTATACTTTTGACTATACGGACCGAGTCCGGGATTTACGGGAAATCGCAGGTTTTCGTTTGCCGGCGATTAAACTGCTTTTATTCAGCGTCTCATCAAAAATGAAAATATTTTTAAATACTACAAGTCTCATGGGCTTTAGTGGTGAAATAATAATTTAAAAAATCGTTTAGGAAATGAGTTTACACCCTGGGTACTTTCTTTGTATACTTTTGACTATACCGGCCGAGTCCGGGATTTACTAGAAATCGCAGGTTTTCGTTTGCCCGCGATTAAACTTCTTTTATTCAGCGTCTCATCAAAAGTGAAAACATTTTTGAAAACTACAAGTCTCATGCGTTTTAGTGGTGAAAAAATAATTTAAAAAATCGTTCGGGAAATGAGTTTACTCCGTGGGTACTTTCTTTGTATACTTTTGACTATGCGGGCCGAGTCCGGGGTTTACGGGAAATAGCGGGTTTTCGTTTGCCGGCGATTAAACTTCTTTTATTCAGCGTCTCATCAAAAATGAAAACATTTTTGAAAACTACAAGTCTCATGCGTTTTAGTGGTGAAAAAATAATTTAAAAAATCGTTCGGGAAATGAGCTTACACCCTGGGTACTTTCTTTGTATTCTTTTGACTATACGGGCCGAGTCCGGGATTTACTGGAAATCGCAGGTTTTCGTTTGCCCGCGATTAAACTTCTTTTATTCAGCGTCCCATCAAAAATGAAAACATTTTTAAAAACTACAAGTCTCATGCGTTTTAGTGGTGAAAAAATAATTTAAAAAATCGTTCGGAAATGAGTTTACTCCCTTGGTACTTTCTTTGTATACTTTTGACTATGCGGGCCGAGTCCGGGGTTTACGGGAAATGGCGGGTTTTCGTTTGCCGGCGATTAAACTTCTTTTATCCAGCGTCTCATCAAAAATGAAAACATTTTTAAAAACTACAAGTCTCATGGGCTTTAGTGGTGAAATAATATTTTAAATAATCGTTTGGGAAATGAGTTTACTCCCTGGGTACTTTCTTTGAATACTTTTGACTATACGGGCCGAGTCCGGGATTTACGGGAAATGGCAGGTTTTCGTTTGTCGGCGATTAAACTTCTTTTATTCAGCGTCTCATCAAAAATGAAAACATTTTTGAAAACTACAAGTCTCATGCGTTTTAGTGGTGAAAAAATAATTTATAAAATCGTTCGGGAAATGAGTTTACTCCCTGGGTACTTTCTTTGTATACTTTTGACTATACGGGCCGAGTCCGGGATTTACGGGAAGTCGCGGGTTTTCGTTTGCCGGCGATTAAACTTCTTTTATTCAGCGTCTCATCAAAAATGAAAATATTTTTAAATACTACAAGTCTCATGGGCTTTAGTGGTGAAATAATAATTTATAAAATCGTTTTGGAAATGAGTTTACTCACATGGTACTTTCTTTGTATACTTTTGACTATACGGACCGAGTCCGGGATTTACGGGAAATCGCAGGTTTTCGTTTGCCGGCGATTAAACTGCTTTTATTCAGCGTCTCATCAAAAATGAAAATATTTTTAAATACTACAAGTCTCATGGGCTTTAGTGGTGAAATAATAATTTAAAAAATCGTTCAGGAAATGAGTTTACACCCTGGGTACTTTCTTTGTATACTTTTGACTATACCGGCCGAGTCCGGGATTTACTGGAAATCGCAGGTTTTCGTTTGCCCGCGATTAAACTTCTTTTATTCAGCGTCTCATCAAAAATGAAAACATTTTTGAAAACTACAAGTCTCATGCGTTTTAGTGGTGAAAAAATAATTTAAAAAATCGTTCGGGAAATGAGTTTACTCCCTGGGTACTTTCTTTGTATACTTTTGACTATGCGGGCCGAGTCCGAGGTTTACGGGAAATGGCGGGTTTTCGTTTGCCGGCGATTAAACTTCTTTTATTCAGCGTCTCATCAAAAATGAAAACATTTTTGAAAACTACAAGTCTCATGCGTTTTAGTGGTGAAAAAATAATTTAAAAAATCGTTCGGGAAATGAGCTTACACCCTGGGTACTTTCTTTGTATACTTTTGACTATACGGGCCGAGTCCGGGATTTACTGGAAATCGCAGGTTTTCGTTTGCCCGCGATTAAACTTCTTTTATTCAGCGTCTCATCAAAAATGAAAACATTTTTGAAAACTACAAGTCTCATGCGTTTTAGTGGTGAAAAAATAATTTAAAAAATCGTTCGGGAAATGAGTTTACTCCCTGGGTACTTTCTTTGTATACTTTTGACTATGCGGGCCGAGTCCGGGGTTTACGGGAAATGGCGGGTTTTCGTTTGCCGGCGATTAAACTTCTTTTATTCAGCGTCTCATCAAAAATGAAAACATTTTTGAAAACTACAAGTCTCATGCGTTTTAGTGGTGAAAAAATAATTTAAAAAATCGTTCGGGAAATGAGCTTACACCCTGGGTACTTTCTTTGTATACTTTTGACTATACGGGCCGAGTCCGGGATTTACTGGAAATCGCAGGTTTTCGTTTGCCCGCGATTAAACTTCTTTTATTCAGCGTCCCATCAAAAATGAAAACATTTTTAAAAACTACAAGTCTCATGCGTTTTAGTGGTGAAAAAATAATTTAAAAAATCGTTCGGAAATGAGTTTACTCCCTTGGTACTTTCTTTGTATACTTTTGACTATGCGGGCCGAGTCCGGGGTTTACGGGAAATGGCGGGTTTTCGTTTGCCGGCGATTAAACTTCTTTTATTCAGCGTCCCATCAAAAATGAAAACATTTTTAAAAACTACAAGTCTCATGCGTTTTAGTGGTGAAAAAATAATTTAAAAAATCGTTCGGAAATGAGTTTACTCCCTGGGTACTTTCTTTGTATACTTTTGACTATACGGGCCGAGTCCGGGATTTACGGGAAATCGCAGGTTTTCGTTTGCCCGCGATTAAACTTCTTTTATTCAGCGTCCCATCAAAAATGAAAACATTTTTAAAAACTACAAGTCTCATGCGTTTTAGTGGTGAAAAAATAATTTAAAAAATCGTTCGGAAATGAGTTTACTCCCTGGGTACTTTCTTTGTATACTTTTGACTATACGGGCCGAGTCCGGGATTTACTGGAAATCGCAGGTTTTCGTTTGCCCGCGATTAAACTTCTTTTATTCAGCGTCCCATCAAAAATGAAAACATTTTTAAAAACTACAAGTCTCATGCGTTTTAGTGGTGAAAAAATAATTTAAAAAATCGTTCGGAAATGAGTTTACTCCCTTGGTACTTTCTTTGTATACTTTTGACTATGCGGGCCGAGTCCGGGGTTTACGGGAAATGGCGGGTTTTCGTTTGCCGGCGATTAAACTTCTTTTATTCAGCGTCCCATCAAAAATGAAAACATTTTTAAAAACTACAAGTCTCATGCGTTTTAGTGGTGAAAAAATAATTTAAAAAATCGTTCGGAAATGAGTTTACTCCCTGGGTACTTTCTTTGTATACTTTTGACTATACGGGCCGAGTCCGGGATTTACGGGAAATCGCAGGTTTTCGTTTGCCGGCGATTAAACTTCTTTTATTCAGCGTCTCATCAAAAATGAAAACATTTTTGAAAACTACAAGTCTCATGCGTTTTAGTGGTGAAAAAATAATTTATAAAATCGTTCGGGAAATGAGTTTACTCCCTGGGTACTTTCTTTGTATACTTTTGACTATACGGGCCGAGTCCGGGATTTACGGGAAATCGCAGGTTTTCGTTTGCCGGCGATTAAACTTCTTTTATTCAGCGTCTCATCAAAAATGAAAACATCTTTGAAAACTACAAGTCTCATGCGTTTTAGTGGTGAAAAAATAATTTATAAAATCGTTCGGGAAATGAGTTTACTCCCTGGGTACTTTCTTTGTATACTTTTGACTATACGGGCCGAGTCCGGGATTTACGGGAAGTCGCGGGTTTTCGTTTGCCGGCGATTAAACTTCTTTTATTCAGCGTCTCATCAAAAATGAAAATATTTTTAAATACTACAAGTCTCATGGGCTTTAGTGGTGAAATAATAATTTATAAAATCGTTTTGGAAATGAGTTTACTCACATGGTACTTTCTTTGTATACATTCGTCTACACGGGCCAAGCCCGTGATTTACGGGAAATCGCGGGTTTTCGTTTGCCGGCGAGTAAACCACTTTCATTAAGCGTCTCATCAAAAATGAAAACATTTTTGAAAACTACAAGTCTCATGCGTTTTAGTGGTGGAAAAATAATTTAAAAATTCGTTCGGAAAATGAGTTTACTCACTGGGTACTTTCCTTGTATACTTTTGACTATACGGGCCGAGTCCGGGATTTAGGGGAAATCGCGGGTTTTCGTTTGCCGGCGATTAAACTTCTTTTATTCAGCGTCTCATCAAAAATGAAAACATTTTTAAAAACTGCAAGTCTCATGGGCTTTAGTGGTGAAATAATAATTTAAATAATCGTTTGGGAAATGAGTTTACTCCCTGGGTACTTTCTTTGTATACTTTTGACTATACGGGCCGAGTCCGGGATTTACGGGTAATCGCAGTTTTTCGTTTCCCGGCGATTAAACTTCTTTTATTCAGCGTCTCATCAAAAATGAAAACATTTTTGAAAACTACAAGTCTCATGCGTTTTAGTGGTGAAAAAATAATTTATAAAATCGTTCGGGAAATGAGTTTACTCCCTGGGTACTTTCTTTGTATACTTTTGACTATACGGGCCGAGTCCGGGATTTACGGGAAATCGCAGGTTTTCGTTTGCCGGCGATTAAACTTCTTTTATTCAGCGTCTCATCAAAAATGAAAACATCTTTGAAAACTACAAGTCTCATGCGTTTTAGTGGTGAAAAAATAATTTATAAAATCGTTCGGGAAATGAGTTTACTCCCTGGGTACTTTCTTTGTATACTTTTGACTATACAGGCCGAGTCCGGGATTTACGGGAAGTCGCGGGTTTTCGTTTGCCGGCGATTAAACTTCTTTTATTCAGCGTCTCATCAAAAATGAAAATATTTTTAAATACTACAAGTCTCATGGGCTTTAGTGGTGAAATAATAATTTATAAAATCGTTTTGGAAATGAGTTTACTCACATGGTACTTTCTTTGTATACATTCGACTACACGGGCCAAGCCCGTGATTTACGGGAAATCGCGGGTTTTCGTTTGCCGGCGAGTAAACCACTTTCATTAAGCGTCTCATCAAAAATGAAAACGTTTCTGAAAACTACAAGTCTCATGCGTTTTAGTGGTGGAAAAATAATTTAAAAATTCGTTCGGAAAATGAGTTTACTCACTGGGTACTTTCCTTGTATACTTTTGACTATACGGGCCGAGTCCGGGATTTAGGGGAAATCGCGGGTTTTCGTTTGCCGGCCATTAAACTTCTTTTATTCAGCGTCTCATCAAAAATGAAAACATTTTTAAAAACTACAAGTCTCATGGGCTTTAGTGGTGAAATAATAATTTAAATAATCGTTTGGGAAATGAGTTTACTCCCTGGGTACTTTCTTTGTATACTTTTGACTATACGGGCCGAGTCTGGGATTTACGGGTAATCGCAGTTTTTCGTTTCCCGGCGATTAAACTTCTTTTATTCAGCGTCTCATCAAAAATGAAAACATTTTTGAAAACTACAAGTCTCATGCGTTTTAGTGGTGAAAAAATAATTTAAAAAATCGTTCTGGAAATGAGTTTACTCCCTGGGTACTTTCTTTGTATACTTTTGACTATACGGACCGAGTCCGGGATTTACGGGAAATCGCAGGTTTTCCTTTGCCGGCGATTAAACTGCTTTTATTCAGCGTCTCATCAAAAATGAAAATATTTTTAAATACTACAAGTCTCATGGGCTTTAGTGGTGAAATAATAATTTAAAAAATCGTTCAGGAAATGAGTTTACACCCTGGGTACTTTCTTTGTATACTTTTGACTATACCTGCCGAGTCCGGGATTTACTGGAAATCGAAGGTTTTCGTTTGCCCGCGATTAAACTTCTTTTATTCAGCGTCTCATCAAATATGAAAATATTTTTGAAAACTACAAGTCTCATGCGTTTTAGTGGTGAAAAAATAATTTAAAAAATCGTTCGGGAAATGAGTTTACTCCCTGGGTACTTTCTTTGTATACTTTTGACTATGCGGGCCGAGTCCGGGGTTTACGGGAAATGGCGGGTTTTCGTTTGCCAGCGATTAAACTTCTTTTATTCAGCGTCTCATCAAAAATGAAAACATTTTTGAAAACTACAAGTCTAAAGCGTTTTAGTGGTGAAAAGATAATTTAAAAAATCGTTTTGGAAATGAGTTTACTCACATGGTACTTTCTTTGTATACATTCGACTATACGGGCCAAGTCCGTGATTTACGGGAAATCGCGGGTTTTCGTTTGCCGGCGAGTAAACCACTTTCATTAAGCGTCTCATCAAAAATGAAAACATTTCTGAAAACTACAAGTCTCGTGGGCTTTAGTGGTGAAATAATAATTTAAATAATCGTTTGGGAAATGAGTTTACTCCCTGGGTACTTTCTTTGTATACTTTTGACTATACGGGCCGAGTCCGGGATTTACGGGAAATCGCAGGTTTTCGTTTCCCGGCGATTAAACTTCTTTTATTCAGCGTCTCATCAAAAATGAAAACATTTTTGAAAACTACAAGTCTCATGCGTTTTAGTGGTGAAAAAATAATTTAAAAAATCGTTCTGGAAATGAGTTTACTCCCTGGGTACTTTCTTTGTATACTTTTGACTATACGGACCGAGTCCGGGATTTACGGGAAATCGCAGGTTTTCGTTTGCCGGCGATTAAACTGCTTTTATTCAGCGTCTCATCAAAAATGAAAACATTTTTAAAAACTACAAGTCTCATGCGTTTTAGTGGTGAAAAAATAATTTAAAAAATCGTTCGGGAAATGAGTTTACTCCCTGGGTACTTTCTTTGTATACTTTTGATTATACGGGCCGAGTCCAGGGTTTACGGGAAATGGCGGGTTTTCGTTTGCCGGCGATTAAACTTCTTTTATTCAGCGTCTCATCAAAAATGAAAACATTTTTAAAAACTACAAGTCTCATGGGCTTTAGTGGTGAAATAATAATTTAAAAAATCGTTCGGGAAGTGAGTTTACACCCTGGGTACTTTCTTTGTATAATTTGACTATACGGGCCGAGTCCGGGATTTACTGGAAATCGCAGGTTTTCGTTTCCCCGCGATTAAACTTCTTTTATTCAGCGTCTTATCAAAAATGAAAACATTTTTGAAAACTACAAGTCTCATGGGCTTTAGTGGTGAAAAAATAATTTAAAAAATCGTTCGGGAAATGAGTTTACACCCTGGGTACTTTCTTTGTAAACTTTTGACTATACGGGCCGAGTCCGGGATTTACTGGAAATCGCAGGTTTTCGTTTGCCCGCGATTAAACTTCTTTTATTCAGCGTCTCATCAAAAATGAAAACATTTCTGAAAACTACAAGTCTCATGCGTTTTAGTGGTGAAAAAATAATTTAAAAAATCGTTCGGGAAATGAGTTTACTCCCTGGGTACTTTCTTTGTATACTTTTGACTATGCGGGCCAAGTCCGGGGTTTACGGGAAATGGCGGGTTTTCGTTTGCCAGCGATTAAACTTCTTTTATTCAGCGTCTCATCAAAAATGAAAACATTTTTGAAAACTACAAGTCTAAAGCGTTTTAGTGGTGAAAAGATAATTTAAAAAATCGTTTTGGAAATGAGTTTACTCACATGGTACTTTCTTTGTATACATTCGACTATACGGGCCAAGTCCGTGATTTACGGGAAATCGCGGGTTTTCGTTTGCCTGCGAGTAAACCACTTTCATTAAGCGTCTCATCAAAAATGAAAACATTTCTGAAAACTACAAGTCTCATGGGCTTTAGTGGTGAAATAATAATTTAAATAATCGTTTGGGAAATGAGTTTACTCCCTGGGTACTTTCTTTGTATACTTTTGACTATACGGGCCGAGTCCGGGATTTACGGGAAATCGCAGGTTTTCGTTTCCCGGCGATTAAACTTCTTTTATTCAGCGTCTCATCAAAAATGAAAACATTTTTGAAAACTACAAGTCTCATGCGTTTTAGTGGTGAAAAAATAATTTAAAAAATCGTTCTGGAAATGAGTTTACTCCCTGGGTACTTTCTTTGTATACTTTTGACTATACGGACCGAGTCCGGGATTTACGGGAAATCGCAGGTTTTCGTTTGCCGGCGATTAAACTGCTTTTATTCAGCGTCTCATCAAAAATGAAAACATTTTTAAAAACTACAAGTCTCATGCGTTTTAGTGGTGAAAAAATAATTTAAAAAATCGTTCGGGAAATGAGTTTACTCCCTGGGTACTTTCTTTGTATACTTTTGATTATACGGGCCGAGTCCAGGGTTTACGGGAAATGGCGGGTTTTCGTTTGCCGGCGATTAAACTTCTTTTATTCAGCGTCTCATCAAAAATGAAAACATTTTTAAAAACTACAAGTCTCATGGGCTTTAGTGGTGAAATAATAATTTAAAAAATCGTTCGGGAAGTGAGTTTACACCCTGGGTACTTTCTTTGTATAATTTGACTATACGGGCCGAGTCCGGGATTTACTGGAAATCGCAGGTTTTCGTTTCCCCGCGATTAAACTTCTTTTATTCAGCGTCTTATCAAAAATGAAAACATTTTTGAAAACTACAAGTCTCATGGGCTTTAGTGGTGAAAAAATAATTTAAAAAATCGTTCGGGAAATGAGTTTACACCCTGGGTACTTTCTTTGTAAACTTTTGACTATACGGGCCGAGTCCGGGATTTACTGGAAATCGCAGGTTTTCGTTTGCCCGCGATTAAACTTCTTTTATTCAGCGTCTCATCAAAAATGAAAACATTTTTAAAAACTACAAGTCTCATGCGTTTTAGTGGTGAAAAAATAAATTAAAAAATCGTTCGGAAATGAGTTTACTCCCTTGGTACTTTCTTTGTATACTTTTGACTATGCGGGCCGAGTCCGGGGTTTACGGGAAATGGCGGGTTTTCGTTTGCCGGCGATTAAACTTCTTTTATCCAGCGTCTCATCAAAAATGAAAACATTTTTAAAAACTACAAGTCTCATGGGCTTTAGTGGTGAAATAATAATTTAAAAATTCGTTCGGGAAATGAGTTTACTCACTGGGTACTTTCCTTGTATACTTTTGACTATACGGGCCGAGTCCGGGATTTAGGGGAAATCGCGGGTTTTCGTTTGCCGGCGATTAAACTTCTTTTATTCAGCGTCTCATCAAAAATGAAAACATTTTTAAAAACTACAAGTCTCATGGGCTTTAGTGGTGAAATAATAATTTAAATAATCGTTTGGGAAATGAGTTTACTCCCTGGGTACTTTCTTTGTATACTTTTGACTATACGGGCCGAGTCCGGGATTTACGGGAAATCGCAGTTTTTCGTTTCCCGGCGATTAAACTTCTTTTATTCAGCGGCTCATCAAAAATGAAAACATTTTTGAAAACTACAAGTCTCATGCGTTTTAGTGGTGAAAAAATAATTTAAAAAATCGTTCTGGAAATGAGTTTACTCCCTGGGTACTTTCTTTGTATACTTTTGACTATACGGACCGAGTCCGGGATTTACGGGAAATCGCAGGTTTTCGTTTGCCGGCGATTAAACTGCTTTTATTCAGCGTCTCATCAAAAATAAAAATATTTTTAAATACTACAAGTCTCATGGGCTTTAGTGGTGAAATAATAATTTAAAAAATCGTTCGGGAAATGAGTTTACACCCTGGGTACTTTCTTTGTATACTTTTGACTATACCGGCCGAGTCCGGGATTTACTGGAAATCGCAGGTTTTCGTTTGCCCGCGATTAAACTTCTTTTATTCAGCGTCTCATCAAAAATGAAAACATTTTTGAAAACTACAAGTCTCATGCGTTTTAGTGGTGAAAAAATAATTTAAAAAATCGTTCGGGAAATGAGTTTACTCCCTGGGTACTTTCTTTGTATACTTTTGACTATGCGGGCCGAGTCCGGGGTTTACGGGAAATGGCGGGTTTTCGTTTGCCGGCGATTAAACTTCTTTTATTCAGCGTCTCATCAAAAATGAAAACATTTTTGGAAACTACAAGTCTCAAGGGTTTTAGTGGTGAAAAGATAATTTAAAAAATCGTTTTGGAAATGAGTTTACTCACATGGTACTTTCTTTGTATACATTCGACTATACGGGCCAAGCCCGTGATTTACGGGAAATCGCGGGTTTTCGTTTGCCGGCGAGTAAACCACTTTCATTAAGCGTCTCATCAAAAATGAAAACATTTCTGAAAACTACAAGTCTCATGCGTTTTGGTGGTGAAAAAATAATTTAAAAATTCGTTCGGGAAATGAGTTTACTCACTGGGTACTTTCCTTGTATACTTTTGACTATACGGGCCGAGTCCGGGATTTACGGGAAATCGCGGGTTTTCGTTTGCCGGCGATTAAACTTCTTTTATTCAGCGTCTCATCAAAAATGAAAACATTTTTAAAAACT
Source organism: Hydractinia symbiolongicarpus (assembly GCF_029227915.1). Classification (NCBI taxonomy): domain Eukaryota; kingdom Metazoa; phylum Cnidaria; class Hydrozoa; order Anthoathecata; family Hydractiniidae; genus Hydractinia; species Hydractinia symbiolongicarpus. The sequence continues at coordinate 33,129,620 of NC_079876.1, read as the reverse complement.
ACAAGTCTCATGGGCTTTAGTGGTGAAATAATAATTTAAATAATCGTTTGGGAAATGAGTTTACTCCCTGGGTACTTTCTTTGTATACTTTTGACTATGCGGGCCGAGTCCGGGGTTTACGGGAAATGGCGGGTTTTCGTTTGCCGGCGATTAAACTTCTTTTATCCAGCGTCTCATCAAAAATGAAAACATTTTTAAAAACTACAAGTCTCATGGGCTTTAGTGGTGAAATAATAATTTAAAAATTCGTTCGGGAAATGAGTTTACTCACTGGGTACTTTCCTTGTATACTTTTGACTATACGGGCCGAGTCCGGGATTTAGGGGAAATCGCGGGTTTTCGTTTGCCGGCGATTAAACTTCTTTTATTCAGCGTCTCATCAAAAATGAAAACATTTTTAAAAACTACAAGTCTCATGGGCTTTAGTGGTGAAATAATAATTTAAATAATCGTTTGGGAAATGAGTTTACTCCCTGGGTACTTTCTTTGTATACTTTTGATTATACGGGCCGAGTCCGGGATTTACGGGAAATCGCAGTTTTTCGTTTCCCGGCGATTAAACTTCTTTTATTCAGCGGCTCATCAAAAATGAAAACATTTTTGAAAACTACAAGTCTCATGCGTTTTAGTGGTGAAAAAATAATTTAAAAAATCGTTCTGGAAATGAGTTTACTCCCTGGGTACTTTCTTTGTATACTTTTGACTATACGGACCGAGTCCGGGATTTACGGGAAATCGCAGGTTTTCGTTTGCCGGCGATTAAACTGCTTTTATTCAGCGTCTCATCAAAAATAAAAATATTTTTAAATACTACAAGTCTCATGGGCTTTAGTGGTGAAATAATAATTTAAAAAATCGTTCGGGAAATGAGTTTACACCCTGGGTACTTTCTTTGTATACTTTTGACTATACCGGCCGAGTCCGGGATTTACTGGAAATCGCAGGTTTTCGTTTGCCCGCGATTAAACTTCTTTTATTCAGCGTCACATCAAAAATAAAAACATTTATGAAAACTACAAGTCTCATGCGTTTTAGTGGTGAAAAAATAATTTAAAAAATCGTTCGGGAAATGAGTTTACTCCCTGGGTACTTTCTTTGTATACTTTTGACTATGCGGGCCGAGTCCGGGGTTTAAGGGAAATGGCGGGTTTTCGTTTGCCGGCGATTAAACTTCTTTTATTCAGCGTCTCATCAAAAATGAAAACATTTTTGAAAACTACAAGTCTCAAGGGTTTTAGTGGTGAAAAGATAATTTAAAAAATCGTTTTGGAAATGAGTTTACTCACATGGTACTTTCTTTGTATACATTCGACTATACGGGCCAAGCCCGTGATTTATGGGAAATCGCGGGTTTTCGTTTGCCGGCGAGTAAACCACTTTCATTAAGCGTCTCATCAAAAATGAAAACATTTCTGAAAACTACAAGTCTCATGCGTTTTGGTGGTGAAAAAATAATTTAAAAATTCGTTCGGGAAATGAGTTTACTCACTGGGTACTTTCCTTGTATACTTTTGACTATACGGGCCGAGTCCGGGATTTACGGGAAATCGCGGGTTTTCGTTTGCCGGCGATTAAACTTCTTTTATTCAGCGTCTCATCAAAAATGAAAACATTTTTAAAAACTACAAGTCTCATGGGCTTTAGTGGTGAAATAATAATTTAAATAATCGTTTGGGAAATGAGTTTACTCCCTGGGTACTTTCTTTGTATACTTTTGACTATGCGGGCCGAGTCCGGGGTTTACGGGAAATGGCGGGTTTTCGTTTGCCGGCGATTAAACTTCTTTTATTCAGCGTCTCATCAAAAATGAAAACATTTTTGAAAACTACAAGTCTCAAGGGTTTTAGTGGTGAAAAGATAATTTAAAAAATCGTTTTGGAAATGAGTTTACTCACATGGTACTTTCTTTGTATACATTCGACTATACGGGCCAAGCCCGTGATTTACGGGAAATCGCGGGTTTTCGTTTGCCGGCGAGTAAACCACTTTCATTAAGCGTCTCATCAAAAATGAAAACATTTCTGAAAACTACAAGTCTCATGCGTTTTGGTGGTGAAAAAATAATTTAAAAATTCGTTCGGGAAATGAGTTTACTCACTGGGTACTTTCCTTGTATACTTTTGACTATACGGGCCGAGTCCGGGATTTACGGGAAATCGCGGGTTTTGGTTTGCCGGCGATTAAACTTCTTTTATTCAGCGTCTCATCAAAAATGAAAACATTTTTAAAAACTACAAGTCTCATGGGCTTTAGTGGTGAAATAATAATTTAAATAATCGTTTGGGAAATGAGTTTACTCCCTGGGTACTTTCTTTGTATACTTTTGACTATACGGGCCGAGTCCGGGATTTACGGGAAATCGCAGGTTTTCGTTTCTCGGCGATTAAACTTCTTTTATTCAGCGTCTCATCAAAAATGAAAACATTTTTAAAAACTACAAGTCTCATGCGTTTTAGTGGTGAAAAAATAATTTAAAAAATCGTTCTGGAAATGAGTTTACTCCCTGGGTACTTTCTTTGTATACTTTTGACTATACGGACCGAGTCCGGGATTTACGGGAAATCGCAGGTTTTCGTTTGCCGGCGATTAAACTGCTTTTATTCAGCGTCTCATCAAAAATGAAAACATTTTTGAAAACTACAAGTCTCATGCGTTTTAGTGGTGAAAAAATAATTTAAAAAATCGTTCGGGAAATGAGTTTACTCCCTGGGTACTTTCTTTGTATACTTTTGACTATACGGGCCAAGCCGGGATTTACGGGAAATCGCGGGTTTTCGTTTGCCGGCGATTAAACTTCTTTTATTCGGCGTTTCATCAAAAATGAAAAAAATTTTAAAAACTACAAGTCTTATGCATTTTAGTGGTGAAAAAATAATTTAAAAAATCGTTCTGGAAACGAGTTTACTCACAGGATACTTTCTTTGTATACATTCGAATATACGGGCCAAGCCTGGGATTTACGTGAAATCGCGGGTTTTCGTTTTCCGGCAATTAAACCTCTTTCATTAAGCGTCTCATCAAAAATGAAAACATTTTTGAAAACTACAAGTCTTATGCGTTTTAGTGGTGAAAAAAAAATTTAAAAAATCGTTCGGGAAATGAGTTTACTCCCTGGGTACTTTCTTTGTATACATTCGACTATACGGGCCAAGCCCCGGATTTACGGCAAAACGCTGGATTTCGTTTGCCGGCGATTAAACCTCTTTCATTAAGCGTCTCATCAAAAATGAAAATATTTTTAAATACTACAAGTCTCATGCGTTTTAGTGGTGAAAAAATAATTTAAAAATTCGTTCGGGAAATGAGTTTACTCACTGGGTACTTTCCTTGTATACTTTTGACTATACGGGCCGAGTCCGGGATTTACGGGAAATCGCGGGTTTTCGTTTGCCGGCGATTAAACTTCTTTTATTCAGCGTCTCATCAAAAATGAAAACATTTTTAAAAACTACAAGTCTCATGGGCTTTAGTGGTGAAATAATAATTTAAATAATCGTTTGGGAAATGAGTTTACTCCCTGGGTACTTTCTTTGTATACTTTTGACTATACGGGCCGAGTCCGGGATTTACGGAAAATCGCAGTTTTTCGTTTCCCGGCGATTAAACTTCTTTTATTCAGCGTCTCATCAAAAATGAAAACATTTTTGAAAACTACAAGTCTCATGCGTTTTAGTGGTGAAAAAATAATTTAAAAAATCGTTCTGGAAATGAGTTTACTCCCTGGGTACTTTCTTTGTATACTTTTGACTATACGGACCGAGTCCGGGATTTACGGGAAATCGCAGGTTTTCGTTTGCCGGCGATTAAACTGCTTTTATTCAGCGTCTCATCAAAAATGAAAATATTTTTAAATACTACAAGTCTCATGGGCTTTAGTGGTGAAATAATAATTTAAAAAATCGTTCGGGAAATGAGTTTACACCCTGGGTACTTTCTTTGTATACTTTTGACTATACCGGCCGAGTCCGGGATTTACTGGAAATCGCAGGTTTTCGTTTGCCCGCGATTAAAATCCTTTTATTCAGCGTCTCATCAAAAATGAAAACATTTTTGAAAACTACAAGTCTCATGCGTTTTAGTGGTGAAAAAATAATTTAAAAAATCGTTCGGGAAATGAGTTTACTCCCTGGGTACTTTCTTTGTATACTTTTGACTATGCGGGCGAGTCCGGGGTTTACGGGAAATGGCGGGTTTTCGTTTGCCGGCGATTAAACTTCTTTTATTCAGCGTCTCATCAAAAATGAAAACATTTTTGAAAACTACAAGTCTCAAGCGTTTTAGTGGTGAAAAGATAATTTAAAAAATCGTTTTGGAAATGAGTTTACTTCTTGGGTACCTTCTTTGTATACATTCGACTATACGGGCTAAGCCCCGGATTTACGGCAAAACGCGGGATTTCGTTTGCCGGCGATTAAACCTCTTTCATTAAGCGTCTCATCAAAAATGAAAATATTTTTAAATACTACAAGTCTCATGCGTTTTAGTGGTGAAAAAATAATTTAAAAAATCGTTCGGGAAATGAGTTTACTCCCTGGGTACTTTCTTTTTATACTTTTGATTATACGGGCCGAGTCCGGGATTTACGGGAAATCTCGGATTTTCGTTTGCCGGCGATTAAACTTCTTCTATTCAGCGTCCCATCAAATATGAAAATATTTTTGAAAACTACAAGTCTCATGCGTTTAGTGGTAAAAAAATAATATAAAAAATCGTTCAGGAGATGAGTTTACTCCCTGGGTACTTTCTTTGTATACTTTTGACTATACCGGTCGAGTCCGGAGTTTACGGGAAATGGCGGGTTTTCGTTTGCCGGCGATTAAACTTCTTTTATTCAGCGTCTCATCAAAAATGAAAACATTTTTGAAAACTACAAGTTTCATGCGTTTTAGTGGTGAAAAGATAATTTAAAAAATCGTTTTGGAAATGAGTTTACTCACAGGGTACTTTCTTTGTATACATTCGACTACACGGGCCAAGCCCGTGATTTACGGGAAATCGCGGGTTTTCGTTTGCCGGCGAGTAAACCACTTTCATTAAGCGTCTCATCAAAAATGAAAACATTTCTGAAAACTACAAGTCTCATGCGTTTTAGTGGTGAAAAAATAATTTAAAAATTCGTTAGGGAAATGAGTTTACTCACTGGGTACTTTCCTTGTGTACTTTTGACTATACGGGCCGAGTCCGGGATTTAGGGGAAATCGCGGGTTTTCGTTTGCCGCCGATTAAACTTCTTTTATTCAGCGTCTCATCAAAAATGAAAACATTTTTAAAAACTACAAGTCTCATGGGCTTTAGTGGTGAAATAATAATTTAAATAATCGTTTGGGAAATGAGTTTACTCCCTGGGTACTTTCTTTGTATAATTTTGACTATACGGGCCGAGTCCGAGATTTACGGGAAATCGCAGTTTTTCGTTTCCCGGCGATTAAACTTCTTTTATTCAGCGTCTCATCAAAAATGAAAACATTTTTGAAAACTACAAGTCTCATGCGTTTTAGTGGTGAAAAAATAATTTAAAAAATCGTTCTGGAAATGAGTTTACTCCCTGGGTACTTTCTTTGTATACTTTTGACTATACAGACCGAGTCCGGGATTTACGGGAAATCGCAGGTTTTCGTTTGCCGGCGATTAAACTGCTTTTATTCAGCGTCTCATCAAAAATGAAAATATTTTTAAATACTACAAGTCTCATGGGCTTTAGTGGTGAAATAATAATTTAAAAAATCGTTCGGGAAATGAGTTTACACCCTGGGTACTTTCTTTGTATACTTTTGACTATACCGGCCGAGTCCGGGATTTACTGGAAATCGCAGGTTTTCGTTTGCCCGCGATTAAACTTCTTTTATTCAGCGTCTTATCAAAAATGAAAACATTTTTAAAAACTACAAGTCTCATGCGTTTTAGTGGTGAAAAAATAATTTAAAAAATCGTTCGGGAAATGAGTTTACTCCCTGGGTACTTTCTTTGTATACTTTTGACTATGCAGGCCGAGTCCGGGGTTTACGGGAAATGGCGGGTTTTCGTTTGCCGGCGATTAAACTTATTTTATTCAGCGTCTCATCAAAAATGAAAACATTTCTGAAAACTACAAGTCTCAAGCGTTTTAGTGGTGAAAAGATAATTTAAAAAATCGTTTTGGAAATGAGTTTACTCACATGGTACTTTCTTTTTATACATTCGACTATACGGGCCAAGCCCGTGATTTACGGGAAATCGCGGGTTTTCGTTTGCCGGCGAGTAAACCACTTTCATTAAGCGTCTCATCAAAAATGAAAACATTTCTGAAAACTACAAGTCTCATGCGTTTTAGTGGTGAAAAAATAATTTAAAAATTCGTTCGGGAAATGAGTTTACTCACTGGGCACTTTCCTTGTATACTTTTGACTATACGGGCCGAGTCCATGATTTACGGGAAATCGCGGGTTTTCGTTTGCCGGCGATTAAACTTCTTTTATTCAGCGTCTCATCAAAAATGAAAACATTTTTAAAAACTACAAGTCTCATGGGCTTTAGTGGTGAAATAATAATTTAAATAATCGTTTGGGAAATGAATTTACTCCCTGGGTACTTTCTTTGTATACTTTTGACTATACGGGCCGAGTCCAGGATTTACGGGAAATCGCGGGTTTTCGTTTGCCGGCGATTAAACTTCTTTTATTCAGCGTCTCATCAAAAATGAAAACATTTTTAAAAACTACAAGTCTCATGGGCTTTAGTGGTGAAATAATAATTTAAATAATCGTTTGGGAAATGAATTTACTCCCTGGGTACTTTCTTTGTATACTTTTGACTATACGGGCCGAGTCCGGGATTTACGGGAAATCGCAGGTTTTCGTTTCCCGGCGATTAAACTTCTTTTATTCAGCGTCTCATCAAAAATGAAAACATTTTTGAAAACTACAAGTCTCAAGCGTTTTAGTGGTGAAAAGATAATTTAAAAAATCGTTTTGGAAATGAGTTTACTCACATGGTACTTTCTTTGTATAACTTCGACTATACGGGCCAAGCCCGTGATTTACGGGAAATCGCGGGTTTTCGTTTGCCGGCGAGTAAACCACTTTCATTAAGCGTCTCATCAAAAATGAAAACATTTCTGAAAACTACAAGTCTCATGCGTTTTAGTGGTGAAAAAATAATTTAAAAATTCGTTCTGGAAATGAGTTTACTCACTGGGTACTTTCCTTGTATACTTTTGACTATACGGGCCGAGTCCGGGATTTACGGGAAATCGCGGGTTTTCGTTTGCCGCCGATTAAACTTCTTTTATTCAGCGTCTCATCAAAAATGAAAACATTTTTAAAAACTACAAGTCTCATGGGCTTTAGTGGTGAAATAATAATTTAAATAATCGTTTGGGAAATGAGTTTACTCCCTGGGTACTTTCTTTGTATACTTTTGACTATACGGGCCGAGTCCGGGATTTACGGGAAATCGCAGGTTTTCGTTTCCCGGCGATTAAACTTCTTTTATTCAGCGTCTCATCAAAAATGAAAACATTTTTGAAAACTACAAGTCTCATGCGTTTTAGTGGTGAAAAAATAATTTAAAAAATCGTTCTGGAAATGAGTTTACTCCCTGGGTACTTTCTTTGTATACTTTTGACTATACGGACCGAGTCCGGGATTTACGGGAAATCGCAGGTTTTCGTTTGCCGGCGATTAAACTGCTTTTATTCAGCGTCTCATCAAAAATGAAAACATTTTTGAAAACTACAAGTCTCATGCGTTTTAGTGGTGAAAAAATAATTTAAAAAATCGTTCCGGAAATGAGTTTACTTCCTGGGTAATTTCTTTGTATACTTTTGACTATACGGGCCAAGCCGGGATTTACGGGAAATCGCGGGTTTTCGTTTGCCGGCGATTAAACTTCTTTTATTCAGCGTTTCATCAAAAATGAAAACATTTTTAAAAACTACAAGTCTTATGCATTTTAGTGGTGAAAAAATAATTTGAAAAATCGTTCTGGAAACGAGTTTACTCACAGGATACTTTCTTTGTATACATTCGACTATACGGGCCAAGCCTGGGATTTACATGAAATCGCGGGTTTTCGTTTTCCGGCGATTAAACCTCTTTCATTAAGCGTTTCATCAAAAATGAAAACATTTTTGAAAATACAAGTCTCAAGCGTTTTAGTGGTGAAAAAATAATTTAAAAAATCGTTTTGGAAATGAGTTTACTCACATGGTACTTTCTTTTTATACATTCGACTATACGGGCCAAGCCCGTGATTTACGGGAAATCGCGGGTTTTCGTTTGCCGGCGAGTAAACCACTTTCATTAAGCGTCTCATCAAAAATGAAAACATTTCTGAAAACTACAAGTCTCATGCGTTTTAGTGGTGAAAAAATAATTTAAAAATTCGTTCGGGAAATGAGTTTACTCACTGGGCACTTTCCTTGTATACTTTTGACTATACGGGCCGAGTCCAGGATTTACGGGAAATCGCGGGTTTTCGTTTGCCGGCGATTAAACTTCTTTTATTCAGCGTCTCATCAAAAATGAAAACATTTTTAAAAACTACAAGTCTCATGGGCTTTAGTGGTGAAATAATAATTTAAATAATCGTTTGGGAAATGAATTTACTCCCTGGGTACTTTCTTTGTATACTTTTGACTATACGGGCCGAGTCCAGGATTTACGGGAAATCGCGGGTTTTCGTTTGCCGGCGATTAAACTTCTTTTATTCAGCGTCTCATCAAAAATGAAAACATTTTTAAAAACTACAAGTCTCATGGGCTTTAGTGGTGAAATAATAATTTAAATAATCGTTTGGGAAATGAATTTACTCCCTGGGTACTTTCTTTGTATACTTTTGACTATACGGGCCGAGTCCGGGATTTACGGGAAATCGCAGGTTTTCGTTTCCCGGCGATTAAACTTCTTTTATTCAGCGTCTCATCAAAAATGAAAACATTTTTGAAAACTACAAGTCTCAAGCGTTTTAGTGGTGAAAAGATAATTTAAAAAATCGTTTTGGAAATGAGTTTACTCACATGGTACTTTCTTTGTATAACTTCGACTATACGGGCCAAGCCCGTGATTTACGGGAAATCGCGGGTTTTCGTTTGCCGGCGAGTAAACCACTTTCATTAAGCGTCTCATCAAAAATGAAAACATTTCTGAAAACTACAAGTCTCATGCGTTTTAGTGGTGAAAAAATAATTTAAAAATTCGTTCTGGAAATGAGTTTACTCACTGGGTACTTTCCTTGTATACTTTTGACTATACGGGCCGAGTCCGGGATTTACGGGAAATCGCGGGTTTTCGTTTGCCGCCGATTAAACTTCTTTTATTCAGCGTCTCATCAAAAATGAAAACATTTTTAAAAACTGCAAGTCTCATGGGCTTTAGTGGTGAAATAATAATTTAAATAATCGTTTGGGAAATGAGTTTACTCCCTGGGTACTTTCTTTGTATACTTTTGACTATACGGGCCGAGTCCGGGATTTACGGGAAATCGCAGGTTTTCGTTTCCCGGCGATTAAACTTCTTTTATTCAGCGTCTCATCAAAAATGAAAACATTTTTGAAAACTACAAGTCTCATGCGTTTTAGTGGTGAAAAAATAATTTAAAAAATCGTTCTGGAAATGAGTTTACTCCCTGGGTACTTTCTTTGTATACTTTTGACTATACGGACCGAGTCCGGGATTTACGGGAAATCGCAGGTTTTCGTTTGCCGGCGATTAAACTGCTTTTATTCAGCGTCTCATCAAAAATGAAAACATTTTTGAAAACTACAAGTCTCATGCGTTTTAGTGGTGAAAAAATAATTTAAAAAATCGTTCCGGAAATGAGTTTACTTCCTGGGTAATTTCTTTGTATACTTTTGACTATACGGGCCAAGCCGGGATTTACGGGAAATCGCGGGTTTTCGTTTGCCGGCGATTAAACTTCTTTTATTCAGCGTTTCATCAAAAATGAAAACATTTTTAAAAACTACAAGTCTTATGCATTTTAGTGGTGAAAAAATAATTTGAAAAATCGTTCTGGAAACGAGTTTACTCACAGGATACTTTCTTTGTATACATTCGACTATACGGGCCAAGCCTGGGATTTACATGAAATCGCGGGTTTTCGTTTTCCGGCGATTAAACCTCTTTCATTAAGCGTTTCATCAAAAATGAAAACATTTTTGAAAATACAAGTCTCAAGCGTTTTAGTGGTGAAAAAATAATTTAAAAAATCGTTCTGGAAACGAGTTTACTCACAGGATACTTTCTTTGTATACATTCGACTATACGGGCCAAGCCTGGGATTTACATGAAATCGCGGGTTTTCGTTTTCCGGCGATTAAACCTCTTTCATTAAGCGTTTCATCAAAAATGAAAACATTTTTGAAAACTACAAGTCTCAAGCGTTTTAGTGGTGAAAAGATAATTTAAAAATTCGTTTTGGAAATGAGTTTACTCACATGGTACTTTCTTTTTATACATTCGACTATACGGGCCAAGCCCGTGATTTACGGGAAATCGCGGGTTTTCGTTTGCCGGCGAGTAAACCACTTTCATTAAGCGTCTCATCAAAAATGAAAACATTTCTGAAAACTACAAGTCTCATGCGTTTTAGTGGTGAAAAAATAATTTAAAAATTCGTTCGGGAAATGAGTTTACTCACTGGGTACTTTCCTTGTATACTTTTGACTATACCGGCCGAGTCCGGGATTTACTGGAAATCGCAGGTTTTCGTTTGCCCGCGATTAAACTTCTTTTATTCAGCGTCTTATCAAAAATGAAAACATTTTTGAAAACTTCAAGTCTCATGCGTTTTAGTGGTGAAAAAATAATTTAAAAACTCGTTCGGGAAATGAGTTCACTCCCTGGGTACTTTCTTTGTATACTTTTGACTATGCGGGCCGAGTCCGGGGTTTACGGGAAATGGCGGGTTTTCGTTTGCCGGCGATTAAACTTCTTTTATTCAGCGTCTCATCAAAAATGAAAACATTTTTGAAAACTACAAGTCTCAAGCGTTTTATTGGTGAAAAGATAATTTAAAAAATCGTTTTGGAAATGAGTTTACTCACATGGTACTTTCTTTTTATACATTCGACTATACGGGCCAAGCCCGTGATTTACGGGAAATCGCGGGTTTTCGTTTGCCGGCGAGTAAACCACTTTCATTAAGCGTCTCATCAAAAATGAAAACATTTCTGAAAACTACAAGTCTCATGCGTTTTAGTGGTGAAAAAATAATTTAAAAATTCGTTCGGGAAATGAGTTTACTCACTGGGTACTTTCCTTGTATACTTTTGACTATACGGGCCGAGTCCAGGATTTACGGGAAATCGCGGGTTTTCGTTTGCCGGCGATTAAACTTCTTTTATTCAGCGTCTCATCAAAAATGAAAACATTTTTAAAAACTACAAGTCTCATGGGCTTTAGTGGTGAAATAAAAATTTAAATAATCGTTTGGGAAATGAATTTACTCCCTGGGTACTTTCTTTGTATACTTTTGACTATACGGGCCGAGTCCAGGATTTACGGGAAATCGCGGGTTTTCGTTTGCCGGCGATTAAACTTCTTTTATTCAGCGTCTCATCAAAAATGAAAACATTTTTAAGAACTACAAGTCTCATGGGCTTTAGTGGTGAAATAATAATTTAAATAATCGTTTGGGAAATGAATTTACTCCCTGGGTACTTTCTTTGTATACTTTTGACTATACGGGCCGAGTCCGGGATTTACGGGAAATCGCAGGTTTTCGTTTCCCGGCGATTAAACTTCTTTTATTCAGCGTCTCATCAAAAATGAAAACATTTTTGAAAACTACAAGTCTCAAGCGTTTTAGTGGTGAAAAGATAATTTAAAAAATCGTTTTGGAAATGAGTTTACTCACATGGTACTTTCTTTGTATACATTCGACTATACGGGCCAAGCCCGTGATTTACGGGAAATCGCAGGTTTTCGTTTGCCGGCGAGTAAACCACTTTCATCAAGCGTCTCATCAAAAATGAAAACATTTCTGAAAACTACAAGTCTCATGCGTTTTAGTGGTGAAAAAATAATTTAAAAATTCGTTCTGGAAATGAGTTTACTCACTGGGTACTTTCCTTGTATACTTTTGACTATACGGGCCGAGTCCGGGATTTACGGGAAATCGCGGGTTTTCGTTTGCCGCCGATTAAACTTCTTTTATTCAGCGTCTCATCAAAAATGAAAACATTTTTAAAAACTACAAGTCTCATGGGCTTTAGTGGTGAAATAATAATTTAAATAATCGTTTGGGAAATGAGTTTACTCCCTGGGTACTTTCTTTGTATACTTTTGACTATACGGGCCGAGTCCAGGATTTACGGGAAATCGCAGGTTTTCGTTTCCCGGCGATTAAACTTCTTTTATTCAGCGTCTCATCAAAAATAAAAACATTTTTGAAAACTACAAGTCTCATGCGTTTTAGTGGTGAAAAAATAATTTAAAAAATCGTTCTGGAAATGAGTTTACTCCCTGGGTACTTTCTTTGTATACTTTTGACTATACGGACCGAGTCCGGGATTTACGGGAAATCGCAGGTTTTCGTTTGCCGGCGATTAAACTGCTTTTATTCAGCGTCTCATCAAAAATGAAAACATTTTTGAAAACTACAAGTCTCATGCGTTTTAGTGGTGAAAAAATAATTTAAAAAATCGTTCGGGAAATGAGTTTACTCCCTGGGTACTTTCTTTGTATACTTTTGACTATACGGGCCAAGCCGGGATTTACGGGAAATCGCGGGTTTTCGTTTGCCGGCGATTAAACTTCTTTTATTCAGCGTTTCATCAAAAATGAAAACATTTTTAAAAACTACAAGTCTTATGCATTTTAGTGGTGAAAAAATAATTTAAAAAATCGTTCTGGAAACGAGTTTACTCACAGGATACTTTCTTTGTATACATTCGACTATACGGGCCAAGCCTGGGATTTACATGAAATCGCGGGTTTTCGTTTTCCGGCGATTAAACCTCTTTCATTAAGCGTTTCATCAAAAATGAAAACATTTTTGAAAACTACAAGTCTTATGCGTTTTAGTGGTGAAAAAAAAATTTAAAAAATCGTTCGGGAAATGAGTTTACTCCCTGGGTACTTTCTTTGTATACATTCGACTATACGGGCCAAGCCCCGGATTTACGGCAAAACGCGGGATTTCGTTTGCCGGCGATTAAACCTCTTTCATTAAGCGTCTCATCAAAAATGAAAATATTTTTAAATACTACAAGTCTCATGAGTTTTAGTGGTGAAAAAATAATTTAAAAATTCTTTCGGGAAATGAGTTTACTCACTGGGTACTTTCCTTGTATACTTTTGACTATACGGGCCGAGTCCGGGATTTACGGGAAATCGCGGGTTTTCGTTTGCCGGCGATTAAACTTCTTTTATTCAGCGTCTCATCAAAAATGAAAACATTTTTAAAAACTACAAGTCTCATGGGCTTTAGTGGTGAAATAATAATTTAAATAATCGTTTGGGAAATGAGTTTATTCCCTGGGTACTTTCTTTGTATACTTTTGACTATACGGGCCGAGTCCGGGATTTACGGGAAATCGCAGTTTTTCGTTTCCCGGCGATTAAACTTCTTTTATTCAGCGTCTCATCAAAAATGAAAACATTTTTGAAAACTACAAGTCTCATGCGTTTTAGTGGTGAAAAAATAATTTAAAAAATCGTTCGGGAAATGAGTTTACTCCCTGGGTACTTTCTTTGTATACTTTTGACTATACGGGCCAAGCCGGGATTTACGGGAAATCGCGGGTTTTCGTTTGCCGGCGATTAAACTTCTTTTATTCAGCGTTTCATCAAAAATGAAAACATTTTTAAAAACTACAAGTCTTATGCATTTTAGTGGTGAAAAAATAATTTAAAAAATCGTTCTGGAAACGAGTTTACTCACAGGATACTTTCTTTGTATACATTCGACTATACGGGCCAAGCCTGGGATTTACATGAAATCGCGGGTTTTCGTTTTCCGGCGATTAAACCTCTTTCATTAAGCGTTTCATCAAAAATGAAAACATTTTTGAAAACTACAAGTCTTATGCGTTTTAGTGGTGAAAAAAAAATTTAAAAAATCGTTCGGGAAATGAGTTTACTCCCTGGGTACTTTCTTTGTATACATTCGACTATACGGGCCAAGCCCCGGATTTACGGCAAAACGCGGGATTTCGTTTGCCGGCGATTAAACCTCTTTCATTAAGCGTCTCATCAAAAATGAAAATATTTTTAAATACTACAAGTCTCATGAGTTTTAGTGGTGAAAAAATAATTTAAAAATTCTTTCGGGAAATGAGTTTACTCACTGGGTACTTTCCTTGTATACTTTTGACTATACGGGCCGAGTCCGGGATTTACGGGAAATCGCGGGTTTTCGTTTGCCGGCGATTAAACTTCTTTTATTCAGCGTCTCATCAAAAATGAAAACATTTTTAAAAACTACAAGTCTCATGGGCTTTAGTGGTGAAATAATAATTTAAATAATCGTTTGGGAAATGAGTTTATTCCCTGGGTACTTTCTTTGTATACTTTTGACTATACGGGCCGAGTCCGGGATTTACGGGAAATCGCAGTTTTTCGTTTCCCGGCGATTAAACTTCTTTTATTCAGCGTCTCATCAAAAATGAAAACATTTTTGAAAACTACAAGTCTCATGCGTTTTAGTGGTGAAAAAATAATTTAAAAAATCGTTCGGGAAATGAGTTTACTCCCTGGGTACTTTCTTTGTATACTTTTGACTATACGGGCCAAGCCGGGATTTACGGGAAATCGCGGGTTTTCGTTTGCCGGCGATTAAACTTCTTTTATTCAGCGTTTCATCAAAAATGAAAACATTTTTAAAAACTACAAGTCTTATGCGTTTTAGTGGTGAAAAAATAATTTAAAAAATCGTTCTGGAAATGAGTTTACTCCCTGGGTACTTTCTTTGTATACTTTTGACTATACGGACCGAGTCCGGGATTTACGGGAAATCGCAGGTTTTCGTTTGCCGGCGATTAAACTGCTTTTATTCAGCGTCTCATCAAAAATGAAAACATTTTTGAAAACTACAAGTCTCATGCGTTTTAGTGGTGAAAAAATAATTTAAAAAATCGTTCGGGAAATGAGTTTACTCCCTGGGTACTTTCTTTGTATACATTCGACTATACGGGCCAAGCCCCGGATTTACGGCAAAACGCGGGATTTCGTTTGCCGGCGATTAAACCTCTTTCATTAAGCGTCTCATCAAAAATGAAAATATTTTTAAATACTACAAGTCTCATGCGTTTTAGTGGTGAAAAAATAATTTAAAAATTCGTTCGGGAAATGAGTTTACTCACTGGGTACTTTCCTTGTATAATTTTGACTATACGGGCCGAGTCCGGGATTTACCGGAAATCGCGGGTTTTCGTTTGCCGGCGATTAAACTTCTTTTATTCAGCGTCTCATCAAAAATGAAAACATTTTTAAAAACTACAAGTCTCATGGGCTTTAGTGGTGAAATAATAATTTAAATAATCGTTTGGGAAATGAGTTTACTCCCTGGGTACTTTTTTTGTATACTTTTGACTATACGGGCCGAGTCCGGGATTTACGGGAAATCGCAGTTTTTCGTTTCCCGGCGATTAAACTTCTTTTATTCAGCGTCTCATCAAAAATGAAAACATTTTTGAAAACTACAAGTCTCATGCGTTTTAGTGGTGAAAAAATAATTTAAAAAATCGTTCGGGAAATGAGTTTACTCCCTGGGTACTTTCTTTGTATACTTTTGACTATGCGGGCCGAGTCCGGGGTTTACGGGAAATGGCGGGTTTTCTTTTGCCGGCGATTAAACTTGTTTTATTCAGCGTCTCATCAAAAATGAAAACATTTTTGAAAACTACAAGTCTCAAGCGTTTTAGTGGTGAAAAGATAATTTAAAAAATCATTTTGGAAATGAGTTTACTCACATGGTACTTTCTTTGTATACATTCGACTATACGGGCCAAGCCCGTGATTTACGGGAAATCGCGGGTTTTCGTTTGCCGGCAAGTAAACCACTTTCATTAAGCGTCTCATCAAAAATGAAAACATTTCTGAAAACTACAAGTCTCATGCGTTTTAGTGGTGAAAAAATAATTTAAAAATTCGTTCGGGAAATGAGTTTACTCACTGGGTACTTTCCTTGTATACTTTTGACTATACGGGCCGAGTCCGGGATTTACGGGAAATCGCGGGTTTTCGTTTGCCGCCGATTAAACTTCTTTTATTCAGCGTCTCGTCAAAAATGAAAACATTTTTAAAAACTACAAGTCTCATGGGCTTTAGTGGTGAAATAATAATTTAAATAATCGTTTGGGAAATGAGTTTACTCCCTGGGTACTTTCTTTGTATACTCTTGACTATACGGGCCGAGTCCGGGATTTACGGGAAATCGCAGGTTTTCGTTTCCCGGCGATTAAACTTCTTTTATTCAGCGTCTCATCAAAAATGAAAACATTTTTAAAAACTACAAGTCTTATGCATTTTAGTGGTGAAAAAATAATTTAAAAAATCGTTCTGGAAACGAGTTTACTCACAGGATACTTTCTTTGTATACATTCGACTATACGGGCCAAGCCTGGGATTTACGTGAAATCGCGGGTTTTCGTTTTCCGGCGATTAAACCTCTTTCATTAAGCGTCTCATCAAAAATGAAAACATTTTTGAAAACTACAAGTCTTATGCGTTTTAGTGGTGAAAAAAAAACTTAAAAAATCGTTCGGGAAATGAGTTTACTCCTTGGGTACTTTCTTTGTATACATTCAACTATACGGGCCAAGCCCCGGATTTACGGCAAAACGCGGGATTTCGTTTGCCGGCGATTAAACCTCTTTCATTAAGCGTCTCATCAAAAATGAAAATATTTTTTAATACTACAAGTCTCATGCGTTTTAGTGGTGAAAAAATAATTTAAAAAATCGTTCGGGAAATGAGTTTACTCCCTGGGTACTTTCTTTTTATACTTTTGATTATACGGGCCGAGTCCGGGATTTACGGGAAATCGCGGATTTTCGTTTGCCGGCGATTAAACTTCTTCTATTCAGCGCGTCCCATCAAATATGAAAATATTTTTAAAAACTACAAGTCTCATGCGTTTAGTGGTAAAAAAATAATATAAAAAATCGTTCAGGAGATGAGTTTACTCCCTGGGTACTTTCTTTGTATACTTTTGACTATACCGGTCGAGTCCGGAGTTTACGGGAAATGGCGGGTTTTCGTTTGCCGGCGATTAAACTTCTTTTATTCAGCGTCTCATCAAAAATGAAAACATTTTTGAAAACTTCAAGTTTCATGCGTTTTAGTGGTGAAAAGATAATTTAAAAAATCGTTTTGGAAATGAGTTTACTCACAGGGTACTTTCTTTGTATACATTCGACTATACGGGCCAAGCCCGGGATTTACGGGAAATCGCGGGTTTTCGTTCGCTGGCGATTAAACCACTTTCATTAAACGTCTCATCAAAAATGAAAACATTTCTGAAAACTACAAGTCTCATGCGTTTTAGTGGTGAAAAAATAATTTAAAAAATCGTTCGGGAAATGAGTTTACTCACAGGGTACTTTCTTTGTATACATTCGACAATACGGGCCAAGCCCGGGATTTACGTGAAATCGCGGGTTTTCGATTGCCGGCGATTAAACTTCTTTCATTAACCGTCTCATCAAAAATGAAAACATTTTTGAAAACTACAAGTCTCATGCGTTTTAGTGGTGAAAAAAAAAATTAAAAATTCGTTCGGGAAATGAGTTTACTCCCTGGGTACTTTCTTTGTATACATTCGACTATACGGGCCAAGCCCGGTATTTACGGGAATTCGCGGGATTTCGTTTGCCGGCGATTAAACCTCTTTCATTAAGCGTCTCATCAAAAATGAAAACAGTTTTGAAAAATAAAAGTCTCATGCGTTGTAGTGGTGAAAAAATAATTTAAAAAATCGTTCGGAAAATGAGTTTACTCCCTGGGTACTTTCTTTGTATACTTTTGACTATACGGGCCGAGTCCGGGGTTTACGGGAAATGGCGGGTTTTCGTTTGCCGGCGATTAAACTTCTTTTATTCAGCGTCTCATCAAAAATAAAAACATTTTTAAAAACTACAAGTCTCATGCGTTGTAGTGGTGAGAAAATAATTTAAAAAATCGTTCGGAAAATGAGTTTACTCCCTGGGTAATTTCTTTGTATACTTTTGACTATACGGGCCGAGTCCGGGGTTTACGGGAAATGGCGGGTTTTCGTTTACCGGCGATTAAACTGCTTTTATTCAGCGTCTCATCAAAAATGAAAACATTTTTGAAAACTACAAGTCTCGTGCGTTTTAGTGGTGAAAAAATAATTTAAAAAATCGTTCGGGAAATGAGTTTACTCCCTGGGTACTTTCTTTGTATACTTTTGACTATACGGGCCAAGCCGGGATTTACGGGAAATCGCGGGTTTTCGTTTGCCGGCGATTAAACTTCTTTTATTCAGCGTTTCATCAAAAATGAAAACATTTTTAAAAACTACAAGTCTTATGCATTTAAGTGGTGAAAAAATAATTTAAAAAATCGTTCTGGAAACGAGTTTACTCACATGGTACTTTCTTTGTATACATTCGACTATACGGGCCAAGCCCGGGATTTACGGGAAATCGCGGGTTTTCGTTTTCCGGCGATTAAACCTCTTTCATTAAGCGTCTCATCAAAAATGAAAACATTTTTAAAAACTACAAGTCTCATGCGTTTTAGTGGTGAAAAAAAAATTTAAAAAACCGTTCGGGAAATGAGTTTACTCCCTGGGTACTTTCTTTGTATACATTCGACTATACGGGCCAAGCCCCGGATTTACGGGAAAACGCGGGATTTCGTTTGCCGGCGATTAAACTTCTTTTATTCAGCGTCCAATCAAATATGAAAATATTTTTGAAAACTACAAGTCTCATGCGTTTAGTGGTAAAAAAAAAAATATATAAAAAATCGTTCGAGAAATGAGTTTACTCCCTGGGTACTTTCTTTGTATACATTCGACTATACGGGCCAAGCCCGGGATTTACGGGAAATCGCGGGTTTTCGATTGCCGGCGATTAAACTTCTTTCATTAACCGTCTCATCAAAAATGAAAACATTTTTGAAAACTACAAGTCTCATGCGTTGTAGTGGTGAAAAAATAATTTAAAAAATCGTTCGGAAAATGAGGTTACTCCCTGGGTACTTTCTTTGTATACATTCGACTATACGGGCCAAGCCCGGGATTTACGGGAAATCGCGGGTTTTCGATTGCCGGCGATTAAACTGCTTTCATTAACCGTCTCATCAAAAATGAAAACATTTTTGAAAACTACAAATCTCATGCGTTTTAGTGGTGAAAAAAAAAATTAAAAATTCGTTCGGGAAATGAGTTTACTCCTTGGGTACTTTCTTTGTATACATTCGACTATACGGGCCAAGCCCGGTATTTACGGGAAATCGCGGGATTTCGTTTGCCGGCGATTAAACCTCTTTCATTAAGCGTCTCATCAAAAATGAAAACAGTTTTGAAAACTAAAAGTCTCATGCGTTGTAGTGGTGAAAAAATAATTTAAAAAATCGTTCGGAAAATGAGTTTACTCCCTGGGTACTTTCTTTGTATACTTTTGACTATACGGACCGAGTCCGGGGTTTACGGGAAATGGCGGGTTTTCGTTTGCCGGCGATTAAACTTCTTTTATTCAGCGTCTCATCAAAAATGAAAACATTTTTAAAAACTACAAGTCTCATGCGTTGTAGTGGTGAGAAAATAATTTAAAAAATCGTTCGGAAAATGAGTTTACTCCCTGGGTAAATTCTTTGTATACTTTTGACTATACGGGCCGAGTCCGGGGTTTACGGGAAATGGCGGGTTTTCGTTTACCGGCGATTAAACTGCTTTTATTCAGCGTCTCATCAAAAATGAAAACATTTTTGAAAACTACAAGTCTCGTGCGTTTTAGTGGTGAAAAAATAATTTAAAAAATCGTTCGGGAAATGAGTTTACTCCCTGAGTACTTTCTTTGTATACTTTTGACTATACGGGCCAAGCCGGGATTTACGGGAAATCGCGGGTTTTCGTTTGCCGGCGATTAAACTTCTTTTATTCAGCGTTTCATCAAAAATAAAAACATTTTTAAAAACTACAAGTCTTATGCATTTAAGTGGTGAAAAAATAATTTAAAAAATCGTTCTGGAAACGAGTTTACTCACATGGTACTTTCTTTGTATACATTCGACTATACGGGCCAAGCCCGGGATTTACGGGAAATCGCGGGTTTTCGTTTTCCGGCGATTAAACCTCTTTCATTAAGCGTCTCATCAAAAATGAAAACATTTTTAAAAACTACAAGTCTCATGCGTTTTAGTGGTGAAAAAAAAATTTAAAAAACCGTTCGGGAAATGAGTTTACTCCCTGGGTACTTTCTTTGTATATATTCGACTATACGGGCCAAGCCCCGGATTTACGGGAAAACGCGGGATTTCGTTTGCCGGCGATTAAACCTCTTTCATTAAGCGTCTCATCAAAAATGAAAATATTTTTGAAAACTACAAGTCTCATGCGTTTTAGTGGTGAAAAAATAATTTAAAAAATCGTTCGGGAAATGAGTTTACTCCCTGGGTACTTTCTCTGTATACTTTTGATTATACGGGCTGAGTCCGGGATTTACGGGAAATCGCGGATTTTCGTTTGCCGGCGATTAAACATCTTTTATTCAGCGTCCAATCAAATATGAAAATATTTTTGAAAACTACAAGTCTCATGCGTTTAGTGGTAAAAAAAAAAAATATAAAAAATCGTTCGAGAAATGAGTTTACTCCCTGGGTACTTTCTTTGTATACTTTTGACTATACCGGTCGAGTCCGGTGTTTACGGGAAATGGCGGGTTTTCGTTTGCCGGCGATTAAACTTCTTTTATTTAGCGTGTCATCAAAAATGAAAACATTTTTAAAAACTACAAGTCTCATGCGTTGTAGTGGTGAAAAAATAATTTAAAAAATCGTTCGGAAAATGAGGTTACTCCCTGGGTATTTTCTTTGTATACTTTTGACTATACGGGCCAAGCCGGGATTTACGGGAAATCGCGGGTTTTCGTTTGCCGGCGATTAAACTTCTTTTATTCAGCGTTTCATCAAAAATGAAAACATTTTTAAAAACTACAAGTCTTATGCATTTAAGTGGTGAAAAAATAATTTAAAAAATCGTTCTGGAAACGAGTTTACTCACATGGTACTTTCTTTGTATACATTCGACTATACGGGCCAAGCCCGGGATTTACTGGAAATCGCGGGTTTTCGTTTTCCGGCGATTAAACCTCTTTCATTAAGCGTCTCATCAAAAATGAAAACATTTTTAAAAACTACAAGTCTCATGCGTTTTAGTGGTGAAAAAAAAATTTAAAAAACCGTTCGGGAAATGAGTTTACTCCCTGGGTACTTTCTTTGTATACATTCGACTATACGGGCCAAGCCCCGGATTTACAGGAAAACGCGGGATTTCGTTTGCCGGCGATTAAACCTCTTTCATTAAGCGTCTCATCAAAAATGAAAATATTTTTGAAAACTACAAGTCTCATGCGTTTTAGTGGTGAAAAAATAATTTAAAAAATCGTTCGAGAAATGAGTTTACTCCCTGGGTACTCTCTTTGTATACTTTTGACTATACCGGTCGAGTCCGGGGTTTACGGGAAATGGCGGGTTTTCGTTTGCCGGCGATTAAACTTCTTTTATTTAGCGTCTCATCAAAAATGAAAACATTTTTGAAAACTACAAGTCTCATGCGTTTTAGTGGTGAAAAGATAATTTAAAAAATCGCTTTGGAAATGAGTTTACTCACAGGATACTTTCTTTGTATACATTCGACTAAACGGGCCAAACCCGGGATTTACGGGAAATCGCGGGTTTTCGTTTGCTGGCGATTAAACCACTTTCATTAAGCGTCTCATCAAAAATGAAAGCATTTCTGAAAACTACAAGTCTCATGCGTTTTAGTGGTGAAAAAATAATTTAAAAAATCGTTCGGGAAATTAGTTTAATCACAGGGTACTTTTTTTGTATACATTCGACTATACGGGCCAAGCCCGGGATTTACGGGAAATCGCGGGTTTTTGATTGCCGGCGATTAAACTTCTTTCATTAACCGTCTCATCAAAAATGAAAACATTTTTGAAAACTACAAGTCTCATGCGTTGTAGTGGTGAAAAAATAATTTAAAAAATCGTTCGGAAAATGAGGTTACTCCCTGGGTACTTTCTTTGTATACTTTTGACTATACGGCCGAGTCCGGGGTTTACGGGAAATGGCGGGTTTTCGTTTGCCGGCGATTAAACTTCTTTTATTCAGCGTCTCATCAAAAATGAAAACATTTTTAAAAACTACAAGTCTCATGCGTTGTAGTTGTGAGAAAAGAATTTAAAAAATCGTTCGGAAAATGAGTTTACTCCCTGGGTACTTTCTTTGTATACTTTTGACTATACGGGCCAAGCCGGGATTTACGGGAAATCGCGGGTTTTCGTTTGCCGGCGATTAAACTTCTTTTATTCAGCGTTTCATCAAAAATGAAAACATTTTTAAAAACTACAAGTCTTATGCATTTTAGTGGTGAAAAAATAATTTAAAAAATCGTTCTGGAAACGAGTTTACTCACATGGTACTTTCTTTGTATACATTGGACTATACGGGCCAAGCCATGGATTTACGGGAAATCGCGGGTTTTCGTTTTCCGGCGATTAAACTTCTTTCATTAAGCGTCTCATCAAAAATGAAAACATTTTTGAAAACTACAAGTCTCGTGCGTTTTAGTGGTGAAAAAAAAATTTAAAAAATCGTTCGGGAAATGAGTTTACTCCCTGGGTACTTTCTTTGTATACTTTTGATTATACGGGCCGAGTCCCGGATTTACAGGAAATTGCGGATTTTCGTTTGCCGGCGATTAAACTTCTTTTATTCAGCGTCCCATCAAATATGAAAATATTTTTGAAAACTGCAAGTCTCATGCGTTTAGTGGTCAAAAAATAATATAAAAAATCGTTCGGGAAATGAGTTTACTCCCTGGGTACTTTCTTTGTATACTTTTGACTATACCGGTCGAGTCCGGGGTTTACGGGAAATGGCGGGTTTTCGTTTGCCGGCGATTAAACTTCTTTTATTCAGCGTCTCATCAAAAATGAAAACATTTTTGAAAACTACAAGTCTCATGCGTTTTAGTGGTGAAAAGATAATTTAAAAAATCGTTTTGGAAATGAGTTTACTCACAGGGTACTTTTTTTGTATACATTCGACTATACGGGCCAAGCCCGGGATTTACGGGAAATCGCGGGTTTTCGTTTGCCGGCGATTAAACTTCTTTTATTCAGCGTCTCATCAAAATTGAAAACATTTTTGAAAACTAAAAGTCTCATGCGTTTTAGTGGTGAAAAAATATTTTAAAAAATCGTTCGGGAAATGAGTTTACTCCCTGGGTACTTTCTTTGTATACTTTTGACTATACGGGCCGAGTCCGGGATTTACGGGAAGTCGCGGGTTTTCGTTTGCCGGCGTTTAAACTTCTTTTATTCAGCGTCTTATCAAATATGAAAATATTTTTGAAAACTACAAGTCTCATGCGTTTAGTGGTAAAAAAATAATATAAAAAATCGTTCAGGAGATGAGTTTACTCCCTGGGTACTTTCTTTGTATACTTTTGACTATACCGGTCGAGTCCGGAGTTTACGGGAAATGGCGGGTTTTCGTTTGCCGGCGATTAAACTTCTTTTATTCAGCGTCTCATCAAAAATGAAAACATTTTTGAAAACTTCAAGTTTCATGCGTTTTAGTGGTGAAAAGATAATTTAAAAAATCGTTTTGGAAATGAGTTTACTCACAGGGTACTTTCTTTGTATACATTCGACTATACGGGCCAAGCCCGAGATTTACGGGAAATCGCGGGTTTTCGTTCGCTGGCGATTAAACCACTTTCATTAAACGTCTCATCAAAAATGAAAACATTTCTGAAAACTACAAGTCTCATGCGTTTTAGTGGTGAAAAAATAATTTAAAAAATCGTTCGGGAAATGAGTTTACTCACAGGGTACTTTCTTTGTATACATTCGACTATACGGGCCAAGCCCGGGATTTACGGGAAATCGCGGGTTTTCGATTGCCGGCGATTAAACTTCTTTCATTAACCGTCTCATCAAAAATGAAAACATTTTTGAAAACTACAAGTCTCGTGCGTTTTAGTGGTGAAAAAATAATTTAAAAAATCGTTCGGGAAATGAGTTTACTCCCTGGGTACTTTCTTTGTATACTTTTGACTATACGGGCCAAGCCGGGATTTACGGGAAATCGCGGGTTTTCGTTTGCCGGCGATTAAACTTCTTTTATTCAGCGTTTCATCAAAAATGAAAACATTTTTAAAAACTACAAGTCTTATGCATTTAAGTGGTGAAAAAATAATTTAAAAAATCGTTCTGGAAACGAGTTTACTCACATGGTACTTTCTTTGTATACATTCGACTATACGGGCCAAGCCCGGGATTTACGGGAAATCGCGGGTTTTCGTTTTCCGGCGATTAAACCACTTTCATTAAGCGTCTCATCAAAAATGAAAACATTTTTAAAAACTACAAGTCTCATGCGTTTTAGTGGTGAAAAAAAAATTTAAAAAACCGTTCGGGAAATGAGTTTACTCCCTGGGTACTTTCTTTGTATACATTCGACTATACGGGCCAAGCCCCGGATTTACGGGAAAACGCGGGATTTCGTTTGCCGGCGATTAAACTTCTTTTATTCAGCGTCCAATCAAATATGAAAATATTTTTGAAAACTACAAGTCTCATGCGTTTAGTGGTAAAAAAAAAAATATATAAAAAATCGTTCGAGAAATGAGTTTACTCCCTGGGTACTTTCTTTGTATACATTCGACTATACGGGCCAAGCCCGGGATTTACGGGAAATCGCGGGTTTTCGATTGCCGGCGATTAAACTTCTTTCATTAACCGTCTCATCAAAAATGAAAACATTTTTGAAAACTACAAGTCTCATGCGTTGTAGTGGTGAAAAAATAATTTAAAAAATCGTTCGGAAAATGAGGTTACTCCCTGGGTACTTTCTTTGTATACATTCGACTATACGGGCCAAGCCCGGGATTTACGGGAAATCGCGGGTTTTCGATTGCCGGCGATTAAACTGCTTTCATTAACCGTCTCATCAAAAATGAAAACATTTTTGAAAACTACAAATCTCATGCGTTTTAGTGGTGAAAAAAAAAATTAAAAATTCGTTCGGGAAATGAGTTTACTCCTTGGGTACTTTCTTTGTATACATTCGACTATACGGGCCAAGCCCGGTATTTACGGGAAATCGCGGGATTTCGTTTGCCGGCGATTAAACCTCTTTCATTAAGCGTCTCATCAAAAATGAAAACAGTTTTGAAAACTAAAAGTCTCATGCGTTGTAGTGGTGAAAAAATAATTTAAAAAATCGTTCGGAAAATGAGTTTACTCCCTGGGTACTTTCTTTGTATACTTTTGACTATACGGACCGAGTCCGGGGTTTACGGGAAATGGCGGGTTTTCGTTTGCCGGCGATTAAACTTCTTTTATTCAGCGTCTCATCAAAAATGAAAACATTTTTAAAAACTACAAGTCTCATGCGTTGTAGTGGTGAGAAAATAATTTAAAAAATCGTTCGGAAAATGAGTTTACTCCCTGGGTAAATTCTTTGTATACTTTTGACTATACGGGCCGAGTCCGGGGTTTACGGGAAATGGCGGGTTTTCGTTTACCGGCGATTAAACTGCTTTTATTCAGCGTCTCATCAAAAATGAAAACATTTTTGAAAACTACAAGTCTCGTGCGTTTTAGTGGTGAAAAAATAATTTAAAAAATCGTTCGGGAAATGAGTTTACTCCCTGGGTACTTTCTTTGTATACTTTTGACTATACGGGCCAAGCCGGGATTTACGGGAAATCGCGGGTTTTCGTTTGCCGGCGATTAAACTTCTTTTATTCAGCGTTTCATCAAAAATGAAAACATTTTTAAAAACTACAAGTCTTATGCATTTAAGTGGTGAAAAAATAATTTAAAAAATCGTTCTGGAAACGAGTTTACTCACATGGTACTTTCTTTGTATACATTCGACTATACGGGCCAAGCCCGGGATTTACGGGAAATCGCGGGTTTTCGTTTTCCGGCGATTAAACCTCTTTCATTAAGCGTCTCATCAAAAATGAAAACATTTTTAAAAACTACAAGTCTCATGCGTTTTAGTGGTGAAAAAAAAATTTAAAAAACCGTTCGGGAAATGAGTTTACTCCCTGGGTACTTTCTTTGTATACATTCGACTATACGGGCCAAGCCCCGGATTTACGGGAAAACGCGGGATTTCGTTTGCCGGCGATTAAACTTCTTTTATTCAGCGTCCAATCAAATATGAAAATATTTTTGAAAACTACAAGTCTCATGCGTTTAGTGGTAAAAAAAAAAATATATAAAAAATCGTTCGAGAAATGAGTTTACTCCCTGGGTACTTTCTTTGTATACATTCGACTATACGGGCCAAGCCCGGGATTTACGGGAAATCGCGGGTTTTCGATTGCCGGCGATTAAACTTCTTTCATTAACCGTCTCATCAAAAATGAAAACATTTTTGAAAACTACAAGTCTCATGCGTTGTAGTGGTGAAAAAATAATTTAAAAAATCGTTCGGAAAATGAGGTTACTCCCTGGGTACTTTCTTTGTATACATT
Organism: Hydractinia symbiolongicarpus; assembly: GCF_029227915.1. Classification (NCBI taxonomy): domain Eukaryota; kingdom Metazoa; phylum Cnidaria; class Hydrozoa; order Anthoathecata; family Hydractiniidae; genus Hydractinia; species Hydractinia symbiolongicarpus. Next base: position 33,102,947 of record NC_079876.1, on the reverse strand, counting down.
CGACTATACGGGCCAAGCCCGGGATTTACGGGAAATCGCGGGTTTTCGATTGCCGGCGATTAAACTGCTTTCATTAACCGTCTCATCAAAAATGAAAACATTTTTGAAAACTACAAATCTCATGCGTTTTAGTGGTGAAAAAAAAAATTAAAAATTCGTTCGGGAAATGAGTTTACTCCTTGGGTACTTTCTTTGTATACATTCGACTATACGGGCCAAGCCCGGTATTTACGGGAAATCGCGGGATTTCGTTTGCCGGCGATTAAACCTCTTTCATTAAGCGTCTCATCAAAAATGAAAACAGTTTTGAAAACTAAAAGTCTCATGCGTTGTAGTGGTGAAAAAATAATTTAAAAAATCGTTCGGAAAATGAGGTTACTCCCTGGGTACTTTCTTTGTATACATTCGACTATACGGGCCAAGCCCGGGATTTACGGGAAATGGCGGGTTTTCGATTGCCGGCGATTAAACTGCTTTCATTAACCGTCTCATCAAAAATGAAAACATTTTTGAAAACTACAAATCTCATGCGTTTTAGTGGTGAAAAAAAAAATTAAAAATTCGTTCGGGAAATGAGTTTACTCCTTGGGTACTTTCTTTGTATACATTCGACTATACGGGCCAAGCCCGGTATTTACGGGAAATCGCGGGATTTCGTTTGCCGGCGATTAAACCTCTTTCATTAAGCGTCTCATCAAAAATGAAAACAGTTTTGAAAACTAAAAGTCTCATGCGTTGTAGTGGTGAAAAAATAATTTAAAAAATCGTTCGGAAAATGAGTTTACTCCCTGGGTACTTTCTTTGTATACTTTTGACTATACGAACCGAGTCCGGGGTTTACGGGAAATGGCGGGTTTTCGTTTGCCGGCGATTAAACTTCTTTTATTCAGCGTCTCATCAAAAATGAAAACATTTTTAAAAACTACAAGTCTCATGCGTTGTAGTGGTGAGAAAATAATTTAAAAAATCGTTCGGAAAATGAGTTTACTCCCTGGGTAAATTCTTTGTATACTTTTGACTATACGGGCCGAGTCCGGGGTTTACGGGAAATGGCGGGTTTTCGTTTACCGGCGATTAAACTGCTTTTATTCAGCGTCTCATCAAAAATGAAAACATTTTTGAAAACTACAAATCTCATGCGTTTTAGTGGTGAAAAAAAAAATTAAAAATTCGTTCGGGAAATGAGTTTACTCCTTGGGTACTTTCTTTGTATACATTCGACTATACGGGCCAAGCCCGGTATTTACGGGAAATCGCGGGATTTCGTTTGCCGGCGATTAAACCTCTTTCATTAAGCGTCTCATCAAAAATGAAAACATTTTTAAAAACTACAAGTCTTATGCATTTAAGTGGTGAAAAAATAATTTAAAAAATCGTTCTGGAAACGAGTTTACTCACATGGTACTTTCTTTGTATACATTCGACTATACGGGCCAAGCCCGGGATTTACGGGAAATCGCGGGTTTTCGTTTTCCGGCGATTAAACCTCTTTCATTAAGCGTCTCATCAAAAATGAAAACATTTTTAAAAACTACAAGTCTCATGCGTTTTAGTGGTGAAAAAAAAATTTAAAAAACCGTTCGGGAAATGAGTTTACTCCCTGGGTACTTTCTTTGTATACATTCGACTATACGGGCCAAGCCCCGGATTTACGGGAAAACGCGGGATTTCGTTTGCCGGCGATTAAACCTCTTTCATTAAGCGTCTCATCAAAAATGAAAATATTTTTGAAAACTACAAGTCTCATGCGTTTTAGTGGTGAAAAAATAATTTAAAAAATCGTTCGGGAAATGAGTTTACTCCCTGGGTACTTTCTTTGTATACTTTTGATTATACGGGCTGAGTCCGGGATTTACGGGAAATCGCGGATTTTCGTTTGCCGGCGATTAAACATCTTTTATTCAGCGTCCAATCAAATATGAAAATATTTTTGAAAACTACAAGTCTCATGCGTTTAGTGGTAAAAAAAAAAAATATAAAAAATCGTTCGAGAAATGAGTTTACTCCCTGGGTACTTTCTTTGTATACTTTTGACTATACCGGTCGAGTCCGGTGTTTACGGGAAATGGCGGGTTTTCGTTTGCCGGCGATTAAACTTCTTTTATTTAGCGTGTCATCAAAAATGAAAACATTTTTAAAAACTACAAGTCTCATGCGTTGTAGTGGTGAAAAAATAATTTAAAAAATCGTTCGGAAAATGAGGTTACTCCCTGGGTATTTTCTTTGTATACTTTTGACTATACGGGCCAAGCCGGGATTTACGGGAAATCGCGGGTTTTCGTTTGCCGGCGATTAAACTTCTTTTATTCAGCGTTTCATCAAAAATGAAAACATTTTTAAAAACTACAAGTCTTATGCATTTAAGTGGTGAAAAAATAATTTAAAAAATCGTTCTGGAAACGAGTTTACTCACATGGTACTTTCTTTGTATACATTCGACTATACGGGCCAAGCCCGGGATTTACTGGAAATCGCGGGTTTTCGTTTTCCGGCGATTAAACCTCTTTCATTAAGCGTCTCATCAAAAATGAAAACATTTTTAAAAACTACAAGTCTCATGCGTTTTAGTGGTGAAAAAAAAATTTAAAAAACCGTTCGGGAAATGAGTTTACTCCCTGGGTACTTTCTTTGTATACATTCGACTATACGGGCCAAGCCCCGGATTTACGGGAAAACGCGGGATTTCGTTTGCCGGCGATTAAACCTCTTTCATTAAGCGTCTCATCAAAAATGAAAATATTTTTGAAAACTACAAGTCTCATGCGTTTTAGTGGTGAAAAAATAATTTAAAAAATCGTTCGAGAAATGAGTTTACTCCCTGGGTACTCTCTTTGTATACTTTTGACTATACCGGTCGAGTCCGGGGTTTACGGGAAATGGCGGGTTTTCGTTTGCCGGCGATTAAACTTCTTTTATTTAGCGTCTCATCAAAAATGAAAACATTTTTGAAAACTACAAGTCTCATGCGTTTTAGTGGTGAAAAGATAATTTAAAAAATCGCTTTGGAAATGAGTTTACTCACAGGATACTTTCTTTGTATACATTCGACTAAACGGGCCAAACCCGGGATTTACGGGAAATCGCGGGTTTTCGTTTGCTGGCGATTAAACCACTTTCATTAAGCGTCTCATCAAAAATGAAAGCATTTCTGAAAACTACAAGTCTCATGCGTTTTAGTGGTGAAAAAATAATTTAAAAAATCGTTCGGGAAATTAGTTTAATCACAGGGTACTTTTTTTGTATACATTCGACTATACGGGCCAAGCCCGGGATTTACGGGAAATCGCGGGTTTTTGATTGCCGGCGATTAAACTTCTTTCATTAACCGTCTCATCAAAAATGAAAACATTTTTGAAAACTACAAGTCTCATGCGTTGTAGTGGTGAAAAAATAATTTAAAAAATCGTTCGGAAAATGAGGTTACTCCCTGGGTACTTTCTTTGTATACTTTTGACTATACGGCCGAGTCCGGGGTTTACGGGAAATGGCGGGTTTTCGTTTGCCGGCGATTAAACTTCTTTTATTCAGCGTCTCATCAAAAATGAAAACATTTTTAAAAACTACAAGTCTCATGCGTTGTAGTTGTGAGAAAAGAATTTAAAAAATCGTTCGGAAAATGAGTTTACTCCCTGGGTACTTTCTTTGTATACTTTTGACTATACGGGCCAAGCCGGGATTTACGGGAAATCGCGGGTTTTCGTTTGCCGGCGATTAAACTTCTTTTATTCAGCGTTTCATCAAAAATGAAAACATTTTTAAAAACTACAAGTCTTATGCATTTTAGTGGTGAAAAAATAATTTAAAAAATCGTTCTGGAAACGAGTTTACTCACATGGTACTTTCTTTGTATACATTGGACTATACGGGCCAAGCCATGGATTTACGGGAAATCGCGGGTTTTCGTTTTCCGGCGATTAAACTTCTTTCATTAAGCGTCTCATCAAAAATGAAAACATTTTTGAAAACTACAAGTCTCATGCGTTTTAGTGGTGAAAAAAAAATTTAAAAAATCGTTCGGGAAATGAGTTTACTCCCTGGGTACTTTCTTTGTATACTTTTGATTATACGGGCCGAGTCCCGGATTTACAGGAAATTGCGGATTTTCGTTTGCCGGCGATTAAACTTCTTTTATTCAGCGTCCCATCAAATATGAAAATATTTTTGAAAACTGCAAGTCTCATGCGTTTAGTGGTCAAAAAATAATATAAAAAATCGTTCGGGAAATGAGTTTACTCCCTGGGTACTTTCTTTGTATACTTTTGACTATACCGGTCGAGTCCGGGGTTTACGGGAAATGGCGGGTTTTCGTTTGCCGGCGATTAAACTTCTTTTATTCAGCGTCTCATCAAAAATGAAAACATTTTTGAAAACTACAAGTCTCATGCGTTTTAGTGGTGAAAAGATAATTTAAAAAATCGTTTTGGAAATGAGTTTACTCACAGGGTACTTTTTTTGTATACATTCGACTATACGGGCCAAGCCCGGGATTTACGGGAAATCGCGGGTTTTCGTTTGCCGGCGATTAAACTTCTTTTATTCAGCGTCTCATCAAAATTGAAAACATTTTTGAAAACTAAAAGTCTCATGCGTTTTAGTGGTGAAAAAATATTTTAAAAAATCGTTCGGGAAATGAGTTTACTCCCTGGGTACTTTCTTTGTATACTTTTGACTATACGGGCCGAGTCCGGGATTTACGGGAAGTCGCGGGTTTTCGTTTGCCGGCGTTTAAACTTCTTTTATTCAGCGTCTTATCAAATATGAAAATATTTTTGAAAACTACAAGTCTCATGCGTTTAGTGGTGAAAAAATAATTTAAAAAATCGTTCGGAAAATGAGGTTACTCCCTGGGTACTTTCTTTGTATACTTTTGACTATACGGCCGAGTCCGGGGTTTACGGGAAATGGCGGGTTTTCGTTTGCCGGCGATTCAACTTCTTTTATTCAGCGTCTCATCAAAAATGAAAACATTTTTAAAAACTACAAGTCTCATGCGTTGTAGTTGTGAGAAAAGAATTTAAAAAATCGTTCGGAAAATGAGTTTACTCCCTGGGTACTTTCTTTGTATACTTTTGACTATACGGGCCAAGCCGGGATTTACGGGAAATCGCGGGTTTTCGTTTGCCGGCGATTAAACTTCTTTTATTCAGCGTTTCATCAAAAATGAAAACATTTTTAAAAACTACAAGTCTTATGCATTTTAGTGGTGAAAAAATAATTTAAAAAATCGTTCTGGAAACGAGTTTACTCACATGGTACTTTCTTTGTATACATTCGACTATACGGGCCAAGCCCGTGATTTACGGGAAATCGCGGGTTTTCGTTTTCCGGCGATTAAACTTCTTTCATTAAGCGTCTCATCAAAAATGAAAACATTTTTGAAAACTACAAGTCTCATGCGTTTTAGTGGTGAAAAAAAAATTTAAAAAATCGTTCGGGAAATGAGTTTACTCCCTGGGTACTTTCTTTGTATACTTTTGATTATACGGGCCGAGTCCCGGATTTACAGGAAATCGCGGATTTTCGTTTGCCGGCGATTAAACTTCTTTTATTCAGCGTCCCATCAAATATGAAAATATTTTTGAAAACTGCAAGTCTCATGCGTTTAGTGGTCAAAAAATAATATAAAAAATCGTTCGGGAAATGAGTTTACTCCCTGGGTACTTTCTTTGTATACTTTTGACTATACCGGTCGAGTCCGGGGTTTACGGGAAATGGCGGGTTTTCGTTTGCCGGCGATTAAACTTCTTTTATTCAGCGTCTCATCAAAAATGAAAACATTTTTGAAAACTACAAGTCTCATGCGTTTTAGTGGTGAAAAGATAATTTAAAAAATCGTTTTGGAAATGAGTTTACTCACAGGGTACTTTTTTTGTATACATTCGACTATACGGGCCAAGCCCGGGATTTACGGGAAATCGCGGGTTTTCGTTTGCCGGCGATTAAACTTCTTTTATTCAGCGTCTCATCAAAATTGAAAACATTTTTGAAAACTAAAAGTCTCATGCGTTTTAGTGGTGAAAAAATATTTTAAAAAATCGTTCGGGAAATGAGTTTACTCCCTGGGTACTTTCTTTGTATACTTTTGACTATACGGGCCGAGTCCGGGATTTACGGGAAGTCGCGGGTTTTCGTTTGCCGGCGTTTAAACTTCTTTTATTCAGCGTCTTATCAAATATGAAAATATTTTTGAAAACTACAAGTCTCATGCGTTTAGTGGTAAAAAAAAAAAAAATATAAAAAATCGTTCGAGAAATGAGTTTACTCCCTGGGTACTCTCTTTGTATACTTTTGACTATACCGGTCGAGTCCGGGGTTTACGGGAAATGGCGGGTTTTCGTTTGCCGGCGATTAAACTTTTTTTATTTAGCGTCTCATCAAAAATGAAAACATTTTTGAAAACTACAAGTCTCATGCGTTTTAGTGGTGAAAAGATAATTTAAAAAATCGCTTTGGAAATGAGTTTACTCACAGGATACTTTCTTTGTATACATTCGACTATACGGGCCAAGCCCGGGATTTACGGGAAATCGCGGGTTTTCGTTTGCCGGCGATTAAACTTCTTTTATTCAGCGTCTCATCAAAATTGAAAACATTTTTGAAAACTAAAAGTCTCATGCGTTTTAGTGGTGAAAAAATATTTTAAAAAATCGTTCGGGAAATGAGTTTACTCCCTGGGTACTTTCTTTGTATACTTTTGACTATACGGGCCGAGTCCGGGATTTACGGGAAGTCGCGGGTTTTCGTTTGCCGGCGTTTAAACTTCTTTTATTCAGCGTCTTATCAAATATGAAAATATTTTTGAAAACTACAAGTCTCATGCGTTTAGTGGTAAAAAAAAAAAAAATATAAAAAATCGTTCGAGAAATGAGTTTACTCCCTGGGTACTCTCTTTGTATACTTTTGACTATACCGGTCGAGTCCGGGGTTTACGGGAAATGGCGGGTTTTCGTTTGCCGGCGATTAAACTTCTTTTATTTAGCGTCTCATCAAAAATGAAAACATTTCTGAAAACTACAAGTCTCATGCGTTTTAGTGGTGAAAAAATAATTTAAAAAATCGTTCGGGAAATTAGTTTAATCACAGGGTACTTTCTTTGTATACATTCGACTATACGGGCCAAGCCCGGGATTTACGGGAAATCGCGGGTTTTCGATTTCCGGCGATTAAACTTCTTTCATTAACCGTCTCATCAAAAATGATAACATTTTTGAAAACTACAAGTCTCATGCGTTGTAGTGGTGAAAAAATAATTTAAAAAATCGTTCGGAAAATGAGGTTACTCCCTGGGTACTTTCTTTGTATACTTTTGACTATACGGCCGAGTCCGGGGTTTACGGGAAATGGCGGGTTTTCGTTTGCCGGCGATTCAACTTCTTTTATTCAGCGTCTCATCAAAAATGAAAACATTTTTAAAAACTACAAGTCTCATGCGTTGTAGTTGTGAGAAAAGAATTTAAAAAATCGTTCGGAAAATGAGTTTACTCCCTGGGTACTTTCTTTGTATACTTTTGACTATACGGGCCAAGCCGGGATTTACGGGAAATCGCGGGTTTTCGTTTGCCGGCGATTAAACTTCTTTTATTCAGCGTTTCATCAAAAATGAAAACATTTTTAAAAACTACAAGTCTTATGCATTTTAGTGGTGAAAAAATAATTTAAAAAATCGTTCTGGAAACGAGTTTACTCACATGGTACTTTCTTTGTATACATTCGACTATACGGGCCAAGCCCGTGATTTACGGGAAATCGCGGGTTTTCGTTTTCCGGCAATTAAACTTCTTTCATTAAGCGTCTCATCAAAAATGAAAACATTTTTGAAAACTACAAGTCTCATGCGTTTTAGTGGTGAAAAAAAAATTTAAAAAATCGTTCGGGAAATGAGTTTACTCCCTGGGTACTTTCTTTGTATACTTTTGATTATACGGGCCGAGTCCCGGATTTACAGGAAATCGCGGATTTTCGTTTGCCGGCGATTAAACTTCTTTTATTCAGCGTCCCATCAAATATGAAAATATTTTTGAAAACTGCAAGTCTCATGCGTTTAGTGGTCAAAAAATAATATAAAAAATCGTTCGGGAAATGAGTTTACTCCCTGGGTACTTTCTTTGTATACTTTTGACTATACCGGTCGAGTCCGGGGTTTACGGGAAATGGCGGGTTTTCGTTTGCCGGCGATTAAACTTCTTTTATTCAGCGTCTCATCAAAAATGAAAACATTTTTGAAAACTACAAGTCTCATGCGTTTTAGTGGTGAAAAGATAATTTAAAAAATCGTTTTGGAAATGAGTTTACTCACAGGGTACTTTTTTTGTATACATTCGACTATACGGGCCAAGCCCGGGATTTACGGGAAATCGCGGGTTTTCGTTTGCCGGCGATTAAACTTCTTTTATTCAGCGTCTCATCAAAATTGAAAACATTTTTGAAAACTAAAAGTCTCATGCGTTTTAGTGGTGAAAAAATATTTTAAAAAATCGTTCGGGAAATGAGTTTACTCCCTGGGTACTTTCTTTGTATACTTTTGACTATACGGGCCGAGTCCGGGATTTACGGGAAGTCGCGGGTTTTCGTTTGCCGGCGTTTAAACTTCTTTTATTCAGCGTCTTATCAAATATGAAAATATTTTTGAAAACTACAAGTCTCATGCGTTTAGTGGTAAAAAAAAAAAAAATATAAAAAATCGTTCGAGAAATGAGTTTACTCCCTGGGTACTCTCTTTGTATACTTTTGACTATACCGGTCGAGTCCGGGGTTTACGGGAAATGGCGGGTTTTCGTTTGCCGGCGATTAAACTTTTTTTATTTAGCGTCTCATCAAAAATGAAAACATTTTTGAAAACTACAAGTCTCATGCGTTTTAGTGGTGAAAAGATAATTTAAAAAATCGCTTTGGAAATGAGTTTACTCACAGGATACTTTCTTTGTATACATTCGACTATACGGGCCAAACCCGGGATTTACGGGAAATCGCGGGTTTTCGTTTGCTGGCGATTAAACCACTTTCATTAAGCGTCTCATCAAAAATGAAAGCATTTCTGAAAACTACAAGTCTCATGCGTTTTAGTGGTGAAAAAATAATTTAAAAAATCGTTCGGGAAATGAGTTTAATCACAGGGTACTTTCTTTGTATACATTCGACTATACGGGCCAAGCCCGGGATTTACGGGAAATCGCGGGTTTTCGATTGCCGGCGATTAAACTTCTTTCATTAACCGTCTCATCAAAAATGAAAACATTTTCAAAACTACAAGTCTCATGCGTTGTAGTGGTGAAAAAATAATTTAAAAAATCGTTCGGAAAATGAGGTTACTCCCTGGGTACTTTCTTTGTATACTTTTGACTATACGGCCGAGTCCGGGGTTTACGGGAAATGGCGGGTTTTCGTTTGCCGGCGATTAAACTTCTTTTATTCAGCGTCTCATCAAAAATGAAAACATTTTTAAAAACTACAAGTCTCATGCGTTGTAGTTGTGAGAAAAGAATTTAAAAAATCGTTCGGAAAATGAGTTTACTCCCTGGGTACTTTCTTTGTATACTTTTGACTATACGGGCCAAGCCGGGATTTACGGGAAATCGCGGGTTTTCGTTTGCCGGCGATTAAACTTCTTTTATTCAGCGTTTCATCAAAAATGAAAACATTTTTAAAAACTACAAGTCTTATGCATTTTAGTGGTGAAAAAATAATTTAAAAAATCGTTCTGGAAACGAGTTTACTCACATGGTACTTTCTTTGTATACATTCGACTATACGGGCCAAGCCCGGGATTTACGGGAAATCGCGGGTTTTCGTTTTCCGGCGATTAAACTTCTTTCATTAAGCGTCTCATCAAAAATGAAAACATTTTTGAAAACTACAAGTCTCATGCGTTTTAGTGGTGCAAAAAAAATTTAAAAAATCGTTCGGGAAATGAGTTTACTCCCTGGGTACTTTCTTTGTATACTTTTGATTATACGGGCCGAGTCCCGGATTTACAGGAAATCGCGGATTTTCGTTTGCCGGCGATTAAACTTCTTTTATTCAGCGTCCCATCAAATATGAAAATATTTTTGAAAACTGCAAGTCTCATGCGTTTAGTGGTCAAAAAATAATATAAAAAATCCTTCGGGAAATGAGTTTACTCCCTGGGTACTTTCTTTGTATACTTTTGACTATACCGGTCGAGTCCGGGGTTTACGGGAAATGGCGGGTTTTCGTTTGCCGGCGATTAAACTTCTTTTATTCACCATCTCATCAAAAATGAAAACATTTTTGAAAACTACAAGTCTCATGCGTTTTAGTGGTGAAAAGATAATTTAAAAAATCGTTTTGGAAATGAGTTTACTCACAGGGTACTTTTTTTGTATACATTCGACTATACGGGCCAAGCCCGGGATTTACGGGAAATCGCGGGTTTTCGTTTGCCGGCGATTAAACTTCTTTTATTCAGCGTCTCATCAAAATTGAAAACATTTTTGAAAACTAAAAGTCTCATGCGTTTTAGTGGTGAAAAAATATTTTAAAAAATCGTTCGGGAAATGAGTTTACTCCCTGGGTACTTTCTTTGTATACTTTTGACTATACGGGCCGAGTCCGGGATTTACGGGAAGTCGCGGGTTTTCGTTTGCCGGCGTTTAAACTTCTTTTATTCTGCGTCTTATCAAAAATGAAAACATTTTTAAAAACTACAAGTCTCATGGGCTTTAGTGGTGAAAAAATAATTTAAAAAATCGTTCGGGAAATGAGTTTACTCCCTGGGTACTTTCTTTGTATACTTTTGACTATGCGGGCCGAGTCCTGGGTTTACGGGAAATGGCGGGTTTTCGTTTGCCGGCGATTAAACTTCTTTTATTCAGCGTCTCATCAAAAATGAAAACATTTTTGAAAACTACAAGTCTCAAGCGTTTTAGTGGTGAAAAGATAATTTAAAAAATCGTTTTGGAAATGAGTTTACTCACATGGTACTTTCTTTGTATACATTCGACTACACGGGCCAAGCCCGTGATTTACGGGAAATCGCGGGTTTTCGTTTGCCGGCGAGTAAACCACTTTCATTAAGCGTCTCATCAAAAATGAAAACATTTCTGAAAACTACAAGTCTCATGCGTTTTAGTGGTGAAAAAATATTTTAAAAATTCGTTCGGGAAATGAGTTTACTCCCTGGGTACTTTCCTTGTATACTTTTGACTATACGGGCCGAGTCCGGGATTTACGAGAAATCGCGGGTTTTCGTTTGCCGGCGATTAAACTTCTTTTATTCAGCGTCTCATCAAAAATGAAAACATTTTTAAAAACTACAAGTCTCATGGGCTTTAGTGGTGAAATAATAATTTAAATAATCGTTTGGGAAATGAGTTTACTCCCTGGGTACTTTCTTTGTATACTTTTGACTATACGGGCCGAGTCCGGGATTTACGGGAAATCGCAGGTTTTCGTTTCCCGGCGATTAAACTTCTTTTATTCAGCGTCTCATCAAAAATGAAAACATTTTTGAAAACTACAAGTCTCATGCGTTTTAGTGGTGAAAAAATAATTTAAAAAATCGTTCTGGAAATGAGTTTACTCCCTGGGTACTTTCTTTGTATACTTTTGACTATACGGACCGAGTCCGGGATTTACGGGAAATCGCAGGTTTTCGTTTGCCGGCGATTAAACTGCTTTTATTCAGCGTCTCATCAAAAATGAAAATATTTTTAAATACTACAAGTCTCATGGGCTTTAGTGGTGAAATAATAATTTAAAAAATCGTTCGGGAAATGAGTTTACACCCTGGGTACTTTCTTTGTATACTTTTGACTATACCGGCCGAGTCCGGGATTTACTGAGAATCGCAGGTTTTCGTTTCCCCGCGATTAAACTTCTTTTATTCAGCGTCTCATCAAAAATGAAAACATTTTTGAAAACTACAAGTCTCATGCGTTTTAGTGGTGAAAAAATAATTTAAAAAATCGTTCGGGAAATGAGTTTACTCCCTGGGTACTTTCTTTGTATACTTTTGACTATGCGGGCCGAGTCCGGGGTTTACGGGAAATGGCGGGTTTTCGTTTGCCGGCGATTAAACTTCTTTTATTCAGCGTCTCATCAGAAATGAAAACATTTTTGAAAACTACAAGTCTCAAGCGTTTTAGTGGTGAAAAGATAATTTAAAAAATCGTTTTGGAAATGAGTTTACGCACATGGTACTTTCTTTGTATACATTCGACTATACGGGCCAAGCCCGTGATTTACGGGAAATCGCGGGTTTTCGTTTGCCGGCGAGTAAACCACTTTCATTAAGCGTCTCATCAAAAATGAAAACATTTCTAAAAACTACAAGTCTCATGCGTTTTAGTGGTGAAAAAATAATTTAAAAATTCGTTCGGGAAATGAGTTTACTCACTGCGTACTTTCCTTGTATACTTTTGACTATACGGGCCGAGTCCGGGATTTACGGGAAATCGCGGGTTTTCGTTTGCCGGCGATTAAACTTCTTTTATTCAGCGTCTCATCAAAAATGAAAACATTTTTAAAAACTACAAGTCTCATGGGCTTTAGTGGTGAAATAATAATTTAAGTAATCGTTTGGGAAATGAGTTTACTCCCTGGGTACTTTCTTTGTATACTTTTGACTATACGGGCCGAGTCCGGGATTTACGGGAAATCGCAGGTTTTCGTTTCCCGGCGATTAAACTCCTTTTATTCAGCGTCTCATCAAAAATGAAAACATTTTTGAAAACTACAAGTCTCATGCGTTTTAGTGGTGAAAAAATAATTTAAAAAATCGTTCTGGAAATGAGTTTACTCCCTGGGTACTTTCTTTGTATACTTTTGACTATACGGACCGAGTCCGGGATTTACGGGAAATCGCAGGTTTTCGTTTGCCGGCGATTAAACTGCTTTTATTCAGCGTCTCATCAAAAATGAAAATATTTTTAAATACTACAAGTCTCATGGGCTTTAGTGGTGAAATAATAATTTAAAAAATCGTTCGGGAAATGAGTTTACTCCCTGGGTACTTTCTTTGTATACTTTTGACTATACCGGCCGAGTCCGGGATTTACTGAAAATCGCAGGTTTTCGTTTGCCCGCGATTAAACTTCTTTTATTCAGCGTCTCATCAAAAATGAAAACATTTTTGAAAACTACAAGTCTCATGCGTTTTAGTGGTGAAAAAATAATTTAAAAAATCGTTTTGGAAATGAGTTTACGCACATGGTACTTTCTTTGTATACATTCGACTATACGGGCCAAGCCCGTGATTTACGGGAAATCGCGGGTTTTCGTTTGCCGGCGAGTAAACCACTTTCATTAAGCGTCTCATCAAAAATGAAAACATTTCTAAAAACTACAAGTCTCATGCGTTTTAGTGGTGAAAAAATAATTTAAAAATTCGTTCGGGAAATGAGTTTACTCACTGCGTACTTTCCTTGTATACTTTTGACTATACGGGCCGAGTCCGGGATTTACGGGAAATCGCGGGTTTTCGTTTGCCGGCGATTAAACTTCTTTTATTCAGCGTCTCATCAAAAATGAAAACATTTTTAAAAACTACAAGTCTCATGGGCTTTAGTGGTGAAATAATAATTTAAGTAATCGTTTGGGAAATGAGTTTACTCCCTGGGTACTTTCTTTGTATACTTTTGACTATACGGGCCGAGTCCGGGATTTACGGGAAATCGCAGGTTTTCGTTTCCCGGCGATTAAACTTCTTTTATTCAGCGTCTCATCAAAAATGAAAATATTTTTAAATACTACAAGTCTCATGGGCTTTAGTGGTGAAATAATAATTTAAAAAATCGTTCGGGAAATGAGTTTACTCCCTGGGTACTTTCTTTGTATACTTTTGACTATACCGGCCGAGTCCGGGATTTACTGAAAATCGCAGGTTTTCGTTTGCCCGCGATTAAACTTCTTTTATTCAGCGTCTCATCAAAAATGAAAACATTTTTGAAAACTACAAGTCTCATGCGTTTTAGTGGTGAAAAAATAATTTAAAAATCGTTCGGGAAATGAGTTTACTCCCTGGGTACTTTCTTTGTATACTTTTGACTATGCGGGCCGAGTCCGGGGTTTACGGGAAATGGCGGGTTTTCGTTTGCCGGCGATTAAACTTCTTTTATTCAGCGTCTCATCAGAAATGAAAACATTTTTGAAAACTACAAGTCTCAAGCGTTTTAGTGGTGAAAAGATAATTTAAAAAATCATTTTGGAAATGAGTTTACGCACATGGTACTTTCTTTGTATACATTCGACTATACGGGCCAAGCCCGTGATTTACGGGAAATCGCGGGTTTTCGTTTGCCGGCGAGTAAACCACTTTCATTAAGCGTCTCATCAAAAATGAAAACATTTCTAAAAACTACAAGTCTCATGCGTTTTAGTGGTGAAAAAATAATTTAAAAATTCGTTCGGGAAATGAGTTTACTCACTGCGTACTTTCCTTGTATACTTTTGACTATACGGGCCGAGTCCGGGATTTACGGGAAATCGCGGGTTTTCGTTTGCCGGCGATTAAACTTCTTTTATTCAGCGTCTCATCAAAAATGAAAACATTTTTAAAAACTACAAGTCTCATGGGCTTTAGTGGTGAAATAATAATTTAAATAATCGTTCGGGAAATGAGTTTACTCCCTGGGTACTTTCTTTGTATACTTTTGACTATACGGGCCGAGTCCGGGATTTATGGGAAATCGCAGGTTTTCGTTTCCCGGCGATTAAACTTCTTTTATTCAGCGTCTCATCAAAAATGAAAACATTTTTGAAAACTACAAGTCTCATGCGTTTTAGTGGTGAAAAAATAATTTAAAAAATCGTTCTGGAAATGAGTTTACTCCCTGGGTACTTTCTTTGTATACTTTTGACTATACGGACCGAGTCCGGGATTTACGGGAAGTCGCGGGTTTTCGTTTGCCGGCAATTAAACTGCTTTTATTCAGCGTCTCATCAAAAATGAAAACATTTTTGAAAACTACAAGTCTCATGCGTTTTAGTGGTAAAAAAATAATTTAAAAAATCGTTCGGGAAATGAGTTTACTCCCTGGGTACTTTCTTTGTATACTTTTGACTATACGGGCCAAGCCGGGATTTACGGGAAATCGCGGGTTTTCGTTTGCCGGCGATTAAACTTCTTTTATTCAGCGTTTCATCAAAAATGAAAACATTTTTAAAAACTACAAGTCTTATGCATTTTAGTGGTGAAAAAATAATTTAAAAAATCGTTCTGGAAACGAGTTTACTCACAGGATACTTTCTTTGTATACATTCGACTATACGGGCCAAGCCTGGGATTTACGTGAAATCGCGGGTTTTCGTTTTCCGGCGATTAAACCTCTTTCATTAAGCGTCTCATCAAAAATGAAAACATTTTTGAAAACTACAAGTTTTATGCGTTTTAGTGGTGAAAAAAAATTTAAAAAATCGTTCGGGAAATGAGTTTACTCCCTGGGTACTTTCTTTGTATACATTCGACTATACGGGCCAAGCCCCGGATTTACGGCAAAATGCGGGATTTCGTTTGCCGGCGATTAAACCTCTTTCATTAAGCGTCTCATCAAAAATGAAAATATTTTTAAATACTACAAGTCTCATGCGTTTTAGTGGTGAAAAAATAATTTAAAAAATCGTTCGGGAGATGAGTTTACTCCCTGGGTACTTTCTTTGTATACTTTTGACTATACCGGTCGAGTCCGGAGTTTACGGGAAATGGCGGGTTTTCGTTTGCCGGCGATTAAACTTCTTTTATTCAGCGTCTCATCAAAAATGAAAACATTTTTGAAAACTACAAATTTCATGCGTTTTAGTGGTGAAAAGATAATTTAAAAAATCGTTTTGGAAATGAGTTTACTCACAGGGTACTTTCTTTGTATAAATTCGACTATACGGGCCAAGCCCGGGATTTACGGGAAATCGCGGGTTTTCGGTTGCTGGCGATTAAACCACTTTCATTAAACGTCTCATCAAAAATGAAAACATTTCTGAAAACTACAAGTCTCACGCGTTACTGGTGAAAAAAAAATTAAAAATTCGTTCGGGAAATGAGTTTACTCCCTGGGTACTTTCTTTGTATACATTCGACTATACGGGCCAAGCCCGGTATTTACGGGAAATCGCGGGATTTCGTTTGCCGGCGATTAAACCTCTTTCATTAAGCGTCTCATCAAAAATGAAAACAGTTTTGAAAACTACAAGTCTCATGCGTTGTAGTGGTGAAAAAATAATTTAAAAAATCGTTCGGAAAATGAGTTTACTCCCTGGGTACTTTCTTTGTATACTTTTGACTATACGGGCCGAGTCCGGGGTTTACAAGAAATGGCGGGTTTTCGTTTGCCGGCGATTAAACTTCTTTTATTCAGCGTCTCATCAAAAATGAAAACATTTTAAAAAACTAAAAGTCTCATGCGTTGTAGTGGTGAGAAAATAATTAAAAAAATCGTTCGGAAAATGAGTTTACTGCCTGGGTAATTTCTTTGTATACTTTTGACTATACGGGCCGAGTCCGGGGTTTACGGGAAATGGCGGGTTTTCGTTTACCGGCGATTAAACTGCTTTTATTCAGCGTCTCATCAAAAATGAAAACATTTTTGAAAACTACAAGTCTTATGCATTTAAGTGGTGAAAAAATAATTTAAAAAATCGTTCTGGAAACGAGTTTACTCACATGGTACTTTCTTTGTATACATTCGACTATACGGGCCAAGCCCGGGATTTACGGGAAATCGCGGGTTTTCGTTTTCCGGCGATTAAACCTCTTTCATTAAGCGTCTCATCAAAAATGAAAACATTTTTAAAAACTACAAGTCTCATGCGTTTTAGTAGTGAAAAAAAAATTTAAAAAACCGTTCGGGAAATGAGTTTACTCCCTGGGTACTTTCTTTGTATACATTCGACTATACGGGCCAAGCACCGGATTTACGGGAAAACGCGGGATTTCGTTTGCCGGCGATTAAACCTCTTTCATTAAACGTCTCATCAAAAAATAAAATATTTTTGAAAACTACAAGTCTCATGCGTTTTAGTGGTGAAAAAATAATTTAAAAAATCGTTCGGGAAATGAGTTTACTCCCAGGGTACTTTCTTTGTATACTTTTGATTATACGGGCCGAGTCCGGGATTTACGGGAAATCGCGGATTGTCGTTTCCCGGCGATTAAACTTCTTTTATTCAGCGTCCAATCAAATATGAAAATATTTTTGAAAACTACAAGTCTCATGCGTTTAGTGGTAAAAAAAAAAAATATAAAAAATCGTTCGAGAAATGAGTTTACTCCCTGGGTACTTTCTTTGTATACTTTTGACTATACCGGTCGAGTCCGGGGTTTACGGGAAATGGCGGGTTTTCGTTTGCCGGCGATTAAACTTCTTTTATTTAGCGTCTCATCAAAAATGAAAACATTTTTGAAAACTACAAGTCTCATGCGTTTTAGTGGTGAAAAGATAATTTAAAAAATCGCTTTGGAAATGAGTTTACTCACAGGGTACTTTCTTTGTATACATTCGACTATACGGGCCAAGCCCGGGATTTACGGGAAATCGCGGGTTTTCGTTTGCTGGGGATTAAACCACTTTCATTAAGCGTCTCATCAAAAATGAAAACATTTCTGAAAACTACAAGTCTCATGCGTTTTAGTGGTGAAAAAATAATTTAAAAAATCGTTCGGGAAATGAGTTTACTCACAGGGTACTTTCTTTGTATACATTCGACTATACGGGCCAAGCCCGGGATTTACGGGAAATCGCGGGTTTTCGATTGCCGGCGATTAAACTTCTTTCATTAACCGTCTCATCAAAAATGAAAACATTTTTGAAAACTACAAGTCTCATGCGTTGTAGTGGTGAAAAAATAATTTAAAAAATCGTTCGGAAAATGAGGTTACTCCCTGGGTACTTTCTTTGTATACTTTTGACTATACGGCCGAGTCCGGGGTTTACGGGAAATGGCGGGTTTTCGTTTGCCGACGATTAAACTTCTTTTATTCAGCGTCTCATCAAAAATGAAAACATTTTTAAAAACTACAAGTCTCATGCGTTGTAGTTGTGAGAAAAGAATTTATAAAATCGTTCGGAAAATGAGTTTACTCCCTGGGTAATTTCTTTGTATACTTTTGACTATACGGGCCGAGTCCGGGGTTTACGGGAAATGGCTGGTTTTCGTTTACCGGCGATTAAACTGCTTTTATTCAGCGTTTCATCAAAAATGAAAACATTTTTAAAAACTACAAGTCTTATGCATTTTAGTGGTGAAAAAATAATTTAAAAAATCGTTCTGGAAACGAGTTTACTCACATGGTACTTTCTTTGTATACATTAGACTATACGGGCCAAGCCCGGGATTTACGAGAAATCGCGGGTTTTCGTTTTCCAGCGATTAAACTTCTTTCATTAAGCGTCTCATCAAAAATGAAAACATTTTTGAAAACTACAAGTCTGATGCGTTTTAGTGGTGAAAAAAAAATTTAAAAAATCGTGCGGGAAATGAGTTTACTCCCTGGGTACTTTCTTTGTATACTTTTGATTATACGGGCCGAGTCCGGGATTTACAGGAAATCGCGGATTTTCGTTTGCCGGCGATTAAACTTCTTTTATTCAGCGTCCCATCAAATATGAAAATATTTTTGAAAACTACAAGTCTCATACGTTTAGTGGTAAAAAAATAATATAAAAAATCGTTCGGGAAATGAGTTTACTCCCTGGGTACTTTCTTTGTATACTTTTGACTATACCGGTCGAGTCCGGGGTTTACGGGAAATGGCGGGTTTTCGTTTGCCGGCGATTAAACTTCTTTTATTCAGCGTCTCATCAAAAATGAAAACATTTTTGAAAACTACAAGTCTCATGCGTTTTAGTGGTGAAAAGATAATTTAAAAAATCGTTTTGGAAATGAGTTTACTCACAGGGTACTTTCTTTGTATACATTCGACTATACGGGCCAAGCCCGGGATTTACGGGAAATCGCGGGTTTTCGTTTGCTGGCGATTAAACCACTTTCATTAAGCGTCTTATCAAAAATGAAAACATTTCTGAAAACTACAAGTCTCATGCGTTTTAGTGGTGAAAAAATAATTTAAAAAATCGTTCGGGAAATGAGTTTACTCACAGGGTACTTTCTTTGTATACATTCGACTATACGGGCCAAGCCTGGGATTTACGGGAAATCGCGGGTTTTCGATTGCCGGCGATTAAACTTCTTTCATTAACCGTCTCATCAAAAATGAAAACATTTTTGAAAACTACAAGTCTCATGTGTTTTAGTGGTGAAAAAATAATTTAAAAATTCGTTCGCGAAATGAGTTTACTTACTGGGTACTTTCCTTGTATACTTTTAACTATACGGGCCGAGTCCGGGATTTCCGGGAAATCGCGGGTTTTCTTTTGCCGGCGATTAAACTTCTTTTATTCAGCGTCTCATCAAAAATGAAAACATTTTTAAAAACTACAAGTCTCATGCGTTTTAGTGGTGAAAAAAAAAATTAAAAATTCGTTCGGGAAATGAGTTTACTCCCTGGGTACTTTCTTTGTATACATTCGACTATACGGGCCAAGCCCGGTATTTACGGGAAATCGCGGGATTTCGTTTGCCGGTGATTAAACCTCTTTCATCAAGCGTCTCATCAAAAATGAAAACAGTTTTGAAAACTACAAGTCTTACGCGTTGTAGTGGTGAAAAAATAATTTAAAAAATCGTTCGGAAAATGAGTTTACTCCCTGGGTACTTTCTTTGTAAACTTTTGACTATACGGGCCGAGTCCGGGGTTTACAAGAAATGGCGGGTTTTCGTTTGCCGGCGATTAAACTTCTTTTATTCAGCGTCTCATCAAAAATGAAAACATTTTAAAAAACTACAAGTCTCATGCGTTGTAGTGGTGAGAAAATAATTTAAAAAATCGTTCGGAAAATGAGTTTACTCCCTGGGTAATTTCTTTGTATACTTTTGACTATACGGGCCGGGTCCGGGGTTTACGGGAAATGGCGGGTTTTCGTTTACCGGCGATTAAACTGCTTTTATTCAGCGTCTCATCAAAAATGAAAACATTTTTGAAAACTACAAGTCTTATGCATTTAAGTGGTGAAAAAATAATTTAAAAAATCGTTCTGGAAACGAAATTACTCACATGGTACTTTCTTTGTATACATTCGACTATACGGGCCAAGCCCGGGATTTACGGGAAATCGCGGGTTTTCGTTTTCCGGCGATTAAACCTCTTTCATTAAGCGTCTCATCAAAAATGAAAACATTTTTAAAAACTACAAGTCTCATGCGTTTTAGTGGTGAAAAAAAAATTTAAAAAACCGTTCGGGAAATGAGTTTACTCCCTGGGTACTTTCTTTGTATACATTCGACTATACGGGCCAAGCCCCGGATTTACGGGAAAACGCGGGATTTCGTTTGCCGGCGATTAAACCTCTTCATTAAACGTCTCATGAAAAATGAAAATATTTTTGAAAACTACAAGTCTCATGCGTTTTAGTGGTGAAAAAATAATTTAAAAAATCGTTCGGGAAATGAGTTTACTCCCAGGGTACTTTCTTTGTATACTTTTGATTATACGGGCCGAGTCCGGGATTTACGGGAAATCGCGGATTGTCGTTTGCCGGCGATTAAACTTCTTTTATTCAGCGTCCAATCAAATATGAAAATATTTTTGAAAACTACAAGTCTCATGCGTTTAGTGGTAAAAAAAAAAAATATAAAAAATCGTTCGAGAAATGAGTTTACTCCCTGGGTACTTTCTTTGTATACTTTTGACTATACCGGTCGAGTCCGGGGTTTACGGGAAATGGCGGGTTTTCGTTTGCCGGCGATTAAACTTCTTTTATTTAGCGTCTCATCAAAAATGAAAACATTTTTGAAAACTACAAGTCTCATGCGTTTTAGGGGTGAAAAGATAATTTAAAAAATCGCTTTGGAAATGAGTTTACTCACAGGGTACTTTCTTTGCATACATTCGACTATACGGGCCAAGCCCGGGATTTACGGGAAATCGCGGGTTTTCGTTTGCTGGCGATTAAACCACTTTCATTAAGCGTCTCATCAAAAATGAAAACATTTCTGAAAACTACAAGTCTCATGCGTTTTAGTGGTGAAAAAATAATTTAAAAAATCGTTCGGGAAATGAGTTTACTCACAGGGTACTTTCTTTGTATACATTCGACTATACGGGCCAAGCCCGGGATTTACGGGAAATCGCGGGTTTTCGATTGCCGGCGATTAAACTTCTTTCATTAACCGTCTCATCAAAAATGAAAACATTTTTGAAAACAACAAGTCTCATGCGTTGTAGTGGTGAAAAAATAATTTAAAAAATCGTTCGGAAAATGAGGTTACTCCCTGGGTACTTTCTTTGTATACTTTTGACTATACGGCCGAGTCCGGGGTTTACGGGAAATGGCGGGTTTTCGTTTGCCGACGATTAAACTTCTTTTATTCAGCGTCTCATCAAAAATGAAAACATTTTTAAAAACTACAAGTCTCATGCGTTGTAGTTGTGAGAAAAGAATTTAAAAAATCGTTCGGAAAATGAGTTTACTCCCTGGGTAATTTCTTTGTATACTTTTGACTATACGGGCCGAGTCCGGGGTTTACGGGAAATGGCGGGTTTTCGTTTACCGGCGATTAAACTGCTTTTATTCAGCGTTTCATCAAAAATGAAAACATTTTTAAAAACTACAAGTCTTATGCATTTTAGTGGTGAAAAAATAATTTAAAAAATCGTTCTGGAAACGAGTTTACTCACATGGTACTTTCTTTGTATACATTCGACTATACGGGCCAAGCCCGGGATTTACGAGAAATCGCGGGTTTTCGTTTTCCAGCGATTAAACTTCTTTCATTAAGCGTCTCATCAAAAATGAAAACATTTTTGAAAACTACAAGTCTCATGCGTTTTAGTGGTGAAAAAAAATTTAAAAAATCGTTCGGGAAATGAGTTTACTCCCTGGGTACTTTCTTTGTATACTTTTGATTATACGGGCCGAGTCCGGGATTTACAGGAAATCGCGGATTTTCGTTTGCCGGCGATTAAACTTCTTTTATTCAGCGTCCCATCAAATATGAAAATATTTTTGAAAACTACAAGTCTCATGCGTTTAGTGGTAAAAAAATAATATAAAAAATCGTTCGGGAAATGAGTTTACTCCCTGGGTACTTTCTTTGTATACTTTTGACTATACCGGTCGAGTCCGGGGTTTACGGGAAATGGCGGGTTTTCGTTTGCCGGCGATTAAACTTCTTTTATTCAGCGTCTCATCAAAAATGAAAACATTTTTGAAAACTACAAGTCTCATGCGTTTTAGTGGTGAAAAAATAATTTAAAAAATCGTTTGGGAAATGAGTTTACTCACAGGGTACTTTCTTTGTATACATTCGACTATACGGGCCAAGCCTGGGATTTACGGGAATTCGCGGGTTTTCGATTGCCGGCGATTAAACTTCTTTCATTAACCGTCTCATCAAAAATGAGAACATTTTTGAAAACTACAAGTCTCATGTGTTTTAGTGGTGAAAAAATAATTTAAAAATTCGTTCGCGAAATGAGTTTACTCACTGGGTACTTTCCTTGTATACTTTTAACTATACGGGCCTAGTCCGGGATTTACGGGAAATCGCGGGTTTTCTTTTGCCGGCGATTAAACTTCTTTTATTCGGCGTCTCATCAAAAATGAAAACATTTTTAAAAACTACAAGTTTCATGCGTTGTAGTGGTGAGAAAATAATTTAAAAAATCGTTCGGAAAATGAGTTTACTCCCTGGGTAATTTCTTTGTATACTTTTGACTATACGGGCCGAGTCCGGGGTTTACGGGAAATGGCGGGTTTTCGTTTGCCGGCGATTAAACTTCTTTTATTCAGCGTCTCATCAAAAATGAAAACATTTTTAAAAACTATAAGTCTCATGGGTTTTAGTGGTGAAATAATAATTTAAAAAATTGTTCGGGAAATGAGTTTACATCCCGGGTACTTTCTTTGTATACTTTTGACTATACGGGCCGAGTCCGGCATTTACGGGAAATTGCGGGTTTTCGTTTGCCGGCGATTAAACTTCTTTTATTCAGCGTCTCATCAAAAATGAAAACATTTTTAAAAACTACAAGTTTCATGCGTTTTAGTGGTGAAAAAATAATTTAAAAAATCGTTCGGGAAATGAGTTTACTCCCTGGGTACTTTCTTTGTATACTTTTGACTATGCGGGCCGAGTCCGGGGTTTACGGGAAATGGCGGGTTTTCGTTTGCCGGCGATTAAACTTCTTTTATTCAGCGTCTCATCAAAAATGAAAACATTTTTGAAAACTACAAGTGTCATGCGTTTTAGTGGTGAAAAAATAATTTAAAAAATCGTTAGGGAAATGAGTTTACTCCCTGGGTACTTTCTTTGTATACTTTTGATTATACGGGCCAACTCCAGGGTTTACGGGAAATGGCGGGTTTTCGTTTGCCGGCGATTAAACGTCTTTTATTCAGCGTCTCATCAAAAATGAAAACATTTTTAAAAACTACAAGTCTCATGGGCTTTAGTGGTGAAATAATAATTTAAAAAATCGTTCGGGAAGTGAGTTTACACCCTGGGTACTTTCTTTGTATACTTTTGACTATACGGGCCGAGTCCGGGATTTACGGGAAATCGCGGGTTTTCTTTTGCCGGCGATTAAACTTCTTTTATTCGGCGTCTCATCAAAAATGAAAACATTTTTAAAAACTACAAGTTTCATGCGTTGTAGTGGTGAGAAAATAATTTAAAAAATCGTTCGGAAAATGAGTTTACTCCCTGGGTAATTTCTTTGTATACTTTTGACTATACGGGCCGAGTCCGGGGTTTACGGGAAATGGCGGGTTTTCGTTTGCCGGCGATTAAACTTCTTTTATTCAGCGTCTCATCAAAAATGAAAACATTTTTAAAAACTATAAGTCTCATGGGTTTTAGTGGTGAAATAATAATTTAAAAAATTGTTCGGGAAATGAGTTTACATCCCGGGTACTTTCTTTGTATACTTTTGACTATACGGGCCGAGTCCGGCATTTACGGGAAATTGCGGGTTTTCGTTTGCCGGCGATTAAACTTCTTTTATTCAGCGTCTCATCAGAAATGAAAACATTTTTAAAAACTACAAGTTTCATGCGTTTTAGTGGTGAAAAAATAATTTAAAAAATCGTTCGGGAAATGAGTTTACTCCCTGGGTACTTTCTTTGTATACTTTTGACTATGCGGGCCGAGTCCGGGGTTTACGGGAAATGGCGGGTTTTCGTTTGCCGGCGATTAAACTTCTTTTATTCAGCGTCTCATCAAAAATGAAAACATTTTTGAAAACTACAAGTGTCATGCGTTTTAGTGGTGAAAAAATAATTTAAAAAATCGTTAGGGAAATGAGTTTACTCCCTGGGTACTTTCTTTGTATACTTTTGATTATACGGGCCAACTCCAGGGTTTACGGGAAATGGCGGGTTTTCGTTTGCCGGCGATTAAACGTCTTTTATTCAGCGTCTCATCAAAAATGAAAACATTTTTAAAAACTACAAGTCTCATGGGCTTTAGTGGTGAAATAATAATTTAAAAAATCGTTCGGGAAGTGAGTTTACACCCTGGGTACTTTCTTTGTATACATTTGACTATACGGGCCGAGTCCGGGATTTACGGGAAATCGCAAGTTTTCGTTTGCCGGCGATTAAACTTCTTTCATTCAGCGTCTCATCAAAAATGAAAACATTTTTGAAAACTACAAGTCTCATGCGTTTTAGTGGTGAAAATATAATTTAAAAAATCGTTCGGGAAATGAGTTTACTCCCTGGGTAATTTCTTTGTGTACTTTTGACTATACGGGCCGAGTCCGGGATTTACGGGAAGTGGCGGGTTTTCGTTTGCCGGCGATTAAACTTCTTTCATTAACCGTCTCATCAAAAATGAAAACATTTTTGAAAACTACAAGTCTCATGTGTTTTAGTGGTGAAAAAATAATTTAAAAATTCGTTCGGGAAATGAGTTTACCCACTGGGTACTTTCCTTGTATAATTTTAACTATACGGGCCGAGTCCGGGATTTACGGGAAATCGCGGGTTTTCTTTTGCCGGCGATTAAACTTCTTTTATTCAGCGTCTCATCAAAAATGAAAACATTTTTAAAAACTACAAGTCTCATGCGTTGTAGTGGTGAGAAAATAATTTAAAAAATCGTTCGGAAATAGAGTTTACTCCCTGGGTAATTTCTTTGTATACTTTTGACTATACGGGCCGAGTTCGGGGTTTACGGGAAATGGCGGGTTTTCGTTTGCCGGCGATTAAACTTCTTTTATTCAGCGTCTCATCAAAAATGAAAACATTTTTAAAAACTACAAGTCTCATGCGTTGTAGTGGTGAGAAAATAATTTAAAAAATCGTTCGGAAAATGAGTTTATTCCCTGGGTAATTTCTTTGTATACTTTTGACTATACGGGCCGAGTCCGGGGTTTACGGGAAATGGCGGGTTTTCGTTTGCCGACGATTAAACTTCTTTTATTCAGAGTCTCATCAAAAATGAAAACATTTTTAAAAACTATAAGTCTCATGGGTTTTAGTGGTGAAATAATAATTTAAAAAATCGTTCGGGAAATGAGTTTACTCCCTGGGTACTTTCTTTGTATACTTTTGATTATACGGGCCGAGTCCGGGATTTACGGGAAATCGCGGGATTTCGTTTGCCGGCGATTAAACCTCTTTCATTAAGCGTCTCATCAAAAATGAAAACAGTTTTGAAAACTACAAGTCTCATGCGTTGTAGTGGTGAAAAAATAATTTAAAAAATCGTTCGGCAAATGAGTTTACTCCCTGGGTACTTTCTTTGTATACTTTTGACTATACGGGCCGAGTCCGGGGTTTACAAGAAATGGCGGGTTTTCGTTTGCCGGCGATTAAACTTCTTTTATTCAGCGTCTCATCATAAATGAAAACATTTTAAAAAACTACAAGTCTCATGCGTTGTAGTGGTGAGAAAATAATTAAAAAAATCGTTCGGAAAATGAGTTTACTCCCTGGGTAATTTTTTTGTATACTTTTGACTATACGGGCCGAGTCCGGGGTTTACGGGAAATGGCGGGTTTTCGTTTACCGGCGATTAAACTGCTTTTATTCAGCGTCTCATCAAAAATGAAAACATTTTTGAAAACTACAAGTCTTATGCATTTAAGTGGTGAAAAAATAATTTAAAAAATCGTTCTGGAAACGAGTTTACTCACATGGTACTTTCTTTGTATACATTCGACTATACGGGCCAAGCCCGGGATTTACGGGAAATCGCGGGTTTTCGTTTTCCGGCGATTAAACCTCTTTCATTAAGCGTCTCATCAAAAATGAAAACATTTTTAAAAACTACAAGTCTCATGCGTTTTAGTGGTGAAAAAATAATTTAAAAAATCGTTCGGGAAATGAGTTTACTCCCAGGGTACTTTCTTTGTATACTTTTGATTATACGGGCCGAGTCCGGGATTTACGGGAAATCGCGGATTGTCGTTTCCCGGCGATTAAACTTCTTTTATTCAGCGTCCAATCAAATATGAAAATATTTTTGAAAACTACAAGTCTCATGCGTTTAGTGGTAAAAAAAAAAAGAATATAAAAAATCGTTCGAGAAATGAGTTTACTCCCTGGGTACTTTCTTTGTATACCTTTGACTATACCGGTCGAGTCCGGGGTTTACGGGAAATGGCGGGTTTTCGTTTGCCGGCGATTAAACTTCTTTTATTTAGCCTCTCATCAAAAATGAAAACATTTTTGAAAACTACAAGTCTCATGCGTTTTAGTGGTGAAAAGATAATTTAAAAAATCGCTTTGGAAATGAGTTTACTCACAGGGTACTTTCTTTGTATACATTCGACTATACGGGCCAAGCCCGGGATTTACGGGAAATCGCGGTTTTTCGTTTGCTGGGGATTAAACCACTTTCATTAAGCGTCTCATCAAAAATGAAAACATTTCTGAAAACTACAAGTCTCATGCGTTTTAGTGGTGAAAAAATAATTTAAAAAATCGTTCGGGAAATGAGTTTACTCACAGGGTACTTTCTTTGTATACATTCGACTATACGGGCCAAGCCAGAGATTTACGGGAAATCGCGGGTTTTCGATTGCCGGCGATTAAACTTCTTTCATTAACCGTCTCATCAAAAATGAAAACATTTTTGAAAACTACAAGTCTCATGCGTTGTAGTGGTGAAAAAATAATTTAAAAAATCGTTCGGAAAATGAGGTTACTCCCTGGGTACTTTCTTTGTATACTTTTGACTATACGGCCGAGTCCGGGGTTTACGGGAAATGGCGGGTTTTCGTTTGCCGACGATTAAACTTCTTTTATTCAGCGTCTCATCAAAAATGAAAACATTTTTAAAAACTACAAGTCTCATGCGTTGTAGTTGTGAGAAAAGAATTTATAAAATCGTTCGGAAAATGAGTTTACTCCCTGGGTAATTTCTTTGTATACTTTTGACTATACGGGCCGAGTCCGGGGTTTACGGGAAATGGCTGGTTTTCGTTTACCGGCGATTAAACTGCTTTTATTCAGCGTTTCATCAAAAATGAAAACATTTTTAAAAACTACAAGTCTTATGCATTTTAGTGGTGAAAAAATAATTTAAAAAATCGTTCTGGAAACGAGTTTACTCACATGGTACTTTCTTTGTATACATTCGACTATACGGGCCAAGCCCGGGATTTACGAGAAATCGCGGGTTTTCGTTTTCCAGCGATTAAACTTCTTTCATTAAGCGTCTCATCAAAAATGAAAACATTTTTGAAAACTACAAGTCTGATGCGTTTTAGTGGTGAAAAAAAAATTTAAAAAATCGTTCGGGAAATGAGTTTACTCCCTGGGTACTTTCTTTGTATACTTTTGATTATACGGGCCGAGTCCGGGATTTACAGGAAATCGCGGATTTTCGTTTGCCGGCGATTAAACTTCTTTTATTCAGCGTCCCATCAAATATGAAAATATTTTTGAAAACTACAAGTCTCATGCGTTTAGTGGTAAAAAAATAATATAAAAAATCGTTCGGGAAATGAGTTTACTCCCTGGGTACTTTCTTTGTATACTTTTGACTATACCGGTCGAGTCCGGGGTTTACGGGAAATGGCGGGTTTTCGTTTGCCGGCGATTAAACTTCTTTTATTCAGCGTCTCATCAAAAATGAAAACATTTTTGAAAACTACAAGTCTCATGCGTTTTAGTGGTGAAAAGATAATTTAAAAAATCGTTTTGGAAATGAGTTTACTCACAGGGTACTTTCTTTGTATACATTCGACTATACGGGCCAAGCCCGGGATTTACGGGAAATCGCGGGTTTTCGTTTGCTGGCGATTAAACCACTTTCATTAAGCGTCTCATCAAAAATGAAAACATTTCTGAAAACTACAAGTCTCATGCGTTTTAGTGGTGAAAAAATAATTTAAAAAATCGTTCGGGAAATGAGTTTACTCACAGGGTACTTTCTTTGTATACATTCGACTATACGGGCCAAGCCTGGGATTTACGGGAAATCGCGGGTTTTCGATTGCCGGCGATTAAACTTCTTTCATTAACCGTCTCATCAAAAATGAAAACATTTTTGAAAACTACAAGTCTCATGTGTTTTAGTGGTGAAAAAATAATTTAAAAATTCGTTCGCGAAATGAGTTTACTCACTGGGTACTTTCCTTGTATACTTTTAACTATACGGGCCGAGTCCGGGATTTACGGGAAATCGCGGGTTTTCTTTTGCCGGCGATTAAACTTCTTTTATTCAGCGTCTCATCAAAAATGAAAACATTTTTAAAAACTACAAGTCTCATGCGTTTTAGTGGTGAAAAAAAAAATTAAAAATTCGTTCGGGAAATGAGTTTACTCCCTGGGTACTTTCTTTGTATACATTCGACTATACGGGCCAAGCCCGGTATTTACGGGAAATCGCGGGATTTCGTTTGCCGGCGATTAAACCTCTTACATTAAGCGTCTCATCAAAAATGAAAACAGTTTTGAAAACTACAAGTCTTACGCGTTGTAGTGGTGAAAAAATAATTTAAAAAATCGTTCGGAAAATGAGTTTACTCCCTGGGTACTTTCTTTGTATACTTTTGACTATACGGGCCGAGTCCGGGGTTTACAAGAAATGGCGGGTTTTCGTTTGCCGGCGATTAAACTTCTTTTATTCAGCGTCTCATCAAAAATGAAAACATTTTAAAAAACTACAAGTCTCATGCGTTGTAGTGGTGAGAAAATAATTTAAAAAATCGTTCGGAAAATGAGTTTACTCCCTGGGTAATTTCTTTGTATACTTTTGACTATACGGGCCGGGTCCGGGGTTTACGGGAAATGGCGGGTTTTCGTTTACCGGCGATTAAACTGCTTTTATTCAGCGTCTCATCAAAAATGAAAACATTTTTGAAAACTACAAGTCTTATGCATTTAAGTGGTGAAAAAATAATTTAAAAAATCGTTCTGGAAACGAGTTTACTCACATGGTACTTTCTTTGTATACATTCGACTATACGGGCCAAGCCCGGGATTTACGGGAAATCGCGGGTTTTCGTTTTCCGGCGATTAAACCTCTTTCATTAAGCGTCTCATCAAAAATGAAAACATTTTTAAAAACTACAAGTCTCATGCGTTTTAGTGGTGAAAAAAAAATTTAAAAAACCGTTCGGGAAATGAGTTTACTCACTGGGTACTTTCTTTGTATACATTCGACTATACGGGCCAAGCCCCGGATTTACGGGAAAACGCGGGATTTCGTTTGCCGGCGATTAAACCTCTTTCATTAAACGTCTCATCAAAAATGAAAACATTTTTAAAAACTACAAGTCTCATGCGTTTTAGTGGTGAAAAAAAAATTTAAAAAACCGTTCGGGAAATGAGTTTACTCCCTGGGTACTTTCTTTGTATACATTCGACTATACGGGCCAAGCCCGGTATTTACGGGAAATCGCGGGATTTCGTTTGCCGGCGATTAAACCTCTTTCATTAAGCGTCTCATCAAAAATGAAAACAGTTTTGAAAACTACAAGTCTTACGCGTTGTAGTGGTGAAAAAATAATTTAAAAAATCGTTCGGAAAATGAGTTTACTGCCTGGGTACTTTCTTTGTATACTTTTGACTATACGGGCCGAGTCCGGGGTTTACAAGAAATTGCGGGTTTTCGTTTGCCGGCGATTAAACTTCTTTTATTCAGCGTCTCATCAAAAATGAAAACATTTTAAAAAACTACAAGTCTCATGCGTTGTAGTGGTGAGAAAATAATTTAAAAAATCGTTCGGAAAATGAGTTTACTCCCTGGGTAATTTCTTTGTATACTTTTGACTATACGGGCCGGGTCCGGGGTTTACGGGAAATGGCGGGTTTTCGTTTACCGGCGATTAAACTGCTTTTATTCAGCGTCTCATCAAAAATGAAAACATTTTTGAAAACTACAAGTCTTATGCATTTAAGTGGTGAAAAAATAATTTAAAAAATCGTTCTGGAAACGAGTTTACTCACATGGTACTTTCTTTGTATACATTCGACTATACGGGCCAAGCCCGGGATTTACGGGAAATCGCGGGTTTTCGTTTTCCGGCGATTAAACCTCTTTCATTAAGCGTCTCATCAAAAATGAAAACATTTTTAAAAACTACAAGTCTCATGCGTTTTAGTGGTGAAAAAAAAATTTAAAAAACCGTTCGGGAAATGAGTTCACTCCCTGGGTACTTTCTTTGTATACATTCGACTATACGGGCCAAGCCCCGGATTTACGGGAAAACGCGGGATTTCGTTTGCCGGCGATTAAACCTCTTTCACTAAACGTCTCATCAAAAATGAAAACATTTTTAAAAACTACAAGTCTCATGCGTTTTAGTGGTGAAAAAAAAATTTAAAAAACCGTTCGGGAAATGAGTTTACTCCCTGGGTACTTTCTTTGTATACATTCGACTATACGGGCCAAGCCCCGGATTTACGGGAAAACGCGGGATTTCGTTTGCCGGCGATTAAACCTCTTTCATTAAACGTCTCATGAAAAATGAAAATATTTTTGAAAACTACAAGTCTCATGCGTTTTAGTGGTGAAAAAATAATTTAAAAAATCGTTCGGGAAATGAGTTTAATGCCAGGGTACTTTCTTTGTATACTTTTGATTATACGGGCCGAGTCCGGGATTTACGGGAAATCGCGGATTGTCGTTTGCCGGCGATTAAACTTCTTTTATTCAGCGTCCAATCAAATATGAAAATATTTTTGAAAACTACAAGTCTCATGCGTTTAGTGGTAAAAAAAAAAAAATATAAAAAATCGTTCGAGAAATGAGTTTACTCCCTGGGTACTTTCTTTGTATACTTTTGACTATACCGGTCGAGTCCGGGGTTTACGGGAAATGGCGGGTTTTCGTTTGCTGGGGATTAAACCACTTTCATTAAGCGTCTCATCAAAAATGAAAACATTTCTGAAAACTACAAGTCTCATGCGTTTTAGTGGTGAAAAAATAATTTAAAAAATCGTTCGGGAAATGAGTTTACTCACAGGGTACTTTCTTTGTATACATTCGACTATACGGGCCAAGCCAGAGATTTACGGGAAATCGCGGGTTTTCGATTGCCGGCGATTAAACTTCTTTCATTAACCGTCTCATCAAAAATGAAAACATTTTTGAAAACTACAAGTCTCATGCGTTGTAGTGGTGAAAAAATAATTTAAAAAATCGTTCGGAAAATGAGGTTACTCCCTGGGTACTTTCTTTGTATACTTTTGACTATACGGCCGAGTCCGGGGTTTACGGGAAATGGCGGGTTTTCGTTTGCCGACGATTAAACTTCTTTTATTCAGCGTCTCATCAAAAATGAAAACATTTTTAAAAACTACAAGTCTCATGCGTTGTAGTTGTGAGAAAAGAATTTATAAAATCGTTCGGAAAATGAGTTTACTCCCTGGGTAATTTCTTTGTATACTTTTGACTATACGGGCCGAGTCCGGGGTTTACGGGAAATGGCTGGTTTTCGTTTACCGGCGATTAAACTGCTTTTATTCAGCGTTTCATCAAAAATGAAAACATTTTTAAAAACTACAAGTCTTATGCATTTTAGTGGTGAAAAAATAATTTAAAAAATCGTTCTGGAAACGAGTTTACTCACATGGTACTTTCTTTGTATACATTCGACTATACGGGCCAAGCCCGGGATTTACGAGAAATCGCGGGTTTTCGTTTTCCAGCGATTAAACTTCTTTCATTAAGCGTCTCATCAAAAATGAAAACATTTTTGAAAACTACAAGTCTGATGCGTTTTAGTGGTGAAAAAAAAATTTAAAAAATCGTTCGGGAAATGAGTTTACTCCCTGGGTACTTTCTTTGTATACTTTTGATTATACGGGCCGAGTCCGGGATTTACAGGAAATCGCGGATTTTCGTTTGCCGGCGATTAAACTTCTTTTATTCAGCGTCCCATCAAATATGAAAATATTTTTGAAAACTACAAGTCTCATGCGTTTAGTGGTAAAAAAATAATATAAAAAATCGTTCGGGAAATGAGTTTACTCCCTGGGTACTTTCTTTGTATACTTTTGACTATACCGGTCGAGTCCGGGGTTTACGGGAAATGGCGGGTTTTCGTTTGCCGGCGATTAAACTTCTTTTATTCAGCGTCTCATCAAAAATGAAAACATTTTTGAAAACTACAAGTCTCATGCGTTTTAGTGGTGAAAAGATAATTTAAAAAATCGTTTTGGAAATGAGTTTACTCACAGGGTACTTTCTTTGTATACATTCGACTATACGGGCCAAGCCCGGGATTTACGGGAAATCGCGGGTTTTCGTTTGCTGGCGATTAAACCACTTTCATTAAGCGTCTCATCAAAAATGAAAACATTTCTGAAAACTACAAGTCTCATGCGTTTTAGTGGTGAAAAAATAATTTAAAAAATCGTTCGGGAAATGAGTTTACTCACAGGGTACTTTCTTTGTATACATTCGACTATACGGGCCAAGCCTGGGATTTACGGGAAATCGCGGGTTTTCGATTGCCGGCGATTAAACTTCTTTCATTAACCGTCTCATCAAAAATGAAAACATTTTTGAAAACTACAAGTCTCATGTGTTTTAGTGGTGAAAAAATAATTTAAAAATTCGTTCGCGAAATGAGTTTACTCACTGGGTACTTTCCTTGTATACTTTTAACTATACGGGCCGAGTCCGGGATTTACGGGAAATCGCGGGTTTTCTTTTGCCGGCGATTAAACTTCTTTTATTCAGCGTCTCATCAAAAATGAAAACATTTTTAAAAACTACAAGTCTCATGCGTTTTAGTGGTGAAAAAAATAATTAAAAATTCGTTCGGGAAATGAGTTTACTCCCTGGGTACTTTCTTTGTATACATTCGACTATACGGGCCAAGCCCAGTATTTACGGGAAATCGCGGGATTTCGTTTGCCGGCGATTAAACCTCTTACATTAAGCGTCTCATCAAAAATGAAAACAGTTTTGAAAACTACAAGTCTTACGCGTTGTAGTGGTGAAAAAATAATTTAAAAAATCGTTCGGAAAATGAGTTTACTCCCTGGGTACTTTCTTTGTATACTTTTGACTATACGGGCCGAGTCCGGGGTTTACAAGAAATGGCGGGTTTTCGTTTGCCGGCGATTAAACTTCTTTTATTCAGCGTCTCATCAAAAATGAAAACATTTTAAAAAACTACAAGTCTCATGCGTTGTAGTGGTGAGAAAATAATTTAAAAAATCGTTCGGAAAATGAGTTTACTCCCTGGGTAATTTCTTTGTATACTTTTGACTATACGGGCCGGGTCCGGGGTTTACGGGAAATGGCGGGTTTTCGTTTACCGGCGATTAAACTGCTTTTATTCAGCGTCTCATCAAAAATGAAAACATTTTTGAAAACTACAAGTCTTATGCATTTAAGTGGTGAAAAAATAATTTAAAAAATCGTTCTGGAAACGAGTTTACTCACATGGTACTTTCTTTGTATACATTCGACTATACGGGCCAAGCCCGGGATTTACGGGAAATCGCGGGTTTTCGTTTTCCGGCGATTAAACCTCTTTCATTAAGCGTCTCATCAAAAATGAAAACATTTTTAAAAACTACAAGTCTCATGCGTTTTAGTGGTGAAAAAAAAATTTAAAAAACCGTTCGGGAAATGAGTTTACTCACTGGGTACTTTCTTTGTATACATTCGACTATACGGGCCAAGCCCCGGATTTACGGGAAAACGCGGAATTTCGTTTGCCGGCGATTAAACCTCTTTCATTAAACGTCTCATCAAAAATGAAAACATTTTTAAAAACTACAAGTCTCATGCGTTTTAGTGGTGAAAAAAAAATTTAAAAAACCGTTCGGGAAATGAGTTTACTCCCTGGGTACTTTCTTTGTATACATTCGACTATACGGGCCAAGCCCGGTATTTACGGGAAATCGCGGGATTTCGTTTGCCGGCGATTAAACCTCTTTCATTAAGCGTCTCATCAAAAATGAAAACAGTTCTGAAAACTACAAGTCTTACGCGTTGTAGTGGTGAAAAAATAATTTAAAAAATCGTTCGGAAAATGAGTTTACTCCCTGGGTACTTTCTTTGTATACTTTTGACTATACGGGCCGAGTCCGGGGTTTACAAGAAATTGCGGGTTTTCGTTTGCCGGCGATTAAACTTCTTTTATTCAGCGTCTCATCAAAAATGAAAACATTTTAAAAAACTACAAGTCTCATGCGTTGTAGTGGTGAGAAAATAATTTAAAAAATCGTTCGGAAAATGAGTTTACTCCCTGGGTAATTTCTTTGTATACTTTTGACTATACGGGCCGGGTCCGGGGTTTACGGGAAATGGCGGGTTTTCGTTTACCGGCGATTAAACTGCTTTTATTCAGCGTCTCATCAAAAATGAAAACATTTTTGAAAACTACAAGTCTTATGCATTTAAGTGGTGAAAAAATAATTTAAAAAATCGTTCTGGAAACGAGTTTACTCACATGGTACTTTCTTTGTATACATTCGACTATACGGGCCAAGCCCGGGATTTACGGGAAATCGCGGGTTTTCGTTTTCCGGCGATTAAACCTCTTTCATTAAGCGTCTCATCAAAAATGAAAACATTTTTAAAAACTACAAGTCTCATGCGTTTTAGTGGTGAAAAAAAAATTTAAAAAACCGTTCGGGAAATGAGTTCACTCCCTGGGTACTTTCTTTGTATACATTCGACTATACGGGCCAAGCCCCGGATTTACGGGAAAACGCGGGATTTCGTTTGCCGGCGATTAAACCTCTTTCATTAAACGTCTCATCAAAAATGAAAACATTTTTAAAAACTACAAGTCTCATGCGTTTTAGTGGTGAAAAAAAAATTTAAAAAACCGTTCGGGAAATGAGTTTACTCCCTGGGTACTTTCTTTGTATACATTCGACTATACGGGCCAAGCCCCGGATTTACGGGAAAACGCGGGATTTCGTTTGCCGGCGATTAAACCTCTTTCATTAAACGTCTCATGAAAAATGAAAATATTTTTGAAAACTACAAGTCTCATGCGTTTTAGTGGTGAAAAAATAATTTAAAAAATCCTTCGGGAAATGAGTTTAATGCCAGGGTACTTTCTTTGTATACTTTTGATTATACGGGCCGAGTCCGGGATTTACGGGAAATCGCGGATTGTCGTTTGCCGGCGATTAAACTTCTTTTATTCAGCGTCCAATCAAATATGAAAATATTTTTGAAAACTACAAGTCTCATGCGTTTAGTGGTAAAAAAAAAAAAATATAAAAAATCGTTCGAGAAATGAGTTTACTCCCTGGGTACTTTCTTTGTATACTTTTGACTATACCGGTCGAGTCCGGGGTTTACGGGAAATGGCGGGTTTTCGTTTGCCGGCGATTAAACTTCTTTTATTTAGCGTCTCATCAAAAATGAAAACATTTTTGAAAACTACAAGTCTCATGCGTTTTAGTGGTGAAAAGATAATTTAAAAAATCGCTTTGGAAATGAGTTTACTCACAGGGTACTTTCTTTGTATACATTCGACTATACGGGCCAAGCCCGGGATTTACGGGAAATCGCGGGTTTTCGTTTGCTGGCGATTAAACCACTTTCATTAAGCGTCTCATCAAAAATGAAAACATTTCTGAAAACTACAAGTCTCATGCGTTTTAGTGGTGAAAAAATAGTTTAAAAAATCGTTCGGGAAATGAGTTTACTCACAGGGTACTTTCTTTGTATACATTCGACTATACGGGCCAAGCCTGGGATTTACGGGAAATCGCGGGTTTTCGATTGCCGGCGATTAAACTTCTTTCATTAACCGTCTCATCAAAAATGAAAACATTTTTGAAAACTACAAGTCTCATGTGTTTTAGTGGTGAAAAAATAATTTAAAAATTCGTTCGCGAAATGAGTTTACTCACTGGGTACTTTCCTTGTATACTTTTAACTATACGGGCCGAGTCCGGGATTTACGGGAAATCGCGGGTTTTCTTTTGCCGGCGATTAAACTTCTTTTATTCAGCGTCTCATCAAAAATGAAAACATTTTTAAAAACTACAAGTCTCATGCGTTTTAGTGGTGAAAAAAAAAATTAAAAATTCGTTCGGGAAATGAGTTTACTCCCTGGGTACTTTCTTTGTATACATTCGACTATACGGGCCAAGCCCGGTATTTACGGGAAATCGCGGGATTTCGTTTGCCGGCGATTAAACCTCTTTCATTAAGCGTCTCATCAAAAATGAAAACAGTTTTGAAAACTACAAGTCTTACGCGTTGTAGTGGTGAAAAAATAATTTAAAAAATCGTTCGGAAAATGAGTTTACTCCCTGGGTACTTTCTTTGTATACTTTTGACTATACGGGCCGAGTCCGGGGTTTACAAGAAATGGCGGGTTTTCGTTTGCCGGCGATTAAACTTCTTTTATTCAGCGTCTCATCAAAAATGAAAACATTTTAAAAAACTACAAGTCTCATGCGTTGTAGTGGTGAGAAAATAATTTAAAAAATCGTTCGGAAAATGAGTTTACTCCCTGGGTAATTTCTTTGTATACTTTTGACTATACGGGCCGGGTCCGGGGTTTACGGGAAATGGCGGGTTTTCGTTTACCGGCGATTAAACTGCTTTTATTCAGCGTCTCATCAAAAATGAAAACATTTTTGAAAACTACAAGTCTTATGCATTTAAGTGGTGAAAAAATAATTTAAAAAATCGTTCTGGAAACGAGTTTACTCACATGGTACTTTCTTTGTATACATTCGACTATAATGGCCAAGCCCGGGATTTACGGGAAATCGCGGGTTTTCGTTTTCCGGCGATTAAACCTCTTTCATTAAGCGTCTCATCAAAAATGAAAACATTTTTAAAAACTACAAGTCTCATGCGTTTTAGTGGTGAAAAAAAAATTTAAAAAACCGTTCGGGAAATGAGTTTACTCCCTGGGTACTTTCTTTGTATACATTCGACTATACGGGCCAAGCCCCGGATTTACGGGAAAACGCGGGATTTCGTTTGC
The DNA here is from genome assembly GCF_029227915.1 of Hydractinia symbiolongicarpus. Classification (NCBI taxonomy): domain Eukaryota; kingdom Metazoa; phylum Cnidaria; class Hydrozoa; order Anthoathecata; family Hydractiniidae; genus Hydractinia; species Hydractinia symbiolongicarpus. The sequence goes on along the minus strand of NC_079876.1, from coordinate 33,065,554 downwards.
CGGCGATTAAACCTCTTTCATTAAACGTCTCATGAAAAATGAAAATATTTTTGAAAACTACAAGTCTCATGCGTTTTAGTGGTGAAAAAATAATTTAAAAAATCGTTCGGGAAATGAGTTTACTCCCAGGGTACTTTCTTTGTATACTTTTGATTATACGGGCCTAGTCCGGGATTTACGGGAAATCGCGGATTGTCGTTTGCCGCCGATTAAACTTCTTTTATTCAGCGTCCAATCAAATATGAAAATATTTTTGAAAACTACAAGTCTCATGCGTTTAGTGGTAAAAAAAAAAAAATATAAAAAATCGTTCGAGAAATGAGTTTACTCCCTGGGTACTTTCTTTGTATACTTTTGACTATACCGGTCGAGTCCGGGGTTTACGGGAAATGGCGGGTTTTCGTTTGCCGGCGATTAAACTTCTTTTATTTAGCGTCTCATCAAAAATGAAAACATTTTTGAAAACTACAAGTCTCATGCGTTTTAGTGGTGAAAAGATAATTTAAAAAATCGCTTTGGAAATGAGTTTACTCAAAGGGTACTTTCTTTGTATACATTCGACTATACGGGCCAAGCCCGGGATTTACGGGAAATCGCGGGTTTTCGTTTGCTGGCGATTAAACCACTTTCATTAAGCGTCTCATCAAAAATGAAAACATTTCTGAAAACTACAAGTCTCATGCGTTTTAGTGGTGAAAAAATAATTTAAAAAATCGTTCGGGAAATGAGTTTACTCACAGGGTACATTCTTTGTATACTTTTGACTATACGGCCGAGTCCGGAGTTTACGGGAAATGGCGGGTTTTCGTTTGCCGACGATTAAACTTCTTTTATTCAGCGTCTCATCAAAAATGAAAACATTTTTAAAAACTACAAGTCTCATGCGTTGTAGTTGTGAGAAAAGAATTTAAAAAATCGTTCGGAAAATGAGTTTACTCCCTGGGTAATTTCTTTGTATACTTTTGACTATACGGGCCGAGTCCGGGGTTTACGGGAAATGGCGGGTTTTCGTTTACCGGCGATTAAACTGCTTTTATTCAGCGTTTCATCAAAAATGAAAACATTTTTAAAAACTACAAGTCTTATGCATTTTAGTGGTGAAAAAATAATTTAAAAAATTGTCCTGGAAACGAGTTTACTCACATGGTACTTTCTTTGTATACATTCGACTATACGGGCCAAGCCCGGGATTTACGAGAAATCGCGGGTTTTCGTTTTCCAGCGATTAAACTTCTTTCATTAAGCGTCTCATCAAAAATGAAAACATTTTTGAAAACTACAAGTCTCATGCGTTTTAGTGGTGAAAAGATAATTTAAAAAATCGTTTTGGAAATGAGTTTACTCACAGGGTACTTTCTTTGTATACATTCGACTATACGGGCCAAGCCCGGGATTTACGGGAAATCGCGGGTTTTCGTTTGCTGGCGATTAAACCACTTTCATTAAGCGTCTCATCAAAAATGAAAACATTTCAGAAAACTACAAGTCTCATGCGTTTTAGTGGTGAAAAAATAATTTAAAAAATCGTTCGGGAAATGAGTTTACTCACAGGGTACTTTCTTTGTATACATTCGACTATACGGGCCAAGCCTGGGATTTACGGGAAATCGCGGGTTTTCGATTGCCGGCGATTAAACTTCTTTCATTAACCGTCTCATCAAAAATGAAAACATTTTTGAAAACTACAAGTCTCATGTGTTTTAGTGGTGAAAAAATAATTTAAAAATTCGTTCGCGAAATGAGTTTACTCACTGGGTACTTTCCTTGTATACTTTTAACTATACGGGCCGAGTCCGGGATTTACGGGAAATCGCGGGTTTTCTTTTGCCGGCGATTAAACTTCTTTTATTCGGCGTCTCATCAAAAATGAAAACATTTTTAAAAACTACAAGTTTCATGCGTTGTAGTGGTGAGAAAATAATTTAAAAAATCGTTCGGAAAATGAGTTTACTCCCTGGGTAATTTCTTTGTATACTTTTGACTATACGGGCCGAGTCCGGGGTTTACGGGAAATGGCGGGTTTTCGTTTGCCGGCGATTAAACTTCTTTTATTCAGCGTCTCATCAAAAATGAAAACATTTTTAAAAACTATAAGTCTCATGGGTTTTAGTGGTGAAATAGTAATTTAAAAAATTGTTCGGGAAATGAGTTTACATCCCGGGTACTTTCTTTGTATACTTTTGACTATACGGGCCGAGTCCGGCATTTACGGAAAATTGCGGGTTTTCGTTTGCCGGCGATTAAACTTCTTTTATTCAGCGTCTCATCAAAAATGAAAACATTTTTAAAAACTACAAGTTTCATGCGTTTTAGTGGTGAAAAAATAATTTAAAAAATCGTTCGGGAAATGAGTTTACTCCCTGGGTACTTTCTTTGTATACTTTTGACTATGTGGGCCGAGTCCGGGGTTTACGGGAAATGGCGGGTTTTCGTTTGCCGGCGATTAAACTTCTTTCATTAACCGTCTCATCAAAAATGAAAACATTTTTGAAAACTACAAGTCTCATGTGTTTTAGTGGTGAAAAAATAATTTAAAAATTCGTTCGCGAAATGAGTTTACTCACTGGGTACTTTCCTTGTATACTTTTAACTATACGGGCCGAGTCCGGGATTTACGGGAAATCGCGGGTTTTCTTTTGCCGGCGATTAAACTTCTTTTATTCAGCGTCTCATCAAAAATGAAAACATTTTTAAAAACTACAAGTCTCATGCGTTTTAGTGGTGAAAAAAAAAATTAAAAATTCGTTCGGGAAATGAGTTTACTCCCTGGGTACTTTCTTTGTATACATTCGACTATACGGGCCAAGCCCGGTATTTACGGGAAATCGCGGGATTTCGTTTGCCGGCGATTAAACCTCTTTCATTAAGCGTCTCATCAAAAATGAAAACAGTTTTGAAAACTACAAGTCTTACGCGTTGTAGTGGTGAAAAAATAATTTAAAAAATCGTTCGGAAAATGAGTTTACTCCCTGGGTACTTTCTTTGTATACTTTTGACTATACGGGCCGAGTCCGGGGTTTACAAGAAATGGCGGGTTTTCGTTTGCCGGCGATTAAACTTCTTTTATTCAGCGTCTCATCAAAAATGAAAACATTTTAAAAAACTACAAGTCTCATGCGTTGTAGTGGTGAGAAAATAATTTAAAAAATCGTTCGGAAAATGAGTTTACTCCCTGGGTAATTTCTTTGTATACTTTTGACTATACGGGCCGGGTCCGGGGTTTACGGGAAATGGCGGGTTTTCGTTTACCGGCGATTAAACTGCTTTTATTCAGCGTCTCATCAAAAATGAAAACATTTTTGAAAACTACAAGTCTTATGCATTTAAGTGGTGAAAAAATAATTTAAAAAATCGTTCTGGAAACGAGTTTACTCACATGGTACTTTCTTTGTATACATTCGACTATACGGGCCAAGCCCGGGATTTACGGGAAATCGCGGGTTTTCGTTTTCCGGCGATTAAACCTCTTTCATTAAGCGTCTCATCAAAAATGAAAACATTTTTAAAAACTACAAGTCTCATGCGTTTTAGTGGTGAAAAAAAAATTTAAAAAACCGTTCGGGAAATGAGTTTACTCACTGGGTACTTTCTTTGTATACATTCGACTATACGGGCCAAGCCCCGGATTTACGGGAAAACGCGGGATTTCGTTTGCCGGCGATTAAACCTCTTTCATTAAACGTCTCATCAAAAATGAAAACATTTTTAAAAACTACAAGTCTCATGCGTTTTAGTGGTGAAAAAAAAATTTAAAAAACCGTTCGGGAAATGAGTTTACTCCCTGGGTACTTTCTTTGTATACATTCGACTATACGGGCCAAGCCCGGTATTTACGGGAAATCGCGGGATTTCGTTTGCCGGCGATTAAACCTCTTTCATTAAGCGTCTCATCAAAAATGAAAACAGTTTTGAAAACTACAAGTCTTACGCGTTGTAGTGGTGAAAAAATAATTTAAAAAATCGTTCGGAAAATGAGTTTACTCCCTGGGTACTTTCTTTGTATACTTTTGACTATACGGGCCGAGTCCGGGGTTTACAAGAAATGGCGGGTTTTTGTTTGCCGGCGATTAAACTTCTTTTATTCAGCGTCTCATCAAAAATGAAAACATTTTAAAAAACTACAAGTCTCATGCGTTGTAGTGGTGAGAAAATAATTTAAAAAATCGTTCGGAAAATGAGTTTACTCCCTGGGTAATTTCTTTGTATACTTTTGACTATACGGGCCGGGTCCGGGGTTTACGGGAAATGGCGGGTTTTCGTTTACCGGCGATTAAACTGCTTTTATTCAGCGTCTCATCAAAAATGAAAACATTTTTGAAAACTACAAGTCTTATGCATTTAAGTGGTGAAAAAATAATTTAAAAATTCGTTCGCGAAATGAGTTTACTCACTGGGTACTTTCCTTGTATACTTTTAACTATACGGGCCGAGTCCGGGATTTACGGGAAATCGCGGGTTTTCTTTTGCCGGCGATTAAACTTCTTTTATTCAGCGTCTCATCAAAAATGAAAACATTTTTAAAAACTACAAGTCTCATGCGTTTTAGTGGTGAAAAAAATAATTAAAAATTCGTTCGGGAAATGAGTTTACTCCCTGGGTACTTTCTTTGTATACATTCGACTATACGGGCCAAGCCCGGTATTTACGGGAAATCGCGGGATTTCGTTTGCCGGCGATTAAACCTCTTACATTAAGCGTCTCATCAAAAATGAAAACAGTTTTGAAAACTACAAGTCTTACGCGTTGTAGTGGTGAAAAAATAATTTAAAAAATCGTTCGGAAAATGAGTTTACTCCCTGGGTACTTTCTTTGTATACTTTTGACTATACGGGCCGAGTCCGGGGTTTACAAGAAATGGCGGGTTTTCGTTTGCCGGCGATTAAACTTCTTTTATTCAGCGTCTCATCAAAAATGAAAACATTTTAAAAAACTACAAGTCTCATGCGTTGTAGTGGTGAGAAAATAATTTAAAAAATCGTTCGGAAAATGAGTTTACTCCCTGGGTAATTTCTTTGTATACTTTTGACTATACGGGCCGGGTCCGGGGTTTACGGGAAATGGCGGGTTTTCGTTTACCGGCGATTAAACTGCTTTTATTCAGCGTCTCATCAAAAATGAAAACATTTTTGAAAACTACAAGTCTTATGCATTTAAGTGGTGAAAAAATAATTTAAAAAATCGTTCTGGAAACGAGTTTACTCACATGGTACTTTCTTTGTATACATTCGACTATACGGGCCAAGCCCGGGATTTACGGGAAATCGCGGGTTTTCGTTTTCCGGCGATTAAACCTCTTTCATTAAGCGTCTCATCAAAAATGAAAACATTTTTAAAAACTACAAGTCTCATGCGTTTTAGTGGTGAAAAAAAAATTTAAAAAACCGTTCGGGAAATGAGTTTACTCACTGGGTACTTTCTTTGTATACATTCGACTATACGGGCCAAGCCCCGGATTTACGGGAAAACGCGGGATTTCGTTTGCCGGCGATTAAACCTCTTTCATTAAACGTCTCATCAAAAATGAAAACATTTTTAAAAACTACAAGTCTCATGCGTTTTAGTGGTGAAAAAAAAATTTAAAAAACCGTTCGGGAAATGAGTTTACTCCCTGGGTACTTTCTTTGTATACATTCGACTATACGGGCGAAGCCCGGTATTTACGGGAAATCGCGGGATTTCGTTTGCCGGCGATTAAACCTCTTTCATTAAGCGTCTCATCAAAAATGAAAACAGTTCTGAAAACTACAAGTCTTACGCGTTGTAGTGGTGAAAAAATAATTTAAAAAATCGTTCGGAAAATGAGTTTACTCCCTGGGTACTTTCTTTGTATACTTTTGACTATACGGGCCGAGTCCGGGGTTTACAAGAAATTGCGGGTTTTCGTTTGCCGGCGATTAAACTTCTTTTATTCAGCGTCTCATCAAAAATGAAAACATTTTAAAAAACTACAAGTCTCATGCGTTGTAGTGGTGAGAAAATAATTTAAAAAATCGTTCGGAAAATGAGTTTACTCCCTGGGTAATTTCTTTGTATACTTTTGACTATACGGGCCGTGTCCGGGGTTTACGGGAAATGGCGGGTTTTCGTTTACCGGCGATTAAACTGCTTTTATTCAGCGTCTCATCAAAAATGAAAACATTTTTGAAAACTACAAGTCTTATGCATTTAAGTGGTGAAAAAATAATTTAAAAAATCGTTCTGGAAACGAGTTTACTCACATGGTACTTTCTTTGTATACATTCGACTATACGGGCCAAGCCCGGGATTTACGGGAAATCGCGGGTTTTCGTTTTCCGGCGATTAAACCTCTTTCATTAAGCGTCTCATCAAAAATGAAAACATTTTTAAAAACTACAAGTCTCATGCGTTTTAGTGGTGAAAAAAAAATTTAAAAAACCGTTCGGGAAATGAGTTCACTCCCTGGGTACTTTCTTTGTATACATTCGACTATACGGGCCAAGCCCCGGATTTACGGGAAAACGCGGGATTTCGTTTGCCGGCGATTAAACCTCTTTCATTAAACGTCTCATCAAAAATGAAAACATTTTTAAAAACTACAAGTCTCATGCGTTTTAGTGGTGAAAAAAAAATTTAAAAAACCGTTCGGGAAATGAGTTTACTCCCTGGGTACTTTCTTTGTATACATTCGACTATACGGGCCAAGCCCCGGATTTACGGGAAAACGCGGGATTTCGTTTGCCGGCGATTAAACCTCTTTCATTAAACGTCTCATGAAAAATGAAAATATTTTTGAAAACTACAAGTCTCATGCGTTTTAGTGGTGAAAAAATAATTTAAAAAATCCTTCGGGAAATGAGTTTAATGCCAGGGTACTTTCTTTGTATACTTTTGATTATACGGGCCGAGTCCGGGATTTACGGGAAATCGCGGATTGTCGTTTGCCGGCGATTAAACTTCTTTTATTCAGCGTCCAATCAAATATGAAAATATTTTTGAAAACTACAAGTCTCATGCGTTTAGTGGTAAAAAAAAAAAAATATAAAAAATCGTTCGAGAAATGAGTTTACTCCCTGGGTACTTTCTTTGTATACTTTTGACTATACCGGTCGAGTCCGGGGTTTACGGGAAATGGCGGGTTTTCGTTTGCCGGCGATTAAACTTCTTTTATTTAGCGTCTCATCAAAAATGAAAACATTTTTGAAAACTACAAGTCTCATGCGTTTTAGTGGTGAAAAGATAATTTAAAAAATCGCTTTGGAAATGAGTTTACTCACAGGGTACTTTCTTTGTATACATTCGACTATACGGGCCAAGCCCGGGATTTACGGGAAATCGCGGGTTTTCGTTTGCTGGCGATTAAACCACTTTCATTAAGCGTCTCATCAAAAATGAAAACATTTCTGAAAACTACAAGTCTCATGCGTTTTAGTGGTGAAAAAATAGTTTAAAAAATCGTTCGGGAAATGAGTTTACTCACAGGGTACTTTCTTTGTATACATTCGACTATACGGGCCAAGCCTGGGATTTACGGGAAATCGCGGGTTTTCGATTGCCGGCGATTAAACTTCTTTCATTAACCGTCTCATCAAAAATGAAAACATTTTTGAAAACTACAAGTCTCATGTGTTTTAGTGGTGAAAAAATAATTTAAAAATTCGTTCGCGAAATGAGTTTACTCACTGGGTACTTTCCTTGTATACTTTTAACTATACGGGCCGAGTCCGGGATTTACGGGAAATCGCGGGTTTTCTTTTGCCGGCGATTAAACTTCTTTTATTCAGCGTCTCATCAAAAATGAAAACATTTTTAAAAACTACAAGTCTCATGCGTTTTAGTGGTGAAAAAAAAAATTAAAAATTCGTTCGGGAAATGAGTTTACTCCCTGGGTACTTTCTTTGTATACATTCGACTATACGGGCCAAGCCCGGTATTTACGGGAAATCGCGGGATTTCGTTTGCCGGCGATTAAACCTCTTTCATTAAGCGTCTCATCAAAAATGAAAACAGTTTTGAAAACTACAAGTCTTACGCGTTGTAGTGGTGAAAAAATAATTTAAAAAATCGTTCGGAAAATGAGTTTACTCCCTGGGTACTTTCTTTGTATACTTTTGACTATACGGGCCGAGTCCGGGGTTTACAAGAAATGGCGGGTTTTCGTTTGCCGGCGATTAAACTTCTTTTATTCAGCGTCTCATCAAAAATGAAAACATTTTAAAAAACTACAAGTCTCATGCGTTGTAGTGGTGAGAAAATAATTTAAAAAATCGTTCGGAAAATGAGTTTACTCCCTGGGTAATTTCTTTGTATACTTTTGACTATACGGGCCGGGTCCGGGGTTTACGGGAAATGGCGGGTTTTCGTTTACCGGCGATTAAACTGCTTTTATTCAGCGTCTCATCAAAAATGAAAACATTTTTGAAAACTACAAGTCTTATGCATTTAAGTGGTGAAAAAATAATTTAAAAAATCGTTCTGGAAACGAGTTTACTCACATGGTACTTTCTTTGTATACATTCGACTATACGGGCCAAGCCCGGGATTTACGGGAAATCGCGGGTTTTCGTTTTCCGGCGATTAAACCTCTTTCATTAAGCGTCTCATCAAAAATGAAAACATTTTTAAAAACTACAAGTCTCATGCGTTTTAGTGGTGAAAAAAAAATTTAAAAAACCGTTCGGGAAATGAGTTTACTCCCTGGGTACTTTCTTTGTATACATTCGACTATACGGGCCAAGCCCCGGATTTACGGGAAAACGCGGGATTTCGTTTGCCGGCGATTAAACCTCTTTCATTAAACGTCTCATGAAAAATGAAAATATTTTTGAAAACTACAAGTCTCATGCGTTTTAGTGGTGAAAAAATAATTTAAAAAATCGTTCGGGAAATGAGTTTACTCCCAGGGTACTTTCTTTGTATACTTTTGATTATACGGGCCTAGTCCGGGATTTACGGGAAATCGCGGATTGTCGTTTGCCGCCGATTAAACTTCTTTTATTCAGCGTCCAATCAAATATGAAAATATTTTTGAAAACTACAAGTCTCATGCGTTTAGTGGTAAAAAAAAAAAAATATAAAAAATCGTTCGAGAAATGAGTTTACTCTCTGGGTACTTTCTTTGTATACTTTTGACTATACCGGTCGAGTCCGGGGTTTACGGGAAATGGCGGGTTTTCGTTTGCCGGCGATTAAACTTCTTTTATTTAGCGTCTCATCAAAAATGAAAACATTTTTGAAAACTACAAGTCTCATGCGTTTTAGTGGTGAAAAGATAATTTAAAAAATCGCTTTGGAAATGAGTTTACTCAAAGGGTACTTTCTTTGTATACATTCGACTATACGGGCCAAGCCCGGGATTTACGGGAAATCGCGGGTTTTCGTTTGCTGGCGATTAAACCACTTTCATTAAGCGTCTCATCAAAAATGAAAACATTTCTGAAAACTACAAGTCTCATGCGTTTTAGTGGTGAAAAAATAATTTAAAAAATCGTTCGGGAAATGAGTTTACTCACAGGGTACTTTATTTGTATACATTCGACTATACGGGCCAAGCCCGGGATTTACGGGAAATCGCGGGTTTTCGATTGCCGGCGATTAAACATCTTTCATTAACCGTCTCATCAAAAATGAAAACATTTTTGAAAACAACAAGTCTCATGCGTTGTAGTGGTGAAAAAATAATTTAAAAAATCGTTCGGAAAATGAGGTTACTCCCTGGGTACTTTCTTTGTATACTTTTGACTATACGGCCGAGTCCGGAGTTTACGGGAAATGGCGGGTTTTCGTTTGCCGACGATTAAACTTCTTTTATTCAGCGTCTCATCAAAAATGAAAACATTTTTAAAAACTACAAGTCTCATGCGTTGTAGTTGTGAGAAAAGAATTTAAAAAATCGTTCGGAAAATGAGTTTACTCCCTGGGTAATTTCTTTGTATACTTTTGACTATACGGGCCGAGTCCGGGGTTTACGGGAAATGGCGGGTTTTCGTTTACCGGCGATTAAACTGCTTTTATTCAGCGTTTCATCAAAAATGAAAACATTTTTAAAAACTACAAGTCTTATGCATTTTAGTGGTGAAAAAATAATTTAAAAAATTGTCCTGGAAACGAGTTTACTCACATGGTACTTTCTTTGTATACATTCGACTATACGGGCCAAGCCCGGGATTTACGAGAAATCGCGGGTTTTCGTTTTCCAGCGATTAAACTTCTTTCATTAAGCGTCTCATCAAAAATGAAAACATTTTTGAAAACTACAAGTCTCATGCGTTTTAGTGGTGAAAAGATAATTTAAAAAATCGTTTTGGAAATGAGTTTACTCACAGGGTACTTTCTTTGTATACATTCGACTATACGGGCCAAGCCCGGGATTTACGGGAAATCGCGGGTTTTCGTTTGCTGGCGATTAAACCACTTTCATTAAGCGTCTCATCAAAAATGAAAACATTTCAGAAAACTACAAGTCTCATGCGTTTTAGTGGTGAAAAAATAATTTAAAAAATCGTTCGGGAAATGAGTTTACTCACAGGGTACTTTCTTTGTATACATTCGACTATACGGGCCAAGCCTGGGATTTACGGGAAATCGCGGGTTTTCGATTGCCGGCGATTAAACTTCTTTCATTAACCGTCTCATCAAAAATGAAAACATTTTTGAAAACTACAAGTCTCATGTGTTTTAGTGGTGAAAAAATAATTTAAAAATTCGTTCGCGAAATGAGTTTACTCACTGGGTACTTTCCTTGTATACTTTTAACTATACGGGCCGAGTCCGGGATTTACGGGAAATCGCGGGTTTTCTTTTGCCGGCGATTAAACTTCTTTTATTCGGCGTCTCATCAAAAATGAAAACATTTTTAAAAACTACAAGTTTCATGCGTTGTAGTGGTGAGAAAATAATTTAAAAAATCGTTCGGAAAATGAGTTTACTCCCTGGGTAATTTCTTTGTATACTTTTGACTATACGGGCCGAGTCCGGGGTTTACGGGAAATGGCGGGTTTTCGTTTGCCGGCGATTAAACTTCTTTTATTCAGCGTCTCATCAAAAATGAAAACATTTTTAAAAACTATAAGTCTCATGGGTTTTAGTGGTGAAATAGTAATTTAAAAAATTGTTCGGGAAATGAGTTTACATCCCGGGTACTTTCTTTGTATACTTTTGACTATACGGGCCGAGTCCGGCATTTACGGAAAATTGCGGGTTTTCGTTTGCCGGCGATTAAACTTCTTTTATTCAGCGTCTCATCAAAAATGAAAACATTTTTAAAAACTACAAGTTTCATGCGTTTTAGTGGTGAAAAAATAATTTAAAAAATCGCTCGGGAAATGAGTTTACTCCCTGGGTACTTTCTTTGTATACTTTTAACTATACGGGCCGAGTCCGGGATTTACGGGAAATCGCGGGTTTTCTTTTGCCGGCGATTAAACTTCTTTTATTCAGCGTCTCATCAAAAATGAAAACATTTTTAAAAACTACAAGTCTCATGCGTTTTAGTGGTGAAAAAAAAAATTAAAAATTCGTTCGGGAAATGAGTTTACTCCCTGGGTACTTTCTTTGTATACATTCGACTATACGGGCCAAGCCCGGTATTTACGGGAAATCGCGGGATTTCGTTTGCCGGCGATTAAACCTCTTTCATTAAGCGTCTCATCAAAAATGAAAACAGTTTTGAAAACTACAAGTCTTACGCGTTGTAGTGGTGAAAAAATAATTTAAAAAATCGTTCGGAAAATGAGTTTACTCCCTGGGTACTTTCTTTGTATACTTTTGACTATACGGGCCGAGTCCGGGGTTTACAAGAAATGGCGGGTTTTCGTTTGCCGGCGATTAAACTTCTTTTATTCAGCGTCTCATCAAAAATGAAAACATTTTAAAAAACTACAAGTCTCATGCGTTGTAGTGGTGAGAAAATAATTTAAAAAATCGTTCGGAAAATGAGTTTACTCCCTGGGTAATTTCTTTGTATACTTTTGACTATACGGGCCGGGTCCGGGGTTTACGGGAAATGGCGGGTTTTCGTTTACCGGCGATTAAACTGCTTTTATTCAGCGTCTCATCAAAAATGAAAACATTTTTGAAAACTACAAGTCTTATGCATTTAAGTGGTGAAAAAATAATTTAAAAAATCGTTCTGGAAACGAGTTTACTCACATGGTACTTTCTTTGTATACATTCGACTATACGGGCCAAGCCCGGGATTTACGGGAAATCGCGGGTTTTCGTTTTCCGGCGATTAAACCTCTTTCATTAAGCGTCTCATCAAAAATGAAAACATTTTTAAAAACTACAAGTCTCATGCGTTTTAGTGGTGAAAAAAAAATTTAAAAAACCGTTCGGGAAATGAGTTTACTCACTGGGTACTTTCTTTGTATACATTCGACTATACGGGCCAAGCCCCGGATTTACGGGAAAACGCGGGATTTCGTTTGCCGGCGATTAAACCTCTTTCATTAAACGTCTCATCAAAAATGAAAACATTTTTAAAAACTACAAGTCTCATGCGTTTTAGTGGTGAAAAAAAAATTTAAAAAACCGTTCGGGAAATGAGTTTACTCCCTGGGTACTTTCTTTGTATACATTCGACTATACGGGCCAAGCCCGGTATTTACGGGAAATCGCGGGATTTCGTTTGCCGGCGATTAAACCTCTTTCATTAAGCGTCTCATCAAAAATGAAAACAGTTTTGAAAACTACAAGTCTTACGCGTTGTAGTGGTGAAAAAATAATTTAAAAAATCGTTCGGAAAATGAGTTTACTCCCTGGGTACTTTCTTTGTATACTTTTGACTATACGGGCCGAGTCCGGGGTTTACAAGAAATGGCGGGTTTTTGTTTGCCGGCGATTAAACTTCTTTTATTCAGCGTCTCATCAAAAATGAAAACATTTTAAAAAACTACAAGTCTCATGCGTTGTAGTGGTGAGAAAATAATTTAAAAAATCGTTCGGAAAATGAGTTTACTCCCTGGGTAATTTCTTTGTATACTTTTGACTATACGGGCCGGGTCCGGGGTTTACGGGAAATGGCGGGTTTTCGTTTACCGGCGATTAAACTGCTTTTATTCAGCGTCTCATCAAAAATGAAAACATTTTTGAAAACTACAAGTCTTATGCATTTAAGTGGTGAAAAAATAATTTAAAAAATCGTTCTGGAAACGAGTTTACTCACATGGTACTTTCTTTGTATACATTCGACTATACGGGCCAAGCCCGGGATTTACGGGAAATCGCGGGTTTTCGTTTTCCGGCGATTAAACCTCTTTCATTAAGCGTCTCATCAAAAATGAAAACATTTTTAAAAACTACAAGTCTCATGCGTTTTAGTGGTGAAAAAAAAATTTAAAAAACCGTTCGGGAAATGAGTTCACTCCCTGGGTACTTTCTTTGTATACATTCGACTATACGGGCCAAGCCCCGGATTTACGGGAAAACGCGGGATTTCGTTTGCCGGCGATTAAACCTCTTTCATTAAACGTCTCATCAAAAATGAAAACATTTTTAAAAACTACAAGTCTCATGCGTTTTAGTGGTGAAAAAAAAATTTAAAAAACCGTTCGGGAAATGAGTTTACTCCCTGGGTACTTTCTTTGTATACATTCGACTATACGGGCCAAGCCCCGGATTTACGGGAAAACGCGGGATTTCGTTTGCCGGCGATTAAACCTCTTTCATTAAACGTCTCATGAAAAATGAAAATATTTTTGAAAACTACAAGTCTCATGCGTTTTAGTGGTGAAAAAATAATTTAAAAAATCGTTCGGGAAATGAGTTTAATGCCAGGGTACTTTCTTTGTATACTTTTGATTATACGGGCCGAGTCCGGGATTTACGGGAAATCGCGGATTGTCGTTTGCCGGCGATTAAACTTCTTTTATTCAGGGTCCAATCAAATATGAAAATATTTTTGAAAACTACAAGTCTCATGCGTTTAGTGGTAAAAAAAAAAAAAATATAAAAAATCGTTCGAGAAATGAGTTTACTCCCTGGGTACTTTCTTTGTATACTTTTGACTATACCGGTCGAGTCCGGGGTTTACGGGAAATGGCGGGTTTTCGTTTGCCGGCGATTAAACTTCTTTTATTTAACGTCTCATCAAAAATGAAAACATTTTTGAAAACTACAAGTCTCATGCGTTTTAGTGGTGAAAAGGTTATTTAAAAAATCGCTTTGGAAATGAGTTTACTCACAGGGTACTTTCTTTGTATACATTCGACTATACGGGCCAAGCCCGGGATTTACGGGAAATCGCGGGTTTTCGTTTGCTGGCGATTAAACCACTTTCATTAAGCGTCTCATCAAAAATGAAAACATTTCTGAAAACTACAAGTCTCATGCGTTTTAGTGGTGAAAAAATAGTTTAAAAAATCGTTCGGGAAATGAGTTTACTCACAGGGTACTTTCTTTGTATACATTCGACTATACGGGCCAAGCCTGGGATTTACGGGAAATCGCGGGTTTTCGATTGCCGGCGATTAAACTTCTTTCATTAACCGTCTCATCAAAAATGAAAACATTTTTGAAAACTACAAGTCTCATGTGTTTTAGTGGTGAAAAAATAATTTAAAAATTCGTTCGCGAAATGAGTTTACTCACTGGGTACTTTCCTTGTATACTTTTAACTATACGGGCCGAGTCCGGGATTTACGGGAAATCGCGGGTTTTCTTTTGCCGGCGATTAAACTTCTTTTATTCAGCGTCTCATCAAAAATGAAAACATTTTTAAAAACTACAAGTCTCATGCGTTTTAGTGGTGAAAAAAAAAATTAAAAATTCGTTCGGGAAATGAGTTTACTCCCTGGGTACTTTCTTTGTATACATTCGACTATACGGGCCAAGCCCGGTATTTACGGGAAATCGCGGGATTTCGTTTGCCGGCGATTAAACCTCTTTCATTAAGCGTCTCATCAAAAATGAAAACAGTTTTGAAAACTACAAGTCTTACGCGTTGTAGTGGTGAAAAAATAATTTAAAAAATCGTTCGGAAAATGAGTTTACTCCCTGGGTACTTTCTTTGTATACTTTTGACTATACGGGCCGAGTCCGGGGTTTACAAGAAATGGCGGGTTTTCGTTTGCCGGCGATTAAACTTCTTTTATTCAGCGTCTCATCAAAAATGAAAACATTTTAAAAAACTACAAGTCTCATGCGTTGTAGTGGTGAGAAAATAATTTAAAAAATCGTTCGGAAAATGAGTTTACTCCCTGGGTAATTTCTTTGTATACTTTTGACTATACGGGCCGGGTCCGGGGTTTACGGGAAATGGCGGGTTTTCGTTTACCGGCGATTAAACTGCTTTTATTCAGCGTCTCATCAAAAATGAAAACATTTTTGAAAACTACAAGTCTTATGCATTTAAGTGGTGAAAAAATAATTTAAAAAATCGTTCTGGAAACGAGTTTACTCACATGGTACTTTCTTTGTATACATTCGACTATACGGGCCAAGCCCGGGATTTACGGGAAATCGCGGGTTTTCGTTTTCCGGCGATTAAACCTCTTTCATTAAGCGTCTCATCAAAAATGAAAACATTTTTAAAAACTACAAGTCTCATGCGTTTTAGTGGTGAAAAAAAAATTTAAAAAACCGTTCGGGAAATGAGTTTACTCCCTGGGTACTTTCTTTGTATACATTCGACTATACGGGCCAAGCCCCGGATTTACGGGAAAACGCGGGATTTCGTTTGCCGGCGATTAAACCTCTTTCATTAAACGTCTCATGAAAAATGAAAATATTTTTGAAAACTACAAGTCTCATGCGTTTTAGTGGTGAAAAAATAATTTAAAAAATCGTTCGGGAAATGAGTTTACTCCCAGGGTACTTTCTTTGTATACTTTTGATTATACGGGCCTAGTCCGGGATTTACGGGAAATCGCGGATTGTCGTTTGCCGCCGATTAAACTTCTTTTATTCAGCGTCCAATCAAATATGAAAATATTTTTGAAAACTACAAGTCTCATGCGTTTAGTGGTAAAAAAAAAAAAATATAAAAAATCGTTCGAGAAATGAGTTTACTCCCTGGGTACTTTCTTTGTATACTTTTGACTATACCGGTCGAGTCCGGGGTTTACGGGAAATGGCGGGTTTTCGTTTGCCGGCGATTAAACTTCTTTTATTTAGCGTCTCATCAAAAATGAAAACATTTTTGAAAACTACAAGTCTCATGCGTTTTAGTGGTGAAAAGATAATTTAAAAAATCGCTTTGGAAATGAGTTTACTCAAAGGGTACTTTCTTTGTATACATTCGACTATACGGGCCAAGCCCGGGATTTACGGGAAATCGCGGGTTTTCGTTTGCTGGCGATTAAACCACTTTCATTAAGCGTCTCATCAAAAATGAAAACATTTCTGAAAACTACAAGTCTCATGCGTTTTAGTGGTGAAAAAATAATTTAAAAAATCGTTCGGGAAATGAGTTTACTCACAGGGTACTTTATTTGTATACATTCGACTATACGGGCCAAGCCCGGGATTTACGGGAAATCGCGGGTTTTCGATTGCCGGCGATTAAACATCTTTCATTAACCGTCTCATCAAAAATGAAAACATTTTTGAAAACAACAAGTCTCATGCGTTGTAGTGGTGAAAAAATAATTTAAAAAATCGTTCGGAAAATGAGGTTACTCCCTGGGTACTTTCTTTGTATACTTTTGACTATACGGCCGAGTCCGGAGTTTACGGGAAATGGCGGGTTTTCGTTTGCCGACGATTAAACTTCTTTTATTCAGCGTCTCATCAAAAATGAAAACATTTTTAAAAACTACAAGTCTCATGCGTTGTAGTTGTGAGAAAAGAATTTAAAAAATCGTTCGGAAAATGAGTTTACTCCCTGGGTAATTTCTTTGTATACTTTTGACTATACGGGCCGAGTCCGGGGTTTACGGGAAATGGCGGGTTTTCGTTTACCGGCGATTAAACTGCTTTTATTCAGCGTTTCATCAAAAATGAAAACATTTTTAAAAACTACAAGTCTTATGCATTTTAGTGGTGAAAAAATAATTTAAAAAATTGTCCTGGAAACGAGTTTACTCACATGGTACTTTCTTTGTATACATTCGACTATACGGGCCAAGCCCGGGATTTACGAGAAATCGCGGGTTTTCGTTTTCCAGCGATTAAACTTCTTTCATTAAGCGTCTCATCAAAAATGAAAACATTTTTGAAAACTACAAGTCTCATGCGTTTTAGTGGTGAAAAGATAATTTAAAAAATCGTTTTGGAAATGAGTTTACTCACAGGGTACTTTCTTTGTATACATTCGACTATACGGGCCAAGCCCGGGATTTACGGGAAATCGCGGGTTTTCGTTTGCTGGCGATTAAACCACTTTCATTAAGCGTCTCATCAAAAATGAAAACATTTCAGAAAACTACAAGTCTCATGCGTTTTAGTGGTGAAAAAATAATTTAAAAAATCGTTCGGGAAATGAGTTTACTCACAGGGTACTTTCTTTGTATACATTCGACTATACGGGCCAAGCCTGGGATTTACGGGAAATCGCGGGTTTTCGATTGCCGGCGATTAAACTTCTTTCATTAACCGTCTCATCAAAAATGAAAACATTTTTGAAAACTACAAGTCTCATGTGTTTTAGTGGTGAAAAAATAATTTAAAAATTCGTTCGCGAAATGAGTTTACTCACTGGGTACTTTCCTTGTATACTTTTAACTATACGGGCCGAGTCCGGGATTTACGGGAAATCGCGGGTTTTCTTTTGCCGGCGATTAAACTTCTTTTATTCGGCGTCTCATCAAAAATGAAAACATTTTTAAAAACTACAAGTTTCATGCGTTGTAGTGGTGAGAAAATAATTTAAAAAATCGTTCGGAAAATGAGTTTACTCCCTGGGTAATTTCTTTGTATACTTTTGACTATACGGGCCGAGTCCGGGGTTTACGGGAAATGGCGGGTTTTCGTTTGCCGGCGATTAAACTTCTTTTATTCAGCGTCTCATCAAAAATGAAAACATTTTTAAAAACTATAAGTCTCATGGGTTTTAGTGGTGAAATAGTAATTTAAAAAATTGTTCGGGAAATGAGTTTACATCCCGGGTACTTTCTTTGTATACTTTTGACTATACGGGCCGAGTCCGGCATTTACGGAAAATTGCGGGTTTTCGTTTGCCGGCGATTAAACTTCTTTTATTCAGCGTCTCATCAAAAATGAAAACATTTTTAAAAACTACAAGTTTCATGCGTTTTAGTGGTGAAAAAATAATTTAAAAAATCGTTCGGGAAATGAGTTTACTCCCTGGGTACTTTCTTTGTATACTTTTGACTATGTGGGCCGAGTCCGGGGTTTACGGGAAATGGCGGGTTTTCGTTTGCCGGCGATTAAACTTCTTTCATTAAGCGTCTCATCAAAAATGAAAACATTTTTAAAAACTACAAGTCTCATGCGTTTTAGTGGTGAAAAAAAAATTTAAAAAACCGTTCGGGAAATGAGTTTACTCCCTGGGTACTTTCTTTGTATACATTCGACTATACGGGCCAAGCCCCGGATTTACGGGAAAACGCGGGATTTCGTTTGCCGGCGATTAAACCTCTTTCATTAAACGTCTCATGAAAAATGAAAATATTTTTGAAAACTACAAGTCTCATGCGTTTTAGTGGTGAAAAAATAATTTAAAAAATCGTTCGGGAAATGAGTTTACTCCCAGGGTACTTTCTTTGTATACTTTTGATTATACGGGCCTAGTCCGGGATTTACGGGAAATCGCGGATTGTCGTTTGCCGCCGATTAAACTTCTTTTATTCAGCGTCCAATCAAATATGAAAATATTTTTGAAAACTACAAGTCTCATGCGTTTAGTGGTAAAAAAAAAAAAATATAAAAAATCGTTCGAGAAATGAGTTTACTCCCTGGGTACTTTCTTTGTATACTTTTGACTATACCGGTCGAGTCCGGGGTTTACGGGAAATGGCGGGTTTTCGTTTGCCGGCGATTAAACTTCTTTTATTTAGCGTCTCATCAAAAATGAAAACATTTTTGAAAACTACAAGTCTCATGCGTTTTAGTGGTGAAAAGATAATTTAAAAAATCGCTTTGGAAATGAGTTTACTCAAAGGGTACTTTCTTTGTATACATTCGACTATACGGGCCAAGCCCGGGATTTACGGGAAATCGCGGGTTTTCGTTTGCTGGCGATTAAACCACTTTCATTAAGCGTCTCATCAAAAATGAAAACATTTCTGAAAACTACAAGTCTCATGCGTTTTAGTGGTGAAAAAATAATTTAAAAAATCGTTCGGGAAATGAGTTTACTCACAGGGTACTTTATTTGTATACATTCGACTATACGGGCCAAGCCCGGGATTTACGGGAAATCGCGGGTTTTCGATTGCCGGCGATTAAACATCTTTCATTAACCGTCTCATCAAAAATGAAAACATTTTTGAAAACAACAAGTCTCATGCGTTGTAGTGGTGAAAAAATAATTTAAAAAATCGTTCGGAAAATGAGGTTACTCCCTGGGTACTTTCTTTGTATACTTTTGACTATACGGCCGAGTCCGGAGTTTACGGGAAATGGCGGGTTTTCGTTTGCCGACGATTAAACTTCTTTTATTCAGCGTCTCATCAAAAATGAAAACATTTTTAAAAACTACAAGTCTCATGCGTTGTAGTTGTGAGAAAAGAATTTAAAAAATCGTTCGGAAAATGAGTTTACTCCCTGGGTAATTTCTTTGTATACTTTTGACTATACGGGCCGAGTCCGGGGTTTACGGGAAATGGCGGGTTTTCGTCATCAAAAATGAAAACATTTTTAAAAACTACAAGTCTTATGCATTTTAGTGGTGAAAAAATAATTTAAAAAATTGTCCTGGAAACGAGTTTACTCACATGGTACTTTCTTTGTATACATTCGACTATACGGGCCAAGCCCGGGATTTACGAGAAATCGCGGGTTTTCGTTTTCCAGCGATTAAACTTCTTTCATTAAGCGTCTCATCAAAAATGAAAACATTTTTGAAAACTACAAGTCTCATGCGTTTTAGTGGTGAAAAGATAATTTAAAAAATCGTTTTGGAAATGAGTTTACTCACAGGGTACTTTCTTTGTATACATTCGACTATACGGGCCAAGCCCGGGATTTACGGGAAATCGCGGGTTTTCGTTTGCTGGCGATTAAACCACTTTCATTAAGCGTCTCATCAAAAATGAAAACATTTCAGAAAACTACAAGTCTCATGCGTTTTAGTGGTGAAAAAATAATTTAAAAAATCGTTCGGGAAATTAGTTTACTCACAGGGTACTTTCTTTGTATACATTCGACTATACGGGCCAAGCCTGGGATTTACGGGAAATCGCGGGTTTTCGATTGCCGGCGATTAAACTTCTTTCATTAACCGTCTCATCAAAAATGAAAACATTTTTGAAAACTACAAGTCTCATGTGTTTTAGTGGTGAAAAAATAATTTAAAAATTCGTTCGCGAAATGAGTTTACTCACTGGGTACTTTCCTTGTATACTTTTAACTATACGGGCCGAGTCCGGGATTTACGGGAAATCGCGGGTTTTCTTTTGCCGGCGATTAAACTTCTTTTATTCGGCGTCTCATCAAAAATGAAAACATTTTTAAAAACTACAAGTTTCATGCGTTGTAGTGGTGAGAAAATAATTTAAAAAATCGTTCGGAAAATGAGTTTACTCCCTGGGTAATTTCTTTGTATACTTTTGACTATACGGGCCGAGTCCGGGGTTTACGGGAAATGGCGGGTTTTCGTTTGCCGGCGATTAAACTTCTTTTATTCAGCGTCTCATCAAAAATGAAAACATTTTTAAAAACTATAAGTCTCATGGGTTTTAGTGGTGAAATAGTAATTTAAAAAATTGTTCGGGAAATGAGTTTACATCCCGGGTACTTTCTTTGTATACTTTTGACTATGCGGGCCGAGTCCGGCATTTACGGAAAATTGCGGGTTTTCGTTTGCCGGCGATTAAACTTCTTTTATTCAGCGTCTCATCAAAAATGAAAACATTTTTAAAAACTACAAGTTTCATGCGTTTTAGTGGTGAAAAAATAATTTAAAAAATCGTTCGGGAAATGAGTTTACTCCCTGGGTACTTTCTTTGTATACTTTTGACTATGTGGGCCGAGTCCGGGGTTTACGGGAAATGGCGGGTTTTCGTTTGCCGGCGATTAAACTTCTTTTATTCAGCGTCTCATCAAAAATGAAAACATTTTTGAAAACTACAAGTGTCATGCGTTTTAGTGGTGAAAAAATAATTTAAAAAATCGTTAGGGAAATGAGTTTACTCCCGCGGTACTTTCTTTGTATACTTTTGACTATGCTGGCCGAGTCCGGGGTTTACGGGAAATGGCGGGTTTTCGTTTGCCGGCGATTAAACTTCTTTTATTCAGCGTCTCATCAAAAATGAAAACATTTTTGAAAACTACAAGTGTCATGCGTTTTAGTGGTGAAATAATAATTTAAAAAATCGTTCGGGAAATGAGTTTACATCCCGGGTACTTTCTTTGTATACTTTTGACTATACGGGCCGAGTCCGGGGTTTACGGGAAATGGCGGGTTTTCGTTTACCGGCGATTAAACTGCTTTTATTCAGCATCTCATCAAAAATTAAAACATTTTTGAAAACTACAAGTCTCATGCGTTTTAGTGGTGAAAAAATAATTTAAAAAATCGTTCGGGAATTGAGTTTACTCCCTGGGTACTTTCCTTGTATAATTTTAACTATACGGGCCGAGTCCGGGATTTACGGGAAATCGCGGGTTTTCTTTTGCCGGCGATTAAACTTCTTTTATTCAGCGTCTCATCAAAAATGAAAACATTTTTAAAAACTACAAGTCTCATGCGTTGTAGTGGTGAGAAAATAATTTAAAAAATCGTTCGGAAAATGAGTTTACTCCCTGGGTAATTTCTTTGTATACTTTTGACTATACGGGCCGAGTCCGGGGTTTACGAGAAATGGCGGGTTTTCGTTTGCCGGCGATTAAACTTCTTTTATTCAGCGTCTCATCAAAAATGAAAACATTTTTAAAAACTACAAGTCTCATGCGTTGTAGTGGTGAGAAAATAATTTAAAAAATCGTTCGGAAAATGAGTTTACTCCCTGGGTAATTTCTTTGTATACTTTTGACTATACGGGCCGAGTCCGGGGTTTACGGGAAATGGCGGGTTTTCGTTTACCGGCGATTAAACTGCTTTTATTCAGCGTCTCATCAAAAATTAAAACATTTTTGAAAACTACAAGTCTCATGCGTTTTAGTGGTGAAAAAATAATTTAAAAAATCGTTGGGGAATTGAGTTTACTCCCTGGGTACTTTCTTTGTATACTTTTGACTATACGGGCCAAGCCGGGATTTACGGGAAATCGCGGGTTTTCGTTTGCCGGCGATTAAACTTCTTTTATTCAGCGTTTCATCAAAAATGAAAACATTTTTAAAAACTACAAGTCTTATGCATTTTAGTGGTGAAAAAATAATTTAAAAAATCGTTCTGGAAACGAGTTTACTCACATGGTACTTTCTTTGTATACATTCGACTATACGGGCCAAGCCCGGGATTTACGGGAAATCGCGGGTTTTCGTTTTCCGGCGATTAAACTTCTTTCATTAAGCGTCTCATCAAAAATAAAAACATTTTTGAAAACTACAAGTCTCATGCGTTTTAGTAGTGAAAAAAAAATTTAAAAAATCGTTCGGGAAATGAGTTTACTCCCTGGGTACTTTCTTTGTATACTTTTGATTATACGGGCCGAGTCCGGGATTTACGGGAAATCGCGGATTTTCGTTTGCCGGCGATTAAACTTCTTTTATTCAGCGTCCCATCAAATATGAAAATATTTTTGAAAACTACAAGTCTCATGCGTTTAGTGGTAAAAAAATAATATAAAAAATCGTTCGGGAAATGAGTTTACTCCCTGGGTACTTTCTTTGTATACTTTTGACTATACCGGTCGAGTCCGGGGTTTACGGGAAATGGCGGGTTTTCGTTTGCCGGCGATTAAACTTCTTTTATTCAGCGTCTCATCAAAAATGAAAACATTTTTGAAAACTACAAGTCTCATGCGTTTTAGTGGTGAAAAGATAATTTAAAAAATCGTTTTGGAAATGAGTTTACTCACAGGGTACTTTCTTTGTATACTTTTGATTATACGGGCCGAGTCCGGGATTTACGGGAAATCACGGATTTTCGTTTGCCGGCGATTAAACTTCTTTTATTCAGCGTCCCATCAAATATGAAAATATTTTTGAAAACTACAAGTCTCATGCGTTTAGTGGTAAAAAAATAATATAAAAAATCGTTCGGGAAATGAGTTTACTCCCTGGGTACTTTCTTTGTATACTTTTGACTATACCGGTCGAGTCCGGGGTTTACGGGAAATGGCGGGTTTTCGTTTGCCGGCGATTAAACTTCTTTTATTCAGCGTCTCATCAAAAATGAAAACATTTTTGAAAACTACAAGTCTCATGCGTTTTAGTGGTGAAAAGATAATTTAAAAAATCGTTTTGGAAATGAGTTTACTCACAGGGTACTTTCTTTGTATACATTCGACTGTACGGGCCAAGCCCGGGATTTACGGGAAATCGCGGGTTTTCGTTTGCTGGCGATTAAACCACTTTCATTAAGCGTCTCATCAAAAATGAAAACATTTCTGAAAACTACAAGTCTCATGCGTTTTAGTGGTGAAAAAATAATTTAAAAAATCGTTCGGGAAATGAGTTTACTCACAGGGTACTTTCTTTGTATACATTCGACTATACGGGCCAAGCCCAGGATTTACGGGAAATCGCGGGTTTTCGATTGCCGGCAATTAAACTTCTTTCATTAACCGTCTCATCAAAAATGAAAACATTTTTGAAAACTACAAGTCTCATGTGTTTTAGTGGTGAAAAAATAATTTAAAAATTCGTTCGGGAAATGAGTTTACTCACTGGGTACTTTCCTTGTATACTTTTAACTATACGGGCCGAGTCCGGGATTTACGGGAAATCGCGGGTTTTCTTTTGCCGGCGATTAAACTTCTTTTATTCAGCGTCTCATCAAAAATGAAAACATTTTTAAAAACTACAAGTCTCATGCGTTGTAGTGGTGAGAAAATAATTTAAAAAATCGTTCGGAAAATGAGTTTACTCCCTGGGTAATTTCTTTGTATGCTTTTGACTATACGGGCCGAGTCCGGGGTTTACGGGAAATGGCGGGTTTTCGTTTGCCGGCGATTAAACTTCTTTTATTCGGCGTCTCATCAAAAATGAAAACATTTTTAAAAACTACAAGTCTCATGCGTTGTAGTGGTGAGAAAATAATTTAAAAAATCGTTCGGAAAATGAGTTTACTCCCTGGGTAATTTCTTTGTATACTTTTGACTATACGGACCGAGTCCGGGGTTTACGGGAAATGGCGGGTTTTCGTTTGCCGGCGATTAAACTTCTTTTATTCAGCGTCTCATCAAAAATGAAAACATTTTTAAAAACTATAAGTCTCATGGGTTTTAGTGGTGAAATAATAATTTAAAAAATCGTTTTGGAAATGAGTTTACATCCCGGGTACTTTCTTTGTATACTTTTGACTATACGGGCCGAGTCCGGGATTTACGGGAAATTGCGGGTTTTCGTTTGCCGGCGATTAAACTTCTTTTATTCAGCGTCTCATCAAAAATGAAAACATTTTTAAAAACTACAAGTCTCATGCGTTTTAGTGGTGAAAAAATAATTTAAAAAATCGTTCGGGAAATGAGTTTACTCCCTGGGTACTTTCTTTGTATACTTTTGACTATGCGGGCCGAGTCCGGGGTTTACGGGAAATGGCGGGTTTTCGTTTGCCGGCGATTAAACTTCTTTTATTCAGCGTCTCATCAAAAATGAAAACATTTTTGAAAACTACAAGTGTCATGCGTTTTAGTGGTGAAAAAATAATTTAAAAAATCGTTAGGGAAATGAGTTTACTCCCTGGGTACTTTCTTTGTATACTTTTGATTATACGGGCCGACTCCAGGGTTTACGGGAAATGGCGGGTTTTCGTTTGCCGGCGATTAAACGTCTTTTATTCAGCGTCTCATCAAAAATGAAAACATTTTTAAAAACTACAAGTCTCATGGGCTTTAGTGGTGAAATAATAATTTAAAAAATCGTTCGGGAAGTGAGTTTACACCCTGGGTACTTTCTTTGTATACTTTTGACTATACGGGCCGAGTCCGGGATTTACGGGAAATCGCAAGTTTTCGTTTGCCGGCGATTAAACTTCTTTCATTCAGCGTCTCATCAAAAATGAAAACATTTTTGAAAACTACAAGTCTCATGCGTTTTAGTGGTGAAAATATAATTTAAAAAATCGTTCGGGAAATGAGTTTACTCCCTAGGTACTTTCTTTGTATACTTTTGACTATACGGGCCGAGTCTGGGATTTACGGGAAGTCGCGGGTTTTCGTTTGCCGGCGATTAAACTTCTTTCATTAACCGTCTCATCAAAAATGAAAACATTTTTGAAAACTACAAGTCTCATGTGTTTTAGTGGTGAAAAAATAATTTAAAAATTCGTTCGGGAAATGAGTTTACTCACTGGGTACTTTCCTTGTATAATTTTAACTATACGGGCCGAGTCCGGGATTTACGGGAAATCGCAGGTTTTCTTTTGCCGGCGATTAAACTTTTTTTATTCAGCGTCTCATCAAAAATGAAAACATTTTTAAAAACTACAAGTCTCATGCGTTGTAGTGGTGAGAAAATAATTTGAAAAATCGTTCGGGAAATGAGTTTACATCCCGGGTACTTTCTTTATATACTTTTGACTATACGGGCCGAGTCCGGGATTTACGGGAAATTGCGGGTTTTCGTTTGCCGGCGATTAAACTTCTTTTATTCAGCGTCTCATCAAAAATAAAAACATTTTTAAAAACTACAAGTCTCATGCGTTTTAGTGGTGAAAAAATAATTTAAAAAATCGTTCGGGAAATGAGTTTACTCCCTGGGTACTTTCTTTGTATACTTTTGACAATGCGGGCCGAGTCTGGGGTTTACGGGAAATGGCGGGTTTTCGTTTGCCGGCGATTAAACTTCTTTTATTCAGCGTCTCATCAAAAATGAAAACATTTTTGAAAACTACAAGTGTCATGCGTTTTAGTGGTGAAAAAATAATTTAAAAAATCGTTAGGGAAATGAGTTTACTCCCTGGGTACTTTTTTTGTATACTTTTGATTATACGGGCCGACTCCAGGGTTTACGGGAAATGGCGGGTTTTCGTTTGCCGGCGATTAAACGTCTTTTATTCAGCGTCTCATCAAAAATGAAAACATTTTTAAAAACTACAAGTCTCATGGGCTTCAGTGGTGAAATAATAATTTAAAAAATCGTTCGGGAAGTGAGTTTACACCCTGGGTACTTTCTTTGTATACTTTTGACTATACGGGCCGAGTCCGGGATTTACGGGAAATCGCAAGTTTTCGTTTGCCGGCGATTAAACTTCTTTCATTCAGCGTCTCATCAAAAATGAAAACATTTTTGAAAACTACAAGTCTCATGCGTTTTAGTGGTGAAAATATAATTTAAAAAATCGTTCGGGAAATGAGTTTACTCCCTGGGTACTTTCTTTGTATACTTTTGACTATACGGGCCGAGTCCGGGATTTACGGGAAGTCGCAGGTTTTCGTTTGCCGGCGATTAAACTTCTTTCATTAACCGTCTCATCAAAAATGAAATCATTTTTGAAAACTACAAGTCTCATGTGTTTTAGTGGTGAAAAAATAATTTAAAAATTCGTTCGGGAAATGAGTTTACTCACTGGGTACTTTCCTTGTATAATTTTAACTATACGGGCCGAGTCCGGGGTTTACGGGAAATGGCGGGTTTTCGTTTGCCGGCGATTAAACTTCTGTTATTCAGCGTCTCATCAAAAATGAAAACATTTTTAAAAACTACAAGTCTCATGCGTTGTAGTGGTGAGAAAATAATTTAAAAAATCGTTCGGAAAATGAGTTTACTCCCTGGGTAATTTCTTTGTATACTTTTGACTATACGGGTCGAGTCCGGGGTTTACGGAAAATGGCGGGTTTTCGTTTGCCGGCGATTAAACTTCTTTTATTCAGCGTCTCATCAAAAATGAAAACATTTTTAAAAACTATAAGTCTCATGGGTTTTAGTGGTGAAATAATAATTTAAAAAATCGTTTGGGAAATGAGTTTACATCCCGGGTACTTTCTTTGTATACTTTTGACTATACGGGCCGAGTCCGGGATTTACGGGAAATCGCAAGTTTTCGTTTGCCGGCGATTAAACTTCTTTCATTCAGCGTCTCATCAAAAATGAAAACATTTTTGAAAACTACAAGTCTCATGCGTTTTAGTGGTGAAAATATAATTTAAAAAATCGTTCGGGAAATGAGTTTACTCCCTGGGTACTTTCTTTGTATACTTTTGACTATACGGGCCGAGTCCGGGATTTACGGGAAGTCGCGGGTTTTCGTTTGCCGGCGATTAAACTTCTTTCATTAACCGTCTCATCAAAAATGAAAACATTTTTGAAAACTACAAGTCTCATGTGTTTTAGTGGTGAAAAAATAATTTAAAAATTCGTTCGGGAAATGAGTTTACTCACTGGGTACTTTCCTTGTATAATTTTAACTATACGGGCCGAGTCCGGGATTTACGGGAAATCGCAGGTTTTCTTTTGCCGGCGATTAAACTTCTTTTATTCAGCGTCTCATCAAAAATGAAAACATTTTTAAAAACTACAAGTCTCATGCGTTGTAGTGGTGAGAAAATAATTTAAAAAATCGTTCGGAAAATGAGTTTACTCCCTGGGTAATTTCTTTGTATACTTTTGACTATACGGGCCGAGTCCGGGGTTTACGGGAAATGGCGGGTTTTCGTTTGCCGGCGATTAAACTTCTTTTATTCAGCGTCTCATCAAAAATGAAAACATTTTTAAAAACTACAAGTCTCATGCGTTGTAGTGGTGAGAAAATAATTTAAAAAATCGTTCGGAAAATGAGTTTACTCCCTGGGTAATTTCTTTGTATACTTTTGACTATACGGGCCGAGTCCGGGGTTTACGGGAAATGGCGGGTTTTCGTTTGCCGGCGATTAAACTTCTTTTATTCAGCGTCTCATCAAAAATGAAAACATTTTTAAAAACTATAAGTCTCATGGGTTTTAGTGGTGAAATAATAATTTAAAAAATCGTTTGGGAAATGAGTTTACATCCCGGGTACTTTCTTTGTATACTTTTGACTATACGGGCCGAGTCCGGGATTTACGGGAAATTGCGGGTTTTCGTTTGCCGGCGATTAAACTTCTTTTATTCAGCGTCTCATCAAAATGAAAACATTTTTAAAAACTACAAGTCTCATGCGTTTTAGTGGTGAAAAAATAATTTAAAAAATCGTTCGGGAAATGAGTTTACTCCCTGGGTACTTTCTTTGTATACTTTTGACTATGCGGGCCGAGTCCGGGGTTTACGGGAAATGGCGGGTTTTCGTTTGCCGGCGATTAAACTTTTTTTATTCAGCGTCTCATCAAAAATGAAAACATTTTTGAAAACTACAAGTGTCATGCGTTTTAGTGGTGAAAAAGTAATTTAAAAAATCGTTAGGGAAATGAGTTTACTCCCTGGGTACTTTCTTTGTATACTTTTGATTATACGGGCCGACTCCAGGGTTTACGGGAAATGGCGGTTTTTCGTTTGCCGGCGATTAAACTTCTTTTATTCAGCGTCTCCTCAAAAATGAAAACATTTTTAAAAACTACAAGTCTCATGCGTTGTAGTGGTGAGAAAATAATTTAAAAAATCGTTCGGAAAATGAGTTTACTCCCTGGGTAATTTCTTTGTATACTTTTGACTATACGGGCCGAGTCCGAGGTTTACGGGAAATGGCGGGTTTTCGTTTGCCGGCGATTAAACTGCTTTTATTCAGCGTCTCATCAAAAATTAAAACATTTTTGAAAACTACAAGTGTCATGCGTTTTAGTGGTGAAAAAATAATTTAAAAAATCGTTCGGAAAATGAGTTTACTCCCTGGGTAATTTCTTTGTATGCTTTTGACTATACGGGCCGAGTCCGGGGTTTACGGGAAATGGCGGGTTTTCGTTTGCCGCCGATGAAACTTCTTTTATTCGGCGTCTCATCAAAAATGAAAACATTTTTAAAAACTACAAGTCTCATGCGTTGTAGTAGTGAGAAAATAATTTAAAAAATCGTTCGGAAAATGAGTTTACTCCCTGGGTAATTTCTTTGTATACTTTTGACTATACGGGCCGAGTCCGGGATTTACGGGAAATTGCGGGTTTTCGTTTGCCGGCGATTAAACTTCTTTTATTCAGCGTCTCATCAAAATGAAAACATTTTTAAAAACTACAAGTCTCATGCGTTTTAGTGGTGAAAAAATAATTTAAAAAATCGTTCGGGAAATGAGTTTACTCCCTGGGTACTTTCTTTGTATACTTTTGACTATGCGGGCCGAGTCCGGGGTTTACGGGAAATGGCGGGTTTTCGTTTGCCGGCGATTAAACTTTTTTTATTCAGCGTCTCATCAAAAATGAAAACATTTTTGAAAACTACAAGTGTCATGCGTTTTAGTGGTGAAAAAGTAATTTAAAAAATCGTTAGGGAAATGAGTTTACTCCCTGGGTACTTTCTTTGTATACTTTTGATTATACGGGCCGACTCCAGGGTTTACGGGAAATGGCGGTTTTTCGTTTGCCGGCGATTAAACTTCTTTTATTCAGCGTCTCCTCAAAAATGAAAACATTTTTAAAAACTACAAGTCTCATGCGTTGTAGTGGTGAGAAAATAATTTAAAAAATCGTTCGGAAAATGAGTTTACTCCCTGGGTAATTTCTTTGTATACTTTTGACTATACGGGCCGAGTCCGAGGTTTACGGGAAATGGCGGGTTTTCGTTTGCCGGCGATTAAACTGCTTTTATTCAGCGTCTCATCAAAAATTAAAACATTTTTGAAAACTACAAGTGTCATGCGTTTTAGTGGTGAAAAAATAATTTAAAAAATCGTTCGGAAAATGAGTTTACTCCCTGGGTAATTTCCTTGTATGCTTTTGACTATACGGGCCGAGTCCGGGGTTTACGGGAAATGGCGGGTTTTCGTTTGCCGCCGATGAAACTTCTTTTATTCGGCGTCTCATCAAAAATGAAAACATTTTTAAAAACTACAAGTCTCATGCGTTGTAGTAGTGAGAAAATAATTTAAAAAATCGTTCGGAAAATGAGTTTACTCCCTGGGTAATTTCTTTGTATACTTTTGACTATACGGACCGAGTCCGGGGTTTAGGGGAAATGGCGGGTTTTCGTTTGCCGGCGATTAAACTTCTTTTATTCAGCGTCTCATCAAAAATGAAAACATTTTTAAAAACTATAAGTCTCATGGGTTTTAGTGGTGAAATAATAATTTAAAAAATCGTTCGGGAAATGAGTTTACATCCCGGGTACTTTCTTTGTATACTTTTGACTATACGGGCCGAGTCCGGGATTTACGGGAAATTGCGGGTTTTCGTTTGCCGGCGATTAAACTTCTTTTATTCAGCGACTCATCAAAAATGAAAACATTTTTAAAAACTACAAGTCTCATGCGTTTTAGTGGTGAAAAAATAATTTAAAAAATCGTTCGGGAAATGAGTTTACTCCCTGGGTACTTTCTTTGTATACTTTTGACTATGCGGGCCGAGTCCGGGGTTTACGGGAAATGGCGGGTTTTCGTTTGCCGGCGATTAAACTTCTTTTATTCAGCGTCTCATCAAAAATGAAAACATTTTTGAAAACTACAAGTGTCATGCGTTTTAGTGGTGAAAAAATAATTTAAAAAATCGTTAGGGAAATGAGTTTACTCCCTGGGTACTTTCTTTGTATACTTTTGATTATACGGGCCGACTCCAGGGTTTACGGGAAATGACGGGTTTTCGTTTGCCGGCGATTAAACGTCTTTTATTCAGCGTCTCATCAAAAATGAAAACATTTTTAAAAACTACAAGTCTCATGGGCTTTAGTGGTGAAATAATAATTTAAAAAATCGTTCGGGAAGTGAGTTTACACCCTGGGTACTTTCTTTGTATACTTTTGACTATACGGGCCGAGTCCGGGATTTACGGGAAATCGCAAGTTTTCGTTTGCCGGCGATTAAACTTCTTTCATTCAGCGTCTCATCAAAAATGAAAACATTTTTGAAAACTACAAGTCTCATGCGTTTTAGTGGTGAAAATATAATTTAAAAAATCGTTCGGGAAATGAGTTTACTCCCTGGGTACTTTCTTTGTATACTTTTGACTATACGGGCCGAGTCCGGGATTTACGGGAAGTCGCGGGTTTTCGTTTGCCGGCGATTAAACTTCTTTCATTAACCGTCTCATCAAAAATGAAAACATTTTTGAAAACTACAAGTCTCATGTGTTTTAGTGGTGCAAAAATAATTTAAAAATTCGTTCGGGAAATGAGTTTACTCACTGGGTACTTTCCTTGTATAATTTTAACTATACGGGCCGAGTCCGGGATTTACGGGAAATCGCAGGTTTTCTTTTGCCGGCGATTAAACTTCTTTTATTCAGCGTCTCATCAAAAATGAAAACATTTTTAAAAACTACAAGTCTCATGCGTTGTAGTGGTGAGAAAATAATTTAAAAAATCGTTCGGAAAATGAGTTTACTCCCTGGGTAATTTCATTGTATACTTTTGACTATACGGGCCGAGTCCGGGGTTTACGGGAAATGGCGGGTTTTCGTTTGCCGGCGATTAAACTTCTTTTATTCAGCGTCTCATCAAAAATAAAAACATTTTTAAAAACTATAAGTCTCATGGGTTTTAGTGGTGAAATAATAATTTAAAAAATTGTTTGGGAAATGAGTTTACATCCCGGGTACTTTCTTTGTATACTTTTGACTATACGGGCCGAGTCCGGGATTTACGGGAAATTGCGGGTTTTCGTTTGCCGGCGATTAAACTTCTTTTATTCAGCGTCTCATCAAAAATGAAAACATTTTTAAAAACTACAAGTCTCATGCGTTTTAGTGGTGAAAAAATAATTTAAAAAATCGTTCGGGAAATGAGTTTACTCCCTGGGTACTTTCTTTGTATACTTTTGACTATGCGGGCCGAGTCCGGGGTTTACGGGAAATGGCGGGTTTTCGTTTGCCGGCGATTAAACTTCTTTTATTCAGCGTCTCATCAAAAATGAAAACATTTTTGAAAACTACAAGTGTCATGCGTTTTAGTGGTGAAAAAGTAATTTTAAAAATCGTTAGGGAAATGAGTTTACTCCCTGGGTACTTTCTTTGTATACTTTTGATTATACGGGCCGACTCCAGGGTTTACGGGAAATGGCGGGTTTTCGTTTGCCGGCGATTAAACGTCTTTTATTCAGCGTCTCATCAAAAATGAAAACATTTTTAAAAACTACAAGTCTTATGGGCTTTAGTGGTGAAATAATAATTTAAAAAATCGTTCGGGAAGTGAGTTTACACCCTGGGTACTTTCTTTGTATACTTTTGACTATACGGGCCGAGTCCGGGATTTACGGGAAATCGCAAGTTTTCGTTTGCCGGCGATTAAACTTCTTTCATTCAGCGTCTCATCAAAAATGAAAACATTTTTGAAAACTACAAGTCTCATGCGTTTTAGTGGTGAAAATATAATTTAAAAAATCGTTCGGGAAATGAGTTTACTCCCTGGGTACTTTCTTTGTATACTTTTGACTATACGGGCCGAGTCCGGGATTTACGGGAAATCGCAGGTTTTCGTTTGCCGGCGATTAAACTTCTTTCATTCAGCGTCTCATCAAAAATGATAACATTCTTGAAAACTACAAGTACCATGCGTTTTAGTGGTGAAAAGATAATTTGAAAAATCGTTTTGGAAATGAGTTTACTCACAGGGTACTTTCTTTGTATACATTCGACTACACGGGCCAAGCCCGGGATTTACGGGAAATCTCGGGTTTTCGTTTGCCGGTGATTAAACTTCTTTTATTCAACGTCTCACCAGAAATGAAAACATTTTTGAAAACTACAAGTCTCATTCGTTTTAGTGGTGAGAAAAAAAATTAAAAAATCGTTCGGGAAATGAGTTTACTCCCTGGGTACTTTCTTTGTATACATTCGACTATACGGGCCAAGCCCGGGATTTATGGGAAATCGCAGGATTTCGTTTGCCGGCGATTAAACTTCTTTTATTCAGCGTCTCATCAAAAGTGAAAACATTTTTGAAAACTACAAGTCTCATGCGTTTCAGTGGTGAAAAAATAAATTAAAAATCGTTCGGGAAATGAGTTTACTCCCTGGGTACTATCTTTGTATGCTTTTGACTATACGGGCCAAGCCCGGGATTTACGGGTAATTTCGGGTTTTCGTTTGCCGGCGATTAAACTTCTTTTATCAAGCGTCTCATCAGAAATGAAAACATTTTTGAAAACTACAAGTCTTATGCGTTTTAGTGGTGAAAAAATAATTGAAAAAATCGTTCTGGAAATGAGTTTACTCACAGGGTACTTTTTTTGTATACATTCGACTATACGGGCCAAGCCCGGGATTTACGGGAAATCGCGGGTTTTCGTTTGCCGGCGATTAAACTTCTTTCATTAAGCGTCTCATCAAAAATGAAAACATTTTTGAAAACTACAAGTCTCATTCGTTTTAGTGGTGAGAAAAAAATTTAAAAAATCGTTCGGGAAATGAGTTTACTCCCTGGGTACTTTCTTTGTATACTTTTGACTATACGGGCCGAGTCCAGGATTTACGGGAAATCGCAGGTTTTCGTTTGCCGGCAATTAAACTTCTTTTATTCAGCGTGTCATCAAAAATGTAAACATTTTTGCAAACTGCAAGTCTCATGCGTTTTAGTGGTGAAAAAATAAATTATAAAATCGTTCGGGAAATGAGTTTACTCCCTGGGTACTTTCTTTGAATACTTTTGACTATACGGGCCGAGACCGGGATTTACGGGAAATTGCGGGTTTTCGTTTGCCGGCGATTAAACTTCTTTTATTCAGCGTCTCATCAAAAATTAAAATATTTTTAAATACTACTAGTCTCATGGGCTTTAGTGGTGAAATAATAATTTAAAAAATCGTTCGGGAAATGAGTTTACTCCCTGGGTACTTTTTTTGTATACTTTTGACTATGCGGGCCGAGTCCGGGGTTTACGGGAAATGGCGGGTTTTCGTTTGCCCGCGATTAAACTTCTTTTATTCAGCGTCTCATCAAAAATGAAAACATTTTTGAAAACTACAAGTCTCATGCGTTTTAGTGGTGAAAAAATAATTTAAAAAATCGTTCGGAAATGAGTTTACTCCCTGGGTACTTTCTTTGTATACTTTTGACTATACGGGCCGAGTTCGGGATTTACTGGAAATCGCAGGTATTCGTTTGCCCGCGATTAAACTTCTTTTATTCAGCGTCTCATCAAAAATGAAAACATTTTTGAAAACTACAAGTCTCATGGGCTTTAGTGGTGAAAAAATAATTTTTAAAATCGTTCGGGAAATGAGTTTACACCCTGGGTACTTTCTTTGTATACTTTTGACTATACGGGCCGAGTCCGGGATTTACTGGAAATGGCGGGTTTTCGTTTGCCGGCGATTAAACCTTTTATTAAGCGTGTCATCAAAAATGGAAACATTTTTGAAAACTGCAAGTCTCATGCGTTTTAGTGGTGAAAAGATAATTGAAAAAATCGTTTCGGAAATGAGTTTACTCACAGGGTACTTTCTTTGTATACATTCGACTATACGGGCCAAGCCCGGGATTTACGGGAAGTCGCGGGTTTTCGTTTGACGGCGATTAAACAACTTTCATTAAGCGTCTCATCAAAAATGAAAACATTTTTGAAAACTACAAGTCTCATTCGTTTTAGTGGTGAGAAAAAAATTTAAAAAATCGTTCGGGAAATGAGTTTACTCCCTGGGTACTTTCTTTGTATACTTTTGACTATACGGGCCGAGTCCAGGATTTACGGGAAATCGCAGGTTTTCGTTTGCCGGCAATTAAACTTCTTTTATTCAGCGTGTCATCAAAAATGTAAACATTTTTGCAAACTGCAAGTCTCATGCGTTTTAGTGGTGAAAAAATAATTTATAAAATCGTTCGGGAAATGAGTTTACTCCCTGGGTACTTTCTTTGAATACTTTTGACTATACGGGCCGAGACCGGGATTTACGGGAAATTGCGGGTTTTCGTTTGCCGGCGATTAAACTTCTTTTATTCAGCGTCTCATCAAAAATTAAAATATTTTTAAATACTACTAGTCTCATGGGCTTTAGTGGTGAAATAATAATTTAAAAAATCGTTCGGGAAATGAGTTTACTCCCTGGGTACTTTTTTTGTATACTTTTGACTATGCGGGCCGAGTCCGGGGTTTACGGGAAATGGCGGGTTTTCGTTTGCCCGCGATTAAACTTCTTTTATTCAGCGTCTCATCAAAAATGAAAACATTTTTGAAAACTACAAGTCTCATGCGTTTTAGTGGTGAAAAAATAATTTAAAAAATCGTTCGGAAATGAGTTTACTCCCTGGGTACTTTCTTTGTATACTTTTGACTATACGGGCCGAGTTCGGGATTTACTGGAAATCGCAGGTATTCGTTTGCCCGCGATTAAACTTCTTTTATTCAGCGTCTCATCAAAAATGAAAACATTTTTGAAAACTACAAGTCTCATGGGCTTTAGTGGTGAAAAAATAATTTTTAAAATCGTTCGGGAAATGAGTTTACACCCTGGGTACTTTCTTTGTATACTTTTGACTATACGGGCCGAGTCCGGGATTTACTGGAAATGGCGGGTTTTCGTTTGCCGGCGATTAAACCTTTTATTAAGCGTCTCATTAAAAATGAAAATATTTTTGAAAACTACAAGTCTCATGCGTTTTAGTGGTGAAAAAATAATTGAAAAAATCGTTTCGGAAATGAGTTTACTCCCTGGGTACTTTCTTTGTATACTTTTGACTATACGGGCCGAGTCCGGGATTTACGCGAAGTCGCGGGTTTTCGTTTGCCGGCAATTAAACTTCTTTTATTCAGCATCTTATCAAAAATAAAAACATTTTTAAAAACTACAAGTCTCATGGGATTTAGTGGTGAAATAATAATTTAAAAAATCGTTCGGGAAATGAGTTTTCACCCCGGGTACTTTCTTTGTATACTTTTGACTATACGGGCCGAGTCCGGGATTTACGGGAAATCGCAGGTTTTCGTTTGCCGGCGATTAAACTTCTTTTCTTCAGCGTCTCATCAAAAATGAAAACATTTTTGAAAACTACAAGTCTCATGCGTTTTAGTGGTGAAAAAATAATTTATAAATTCGTTCGGGAAATGAGTTTACTCCCTGGGTACTTTCTTTGTATACTTTTGACTATACGGGCCGAGTCCGGGATTTACGGGAAGTCGCTGGTTTTCGTTTGCCGGCGATTAAACTTCTTTTATTCAGCGTCTCATCAAAAATGAAAATATTTTTAAATACTACTAGTCTCATGGGCTTTAGTGGTGAAATAATAATTTAAAAAATCGTTCGGGAAATGAGTTTACACCCTGGGTACTTTCTTTGTATACTTTTGACTATACGGGCCGAGTCCGGGATTTACTGGAAATCGCAGGTTTTCGTTTGCCCGCGATTAAACTTTTTTTATTCAGCGTCTCATCAAAAATGAAAACATTTTTGAAAACTACAAGTCTCATGCGTTTTAGTAGTGAAAAAATAATTTAAAAAATCGTTCGGGAAATGAGTTTACTCCCTGGGTACTTCCTTTGTATACTTTTGACTATGCGGGCCGAGTCCGGGGTTTACGGGAAATGGCGGGTTTACGTTTGCCGGCGATTAAACTTCTTTTATTCAACGTCTCATCAAAAATGAAAACATTTTTGAAAACTACAAGTCTCAAGCGTTTTAGTGGTGAAAAGATAATTTAAAAAATCGTTTTGGAAATGAGTTTACTCACAGGGTACTTTCTTTGTATACATTCGACTATACGGGCCAAGCCCGGGATTTACGGGAAATCGCGGGTTTTCGTTTGCCGGCGATTAAACCACTTTCATTAAGCGTCTCATCAAAAATGAAAACATTTCTAAAAACTACAAGTCTCATGCCTTTTAGTGGTGAAAAAATAATTTAAAAATTCGTTCGGGAAATGAGTTTACTCACTGGGTACTTTCCTTGTATACTTTTGACTATACGGGCCGAGTCCGAGATTTACGGGAAATCGCAGGTTTTCGTTTGCCCGCGATTAAACTTCTTTTATTCAGCGTCTCATCAAAAATGAAAACATTTTTGAAAACTACAAGTCTCATGGGCGTTAGTGGTGAAAAAATAATTTAAAAAATCGTTCGGGAAATGAGTTTACACCCTGGGTACTTTCTTTGTATACTTTTGACTATACGGGCCGAGTCCGGGATTTACGGGAAATCGCAGGTTTTCGTTTGCCCGCGATTAAACTTCTTTTATTCAGCGTCTCATCAAAAATGAAAACATTTTTGAAAACTACAAGTCTCATGCGTTTTAGTGGTGAAAAAATAATTTAAAAAAACGTTCGGAAATGAGTTTACTCCCTGGGTACTTTCTTTGTATACTTTTGACTATACGGGCCGAGTCCGGGATTTACTGGAAATCGCAGGTATTCGTTTGCCCGCGATTAAACTTCTTTTATTCAGCGTCTCATCAAAAATGAAAACATTTTTGAAAACTACAAGTCTCATGGGCTTTAGTGGTGAAAAAATAATTTAAAAAATCGTTCGGGAAATGAGTTTACACCCTGGGTATTTTCTTTGTATACTTTTGACTATACGGGCCGAGTCCGGGATTTACTGGAAATGGCGGGTTTTCGTTTGCCGGCGATTAAACTTCCTTTATTCAGCGTCTCATCAAAAATGAAAACATTTCTGAAAACTACAAGTCTCATGCGTTTTAGTGGTGAAAAAATAATTTAAAAATTCGTTCGGGAAATGAGTTTACTCACTGGGTACTTTCCTTGTATACTTTTGACTATACGGGCCGAGTCCGGGATTTACGGGAAATCGCGGGTTTTCGTTTGCCGGCGATCGATTAAACTTCTTTTATTCAGCGTCTCATCAAATATGAAAACATTTTTAAAAACTGCAAGTCTCATGGGCTTTAGTGGTGAAATAATAATTTAAATAATCGTTTTGGAAATGAGTTTACTCACAAGGTACTTTCTTTGTATACATTCGATTATACGGGCCAAGCCCGGGATTTACGGGAAATCGCGGGTTTTCGTTTGCCGGCCAGTAAACCACTTTCATTAAGCGTCTCATCAAAAATGAAAACATTTCTGAAAACTACAAGTCTCATGCGTTTTAGTGTTTAGGGAAATCGCGGATTTTCGTTTGCCCGCGATTAAACTTCTTTTATTCAGCGTCCCATCAAATATGAAAATATTTTTGAAAACTACAAGTCTCATGGGCGTTAGTGGTGAAAAAATAATTTAAAAATTCGTTCGGGAAATGAGTTTACTCACTGGGTACTTTCCTTGTATACTTTTGACTATACGGGCCGAGTCCGAGATTTACGGGAAATCGCAGGTTTTCGTTTGCCCGCGATTAAACTTCTTTTATTCAGCGTCTCATCAAAAATGAAAACATTTTTGAAAACTACAAGTCTCATGGGCGTTAGTGGTGAAAAAATAATTTAAAAAATCGTTCGTGAAATGAGTTTACACCCTGGGTACTTTCTTTGTATACTTTTGACTATACGGGCCGAGTCCGGGATTTACGGGAAATCGCAGGTTTTCGTTTGCCCGCGATTAAACTTCTTTTATTCAGCGTCTCATCAAAAATGATAACATTTTTGAAAACTACAAGTCTCATGCGTTTTAGTGGTGAAAAAATAATTTAAAAAATCGTTCGGAAATGAGTTTACTCCCTGGGTACTTTCTTTGTATACTTTTGACTATACGGGCCGAGTCCGGGATTTACTGGAAATCGCAGGTATTCGTTTGCCCGCGATTAAACTTCTTTTATTCAGCGTCTCATCAAAAATGAAAACATTTTTGAAAACTACAAGTCTCATGGGCTTTATTGGTGAAAAAATAATTTAAAAAATCGTTCGGGAAATGAGTTTACACCCTGGGTATTTTCTTTGTATACTTTTGACTATACGGGCCGAGTCCGGGATTTACTGGAAATGGCGGGTTTTCGTTTGCCGGCGATTAAACTTCCTTTATTCAGCGTCTCATCAAAAATGAAAACATTTCTTAAAACTACAAGTCTCATGCGTTTTAGTGGTGAAAAAATAATTTAAAAATTCGTTCGGGAAATGAGTTTACTCACTGGGTACTTTCCTTGTATACTTTTGACTATACGGGCCGAGTCCGGGATTTACGGGAAATCGCGGGTTTTCGTTTGCCGGCGATCGATTAAACTTCTTTTATTCAGCGTCTCATCAAATATGAAAACATTTTTAAAAACTGCAAGTCTCATGGGCTTTAGTGGTGAAATAATAATTTAAATAATCGTTTGGGAAATGAGTTTACTCCCTGGGTACTTTCTTTGTATACTTTTGACTATACGGGCCGAGTCCGGGATTTACGGGAAATCGCAGGTTTTCGTTTGCCGGCGATTAAACTTCTTTTATTCAGCGTCTCATCAAAAATGAAAACATTTTTGAAAACTACAAGTCTCATGCGTTTTAGTGGTGAAAAAATAATTTATCAAATCGTTCGGGAAATGAGTTTACTCACAGGGTACTTTCTTTGTATACATTCGACTATACGGGCCAAGCCCGGGACTTACGGGAAATCGCGGGTTCTCGTTTTCCGGCGATTAAACCTCTTTCATTAAGCGTCTCATCAAAAATGAAAACATTTTTGAAAACTACAAGTCTCATGCGTTTTAGTGGTGAAAAAAAAATTTAAAAAATCGTTCGGGAAATGAGTTTACTCCCTGGGTACTTTCTTTGTATACATTCGACTATACGGGCCAAGCCCCGGATTTACGGGAAAACGCGGGATTTCGTTTGCCGGCGATTAAACCTCTTTCATTAAGCGTCTCATCAAAAATGAAAATATTTTTAAATACTACAAGTCTCATGCGTTTTAGTGGTTAAAAAATAATTTAAAAAATCGTTCGGGAAATGAGTTTACTCCCTGGGTACTTTCTTTGTATACTTTTGATTATACGGGCCGAGTCCGGGATTTACGGGAAATCGCGGATTTTCGTTTGCCCGCGATTAAACTTCTTTTATTCAGCGTCACATCAAATATGAAAATATTTATGAAAACTTCAAGTCTCATGCGTTTAGTGGTAAAAAAATAATATAAAAAATCGTTCGGGAAATGAGTTTACTCCCTGGGTACTTTCTTTGTATACTTTTGACTATACCGGTCGAGTCCGGGGTTTACGGGAAATGACGGGTTTTCGTTTGCCGGCGATTAAACTTCTTTTATTCAGCGTCTCATCAAAAATGAAAACATTTTTGAAATCTACAAGTCTCATGCGTTTTAGTGGTGAAAAGATAGTTTAAAAAATCGTTTTGGAAATGAGTTTACTCACAAGGTACTTTCTTTGTATACATTCGACTATACGGGCCAAGCCCGGGATTTACGGGAAATCGCGGGTTTTCGTTTGCCGGCCAGTAAACCACTTTCATTAAGCGTCTCATCAAAAATGAAAACATTTCTGAAAACTACAAGTCTCATGCGTTTTAGTGTTTAGGGAAATCGCGGATTTTCGTTTGCCCGCGATTAAACTTCTTTTATTCAGCGTCCCATCAAATATGAAAATATTTTTGAAAACTACAAGTCTCATGCGTTTAGTGGTAAAAAAATAATATAAAAAATCGTTCGGGAAATGAGTTTACTCCCTGGGTACTTTCTTTGTATACTTTTGACTATACCGGTCGAGTCCGGGGTTTACGTGAAATGACGGGTTTTCGTTTGCCGGCGATTAAACTTCTTTTATTCAGCGTCTCATCAAAAATGAAAACATTCTTGAAAACTACAAGTCTCATGCGTTTTAGTGGTGAAAAGATAGTTTAAAAAATCGTTTTGGAAATGAGTTTACTCCCTGGGTACTTTCTTTGTATACATTTGACTATACGGGCCAAGCCCGGGATTTACGGGAAATCGCGGGATTTTGTTTGCCGGCGATTAAACCTCTTTCATTAAGCGTCTCATCAAAAATGAAAACATTTTTGAAAACTACAAGTCTCATGCGTTGTAGTGGTGAAAAAATAATTTAAAAAATCGTTCGGAAAATGAGTTTACTCCCTGGGTACTTTCTTTGTATACTTTTGACTATACGGGCCGAGTCCGGGGTTTACGGGAAATGGCGGGTTTTCGTTTGCCGGCGATTAAACTTCTTTTATTCAGCGTCTCATCAAAAATGAAAACATTTTTAAAAACTACAAGTCTCATGCGTTTTAGTGGTGAAAAAATAATTTATAAAATCGTTCGAGAAATGAGTTTACTCCCTGGGTACTTTCTTTGTATACTTTTGACTATACGGGCCGAGTCCGGGATTTACTGAAAATCGCAGGTATTCGTTTGCCCGCGATTAAACTTCTTTTATTCAGCGTCTCATCAAAAATGAAAACATTTTTGAAAACTACAAGTCTCATGGGCTTTAGTTGTGAAAAAATAATTTAAAAAATCGTTCGGGAAATGAGTTTACACCCTGGGTACTTTCTTTGTATACTTTTGACTATACGGGCCGAGTCCGGGATTTACTGGAAATGGCGGGTTTTCGTTTGCCGGCGATTAAACTTCTTTTATTCAGCGTCTCATCAAAAATGAAAACATTTCTGAAAACTACAAGTCTCATGCGTTTTAGTGGTGAAAAAATAATTTAAAAAATCGTTCTGGAAACGAGTTTACTCACAGGGTACTTTCTTTGTATACATTCGACTATACGGGCCAAGCCCGGGATTTACGGGAAATCCCGGGTTTTCGTTTTCCGGCGATTAAACCTCTTTCATTAAGCGTCTCATCAAAAATGAAAACATTTTTGAAAACTACAAGTCTCATGCGTTTTAGTGGTGAAAAAAAAATTTAAAAAATCGTTCGGGAAATGAGTTTACTCCCTGGGTACTTTCTTTGTATACATTCGACTATACGGGCCAAGCCCCGGATTTACGGCAAAACGCGGGATTTCGTTTGTCGGCGATTAAACCTCTTTCATTAAGCGTCTCATCAAAAATGAAAATATTTTTAAATACTACAAGTCTCATGCGTTTTAGTGGTTAAAAAATATTTTAAAAAATCGTTCGGGAAATGAGTTTACTCCCTGGGTACTTTCTTTGTATACTTTTGATTATACGGGCCGAGTCTGGGATTTACGGGAAATCGCGGATTTTCGTTTGCCCGCGATTAAACTTCTTTTATTCAGCGTCCCATCAAATATGACAATATTTTTGAAAACTTCAAGTCTCATGCATTTAGTGGTAAAAAAATAATATAAAAAATCGTTCGGGAAATGAGTTTACTCCCTGGGTACTTTCTTTGTATACTTTTGACTATACGGGCCGAGTCCGGGATTTACGGGAAATCGCAGGTTTTCGTTTGCCGGCGATTAAACTTCTTTCATTCAGCGTCTCATCAAAAATGATAACATTCTTGAAAACTACAAGTACCATGCGTTTTAGTGGTGAAAAGATAATTTGAAAAATCGTTTTGGAAATGAGTTTACTCACAGGGTACTTTCTTTGTATACATTCGACTACACCGGCCAAGCCCGGGATTTACGGGAAATCTCGGGTTTTCGTTTGCCGGTGATTAAACTTCTTTTATTCAGCGTCTCATCAGAAATGAAAACATTTTTGAAAACTACAAGTCTCATTCGTTTTAGTGGTGAGAAAAAAAATTAAAAAATCGTTCGGGAAATGAGTTTACTCCCTGGGTACTTTCTTTGTATACATTCGACTATACGGGCCAAGCCCGGGATTTACGGGAAATCGCAGGATTTCGTTTGCCGGCGATTAAACTTCTTTTATTCAGCGTCTCATCAAAAGT
Organism: Hydractinia symbiolongicarpus; assembly: GCF_029227915.1. NCBI lineage: Eukaryota > Metazoa > Cnidaria > Hydrozoa > Anthoathecata > Hydractiniidae > Hydractinia > Hydractinia symbiolongicarpus. The sequence continues at coordinate 33,022,700 of NC_079876.1, read as the reverse complement.
GAAAACATTTTTGAAAACTACAAGTCTCATGCGTTTCAGTGGTGAAAAAATAAATTAAAAATCGTTCGGGAAATGAGTTTACTCCCTGGGTACTATCTTTTTTATGCTTTTGACTATACGGGCCAAGCCCGGGATTTACGGGTAATCTCGGGTTTTCGTTTGCCGGCGATTAAACTTCTTTTATCAAGCGTCTCATCAGAAATGAAAACATTTTTGAAAACTACAAGTCTTATGCGTTTTAGTGGTGAAAAAATAATTGAAAAAATCGTTCTGGAAATGAGTTTACTCACAGGGTACTTTTTTTGTATACATTCGACTATACGGGCCAAGCCCGGGATTTACGGGAAATCACGGGTTTTCGTTTGCCGGCGATTAAACTTCTTTCATTAAGCGTCTCATCAAAAATGAAAACATTTTTGAGAACTACAAGTCTCATTCGTTTTAGTGGTGAGAAAAAAATTTAAAAAATCGTTCGGGAAATGAGTTTACTCCCTGGGTACTTTCTTTGCATACATTCGACTATATGGGCAAAGCCCGGGATTTACGGGAAATCGCAGGATTTGGTTTGCCGGCGATTAAACCTCTTTTATTAAGCGTGTCATTAAAAATGTAAACATTTTTGCAAACTGCAAGTCTCATGCGTTTTAGTGGTGAAAAATAATTGAAAAAATCGTTTCGGAAATGAGTTTACTCCCTGGGTACTTTCTTTGTATACTTTTGACTATACGGGCCGAGTCCGGGATTTACGCGAAGTCGCGGGTTTTCGTTTGCCGGCAATTAAACTTCTTTTATTCAGCGTCTCATCAAAAATGAAAACATTTTTAAAAACTACAAGTCTCATGGGATTTAGTGGTGAAATAATAATTTAAAAAATCGTTCGGGAAATGAGTTTACACCCCGGGTACTTTCTTTGTATACTTTTGACTATACGGGCCGAGTCCGGGATTTACGGGAAATCGCAGGTTTTCGTTTGCCGGCAATTAAACTTCTTTTATTCAGCGTCTCATCAAAAATGAAAACATTTTTGAAAACTACAAGTCTCATGCGTTTTAGTGGTGAAATAATAATTTAAAAAATCGTTCGGGAAATGAGTTTACTCCCTGGGTACTTTTTTTGTATACTTTTGACTATGCGGGCCGAGTCCGGGGTTTACGGGAAATGGCGGGTTTTCGTTTGCCCGCGATTAAACTTCTTTTATTCAGCGTCTCATCAAAAATGAAAACATTTTTGAAAACTACAAGTCTCATGCGTTTTAGTGGTGAAAAAATAATTTAAAAAATCGTTCGGAAATGAGTTTACTCCCTGGGTACTTTCTTTGTATACTTTTGACTATACGGGCCGAGTTCGGGATTTACTGGAAATCGCAGGTATTCGTTTGCCCGCGATTAAACTTCTTTTATTCAGCGTCTCATCAAAAATGAAAACATTTTTGAAAACTACAAGTCTCATGGGCTTTAGTGGTGAAAAAATAATTTAAAAAATCGTTCGGGAAATGAGTTTACTCCCTGGGTACTTTTTTTGTATACTTTTGACTATGCGGGCCGAGTCCGGGGTTTACGGGAAATGGCGGGTTTTCGTTTGCCCGCGATTAAACTTCTTTTATTCAGCGTCTCATCAAAAATGAAAACATTTTTGAAAACTACAAGTCTCATGCGTTTTAGTGGTGAAAAAATAATTTAAAAAATCGTTCGGAAATGAGTTTACTCCCTGGGTACTTTCTTTGTATACTTTTGACTATACGGGCCGAGTTCGGGATTTACTGGAAATCGCAGGTATTCGTTTGCCCGCGATTAAACTTCTTTTATTCAGCGTCTCATCAAAAATGAAAACATTTTTGAAAACTACAAGTCTCATGGGCTTTAGTGGTGAAAAAATAATTTAAAAAATCGTTCGGGAAATGAGTTTACACCCTGGGTACTTTCTTTGTATACTTTTGACTATACGGGCCGAGTCCGGGATTTACTGGAAATGGCGGGTTTTCGTTTGCCGGCGATTAAACCTTTTATTTATCGTCTCATCAAAAATGAAAATATTTTTGAAAACTACAAGTCTCATGCGTTTTAGTGGTGAAAAAATAATTGAAAAAATCCTTTCGGAAATGAGTTTACTCCCTGGGTACTTTCTTTGTATACTTTTGACTATACGGGCCGAGTCCGGGATTTACGCGAAGTCGCGGGTTTTCGTTTGCCGGCAATTAAACTTCTTTTATTCAGCGTCTTATCAAAAATAAAAACATTTTTAAAAACTACAAGTCTCATGGGATTTAGTGGTGAAATAATAATTTAAAAAATCGTTCGGGAAATGAGTTTTCACCCCGGGTACTTTCTTTGTATACTTTTGACTATACGGGCCGAGTCCGGGATTTACGGGAAATCGCAGGTTTTCGTTTGCCGGCGATTAAACTTCTTTTATTCAGCGTCTCATCAAAAATGAAAACATTTTTGAAAACTACAAGTCTCATGCGTTTTAGTGGTGAAAAAATAATTTATAAAATCGTTCGGGAAATGAGTTTACTCCCTGGGTACTTTCTTTGTATACTTTTGACTATACGGGCCGAGTCCGGGATTTACGGGAAGTCGCTGGTTTTCGTTTGCCGGCGATTAAACTTCTTTTATTCAGCGTCTCATCAAAAATGAAAATATTTTTAAATACTACTAGTCTCATGGGCTTTAGTGGTGAAATAATAATTTAAAAAATCGTTCGGGAAATGAGTTTACACCCTGGGTACTTTCTTTGTATACTTTTGACTATACGGGCCGAGTCCGGGATTTACTGGAAATCGCAGGTTTTCGTTTGCCCGCGATTAAACTTTTTTTATTCAGCGTCTCATCAAAAATGAAAACATTTTTGAAAACTACAAGTCTCATGCGTTTTAGTAGTGAAAAGATAATTTAAAAAATCGTTTTGGAAATGAGTTTACTCACAGGGTACTTTCTTTGTATACATTCGACTATACGGGCCAAGCCCGGGATTTACGGGAAATCGCGGGTTTTCGTTTGCCGGCGATTAAACCACTTTCATTAAGCGTCTCATCAAAAATGAAAACATTTCTAAAAACTACAAGTCTCATGCCTTTTAGTGGTGAAAAAATAATTTAAAAATTCGTTCGGGAAATGAGTTTACTCACTGGGTACTTTCCTTGTATACTTTTGACTATACGGGCCGAGTCCGAGATTTACGGGAAATCGCAGGTTTTCGTTTGCCCGCGATTAAACTTCTTTTATTCAGCGTCTCATCAAAAATGAAAACATTTTTGAAAACTACAAGTCTCATGGGCGTTAGTGGTGAAAAAATAATTTAAAAAATCGTTCGGGAAATGAGTTTACACCCTGGGTACTTTCTTTGTATACTTTTGACTATACGGGCCGAGTCCGGGATTTACGGGAAATCGCAGGTTTTCGTTTGCCCGCGATTAAACTTCTTTTATTCAGCGTCTCATCAAAAATGAAAACATTTTTGAAAACTACAAGTCTCATGCGTTTTAGTGGTGAAAAAATAATTTAAAAAATCGTTCGGAAATGAGTTTACTCCCTGGGTACTTTCTTTGTATACTTTTGACTATACGGGCCGAGTCCGGGATTTACTGGAAATCGCAGGTATTCGTTTGCCCGCGATTAAACTTCTTTTATTCAGCGTCTCATCAAAAATGAAAACATTTTTGAAAACTTCAAGTCTCATGGGCTTTAGTGGTGAAAAAATAATTTAAAAAATCGTTCGGGAAATGAGTTTACACCCTGGGTATTTTCTTTGTATACTTTTGACTATACGGGCCGAGTCCGGGATTTACTGGAAATGGCGGGTTTTCGTTTGCCGGCGATTAAACTTCCTTTATTCAGCGTCTCATCAAAAATGAAAACATTTCTGAAAACTACAAGTCTCATGCGTTTTAGTGGTGAAAAAATAATTTAAAAATTCGTTCGGGAAATGAGTTTACTCACTGGGTACTTTCCTTGTATACTTTTGACTATACGGGCCGAGTCCGGGATTTACGGGAAATCGCGGGTTTTCGTTTGCCGGCGATCGATTAAACTTCTTTTATTCAGCGTCTCATCAAATATGAAAACATTTTTAAAAACTGCAAGTCTCATGGGCTTTAGTGGTGAAATAATAATTTAAATAATCGTTTGGGAAATGAGTTTACTCCCTGGGTACTTTCTTTGTATACTTTTGACTATATGGGCCGAGTCCGGGATTTACGGGAAATCGCAGGTTTTCGTTTGCCGGCGATTAAACTTCTTTTATTCAGCGTCTCATCAAAAATGAAAACATTTTTGAAAACTACAAGTCTCATGTGTTTTAGTGGTGAAAAAATAATTTATAAAATCGTTCGGGAAATGAGTTTACTCACAGGGTACTTTCTTTGTATACATTCGACTATACGGGCCAAGCTCGGGATTTACGGGAAATCGCGGGTTTTCGTTTTCCGGCGATTAAACCTCTTTCATTAAGCGTCTCATCAAAAATGAAAACATTTTTGAAAACTACAAGTCTCATGCGTTTTAGTGGTGAAAAAAAAATTTAAAAAATCGTTCGGGAAATGAGTTTACTCCCTGGGTACTTTCTTTGTATACATTCGACTATACGGGCCAAGCCCCGGATTTACGGCAAAACGCGGGATTTCGTTTGCCGGCGATTAAACCTCTTTCATTAAGCGTCTCATCAAAAATGAAAATATTTTTAAATACTACAAGTCTCATGCGTTTTAGTGGTTAAAAAATAATTTAAAAAATCGTTCGGGAAATGAGTTTACTCCCTGGGTACTTTCTTTGTATACTTTTGATTATACGGGCCGAGTCCGGGATTTACGGGAAATCGCGGATTTTCGTTTGCCCGCGATTAAACTTCTTTTATTCAGCGTCACATCAAATATGAAAATATTTTTGAAAACTTCAAGTCTCATGCGTTTAGTGGTAAAAAAATAATATAAAAAATCGTTCGGGAAATGAGTTTACTCATTGGGTACTTTCTTTGTATACTTTTGACTATACCGGTCGAGTCCGGGGTTTACGGGAAATGACGGGTTTTCGTTTGCCGGCGATTAAACTTCTTTTATTCAGCGTCTCATCAAAAATGAAAACATTTTTGAAAACTACAAGTCTCATGCGTTTTAGTGGTGAAAAGATAGTTTAAAAAATCGTTTTGGAAATGAGTTTACTCACAAGGTACTTTCTTTGTATACATTCGATTATACGGGCCAAGCCCGGGATTTACGGGAAATCGCGGGTTTTCGTTTGCCGGCCAGTAAACCACTTTCATTAAGCGTCTCATCAAAAATGAAAACATTTCTGAAAACTACAAGTCTCATGCGTTTTAGTGTTTAGGGAAATCGCGGATTTTCGTTTGCCCGCGATTAAACTTCTTTTATTCAGCGTCCCATCAAATATGAAAATATTTTTGAAAACTACAAGTCTCATGGGCGTTAGTGGTGAAAAAATAATTTAAAAATTCGTTCGGGAAATGAGTTTACTCACTGGGTACTTTCCTTGTATACTTTTGACTATACGGGCCGAGTCCGAGATTTACGGGAAATCGCAGGTTTTCGTTTGCCCGCGATTAAACTTCTTTTATTCAGCGTCTCATCAAAAATGAAAACATTTTTGAAAACTACAAGTCTCATGGGCGTTAGTGGTGAAAAAATAATTTAAAAAATCGTTCGGGAAATGAGTTTACACCCTGGGTACTTTCTTTGTATACTTTTGACTATACGGGCCGAGTCCGGGATTTACGGGAAATCGCAGGTTTTCGTTTGCCCGCGATTAAACTTCTTTTATTCAGCGTCTCATCAAAAATGAAAACATTTTTGAAAACTACAAGTCTCATGCGTTTTAGTGGTGAAAAAATAATTTAAAAAATCGTTCGGAAATGAGTTTACTCCCTGGGTACTTTCTTTGTATACTTTTGACTATACGGGCCGAGTCCGGGATTTACTGGAAATCGCAGGTATTCGTTTGCCCGCGATTAAACTTCTTTTATTCAGCGTCTCATCAAAAATGAAAACATTTTTGAAAACTACAAGTCTCATGGGCTTTATTGGTGAAAAAATAATTTAAAAAATCGTTCGGGAAATGAGTTTACACCCTGGGTATTTTCTTTGTATACTTTTGACTATACGGGCCGAGTCCGGGATTTACTGGAAATGGCGGGTTTTCGTTTGCCGGCGATTAAACTTCCTTTATTCAGCGTCTCATCAAAAATGAAAACATTTCTGAAAACTACAAGTCTCATGCGTTTTAGTGGTGAAAAAATAATTTAAAAATTCGTTCGGGAAATGAGTTTACTCACTGGGTACTTTCCTTGTATACTTTTGACTATACGGGCCGAGTCCGGGATTTACGGGAAATCGCGGGTTTTCGTTTGCCGGCGATCGATTAAACTTCTTTTATTCAGCGTCTCATCAAATATGAAAACATTTTTAAAAACTGCAAGTCTCATGGGCTTTAGTGGTGAAATAATAATTTAAATAATCGTTTGGGAAATGAGTTTACTCCCTGGGTACTTTCTTTGTATACTTTTGACTATACGGGCCGAGTCCGGGATTTACGGGAAATCGCAGGTTTTCGTTTGCCGGCGATTAAACTTCTTTTATTCAGCGTCTCATCAAAAATGAAAACATTTTTGAAAACTACAAGTCTCATGCGTTTTAGTGGTGAAAAAATAATTTATAAAATCGTTCGGGAAATGAGTTTACTCACAGGGTACTTTCTTTGTATACATTCGACTATACGGGCCAAGCCCGGGACTTACGGGAAATCGCGGGTTTTCGTTTTCCGGCGATTAAACCTCTTTCATTAAGCGTCTCATCAAAAATGAAAACATTTTTGAAAACTACAAGTCTCATGCGTTTTAGTGGTGAAAAAAAAATTTAAAAAATCGTTCGGGAAATGAGTTTACTCCCTGGGTACTTTCTTTGTATACATTCGACTATACGGGCCAAGCCCCGGATTTACGGCAAAACGCGGGATTTCGTTTGCCGGCGATTAAACCTCTTTCATTAAGCGTCTCATCAAAAATGAAAATATTTTTAAATACTACAAGTCTCATGCGTTTTAGTGGTTAAAAAATAATTTAAAAAATCGTTCGGGAAATGAGTTTACTCCCTGGGTACTTTCTTTGTATACTTTTGATTATACGGGCCGAGTCCGGGATTTACGGGAAATCGCGGATTTTCGTTTGCCCGCGATTAAACTTCTTTTATTCAGCGTCACATCAAATATGAAAATATTTATGAAAACTTTAAGTCTCATGCGTTTAGTGGTAAAAAAATAATATAAAAAATCGTTCGGGAAATGAGTTTACTCCCTGGGTACTTTCTTTGTATACTTTTGACTATACCGGTCGAGTCCGGGGTTTACGGGAAATGACGGGTTTTCGTTTGCCGGCGATTAAACTTCTTTTATTCAGCGTCTCATCAAAAATGAAAACATTTTTGAAATCTACAAGTCTCATGCGTTTTAGTGGTGAAAAGATAGTTTAAAAAATCGTTTTGGAAATGAGTTTACTCACAAGGTACTTTCTTTGTATACATTCGACTATACGGGCCAAGCCCGGGATTTACGGGAAATCGCGGGTTTTCGTTTGCCGGCCAGTAAACCACTTTCATTAAGCGTCTCATCAAAAATGAAAACATTTCTGAAAACTACAAGTCTCATGCGTTTTAGTGTTTAGGGAAATCGCGGATTTTCGTTTGCCCGCGATTAAACTTCTTTTATTCAGCGTCCCATCAAATATGAAAATATTTTTGAAAACTACAAGTCTCATGCGTTTAGTGGTAAAAAAATAATATAAAAAATCGTTCGGGAAATGAGTTTACTCCCTGGGTACTTTCTTTGTATACTTTTGATTATACGGGCCGAGTCCGGGATTTACGGGAAATCGCAGGTTTTCGTTTGCCGGCGATTAAACTTCTTTTATTCAGCGTCTCATCAAAAATGAAAACATTTTTGAAAACTACAAGTCTCATGCGTTTTAGTGGTGAAAAAATAATTTATAAAATCGTTCGGGAAATGAGTTTACTCACAGGGTACTTTCTTTGTATACATTCGACTATACGGGCCAAGCCCGGGACTTACGGGAAATCGCGGGTTTTCGTTTTCCGGCGATTAAACCTCTTTCATTAAGCGTCTCATCAAAAATGAAAACATTTTTGAAAACTACAAGTCTCATGCGTTTTAGTGGTGAAAAAAAAATTTAAAAAATCGTTCGGGAAATGAGTTTACTCCCTGGGTACTTTCTTTGTATACATTCGACTATACGGGCCAAGCCCCGGATTTACGGCAAAACGCGGGATTTCGTTTGCCGGCGATTAAACCTCTTTCATTAAGCGTCTCATCAAAAATGAAAATATTTTTAAATACTACAAGTCTCATGCGTTTTAGTGGTTAAAAAATAATTTAAAAAATCGTTCGGGAAATGAGTTTACTCCCTGGGTACTTTCTTTGTATACTTTTGATTATACGGGCCGAGTCCGGGATTTACGGGAAATCGCGGATTTTCGTTTGCCCGCGATTAAACTTCTTTTATTCAGCGTCACATCAAATATGAAAATATTTATGAAAACTTTAAGTCTCATGCGTTTAGTGGTAAAAAAATAATATAAAAAATCGTTCGGGAAATGAGTTTACTCCCTGGGTACTTTCTTTGTATACTTTTGACTATACCGGTCGAGTCCGGGATTTACGGGAAATGACGGGTTTTCGTTTGCCGGCGATTAAACTTCTTTTATTCAGCGTCTCATCAAAAATGAAAACATTTTTGAAATCTACAAGTCTCATGCGTTTTAGTGGTGAAAAGATAGTTTAAAAAATCGTTTTGGAAATGAGTTTACTCACAAGGTACTTTCTTTGTATACATTCGACTATACGGGCCAAGCCCGGGATTTACGGGAAATCGCGGGTTTTCGTTTGCCGGCCAGTAAACCACTTTCATTAAGCGTCTCATCAAAAATGAAAACATTTCTGAAAACTACAAGTCTCATGCGTTTTAGTGTTTAGGGAAATCGCGGATTTTCGTTTGCCCGCGATTAAACTTCTTTTATTCAGCGTCCCATCAAATATGAAAATATTTTTGAAAACTACAAGTCTCATGCGTTTAGTGGTAAAAAAATAATATAAAAAATCGTTCGGGAAATGAGTTTACTCCCTGGGTACTTTCTTTGTATACTTTTGATTATACGGGCCGAGTCCGGGATTTACGGGAAATCGCGGATTTTCGTTTGCCCGCGATTAAACTTCTTTTATTCAGCGTCACATCAAATATGAAAATATTTTTGAAAACTTCAAGTCTCATGCGTTTAGTGGTAAAAAAATAATATAAAAAATCGTTCGGGAAATGAGTTTACTCATTGGGTACTTTCTTTGTATACTTTTGACTATACCGGTCGAGTCCGGGGTTTACGGGAAATGACGGGTTTTCGTTTGCCGGCGATTAAACTTCTTTTATTCAGCGTCTCATCAAAAATGAAAACATTTTTGAAAACTACAAGTCTCATGCGTTTTAGTGGTGAAAAGATAGTTTAAAAAATCGTTTTGGAAATGAGTTTACTCACAAGGTACTTTCTTTGTATACATTCGATTATACGGGCCAAGCCCGGGATTTACGGGAAATCGCGGGTTTTCGTTTGCCGGCCAGTAAACCACTTTCATTAAGCGTCTCATCAAAAATGAAAACATTTCTGAAAACTACAAGTCTCATGCGTTTTAGTGTTTAGGGAAATCGCGGATTTTCGTTTGCCCGCGATTAAACTTCTTTTATTCAGCGTCCCATCAAATATGAAAATATTTTTGAAAACTACAAGTCTCATGGGCGTTAGTGGTGAAAAAATAATTTAAAAATTCGTTCGGGAAATGAGTTTACTCACTGGGTACTTTCCTTGTATACTTTTGACTATACGGGCCGAGTCCGAGATTTACGGGAAATCGCAGGTTTTCGTTTGCCCGCGATTAAACTTCTTTTATTCAGCGTCTCATCAAAAATGAAAACATTTTTGAAAACTACAAGTCTCATGGGCGTTAGTGGTGAAAAAATAATTTAAAAAATCGTTCGGGAAATGAGTTTACACCCTGGGTACTTTCTTTGTATACTTTTGACTATACGGGCCGAGTCCGGGATTTACGGGAAATCGCAGGTTTTCGTTTGCCCGCGATTAAACTTCTTTTATTCAGCGTCTCATCAAAAATGAAAACATTTTTGAAAACTACAAGTCTCATGCGTTTTAGTGGTGAAAAAATAATTTAAAAAATCGTTCGGAAATGAGTTTACTCCCTGGGTACTTTCTTTGTATACTTTTGACTATACGGGCCGAGTCCGGGATTTACTGGAAATCGCAGGTATTCGTTTGCCCGCGATTAAACTTCTTTTATTCAGCGTCTCATCAAAAATGAAAACATTTTTGAAAACTACAAGTCTCATGGGCTTTATTGGTGAAAAAATAATTTAAAAAATCGTTCGGGAAATGAGTTTACACCCTGGGTATTTTCTTTGTATACTTTTGACTATACGGGCCGAGTCCGGGATTTACTGGAAATGGCGGGTTTTCGTTTGCCGGCGATTAAACTTCCTTTATTCAGCGTCTCATCAAAAATGAAAACATTTCTGAAAACTACAAGTCTCATGCGTTTTAGTGGTGAAAAAATAATTTAAAAATTCGTTCGGGAAATGAGTTTACTCACTGGGTACTTTCCTTGTATACTTTTGACTATACGGGCCGAGTCCGGGATTTACGGGAAATCGCGGGTTTTCGTTTGCCGGCGATCGATTAAACTTCTTTTATTCAGCGTCTCATCAAATATGAAAACATTTTTAAAAACTGCAAGTCTCATGGGCTTTAGTGGTGAAATAATAATTTAAATAATCGTTTGGGAAATGAGTTTACTCCCTGGGTACTTTCTTTGTATACTTTTGACTATACGGGCCGAGTCCGGGATTTACGGGAAATCGCAGGTTTTCGTTTGCCGGCGATTAAACTTCTTTTATTCAGCGTCTCATCAAAAATGAAAACATTTTTGAAAACTACAAGTCTCATGCGTTTTAGTGGTGAAAAAATAATTTATAAAATCGTTCGGGAAATGAGTTTACTCACAGGGTACTTTCTTTGTATACATTCGACTATACGGGCCAAGCCCGGGACTTACGGGAAATCGCGGGTTTTCGTTTTCCGGCGATTAAACCTCTTTCATTAAGCGTCTCATCAAAAATGAAAACATTTTTGAAAACTACAAGTCTCATGCGTTTTAGTGGTGAAAAAAAAATTTAAAAAATCGTTCGGGAAATGAGTTTACTCCCTGGGTACTTTCTTTGTATACATTCGACTATACGGGCCAAGCCCCGGATTTACGGCAAAACGCGGGATTTCGTTTGCCGGCGATTAAACCTCTTTCATTAAGCGTCTCATCAAAAATGAAAATATTTTTAAATACTACAAGTCTCATGCGTTTTAGTGGTTAAAAAATAATTTAAAAAATCGTTCGGGAAATGAGTTTACTCCCTGGGTACTTTCTTTGTATACTTTTGATTATACGGGCCGAGTCCGGGATTTACGGGAAATCGCGGATTTTCGTTTGCCCGCGATTAAACTTCTTTTATTCAGCGTCACATCAAATATGAAAATATTTATGAAAACTTTAAGTCTCATGCGTTTAGTGGTAAAAAAATAATATAAAAAATCGTTCGGGAAATGAGTTTACTCCCTGGGTACTTTCTTTGTATACTTTTGACTATACCGGTCGAGTCCGGGGTTTACGGGAAATGACGGGTTTTCGTTTGCCGGCGATTAAACTTCTTTTATTCAGCGTCTCATCAAAAATGAAAACATTTTTGAAATCTACAAGTCTCATGCGTTTTAGTGGTGAAAAGATAGTTTAAAAAATCGTTTTGGAAATGAGTTTACTCACAAGGTACTTTCTTTGTATACATTCGACTATACGGGCCAAGCCCGGGATTTACGGGAAATCGCGGGTTTTCGTTTGCCGGCCAGTAAACCACTTTCATTAAGCGTCTCATCAAAAATGAAAACATTTCTGAAAACTACAAGTCTCATGCGTTTTAGTGTTTAGGGAAATCGCGGATTTTCGTTTGCCCGCGATTAAACTTCTTTTATTCAGCGTCCCATCAAATATGAAAATATTTTTGAAAACTACAAGTCTCATGCGTTTAGTGGTAAAAAAATAATATAAAAAATCGTTCGGGAAATGAGTTTACTCCCTGGGTACTTTCTTTGTATACTTTTGACTATACCGGTCGAGTCCGGGGTTTACGGGAAATGACGGGTTTTCGTTTGCCGGCGATTAAACTTCTTTTATTCAGCGTCTCATCAAAAATGAAAACATTCTTGAAAACTACAAGTCTCATGCGTTTTAGTGGTGAAAAGATAGTTTAAAAAATCGTTTTGGAAATGAGTTTACTCACAGGGTACTTTCTTTGTATACATTCGACTATACGGGCCAAGCCCGGGATTTACGCGAAATCGCGGGTTTTCGTTTGCTGGCGATTAAACCACTTTCATTAAGCGTCTCATCAAAAATGAAAACATTTCTGAAAACTACAAGTCTCATGCGCTTTAGTGGTGAAAAAATAATTTAAAAAATCGTTCGGGAAATGTGTTTACTCACAGGGTACTTTCTTTGTATACATTCGACTCCCGTAAATCCCGGGCAAAGCCCGGGATTTACGGGAAATCGCGGATTTTCGATTGCCGGCGATTAAACTTCTTTCATTAACCGTCTCATCAAAAATGAAAACATTTTTGAAAACTACAAGTCTCATGCGTTTTAGTGGTGAAAAAAAAATTTAAAAAATCGTTCGGGAAATGAGTTTACTCCCTGGGTACTTTCTTTGTATATATTTGACTATACGGGCCAAGCCCGGGATTTACGGGAAATCGCGGGATTTTGTTTGCCGGCGATTAAACCTCTTTCATTAAGCGTCTCATCAAAAATGAAAACATTTTTGAAAACTACAAGTCTCATGCGTTGTAGTGGTGAAAAAATAATTTAAAAAATCGTTCGGAAAATGAGTTTACTCCCTGGGTACTTTCTTTGTATACTTTTGACTATACGGGCCGAGTCCGGGGTTTACGGGAAATGGCGGGTTTTCGTTTGCCGGCGATTAAACTTCTTTTATTCAGCGTCTCATCAAAAATGAAATCATTTTTAAAAACTACAAGTCTCATGCGTTTTAGGGGTGAAAAAATAATTTATAAAATCGTTCGAGAAATGAGTTTACTCCCTGGGTACTTTCTTTGTATACTTTTGACTATACGGGCCGAGTCCGGGATTTACTGAAAATCGCAGGTATTCGTTTGCCCGCGATTAAACTTCTTTTATTCAGCGTCTCATCAAAAATGAAAACATTTTTGAAAACTACAAGTCTCATGGGCTTTAGTTGTGAAAAAATAATTTAAAAAATCGTTCGGGAAATGAGTTTACACCCTGGGTACTTTCTTTGTATACTTTTGACTATACGGGCCGAGTCCGGGATTTACTGGAAATGGCGGGTTTTCGTTTGCCGGCGATTAAACTTCTTTTATTCAGCGTCTCATCAAAAATGAAAACATTTCTGAAAACTACAAGTCTCATGCGTTTTAGTGGTGAAAAAATAATTTAAAAAATCGTTCTGGAAACGAGTTTACTCACAGGGTACTTTCTTTGTATACATTCGACTATACGGGCCAAGCCCGGGATTTACGGGAAATCCCGGGTTTTCGTTTTCCGGCGATTAAACCTCTTTCATTAAGCGTCTCATCAAAAATGAAAACATTTTTGAAAACTACAAGTCTCATGCGTTTTAGTGGTGAAAAAAAAATTTAAAAAATCGTTCGGGAAATGAGTTTACTCCCTGGGTACTTTCTTTGTATACATTCGACTATACGGGCCAAGCCCCGGATTTACGGCAAAACGCGGGATTTCGTTTGTCGGCGATTAAACCTCTTTCATTAAGCGTCTCATCAAAAATGAAAATATTTTTAAATACTACAAGTCTCATGCGTTTTAGTGGTTAAAAAATATTTTAAAAAATCGTTTGGGAAATGAGTTTACTCCCTGGGTACTTTCTTTGTATACTTTTGATTATACGGGCGGAGTCTGGGATTTACGGGAAATCGCGGATTTTCGTTTGCCCGCGATTAAACTTCTTTTATTCAGCGTCCCATCAAATATGACAATATTTTTGAAAACTTCAAGTCTCATGCATTTAGTGGTAAAAAAATAATATAAAAAATCGTTCGGGAAATGAGTTTACTCCCTGGGTACTTTCTTTGTATACTTTTGACTATACCGGTCGAGTCCGGGGTTTACGGGAAATGACGGGTTTTCGTTTGCCGGCGATTAAACTTCTTTTATTCAGCGTCTCATCAAAAATGAAAACATTTTTGAAAACTACAAGTCTCATGCGTTTTAGTGGTGAAAAGATAGTTTAAAAAATCGTTTTGGAAATGAGTTTACTCACAAGGTACTTTCTTTGTATACATTCGACTATACGGGCCAAGCCCGGGATTTACGGGAAATCGCGGGTTTTCGTTTGCCGGCGAGTAAACCACTTTCATTAAGCGTCTCATCAAAAATGAAAACATTTCTGAAAACTACAAGTCTCATGCGTTTTAGTGTTTAGGGAAATCGCGGATTTTCGTTTGCCCGCGATTAAACTTCTTTTATTCAGCGTCCCATCAAATATGAAAATATTTTTGAAAACTACAAGTCTCATGCGTTTAGTGGTAAAAAAATAATATAAAAAATCGTTCGGGAAATGAGTTTACTCCCTGGGTACTTTCTTTGTATACTTTTGACTATACCGGTCGAGTCCGGGGTTTACGGGAAATGACGGGTTTTCGTTTGCCGGCGATTAAACTTCTTTTATTCAGCGTCTCATCAAAAATGAAAACATTTTTGAAAACTACAAGTCTCATGCGTTTTAGTGGTGAAAAGATAGTATAAAAAATCGTTTTGGAAATGAGTTTACTCACAGGGTACTTTCTTTGTATACATTCGACTATACGGGCCAAGCCCGGGATTTACGGGAAATCGCGGGTTTTCGTTTGCTGGCGATTAAACCACTTTCATTAAGCGTCTCATCAAAAATGAAAACATTTCTGAAAACTACAAGTCTCATGCGTTTTAGTGGTGAAAAAATAATTTAAAAAATCGTTCGGGAAATGTGTTTACTCACAGGGTACTTTCTTTGTATACATTCAACTCCCGTAAATCCCGGGCCAAGCCCGGGATTTACGGGAAATCGCGGATTTTCGATTGCCGGCGATTAAACTTCTTTCATTAACCGTCTCATCAAAAATGAAAACATTTTTGAAAACTACAAGTCTCATGCGTTTTAGTGGTGAAAAAAAAATTTAAAAAATCGTTCGGGAAATGAGTTTACTTCCTGGGTACTTTCTTTGTATACATTCGACTATACGGGCCAAGCCCGGGATTTACGGGAAATCGCGGGAGTTCGTTTGCCGGCGATTAAACCTCTTTCATCAAGCGTCTCATCAAAAATGAAAACAGTTTTGAAAACTACAAGTCTCATGCGTTGTAGTGGTGAAAAAATAATTTAAAAAATCGTTCGGAAAATGAGTTTACTCCCTGGGTACTTTCTTTGTATACTTTTGACTATACGGGCCGAGTCCGGGGTTTACGGGAAATGGCGGGTTTTCGTTTGCCGGCGATTAAACTTCTTTTATTCAGCGTCTCATCAAAAATGAAAACATTTTTAAAAACTACAAGTCTCATGCGTTTTAGTGGTGAAAAAATAATTTATAAAATCGTTCGAGAAATGAGTTTACTCCCTGGGTACTTTCTTTGTATACTTTTGACTATACGGGCCGAGTCCGGGATTTACTGGAAATCGCAGGTATTCGTTTGCCCGCGATTAAACTTCTTTTATTCAGCGTCTCATCAAAAATGAAAACATTTTTGAAAACTACAAGTCTCATCGGCTTTAGTTGTGAAAAAATAATTTAAAAAATCGTTCGGGAAATGCGTTTACACCCTGGGTACTTTCTTTGTATACTTTTGACTATACGGGCCGAGTCCGGGATTTACTGGAAATGGCGGGTTTTCGTTTGCCGGCGATTAAACTTCTTTTATTCAGCGTCTCATCAAAAATGAAAACATTTCTGAAAACTACAAGTCTCATGCGTTTTAGTGGTGAAAAAATAATTTAAAAAATCGTTCGGGAAATGAGTTTACTCCCTGGGTACTTTCTTTGTATACATTCGACTATACGGGCCAAGCCCGGGATTTACGGGAAATCGCGGGATTTTGTTTGCCGGCGATTAAACCTCTTTCATTAAGCGTCTCATCAAAAATGAAAACATTTTTGAAAACTACAAGTCTCATGCGTTGTAGTGGTGAAAAAATAATTTAAAAAATCGTTCGGAAAATGAGTTTACTCCCTGGGTACTTTCTTTGTATACTTTTGACTATACGGGCCGAGTCCGGGGTTTACGGGAAATGGCGGGTTTTCGTTTGCCGGCGATTAAACTTCTTTTATTCAGCGTCTCATCAAAAATGAAAACATTTTTAAAAACTACAAGTCTCATGCGTTTTAGTGGTGAAAAAATAATTTATAAAATCGTTCGAGAAATGAGTTTACTCCCTGGGTACTTTCTTTGTATACTTTTGACTATACGGGCCGAGTCCGGGATTTACTGAAAATCGTAGGTATTCGTTTGCCCGCGATTAAACTTCTTTTATTCAGCGTCTCATCAAAAATGAAAACATTTTTGAAAACTACAAGTCTCATGGGCTTTAGTTGTGAAAAAATAATTTAAAAAATCGTTCGGGAAATGAGTTTACACCCTGGGTACTTTCTTTGTATACTTTTGACTATACGGGCCGAGTCCGGGATTTACTGGAAATGGCGGGTTTTCGTTTGCCGGCGATTAAACTTCTTTTATTCAGCGTCTCATCAAAAATGAAAACATTTCTGAAAACTACAAGTCTCATGCGTTTTAGTGGTGAAAAAATAATTTAAAAAATCGTTCTGGAAACGAGTTTACTCACAGGGTACTTTCTTTGTATACATTCGACTATACGGGCCAAGCCCGGGATTTACGGGAAATCCCGGGTTTTCGTTTTCCGGCGATTAAACCTCTTTCATTAAGCGTCTCATCAAAAATGAAAACATTTTTGAAAACTACAAGTCTCATGCGTTTTAGTGGTGAAAAAAAAATTTAAAAACTCGTTCGGGAAATGAGTTTACTCCCTGGGTACTTTCTTTGTATACATTCGACTATACGGGCCAAGCCCCGGATTTACGGCAAAACGCGGGATTTCGTTTGTCGGCGATTAAACCTCTTTCATTAAGCGTCTCATCAAAAATGAAAATATTTTTAAATACTACAAGTCTCATGCGTTTTAGTGGTTAAAAAATATTTTAAAAAATCGTTCGGGAAATGAGTTTACTCCCTGGGTACTTTCTTTGTATACTTTTGATTATACGGGCCGAGTCTGGGATTTACGGGAAATCGCGGATTTTCGTTTGCCCGCGATTAAACTTCTTTTATTCAGCGTCCCATCAAATATGACAATATTTTTGAAAACTTCAAGTCTCATGCATTTAGTGGTAAAAAAATAATATAAAAAATCGTTCGGGAAATGAGTTTACTCCCTGGGTACTTTCTTTGTATACTTTTGACTATACCGGTCGAGTCCGGGGTTTACGGGAAATGACGGGTTTTCGTTTGCCGGCGATTAAACTTCTTTTATTCAGCGTCTCATCAAAAATGAAAACATTTTTGAAAACTACAAGTCTCATGCGTTTTAGTGGTGAAAAGATAGTTTAAAAAATCGTTTTGGAAATGAGTTTACTCACAAGGTACTTTCTTTGTATACATTCGACTATACGGGCCAAGCCCGGGATTTACGGGAAATCGCGGGTTTTCGTTTGCCGGCGAGTAAACCACTTTCATTAAGCGTCTCATCAAAAATGAAAACATTTCTGAAAACTACAAGTCTCATGCGTTTTAGTGTTTAGGGAAATCGCGGATTTTCGTTTGCCCGCGATTAAACTTCTTTTATTCAGCGTCCCATCAAATATGAAAATATTTTTGAAAACTACAAGTCTCATGCGTTTTAGTGGTGAAAAAATAATTTAAAAAATCGTTCGGGAAATGTGTTTACTCACAGGGTACTTTCTTTGTATACATTCAACTCCCGTAAATCCCGGGCCAAGCCCGGGATTTACGGGAAATCGCGGATTTTCGATTGCCGGCGATTAAACTTCTTTCATTAACCGTCTCATCAAAAATGAAAACATTTTTGAAAACTACAAGTCTCATGCGTTTTAGTGGTGAAAAAAAAATTTAAAAAATCGTTCGGGAAATGAGTTTACTTCCTGGGTACTTTCTTTGTATACATTCGACTATACGGGCCAAGCCCGGGATTTACGGGAAATCGCGGGAGTTCGTTTGCCGGCGATTAAACCTCTTTCATCAAGCGTCTCATCAAAAATGAAAACAGTTTTGAAAACTACAAGTCTCATGCGTTGTAGTGGTGAAAAAATAATTTAAAAAATCGTTCGGAAAATGAGTTTACTCCCTGGGTACTTTCTTTGTATACTTTTGACTATACGGGCCGAGTCCGGGGTTTACGGGAAATGGCGGGTTTTCGTTTGCCGGCGATTAAACTTCTTTTATTCAGCGTCTCATCAAAAATGAAAACATTTTTAAAAACTACAAGTCTCATGCGTTTTAGTGGTGAAAAAATAATTTATAAAATCGTTCGAGAAATGAGTTTACTCCCTGGGTACTTTCTTTGTATACTTTTGACTATACGGGCCGAGTCCGGGATTTACTGGAAATCGCAGGTATTCGTTTGCCCGCGATTAAACTTCTTTTATTCAGCGTCTCATCAAAAATGAAAACATTTTTGAAAACTACAAGTCTCATCGGCTTTAGTTGTGAAAAAATAATTTAAAAAATCGTTCGGGAAATGCGTTTACACCCTGGGTACTTTCTTTGTATACTTTTGACTATACGGGCCGAGTCCGGGATTTACTGGAAATGGCGGGTTTTCGTTTGCCGGCGATTAAACTTCTTTTATTCAGCGTCTCATCAAAAATGAAAACATTTCTGAAAACTACAAGTCTCATGCGTTTTAGTGGTGAAAAAATAATTTAAAAAATCGTTCGGGAAATGAGTTTACTCCCTGGGTACTTTCTTTGTATACATTCGACTATACGGGCCAAGCCCGGGATTTACGGGAAATCGCGGGATTTTGTTTGCCGGCGATTAAACCTCTTTCATTAAGCGTCTCATCAAAAATGAAAACATTTTTGAAAACTACAAGTCTCATGCGTTGTAGTGGTGAAAAAATAATTTAAAAAATCGTTCGGAAAATGAGTTTACTCCCTGGGTACTTTCTTTGTATACTTTTGACTATACGGGCCGAGTCCGGGGTTTACGGGAAATGGCGGGTTTTCGTTTGCCGGCGATTAAACTTCTTTTATTCAGCGTCTCATCAAAAATGAAAACATTTTTAAAAACTACAAGTCTCATGCGTTTTAGTGGTGAAAAAATAATTTATAAAATCGTTCGAGAAATGAGTTTACTCCCTGGGTACTTTCTTTGTATACTTTTGACTATACGGGCCGAGTCCGGGATTTACTGAAAATCGTAGGTATTCGTTTGCCCGCGATTAAACTTCTTTTATTCAGCGTCTCATCAAAAATGAAAACATTTTTGAAAACTACAAGTCTCATGGGCTTTAGTTGTGAAAAAATAATTTAAAAAATCGTTCGGGAAATGAGTTTACACCCTGGGTACTTTCTTTGTATACTTTTGACTATACGGGCCGAGTCCGGGATTTACTGGAAATGGCGGGTTTTCGTTTGCCGGCGATTAAACTTCTTTTATTCAGCGTCTCATCAAAAATGAAAACATTTCTGAAAACTACAAGTCTCATGCGTTTTAGTGGTGAAAAAATAATTTAAAAAATCGTTCTGGAAACGAGTTTACTCACAGGGTACTTTCTTTGTATACATTCGACTATACGGGCCAAGCCCGGGATTTACGGGAAATCCCGGGTTTTCGTTTTCCGGCGATTAAACCTCTTTCATTAAGCGTCTCATCAAAAATGAAAACATTTTTGAAAACTACAAGTCTCATGCGTTTTAGTGGTGAAAAAAAAATTTAAAAACTCGTTCGGGAAATGAGTTTACTCCCTGGGTACTTTCTTTGTATACATTCGACTATACGGGCCAAGCCCCGGATTTACGGCAAAACGCGGGATTTCGTTTGTCGGCGATTAAACCTCTTTCATTAAGCGTCTCATCAAAAATGAAAATATTTTTAAATACTACAAGTCTCATGCGTTTTAGTGGTTAAAAAATATTTTAAAAAATCGTTCGGGAAATGAGTTTACTCCCTGGGTACTTTCTTTGTATACTTTTGATTATACGGGCCGAGTCTGGGATTTACGGGAAATCGCGGATTTTCGTTTGCCCGCGATTAAACTTCTTTTATTCAGCGTCCCATCAAATATGACAATATTTTTGAAAACTTCAAGTCTCATGCATTTAGTGGTAAAAAAATAATATAAAAAATCGTTCGGGAAATGAGTTTACTCCCTGGGTACTTTCTTTGTATACTTTTGACTATACCGGTCGAGTCCGGGGTTTACGGGAAATGACGGGTTTTCGTTTGCCGGCGATTAAACTTCTTTTATTCAGCGTCTCATCAAAAATGAAAACATTTTTGAAAACTACAAGTCTCATGCGTTTTAGTGGTGAAAAGATAGTTTAAAAAATCGTTTTGGAAATGAGTTTACTCACAAGGTACTTTCTTTGTATACATTCGACTATACGGGCCAAGCCCGGGATTTACGGGAAATCGCGGGTTTTCGTTTGCCGGCGAGTAAACCACTTTCATTAAGCGTCTCATCAAAAATGAAAACATTTCTGAAAACTACAAGTCTCATGCGTTTTAGTGTTTAGGGAAATCGCGGATTTTCGTTTGCCCGCGATTAAACTTCTTTTATTCAGCGTCCCATCAAATATGAAAATATTTTTGAAAACTACAAGTCTCATGCGTTTAGTGGTAAAAAAATAATATAAAAAATCGTTCGGGAAATGAGTTTACTCCCTGGGTACTTTCTTTGTATACTTTTGACTATACCGGTCGAGTCCGGGGTTTACGGGAAATGACGGGTTTTCGTTTGCCGGCGATTAAACTTCTTTTATTCAGCGTCTCATCAAAAATGAAAACATTTTTGAAAACTACAAGTCTCATGCGTTTTAGTGGTGAAAAGATAGTATAAAAAATCGTTTTGGAAATGAGTTTACTCACAGGGTACTTTCTTTGTATACATTCGACTATACGGGCCAAGCCCGGGATTTACGGGAAATCGCGGATTTTCGATTGCCGGCGATTAAACTTCTTTCATTAACCGTCTCATCAAAAATGAAAACATTTTTGAAAACTACAAGTCTCATGCGTTTTAGTGGTGAAAAAAAAATTTAAAAAATCGTTCGGGAAATGAGTTTACTCCCTGGGTACTTTCTTTGTATACATTCGACTATACGGGCCAAGCCCGGGATTTACGGGAAATCGCGGGAGTTCGTTTGCCGGCGATTAAACCTCTTTCATCAAGCGTCTCATCAAAAATGAAAACAGTTTTGAAAACTACAAGTCTCATGCGTTGTAGTGGTGAAAAAATAATTTAAAAAATCGTTCGGAAAATGAGTTTACTCCCTGGGTACTTTCTTTGTATACTTTTGACTATACGGGCCGAGTCCGGGGTTTACGGGAAATGGCGGGTTTTCGTTTGCCGGCGATTAAACTTCTTTTATTCAGCGTCTCATCAAAAATGAAAACATTTTTAAAAACTACAAGTCTCATGCGTTTTAGTGGTGAAAAAATAATTTATAAAATCGTTCGAGAAATGAGTTTACTCCCTGGGTACTTTCTTTGTATACTTTTGACTATACGGGCCGAGTCCGGGTTATACTGGAAATCGCAGGTATTCGTTTGCCCGCGATTAAACTTCTTTTATTCAGCGTCTCATCAAAAATGAAAACATTTTTGAAAACTACAAGTCTCATGCGTTTTAGTGGTGAAAAGATAGTATAAAAAATCGTTTTGGAAATGAGTTTACTCACAGGGTACTTTCTTTGTATACATTCGACTATACGGGCCAAGCCCGGGATTTACGGGAAATCGCGGATTTTCGATTGCCGGCGATTAAACTTCTTTCATTAACCGTCTCATCAAAAATGAAAACATTTTTGAAAACTACAAGTCTCATGCGTTTTAGTGGTGAAAAAAAAATTTAAAAAATCGTTCGGGAAATGAGTTTACTCCCTGGGTACTTTCTTTGTATACATTCGACTATACGGGCCAAGCCCGGGATTTACGGGAAATCGCGGGAGTTCGTTTGCCGGCGATTAAACCTCTTTCATCAAGCGTCTCATCAAAAATGAAAACAGTTTTGAAAACTACAAGTCTCATGCGTTGTAGTGGTGAAAAAATAATTTAAAAAATCTTTCGGAAAATGAGTTTACTCCCTGGGTACTTTCTTTGTATACTTTTGACTATACGGGCCGAGTCCGGGGTTTACGGGAAATGGCGGGTTTTCGTTTGCCGGCGATTAAACTTCTTTTATTCAGCGTCTCATCAAAAATGAAAACATTTTTAAAAACTACAAGTCTCATGCGTTTTAGTGGTGAAAAAATAATTTATAAAATCGTTCGAGAAATGAGTTTACTCCCTGGGTACTTTCTTTGTATACTTTTGACTATACGGGCCGAGTCCGGGTTATACTGGAAATCGCAGGTATTCGTTTGCCCGCGATTAAACTTCTTTTATTCAGCGTCTCATCAAAAATGAAAACATTTTTGAAAACTACAAGTCTCATGGGCTTTAGTTGTGAAAAAATAATTTAAAAAATCGTTCGGGAAATGAGTTTACACCCTGGGTACTTTCTTTGTATACTTTTGACTATACGGGCCGAGTCCGGGATTTACTGGAAATGGCGGGTTTTCGTTTGCCGGCGATTAAACTTCTTTTATTCAGCGTCTCATCAAAAATGAAAACATTTTTGAAAACTACAAGTCTCATGCGTTTTAGTGGTGAAATAATAATTTAAAAAATCGTTCGGGAAATGAGTTTACACCCTGGGTACTTTTTTTGTATACTTTTGACTATACGGGCCGAGTCCGGGATATACTGGAAATCGCAGGTATTCGTTTGCCCGCGATTAAACTTCTTTTATTCAGCGTCTCATCAAAAATGAAAACATTTTTGAAAACTACAAGTCTCATGGGCTTTAGTTGTGAAAAAATAATTTAAAAAATCGTTCGGGAAATGAGTTTACACCCTGGGTACTTTCTTTGTATACTTTTGACTATACGGGCCGAGTCCGGGATTTACTGGAAATGGCGGGTTTTCGTTTGCCGGCGATTAAACTTCTTTTATTCAGCGTCTCATCAAAAATGAAAACATTTCTGAAAACTACAAGTCTCATGCGTTTTAGTGGTGA
This sequence comes from Hydractinia symbiolongicarpus, assembly GCF_029227915.1. Classification (NCBI taxonomy): domain Eukaryota; kingdom Metazoa; phylum Cnidaria; class Hydrozoa; order Anthoathecata; family Hydractiniidae; genus Hydractinia; species Hydractinia symbiolongicarpus. Next base: position 32,999,235 of record NC_079876.1, on the reverse strand, counting down.
AAAAATAATTTAAAAAATCGTTCGGGAAATGAGTTTACACCCTGGGTACTTTCTTTGTATACTTTTGACTATACGGGCCGAGTCCGGGATTTACTGGAAATGGCGGGTTTTCGTTTGCCGGCGATTAAACTTCTTTTATTCAGCGTCTCATCAAAAATGAAAACATTTCTGAAAACTACAAGTCTCATGCGTTTTAGTGGTGAAAAAATAATTTAAAAATTCGTTCGGGAAATGAGTTTACTCACTGGGTACTTTCCTTTTATACTTTTGACTATACGGGCCGAGTCCGGGATTTACGGGAAATCGCGGGTTTTCGTTTGCCGGCGATCGATTAAACTTCTTTTATTCAGCGTCTCATCAAATATGAAAACATTTTTAAAAACTGCAAGTCTCATGGGCTTTAGTGGTGAAATAATAATTCAAATAATCGTTTGGGAAATGAGTTTACTCCCTGGGTACTTTCTTTGTATACTTTTGACTATACGGGCCGAGTCCGGGATTTACGGGAAATCGCAGGTTTTCGTTTGCCGGCGATTAAACTTCTTTTATTCAGCGTCTCATCAAAAATGAAAACATTTTTGAAAACAACAAGTCTCATGCGTTTTAGTGGTGAAAAAATAATTTATAAAATCGTTCGGGAAATGAGTTTACTCACATGGTACTTTCTTTGTATACATTCGACTATACGGGCCAAGCCCGTGATTTACGGGAAATCGCGGGTTTTCGTTTGCCGGCGAGTAAACCACTTTCATTAAGCGTCTCATCAAAAATGAAAACATTTCTGAAAACTACAAGTCTCATGCGTTTTAGGGTTTAGGGAAATCGCGGGTTTTCGTTTGCCGGCGATTAAACTTCTTTTATTTAGCGTCTCATCAAAAATGAAAACATTTTTAAAAACTACAAGTCTCATGCGTTTTAGTGGTGAAAAAATAATTTAAAAAATCGTTCTGGAAACGAGTTTACTCACAGGGTACTTTCTTTGTATACATTCGACTATACGGCCAAGCCCGTGATTTACGGGAAATCGTGGGTTTTCGTTTGCCGGCGAGTAAACCACTTTCATTAAGCGTCTCATCAAAAATGAAAACATTTCTGAAAACTACAAGTCTCATGCGTTTTAGAGTTTAGGGAAATCGCGGGTTTTCGTTTGCCGGCGATTAAACTTCTTTTATTTAGCGTCTCATCAAAAATGAAAACATTTTTAAAAACTACAAGTCTCATGCGTTTTAGTGGTGAAAAAATAATTTAAAAAATCGTTCTGGAAACGAGTTTACTCACAGGGTACTTTCTTTGTATACATTCGACTATACGGGCCAAGCCCGGGATTTACGGGAAATCGCGGGTTTTCGTTTTCCGGCGATTAAACCTCTTTCATTAAGCGTCTCATCAAAAATGAAAACATTTTTGAAAACTACAAGTCTCATGCGTTTTAGTGGTGAAAAAAAAATTTAAAAAATCGTTCGGGAAATGAGTTTACTCCCTGGGTACTTTCTTTGTATACATTCGACTATACGGGCCAAGCCCCGGATTTACGGCAAAACGCGGGATTTCGTTTGCCGGCGATTAAACCTCTTTCATTAAGGGTCTCATCAAAAATGAAAATATTTTTAAATACTACAAGTCTCATGCGTTTTAGTGGTTAAAAAATAATTTAAAAAATCGTTCGGGAAATGAGTTTACTTCCTGGGTACTTTCTTTGTATACTTTTGATTATACGGGCCGAGTCCGGGATTTACGGGAAATTGCGGATTTTCGTTTGCCCGCGATTAAACTTCTTTTATTCAGCGTCCCATCGAATATGAAAATATTTTTGAAAACTACAAGTCTCATGCGTTTAGTGGTAAAAAAATAATATAAAAAATCGTTCGGGAAATGAGTTTACTCCCTGGGTACTTTCTTTGTATACTTTTGACTATACCGGTCGAGTCGGGGGTTTACGGGAAATGGCGGGTTTTCGTTTGCCGGCGATTAAACTTCTTTTATTCAGCGTCCCATCAAATATGAAAATATTTTTGAAAACTACAAGTCTCATGCGTTTAGTGGTAAAAAAATAATATAAAAAATCGTTCGGGAAATGAGTTTACTCCCTGGGTACTTTCTTTGTATACATTCGACTATACGGGCCAAGCCCGGGATTTACGGGAAATCGCGGGTTTTCGTTTGCTGGCGATTAAACCACTTTCATTAAGCGTCTCATCAAAAATGAAAACATTTCTGAAAACTACAAGTCTCATGCGTTTTAGTGGTGAAAAAATAATTTAAAAAATCGTTCGGGAAATGTGTTTACTCACAGGGTACTTTCTTTGTATACATTCGACTATACGGGCCAAGCCCGGGATTTACGGGAAATCGCGGATTTTCGATTGCCGGTGATTAAACTTCTTTCATTAACCGTCTCATCAAAAATGAAAACATTTTTGAAAACTACAAGTCTCATGCGTTTTAGTGGTGAAAAAAAAATTTAAAAAATCGTTCGGGAAATGAGTTTACTCCCTGGGTACTTTCTTTGTATACATTCGACTATACGGGCCAAGCCCGGGATTTACGGGAAATCGCGGGATTTCGTTTGCCGGCGATTAAACCTCTTTCATTAAGCGTCTCATCAAAAATGAAAACAGTTTTGAAAACTACAAGTCTCATGCGTTGTAGTGGTGAAAAAATAATATAAAAAATCGTTTGGAAAATGAGTTTACTCCCTGGGTACTTTCTTTGTATACTTTTGACTATACGGGCCGAGTCCGGGGTTTACGGGAAATGGCGGGTTTTCGTTTGCCGGCGATTAAACTTCTTTTATTCAGCGTCTCATCAAAAATGAAAACATTTTTAAAAACTATAAGTCTCATGCGTTGTAGTGGTGAGAAAGTAATTTAAAAAATCGTTCGGAAAATGAGTTTACTCCCTGGGTAATTTCTTTGTATACTTTTGACTATACGGGCCGAGTCCGGGGTTTACGGGAAATGGCGGGTTTTCGTTTACCGGCGATTAAACTGCTTTTATTCAGCGTCTCATCAAAAATGAAAACATTTTTGAAAACTACAAGTTTCATGCGTTTTAGTGGTAAAAAAATAATTTAAAAAATCGTTCGGGAAATGAGTTTACTCCCTGGGTACTTTCTTTGTATACTTTTGACTATACGGGCCAAGCCGGGATTTACGGGAAATCGCGGGTTTTCGTTTGCCGGCGATTAAACTTCTTTTATTCAGCGTTTCATCAAAAATGAAAACATTTTTAAAAACTACAAGTCTTATGCATTTTAGTGGTGAAAAAATAATTTAAAAAATCGTTCTGGAAACGAGTTTACTCACATGGTACTTTCTTTGTATACATTCGACTATACGGGCCAAGCCCGGGATTGACGGGAAATCGCGGGTTTTCGTTTTCCGGCGATTAAACCTCTTTCATTAAGCGTCTCATCAAAAATGAAAACATTTTTGAAAACTACAAGTCTCATTCGTTTTATTGGTGAAAAAAAAATTTAAAAAATCGTTCGGGAAATGAGTTTACTCCCTGGGTACTTTCTTTGTATACATTCGACTATACGGGTCAAGCCCCGGATTTACGGGAAAACTCGGGATTTCGTTTGCCGGCGATTAAACCTCTTTCATTAAGCGTCTCATCAAAAATGAAAATATTTTTGAAAACTGCAAGTCTCATGCGTTTTAGTGGTGAAAAAATAATTTAAAAAATCGTTCGGGAAATGAGTTTACTCCCTGGGTACTTTCTTTGTATACTTTTGATTATACGGGCAGAGTCCCGGATTTACGGGAAATCGCGGATTTTCGTTTGCCAGCGATTAAACTTCTTTTATTCAGCGTCTCATCAAAAATGAAAACATTTTTGAAAACTACAAGTCTCATGCGTTTTAGTGGTGAAAAGATAATTTAAAAAATCGTTTTGGAAATGAGTTTACTTACAGGGTACTTTCTTTGTATACATTCGACTATACGGGCCAAGCCCGGGATTTACGGGGAATCGCGGGTTTTGGTTTGCTGGCGATAAAACCACTTTCATTAAGCGTCTCATCAAAAATGAAAACATTTCTGAAAACTACAAGTCTCATGCGTTTTAGTGGTGAAAAAATAATTTAAAAAATCGTTCGGGAAATGTGTTTACTCACAGGGTACTTTCTTTGTATACATTCGACTATACGGGCCAAGCCCGGGATTTACGGGAAATCGCGGATTTTCGATTGCCGGCGATTAAACTTCTTTCCTTAACCGTCTCATCAAAAATGAAAACATTTTTGAAAACTACAAGTCTCATGCGTTTTAGTGGTGAAAAAAAAATTTAAAAAATCGTTCGGGAAATGAGTTTACTCCCTGGGTACTTTCTTTGTATACATTCGACTATACGGGCCAAGCCCGGGATTTACGGGAAATCGCGGGATTTCGTTTGCCGGCGATTAAACCTCTTTCATTAAGCGTCTCATCAAAAATTAAAACATTTTTGAAAACTACAAGTCTCATGCGTTGTAGTGGTGAAAAAATAATTTAAAAAATCGTTCGGAAAATGAGTTTACTCCCTGGGTACTTTCTTTGTATACTTTTGACTATACGGGCCGAGTCCGGGGTTTACGGGAAATGATGGGTTTTCGTTTGCCGGCGATTAAACTTCTTTTATTCAGCGTCTCATCAAAAATGAAAACATTTTTGAAAACTACAAGTCTTATGCGTTGTAGTGGTGAGAAAATAAATTAAAAAATCGTTCGGAAAATGAGTTTACTCCCCGGGTAATTTCTTTGTATACTTTTGACTATACGGGCCGAGTCCGGGGTTTACGGGAAATGGCGGGTTTTCGTTTGCCGGCGATTAAACTTCTTTTATTCAGCGTCTCATCAAAAATGAAAACATTTTTAAGAACTACAAGTCTCATGGGTTTTAGTGGTGAAATCATAATTTAAAAAATCGTTCGGGAAATGAGTTTACATCCCGGGTACTTTCTTTACTATACGGGCCGAGTCCGGGATTTACGGGAAGTCGCGGGTTTTCGTTTGCCGGCGATTAAACTTCTTTTATTCAGCGTCTCATCAAAAATGAAAATATTTTTAAATACTACAAGTCTCATGCGTTTTAGTGGTGAAAAAATAAATTAAAAAATCGTTAGGGAAATGAGTTTACTCCCTGGGTACTATTTTTGTATGCTTTTGACTATACGGGCCAAGCCCGGGATTTACGGGAAATATCGGGTTTTCGTTTGTCGGCGATTAAACTTCTTTTATTCAGCGTCTCATCAAAATTGAAAACATTTTTGAAAACTACAAGTCTCATGCGTTTTAGTGGTGAAAAAATATTATAAAAAATCGTTCGGGAAATGAGTTTACACCCTGGGTACTTTCTTTGTATACTTTTGACTATACGGGCCGAGTCCGGGATTTACGGGAAATTGCGGGTTTTTGTTTGCCGGCGATTAAACTTCTTTTATTCAGCGTCTCATCAAAAATGAAAACATTTTTAAAAACTACAAGTCTCATGCATTTTAGTGGTGAAAAAATAATTTAAAAATCGTTCGGGAAATGAGTTTACTCCCTGGGTACTTTCTTTGTATACTTTTGACTATGCGGGCCGAGTCCGGGGTTTACGGGAAATGGCGGGTTTTCGTTTGCCGGCGATTAAACTTCTTTTATTCAGCGTCTCATCAAAAATGAAAACATTTTTAAAAACTACAAGTGTCATGTGTTTTAGTGGTGAAAAAATAATTTAAAAAATCGTTAGGGAAATGAGTTTACTCCCTGGGTACTTTCTTTGTATACTTTTGATTATACGGGCCGACTCCAGGGTTTACGGGAAATGGCGGGTTTTCGTTTGCCGGCGATTAAACATCTTTTATTCAGCGTCTCATCAAAAATGAAAACATTTTTAAAAACTACAAGTCTCATGGGCTTTTGTGGTGAAATAATAATTTAAAAAATAGTTCGGGAAATGAGTTTACACCCTGGGTACTTTCTTTGTATACTTTTGACTATACGGGGCGAGTCCGGGATTTACGGGAAATTGCAGGTTTTCGTTTGCTGGCGATTAAACTTCTTTTATTCAGCGTCTCATCAAAAATGAAAACATTTTTGAAAACTACAAGTCTTATGCGTTGTAGTGGTGAGAAAATAAATTAAAAAATCGTTCGGAAAATGAGTTTACTCCCCGGGTAATTTCTTTGTATACTTTTGACTATACGGGCCGAGTCCGGGGTTTACGGGAAATGGCGGGTTTTCGTTTGCCGGCGATTAAACTTCTTTTATTCAGCGTCTCATCAAAAATGAAAACATTTTTAAGAACTACAAGTCTCATGGGTTTTAGTGGTGAAATAATAATTTAAAAAATCGTTCGGGAAATGAGTTTACATCCCGGGTACTTTCTTTACTATACGGGCCGAGTCCGGGATTTACGGGAAGTCGCGGGTTTTCGTTTGCCGGCGATTAAACTTCTTTTATTCAGCGTCTCATCAAAAATGAAAATATTTTTAAATACTACAAGTCTCATGCGTTTTAGTGGTGAAAAAATAAATTAAAAAATCGTTAGGGAAATGAGTTTACTCCCTGGGTACTATTTTTGTATGCTTTTGACTATACGGGCCAAGCCCGGGATTTACGGGAAATATCGGGTTTTCGTTTGTCGGCGATTAAACTTCTTTTATTCAGCGTCTCATCAAAATTGAAAACATTTTTGAAAACTACAAGTCTCATGCGTTTTAGTGGTGAAAAAATATTATAAAAAATCGTTCGGGAAATGAGTTTACACCCTGGGTACTTTCTTTGTATACTTTTGACTATACGGGCCGAGTCCGGGATTTACGGGAAATTGCGGGTTTTTGTTTGCCGGCGATTAAACTTCTTTTATTCAGCGTCTCATCAAAAATGAAAACATTTTTAAAAACTACAAGTCTCATGCATTTTAGTGGTGAAAAAATAATTTAAAAATCGTTCGGGAAATGAGTTTACTCCCTGGGTACTTTCTTTGTATACTTTTGACTATGCGGGCCGAGTCCGGGGTTTACGGGAAATGGCGGGTTTTCGTTTGCCGGCGATTAAACTTCTTTTATTCAGCGTCTCATCAAAAATGAAAACATTTTTAAAAACTACAAGTGTCATGTGTTTTAGTGGTGAAAAAATAATTTAAAAAATCGTTAGGGAAATGAGTTTACTCCCTGGGTACTTTCTTTGTATACTTTTGATTATACGGGCCGACTCCAGGGTTTACGGGAAATGGCGGGTTTTCGTTTGCCGGCGATTAAACATCTTTTATTCAGCGTCTCATCAAAAATGAAAACATTTTTAAAAACTACAAGTCTCATGGGCTTTTGTGGTGAAATAATAATTTAAAAAATAGTTCGGGAAATGAGTTTACACCCTGGGTACTTTCTTTGTATACTTTTGACTATACGGGGCGAGTCCGGGATTTACGGGAAATTGCAGGTTTTCGTTTGCTGGCGATTAAACTTCTTTCATTCAGCGTCTCATCAAAAATGAAAACATTTTTGAAAACTACAAGTCCCATGCGTTTTAGTGGTGAAAAAATAATTTAAAAAATCGTTCGGGAAATGAGTTTACTCCCTGGGTACTTTCTTTGTATACTTTTGATTATACGGACCGAGTCCGGTGTGTACGGGAAATGGCGGGTTTTCGTTTGCCGGCGATTAAACTTCTTTTATTCAGCGTCTCATCAAAAATGAAAACATTTTTGAAAACTACAAGTCTCATGCGTTTTAGTGGTGAAAAGATAATTTAAAAAATCGTTTTTGGAAATGAGTTTACTCACAGGGTACTTTCTTTGTATACATTCGACTACACGGGCCAAGCCCGGGATTTACGGGAAATCGCAGGTTTTCGTTTGCCGGCGATTAAACCACTTTCATTAAGCGTCTCATCAAAAATGAAAACATTTCTGAAAACTACAAGTCTCATGCGTTTTAGTGGTGAAAAAATAATTTAAAAAATCGTTCGGGAAATGAGTTTCCTCCCAGGGTACTTTTTTGTATACTTTTGACTATACGGGCCGAGTCCGGGATTTACGGGAAATCGCAGGTTTTCGTTTGCTGGCGATTAAACTTCTTTTATTTAGCGTCTCATCAAAAATGAAAAGATTTTTAAAAACTACAAGTCTCATGGGCTTTAGTGGTGAAATAATAATTTAAAAAATCGTTTTGAAATGAGTTTACGCACAGGGTACTTTCTTTGTATACATTCGACTATACGGGCCAAGCCCGGGATTTACGGGAAATCGCGGGTTTTCGTTTGCTGGCGATTAAACCACTTTCATTAGGCGTCTCATCAAAAATGAAAACATTTCTGAAAACTACAAGTCTCATGCGTTTTAGTGGTGAAAAAATAATTTAAAAAATCGTTCGGGAAATGAGTTTACTCACAGGGTACTTTCTTTGTATACATTCGACTATACGGGCCAAGCCCGGGATTTACGGGAAATTGCGGGTTTTCGATTGCCGGCGATTAAACTTCTTTCATTAACCGTCTCATCAAAAATGAAAACATTTTTGAAAACTACAAGTCTCATGCGTTTTAGTGGTGAAAAAAAAATTTAAAAAATCGTTCGGGAAATGAGTTTACTCGCTGGGTACTTTCTTTGTATACATTCGACTATACGGGCCAAACCCGGGATTTACGGGAAATCGCGGGATTTCGTTTGCCGGCGATTAAACCTCTTTCACCAAGCGTCTCATCAAAAATGAAAACAGTTTTGAAAACTACAAGTCTCATGCGTTGTAGTGGTGAAAAAATAATTTAAAAAATCGTTCGGAAAATGAGTTTACTCCCTGGGTACTTTTTCTGTATACTTTTGACTATACGGGCCGAGTCCGGGGTTTACGGGAAATGGCGGGTTTTCGTTTGCCGGCGATTAAACTTCTTTTATTCAGCGTCTCATCAAAAATGAAAACATTTTTAAAAACTATAAGTCTCATGCGTTGTAGTGGTGAGAAAATAATTTAAAAAATCGTTCGGAAAATGAGTTTACTCCCTGGGTAATTTCTTTGTATACTTTTGACTATACGGGCCGAGTCCGGGGTTTACGGGAAATGGCGGGTTTTCGTTTACCGCCGATTAAACTGCTTTTATTCAGCGTCTCATCAAAAATGAAAACATTTTTGAAAACTACAAGTCTCATGCGTTTTAGTGGTGAAAAAATAATTTAAAAAATCGTTCGGGAAATGAGTTTACTCCCTGGGTACTTTCTTTGTATACTTTTGACTATACGGGCCAAGCCGGGATTTACGGGACATCGCGGGTTTTCGTTTGCCGGCGATTAAACTTCTTTTATTCAGCGTTTCATCAAAAATGAAAACATTTTTAAAAACTACAAGTCTTATGCATTTTAGTGGTGAAAAAATATTTTAAAAAATCGTTCTGGAAACGAGTTTACTCACATGGTACTTTCTTTGTATACATTCGACTATACGGGCCAAGCCCGGGATTTACGGGAAATCGCGGGTTTTCGTTTTCCGGCGATTAAACCTCTTTCATTAAGCGTCTCATCAAAAATGAAAACATTTTTGAAAACTACAAGTCTCATGCGTTTTAGTGGTGAAAAAAAAATTTAAAAAATCGTTCGGGAAATGAGTTTACTCCCTGGGTACTTTCTTTGTATACATTCGACTATACGGGCCAAGCCCCGGATTTACGGGAAAACGCGGGATTTCGTTTGCCGGCGATTAAACCTCTTTCATTAAGCGTCTCATCAAAAATGAAAATATTTTTGAAAACTACAAGTCTCATGCGTTTTAGTGGTGAAAAAATAATTTAAAAAATCGTTCGGGAAATGAGTTTACTCCCTGGGTACTTTCTTTGTATACTTTTGATTATACGGGCCGAGTCCGGGATTTACGGGAAATCGCGTATTTTCGTTTGCCGACGATTAAACTTCTTTTATTCAGCGTCCCATCAAATATGAAAATATTTTTGAAAACTACAAGTCTCATGCGTTTAGTGGTAAAAAAATAATATAAAAAATCGTTCGGGAAATGAGTTTACTCCCTGGGTACTTTCTTTGTATACTTTTGATTATACCGGTCGAGTCCGGGGTTTACGGGAAATGGCGGGTTTTCGTTTGCCGGCGATTAAACTTCTTTTATTCAGCGTCTCATCAAAAATGAAAACATTTTTGAAAACTACAAGTCTCATGCGTTTTAGTGGTGAAAAGATAATTTAAAAAATCGTTTTGGAAATGAGTTTACTCACAGGGTACTTTCTTTGTATACATTCGACTATACGGGCCAAGCCCGGGATTTACGGGAAATCGCGGGTTTTCGTTTGCTGGCGATTAAACCACTTTCATTAAGCGTCTCATCAAAAATGAAAACATTTCTGAAAACTACAAGTCTCATGCGTTGTAGTGGTGAAAAATAATTTAAAAAATCGTTCGGAAAATGAGTTTACTCCCTGGGTACTTTTTCTGTATACTTTTGACTATACGGGCCGAGTCCGGGGTTTACGGGAAATGGCGGGTTTTCGTTTGCCGGCGATTAAACTTCTTTTATTCAGCGTCTCATCAAAAATGAAAACATTTTTAAAAACTATAAGTCTCATGCGTTGTAGTGGTGAGAAAATAATTTAAAAAATCGTTCGGAAAATGAGTTTACTCCCTGGGTAATTTCTTTGTATACTTTTGACTATACGGGCCGAGTCCGGGGTTTACGGGAAATGGCGGGTTTTCGTTTACCGCCGATTAAACTGCTTTTATTCAGCGTCTCATCAAAAATGAAAACATTTTTGAAAACTACAAGTCTCATGCGTTTTAGTGGTGAAAAAATAATTTAAAAAATCGTTCGGGAAATGAGTTTACTCCCTGGGTACTTTCTTTGTATACTTTTGACTATACGGGCCAAGCCGGGATTTACGGGACATCGCGGGTTTTCGTTTGCCGGCGATTAAACTTCTTTTATTCAGCGTTTCATCAAAAATGAAAACATTTTTAAAAACTACAAGTCTTATGCATTTTAGTGGTGAAAAAATATTTTAAAAAATCGTTCTGGAAACGAGTTTACTCACATGGTACTTTCTTTGTATACATTCGACTATACGGGCCAAGCCCGGGATTTACGGGAAATCGCGGGTTTTCGTTTTCCGGCGATTAAACCTCTTTCATTAAGCGTCTCATCAAAAATGAAAACATTTTTGAAAACTACAAGTCTCATGCGTTTTAGTGGTGAAAAAAAATTTAAAAAATCGTTCGGGAAATGAGTTTACTCCCTGGGTACTTTCTTTGTATACATTCGACTATACGGGCCAAGCCCCGGATTTACGGGAAAACGCGGGATTTCGTTTGCCGGCGATTAAACCTCTTTCATTAAGCGTCTCATCAAAAATGAAAATATTTTTGAAAACTACAAGTCTCATGCGTTTTAGTGGTGAAAAAATAATTTAAAAAATCGTTCGGGAAATGAGTTTACTCCCTGGGTACTTTCTTTGTATACTTTTGATTATACGGGCCGAGTCCGGGATTTACGGGAAATCGCGTATTTTCGTTTGCCGACGATTAAACTTCTTTTATTCAGCGTCCCATCAAATATGAAAATATTTTTGAAAACTACAAGTCTCATGCGTTTAGTGGTAAAAAAATAATATAAAAAATCGTTCGGGAAATGAGTTTACTCCCTGGGTACTTTCTTTGTATACTTTTGATTATACCGGTCGAGTCCGGGGTTTACGGGAAATGGCGGGTTTTCGTTTGCCGGCGATTAAACTTCTTTTATTCCGCGTCTCATCAAAAATGAAAACATTTTTGAAAACTACAAGTCTCATGCGTTTTAGTGGTGAAAAGATAATTTAAAAAATCGTTTTGGAAATGAGTTTACTCACAGGGTACTTTCTTTGTATACATTCGACTATACGGGCCAAGCCCGGGATTTACGGGAAATCGCGGGTTTTCGTTTGCTGGCGATTAAACCACTTTCATTAAGCGTCTCATCAAAAATGAAAACATTTCTGAAAACTACAAGTCTCATGCGTTTTAGTGGTGAAAAAACAATTTAAAAAATCGTTCGGGAAATGAGTTTACTCACAGGGTACTTTCTTTGTATACATTCGACTATACGGGCCAAGCCCGGGATTTACGGGAAATCGCGGGTTTTAGATTGCCGGCGATTAAACTTCTTTCATTAACCGTCTCATCAAAAATGAAAACATTTTTGAAAACTACAAGTCTCATGCGTTTTAGTGGTGAAAAAAAATATTAAAAATCGTTCGGGAAATGAGTTTACTCCCTGGGTACTTTCTTTGTATACATTCGACTATAAGGGCCAAGCCCGCGATTTACGGGAAATCGCGGGATTTCGTTTGCCGGCGATTAAACCTCTTTCATTAAGCGTCTCATCAAAAATGAAAACATTTTTGAAAACTACAAGTCTCATGCGTTGTAGTGGTGAAAAAATAATTTAAAAAATAGTTCGGAAAATGAGTTTACTCCCTGGGTACTTTCTTTGTATACTTTTGACTATACGGGCCGAGTCCGGGGTTTACGGGAAATGGCGGGTTTTCGTTTGCCGGCGATTAAACTTCTTTTATTCAGCGTCTCATCAAAAATGAAAACATTTTTAAAAACTACAAGTCTCATGCGTTGTAGTGGTGAGAAAATAATTTAAAAAATCGTTCGGAAAATGAGTTTACTCCCTGGGTAATTTCTTTGTATACTTTTGACTATACGGGCCGAGTCCGGGGTTTACGGGAAATGGCGGGTTTTCGTTTGCCGGCGATTAAACTTCTTTTATTCAGCGTCTCATCAAAAATGAAAACATTTTTAAAAACTACAAGTCTCATGCGTTTTAGTATTGAAAAAATATTTTAAAAAATCGCTCGGGAAATAAGTTTACTCCCTGGGTACTTTCTTTGTATACTTTTGACTATACGGGCCGAGTCCGGGATATACGGGAAGTCGCGGGTTTTCGTTTGCCGGCGTTTAAACTTCTTTTATTCAGCGTCTCATCAAAAATGAAAACATTTTTAAAAACTACAAGTCTCATGGGCTTTAGTGGTGAAATAATAATTTAAAAAATCGTTCGGGAAATGAGTTTACACCCTAGGTACTTTCTTTGTATACTTTTGACTATACGGGCCGAGTCCGGGATTTACGGGAAATTGCAGGTTTTCGTTTGCCGGCGATTAAACTTCTTTTATTCAGCCTCTCATCAAAAATGAAAACATTTTTAAAAACTACAAGTCTCATGCGTTTTAATGGTGAAAAAATAATTTAAAAAATCGTTCGGGAAATGAGTTTACTCCCTGGGTACTTTCTTTGTATACTTTTGACTATGCGGGCCGAGTCCGGGGTTTACGGGAAATGGCGGGTTTTCGTTTGCCGGCGATTAAACTTCTTTTATTCAGCGTCTCATCAAAAATGAAAACATTTTTAAAAACTACAAGTCTCATGCGTTTTAGTGGTGAAAATATAATATAAAAAATCGTTCGGAAAATGAGTTTACTCCCTGGGTACTTTCTTTGTATACATTCGACTATACGGGCCAAGCCCCGGATTTACGGGAAAACGCGGGATTTCGTTTGCCGGCGATTAAACTTCTTTTATTCAGCGTCCCATCAAATATGAAAATATTTTTGAAAACTACAAGTCTCATGCGTTTAGTGGTAAAAAAATAATATAAAAAATCGTTCGGGAAATGAGTTTACTCCCTGGGTACTTTCTTTGTATACTTTTGACTATACGGGCCGAGTCCGGGATATACGGGAAGTCGCGGGTTTTCGTTTGCCGGCGTTTAAACTTCTTTTATTCAGCGTCTCATCAAAAATGAAAACATTTTTAAAAACTACAAGTCTCATGGGCTTTAGTGGTGAAATAATAATTTAAAAAATCGTTCGGGAAATGAGTTTACACCCTGGGTACTTTCTTTGTATACATTCGACTATACGGGCCAAGCCCGGGATTTACGGGAAATCGCGGGTTTTCGTTTGCTGGCGATTAAACCACTTTCATTAAGCGTCTCATCAAAAATGAAAACATTTCTGAAAACTACAAGTCTCATGCGTTTTAGTGGTGAAAAAATAATTAAAAAAATCGTTCGGGAAATGAGTTTACTCACAGGGTACTTTCTTTGTATACATTCGACTATACGGGCCAAGCCCGGGATTTACGGGAAATCGCGGGTTTTAGATTGCCGGCGATTAAACTTCTTTCATTAACCGTCTCATCAAAAATGAAAACATTTTTGAAAACTACAAGTCTCATGCGTTTTAGTGGTGAAAAAAAATATTAAAAAATCGTTCGGGAAATGAGTTTACTCCCTGGGTACTTTCTTTGTATACATTCGACTATACGGGCTAAGCCCGGGATTTACGGAAAATCGCGGGATTTCGTTTGCCGGCGATTAAACCTCTTTCATTAAGCGTCTCATCAAAAATGAAAACATTTTTGAAAACTACAAGTCTCATGCGTTGTAGTGGTGAAAAAATAATTTAAAAAATCGTTCGGAAAATGAGTTTACTCCCTGGGTACTTTCTTTGTATACTTTTGACTATACGGGCCGAGTCCGGGGTTTACGGGAAATGGCGGGTTTTCGTTTGCCGGCGATTAAACTTCTTTTATTCAGCGTCTCATCAAAAATGAAAACATTTTTAAAAACTACAAGTCTCATGCGTTGTAGTGGTGAGAAAATAATTTAAAAAATCGTTCGGAAAATGAGTTTACTCCCTGGGTAATTTCTTTGTATACTTTTGACTATACGGGCCGAGTCCGGGGTTTACGGGAAATGGCGGGTTTTCGTTTGCCGGCGATTAAACTTCTTTTATTCAGCGTCTCATCAAAATTGAAAACATTTTTAAAAACTACAAGTCTCATGCGTTTTAGTATTGAAAAAATATTTTAAAAAATCGTTCGGGAAATAAGTTTACTCCCTGGGTACTTTCTTTGTATACTTTTGACTATACAGGCCGAGTCCGGGATATACGGGAAATCGCGGGTTTTCGTTTGCCGGCGTTTAAACTTCTTTTATTCAGCGTCTCATCAAAAATGAAAACATTTTTAAAAACTACAAGTCTCGTAGGCTTTAGTGGTGAAATAATAATTTAAAAAATCGTTCGGGAAATGAGTTTACACCCTGGGTACTTTCTTTGTATACTTTTGACTATACGGGCCGAGTCCGGGATTTACGGGAAATTGCGGGTTTTCGTTTGCCGGCGATTAAACTTCTTTTATTCAGCGTCTCATCAGAAATGAAAACATTTTTAAAAACTACAAGTCTCATGCGTTTTAGTGGTGAAAAAATAATTTAAAAAATCGTTCGGGAAATGAGTTTACTCCCTGGGTACTTTCTTTGTATACTTTTGACTATGCGGGCCGAGTCCGGGGTTTACGGGAAATGGCGGATTTTCGTTTGCCGGCGATTAAACTTCTTTTATTCAGCGTCTCATCAAAAATGAAAACATTTTTAAAAACTACAGGTCTCATGCGTTGTAGTGGTGAGAAAATAATTTAAAAAATCGTTCGGAAAATGAGTTTACTCCCTGGGTAATTTCTTTGTATACTTTTGACTATACGGGCCGAGTCCGGGGTTTACGGGAAATGGCGGGTTTTCGTTTGCCGGCGATTAAACTTCTTTTATTCAGCGTCTCATCAAAAATGAAAACATTTTTAAAAACTACAAGTCTCATGCGTTTTAGTATTGAAAAAATATTTTTAAAAATCGTTCGGGAAATAAGTTTACTCCCTGGGTACTTTCTTTGTATACTTTTGACTATACGGGCCGAGTCCGGGGTTTACGGGAAATTGCGGGTTTTCGTTTGCCGGCGATTAAACTTCTTTTATTCAGCGTCTCATCAAAAATGAAAACATTTTTAAAAACTACAAGTGTCATGCGTTTTAGTGGTGAAAAAATAATTTAAAAAATCGTTAGGGAAATGAGTTTACTCCCTGGGTACTTTCTTTGTATACTTTTGACTATGCGGGCCGAGTCCGGGGTTTACGGGAAATGGCGGGTTTTCGTTTGCCGGCGATTAAACTTCTTTTATTCAGCGTCTCATCAAAAATGAAAACATTTTTAAAAACTACAAGTGTCATGCGTTTTAGTGGTGAAAAAATAATTTAAAAAATCGTTAGGGAAATGAGTTTACTCCCTGAGTACTTTCTTTGTATACTTTTGATTATACGGGCCGACTCCAGGGTTTACGGGAAATGGCGGGTTTTCGTTTGCCGGCGATTAAACATCTTTTATTCAGCGTCTCATCAAAAATGAAAACATTTTTAAAAACTACAAGTCTCATGGGCTTTAGTGGTGAAATAATAATTTAAAAAATCGTTCGGGAAGTGAGTTTACACCCGGGGTACTTTCTTTGTATACTTTTGACTATACGGGCCGAGTCCGGGATTTACTGGAAATCGCAAGTTTTCGTTTGCCGGCGACTAAACTTCTTTCATTCAGCGTCTCATCAAAAATGAAAACATTTTTGAAAACTACAAGTCTCATGCGTTTTAGTGGTGAAAATATAATTTAAAAAATCGTTCGGGAAATGAGTTTACTCCCTGGGTACTTTCTTTGTATACTTTTGACTATACGGGCCGAGTCCGAGATTTACGGAAAGTCACGGGTTTTCGTTTGCCGGCGATTAAACTTCTTTTATTCAGCGTCTCATCAAAAATGGAAACATTTTTAAAAACTACAAGTCTCATGGGCTTTAGTGGTGAAATAATAATTTAAAAAATAGTACGGGAAATGAGTTTACACCCTGGGTACTTTCTTTGTATACTTTTGACTATACGGGTCGAGTCCGGGATTTACGGAAAATCGCAGGTTTTCGTTTACCGGCGATTAAACTTCTTTCATTCAGCGTCTCATCAAAAATGAAAACATTTTTGAAAACTACAAGTCCCATGCGTTTTAGTGGTGAAAAAATAATTTAAAAAATCGTTCGGGAAATGAGTTTACTCCCTGGGTACTATCTTTGTATGCTTTTGACTATACGGGCCAAGCCCGGGATTTACGGAAAATCTCGGGTTTTCGTTTGCCGGCAATTAAACTTCTTTTATTCAGCGTCTCATCAGAAATGAAAACATTTTTGAAAACTACAAGTCTTATGCGCTTTAGTGGTGAAAAAGTAATTTAAAAAATCGTTCTGGAAATGAGTTTACTCACAGGGTACTTTCTTTGTATACATTCGACTATACGGGCCAAGCCCGGGATTTACGGGAAATCGCGGGTTTTCGTTTGCCGGCGATTAAACCTCTTTCATTAAGCGTCTCATCAAAAATGAAAACATTTTTGAAAACTACAAGTCTCATTCGTTTTAGTGGTGAGAAAAAAATTTAAAAAATCGTTCGGGAAATGAGTTTACTCCCTGGGTACTTTCTTTGTATACATTCAACTATACGGGCCAAGCCCGGGATTTACGGGAAATCGCAGGATTTCGTTTGCCGGCGATTAAACCTCTTTTATTAAGCGTGTCATCAAAAATGGAAACATTTTTGAAAACTGCAAGTCTCATGCGTTTTAGTGGTGAAAAGATAATTGAAAAAATCGTTTCGGAAATGAGTTTACTCACAGGGTACTTTCTTTGTATACATTCGACTATACGGGCCAAGCCCGGGATTTACGGGAAGTCGCGGGTTTTCGTTTGACGGCGATTAAACAACTTTCATTAAGCGTCTCATCAAAAATGAAAACATTTCTGAAAACTACAAGACTCATGCGTTTTAGTGGTGAAAATTAATTTGAAAAATCGTTCGGGAAATGAGTTTACTCCCTGGGTACTTTCTTTGTATACTTTTGACTATACGGGCCGAGTCCGGGATTTACGGGAAGTTGCGGGTTTTCGTTTGCCGGCAATTAAACTTCTTTTATTCAGCGTCTCATCAAAAATGAAAACATTTTTAAAAACTACAAGTCTCATGAGATTTAGTGGTGAAATAATGATTTAAAAAATCGTTCGGGAAATGAGTTTACACCCCGGGTACTTTCTTTGTACACTTCTGACTATACGGGCCGAGTCCGGGATTTACGGGAAATCGCAGGTTTTCGTTTGCCGGCGATTAAACGTCTTTTATTCTGCGTCTCATCAAAAATGAAAACATTTTTGAAAACTACAAGTCTCATGCGTTTTAGTGGTGAAAAAAAAATTTAAAAAATCGTTCGGGAAATGAGTTTACTCCCTGGGTACTTTCTTTGTATACATTCGACTATACGGGCCAAGACCCGGATTTACGGGAAAACGCGGGATTTCGTTTGCCGGCGATTAAACCTCTTTCATTAAGCGTCTCATCAAAAATGAAAACATTTTTGAAAACTACAAGTCTCATGCGTTTTAGTGGTGAAAAAATAATTTAAAAAATCGTTCGGGAAATGAGTTTACTCCCTGGGTACTATCTTTGTATGCTTTTGACTATACGGGCCAAGCCCGGGATTTACGGAAAATCTCGGGTTTTCGTTTGCCGGCAATTAAACTTCTTTTATTCAGCGTCTCATCAGAAATGAAAACATTTTTGAAAACTACAAGTCTTATGCGCTTTAGTGGTGAAAAAGTAATTTAAAAAATCGTTCGGGAAATGAGTTTACTCCCTGGGTACTTTCTTTGTATACATTCAACTATACGGGCCAAGACCGGGATTTACGGGAAATCGCAGGATTTCGTTTGCCGGCGATTAAACCTCTTTTATTAAGCGTGTCATCAAAAATGGAAACATTTTTGAAAACTGCAAGTCTCATGCGTTTTAGTGGTGAAAAGATAATTGAAAAAATCGTTTCGGAAATGAGTTTACTCACAGGGTACTTTCTTTGTATACATTCGACTATACGGGCCAAGCCCGGGATTTACGGGAAGTAGCGGGTTTTCGTTTGACGGCGATTAAACAACTTTCATTAAGCGTCTCATCAAAAATGAAAACATTTCTGAAAACTACAAGTCTCATGCGTTTTAGTGGTGAAAATTAATTTAAAAAATCGTTCGGGAAATGAGTTTACTCCCTGGGTACTTTCTTTGTATACTTTTGACTATACGGGCCGAGTCCGGGATTTACGGGAAGTTGCGGGTTTTCGTTTGCCGGCAATTAAACTTCTTTTATTCAGCGTCTCATCAAAAATGTAAACATTTTTAAAAACTACAAGTCTCATGGGATTTAGTGGTGAAATAATGATTTAAAAAATCGTTCGGGAAATGAGTTTACACCCCGGGTACTTTCTTTGTACACTTCTGACTATACGGGCCGAGTCCGGGATTTACGGGAAATCGCAGGTTTTTGTTTGCCGGCGATTAAACGTCTTTTATTCAGCGTCTCATCAAAAATGAAAACATTTTTAAAAACTGCAAGTCCTATGCGTTTTAGTGGTGAAAAAATAATTTAAAAAATCGTTCTGGAAATGAGTTTACTCCCTGGGTACTTTCTTTGTATAGTTCTGACTATACGGGCCGAGTCCGGGATTTACGGGAAATCGCAGGTTTTCGTTTGCCGGCGATTAAACTGCTTTTATTCAGCGTCTCATCAAAAATGAAAACATTTTTGCAAACTACAAGTCTCATGCGTTTTAGTGGTGAAAAAATAATTTAAAAAATCGTTCGGAAAATGAGTTTACTCCCTGGGTACTTTCTTTGTATACTTTTGACTATACGGGCCAAGCCGGGATTTACGGGAAATCGCGGGTTTTCGTTTGCCGACGATTAAACTTCTTTTAATCAGCGTTTCATCAAAAATGAAAACATTTTTAAAAACTACAAGTCTTATGCGTTTTAGTGGTGAAATAATAATTTAAAAAATCGTTCGAGAAATGAGTTTACTCCTTGGGTACTTTCTTTGTATACATTCGACTATACGGGCCAAGCCCCGTATTTACGGGAAAACGCGGGATTTCGTTTGCCGGCGATTAAACTTTATTTATTCAGCGTCCCATCAAATATGAAAATATTTTTGAAAACTACAAGTCTCATGCGTTTAGTGGTAAAAAAATAATATAAAAAATCGTTCGGGAAATGAGTTTACTCCCTGGGTACTTTCTTTGTATACTTTTGACTATACGGTCGAGTCCAGGGTTTACGGGAAATCGCGGATTTTCGTTTGCCGGCGATTAAACTTCTTTTATTCAGCGTCTCATCAAAAATGAAAACATTTTTGAAAACTACAAGTCTCATGCGTTTTAGTGGTGAAAAAATAATTTAAAAAATCATTCGGGAAATGAGTTTACTCCCTGGGTACTTTCTTTGTATACTTTTGACTATACGGGCTGAGTCCGGGATTTACGGGAAATCGCGGATTTTCGTTTGCCGACGATTAAACTTCTTTTATTCAGCGTCTCATCAAAAATGAAAACATTTTTGAAAACTACAAGTCTCATGCGTTTTAGTGGTGAAAAGATAATTTAAAAAATCGTTTTGGAAATGCGTTTACTCACAGGGTACTTTCTTTGTATACATTCGACTATACGGGCCAAGCCCGGGATTTACGGGAAATCGCGGGTTTTCGATTGCCGGCGATTAAACCTCTTTCATTAAGCGTCTCATCAAAATGAAAACATTTTTGAAAACTACAAGTCTCATGCGTTTTAGTGGTGAAAAAAGAATTTAAAAAATCTTTCGGGAAATGAGTTTACTCCCTGGGTACTTTCTTTGTATACTTTGGACTATACGGGCCGAGTCCGGGATTTACGGGAAATCGCGGATTTTCGTTTGAGGGCGATTAAACTTCTTTTATTCAGCGTCTCATCAAAAATGAAAACATTTTTAAAAACTACAAGTCTCATGCGTTTTAGTATTGAAAAAATATTTTTAAAAATCGTTCGGGAAATAAGTTTACTCCCTGGGTACTTTCTTTGTATACTTTTGACTATACGGGCCGAGTCCGGGGTTTACGGGAAATTGCGGGTTTTCGTTTGCCGACGATCAAACTTCTTTTATTCAGCGTCTCATCAAAAATGAAAACATTTTTAAAAACTACAAGTGTCATGCGTTTTAGTGGTGAAAAAATAATTTAAAAAATCGTTAGGGAAATGAGTTTACTCCCTGGGTACTTTCTTTGTATACTTTTGACTATGCGGGCCGAGTCCGGGGTTTACGGGAAATGGCGGGTTTTCGTTTGCCGGCGATTAAACTTCTTTTATTCAGCGTCTCATCAAAAATGAAAACATTTTTAAAAACTACAAGTGTCATGCGTTTTAGTGGTGAAAAAATAATTTAAAAAATCGTTAGGGAAATGAGTTTACTCCCTGAGTACTTTCTTTGTATACTTTTGATTATACGGGCCGACTCCAGGGTTTACGGGAAATGGCGGGTTTTCGTTTGCCGGCGATTAAACATCTTTTATTCAGCGTCTCATCAAAAATGAAAACATTTTTAAAAACTACAAGTCTCATGGGCTTTAGTGGTGAAATAATAATTTAAAAAATCGTTCGGGAAGTGAGTTTACACCCGGGGTACTTTCTTTGTATACTTTTGACTATACGGGCCGAGTCCGGGATTTACTGGAAATCGCAAGTTTTCGTTTGCCGGCGACTAAACTTCTTTCATTCAGCGTCTCATCAAAAATGAAAACATTTTTGAAAACTACAAGTCTCATGCGTTTTAGTGGTGAAAATATAATTTAAAAAATCGTTCGGGAAATGAGTTTACTCCCTGGGTACTTTCTTTGTATACTTTTGACTATACGGGCCGAGTCCGAGATTTACGGAAAGTCACGGGTTTTCGTTTGCCGGCGATTAAACTTCTTTTATTCAGCGTCTCATCAAAAATGGAAACATTTTTAAAAACTACAAGTCTCATGGGCTTTAGTGGTGAAATAATAATTTAAAAAATAGTACGGGAAATGAGTTTACACCCTGGGTACTTTCTTTGTATACTTTTGACTATACGGGTCGAGTCCGGGATTTACGGAAAATCGCAGGTTTTCGTTTACCGGCGATTAAACTTCTTTCATTCAGCGTCTCATCAAAAATGAAAACATTTTTGAAAACTACAAGTCCCATGCGTTTTAGTGGTGAAAAAATAATTTAAAAAATCGTTCGGGAAATGAGTTTACTCCCTGGGTACTATCTTTGTATGCTTTTGACTATACGGGCCAAGCCCGGGATTTACGGAAAATCTCGGGTTTTCGTTTGCCGGCAATTAAACTTCTTTTATTCAGCGTCTCATCAGAAATGAAAACATTTTTGAAAACTACAAGTCTTATGCGCTTTAGTGGTGAAAAAGTAATTTAAAAAATCGTTCTGGAAATGAGTTTACTCACAGGGTACTTTCTTTGTATACATTCGACTATACGGGCCAAGCCCGGGATTTACGGGAAATCGCGGGTTTTCGTTTGCCGGCGATTAAACCTCTTTCATTAAGCGTCTCATCAAAAATGAAAACATTTTTGAAAACTACAAGTCTCATTCGTTTTAGTGGTGAGAAAAAAATTTAAAAAATCGTTCGGGAAATGAGTTTACTCCCTGGGTACTTTCTTTGTATACATTCAACTATACGGGCCAAGCCCGGGATTTACGGGAAATCGCAGGATTTCGTTTGCCGGCGATTAAACCTCTTTTATTAAGCGTGTCATCAAAAATGGAAACATTTTTGAAAACTGCAAGTCTCATGCGTTTTAGTGGTGAAAAGATAATTGAAAAAATCGTTTCGGAAATGAGTTTACTCACAGGGTACTTTCTTTGTATACATTCGACTATACGGGCCAAGCCCGGGATTTACGGGAAGTCGCGGGTTTTCGTTTGACGGCGATTAAACAACTTTCATTAAGCGTCTCATCAAAAATGAAAACATTTCTGAAAACTACAAGACTCATGCGTTTTAGTGGTGAAAATTAATTTGAAAAATCGTTCGGGAAATGAGTTTACTCCCTGGGTACTTTCTTTGTATACTTTTGACTATACGGGCCGAGTCCGGGATTTACGGGAAGTTGCGGGTTTTCGTTTGCCGGCAATTAAACTTCTTTTATTCAGCGTCTCATCAAAAATGAAAACATTTTTAAAAACTACAAGTCTCATGGGATTTAGTGGTGAAATAATGATTTAAAAAATCGTTCGGGAAATGAGTTTACACCCCGGGTACTTTCTTTGTACACTTCTGACTATACGGGCCGAGTCCGGGATTTACGGGAAATCGCAGGTTTTCGTTTGCCGGCGATTAAACGTCTTTTATTCTGCGTCTCATCAAAAATGAAAACATTTTTGAAAACTACAAGTCTCATGCGTTTTAGTGGTGAAAAAAAAATTTAAAAAATCGTTCGGGAAATGAGTTTACTCCCTGGGTACTTTCTTTGTATACATTCGACTATACGGGCCAAGACCCGGATTTACGGGAAAACGCGGGATTTCGTTTGCCGGCGATTAAACCTCTTTCATTAAGCGTCTCATCAAAAATGAAAACATTTTTGAAAACTACAAGTCTCATGCGTTTTAGTGGTGAAAAAATAATTTAAAAAATCGTTCGGGAAATGAGTTTACTCCCTGGGTACTATCTTTGTATGCTTTTGACTATACGGGCCAAGCCCGGGATTTACGGAAAATC
Source organism: Hydractinia symbiolongicarpus (assembly GCF_029227915.1). NCBI lineage: Eukaryota > Metazoa > Cnidaria > Hydrozoa > Anthoathecata > Hydractiniidae > Hydractinia > Hydractinia symbiolongicarpus. The sequence continues at coordinate 32,975,813 of NC_079876.1, read as the reverse complement.
TCGGGTTTTCGTTTGCCGGCAATTAAACTTCTTTTATTCAGCGTCTCATCAGAAATGAAAACATTTTTGAAAACTACAAGTCTTATGCGCTTTAGTGGTGAAAAAGTAATTTAAAAAATCGTTCGGGAAATGAGTTTACTCCCTGGGTACTTTCTTTGTATACATTCAACTATACGGGCCAAGACCGGGATTTACGGGAAATCGCAGGATTTCGTTTGCCGGCGATTAAACCTCTTTTATTAAGCGTGTCATCAAAAATGGAAACATTTTTGAAAACTGCAAGTCTCATGCGTTTTAGTGGTGAAAAGATAATTGAAAAAATCGTTTCGGAAATGAGTTTACTCACAGGGTACTTTCTTTGTATACATTCGACTATACGGGCCAAGCCCGGGATTTACGGGAAGTAGCGGGTTTTCGTTTGACGGCGATTAAACAACTTTCATTAAGCGTCTCATCAAAAAAGAAAACATTTCTGAAAACTACAAGTCTCATGCGTTTTAGTGGTGAAAATTAATTTAAAAAATCGTTCGGGAAATGAGTTTACTCCCTGGGTACTTTCTTTGTATACTTTTGACTATACGGGCCGAGTCCGGGATTTACGGGAAGTTGCGGGTTTTCGTTTGCCGGCAATTAAACTTCTTTTATTCAGCGTGTCATCAAAAATGTAAACATTTTTAAAAACTACAAGTCTCATGGGATTTAGTGGTGAAATAATGATTTAAAAAATCGTTCGGGAAATGAGTTTACACCCCGGGTACTTTCTTTGTACACTTCTGACTATACGGGCCGAGTCCGGGATTTACGGGAAATCGCAGGTTTTTGTTTGCCGGCGATTAAACGTCTTTTATTCAGCGTCTCATCAAAAATGAAAACATTTTTAAAAACTGCAAGTCCTATGCGTTTTAGTGGTGAAAAAATAATTTAAAAAATCGTTCTGGAAATGAGTTTACTCCCTGGGTACTTTCTTTGTATAGTTTTGACTATACGGGCCGAGTCCGGGATTTACGGGAAATCGCAGGTTTTCGTTTGCCGGCGATTAAACTGCTTTTATTCAGCGTCTCATCAAAAATGAAAACATTTTTGCAAACTACAAGTCTCATGCGTTTTAGTGGTGAAAAAATAATTTAAAAAATCGTTCGGAAAATGAGTTTACTCCCTGGGTACTTTCTTTGTATACTTTTGACTATACGGGCCAAGCCGGGATTTACGGGAAATCGCGGGTTTTCGTTTGCCGACGATTAAACTTCTTTTAATCAGCGTTTCATCAAAAATGAAAACATTTTTAAAAACTACAAGTCTTATGCGTTTTAGTGGTGAAATAATAATTTAAAAAATCGTTCGAGAAATGAGTTTACTCCCTGGGTACTTTCTTTGTATACATTCGACTATACGGGCCAAGCCCCGTATTTACGGGAAAACGCGGGATTTCGTTTGCCGGCGATTAAACTTTATTTATTCAGCGTCCCATCAAATATGAAAATATTTTTGAAAACTACAAGTCTCATGCGTTTAGTGGTAAAAAAATAATATAAAAAATCGTTCGGGAAATGAGTTTACTCCCTGGGTACTTTCTTTGTATACTTTTGACTATACGGTCGAGTCCAGGGTTTACGGGAAATCGCGGATTTTCGTTTGCCGGCGATTAAACTTCTTTTATTCAGCGTCTCATCAAAAATGAAAACATTTTTGAAAACTACAAGTCTCATGCGTTTTAGTGGTGAAAAAATAATTTAAAAAATCATTCGGGAAATGAGTTTACTCCCTGGGTACTTTCTTTGTATACTTTTGACTATACGGGCTGAGTCCGGGATTTACGGGAAATCGCGGATTTTCGTTTGCCGACGATTAAACTTCTTTTATTCAGCGTCTCATCAAAAATGAAAACATTTTTGAAAACTACAAGTCTCATGCGTTTTAGTGGTGAAAAGATAATTTAAAAAATCGTTTTGGAAATGCGTTTACTCACAGGGTACTTTCTTTGTATACATTCGACTATACGGGCCAAGCCCGGGATTTACGGGAAATCGCGGGTTTTCGATTGCCGGCGATTAAACCTCTTTCATTAAGCGTCTCATCAAAATGAAAACATTTTTGAAAACTACAAGTCTCATGCGTTTTAGTGGTGAAAAAAGAATTTAAAAAATCTTTCGGGAAATGAGTTTACTCCCTGGGTACTTTCTTTGTATACTTTGGACTATACGGGCCGAGTCAGGGATTTACGGGAAATCGCGGATTTTCGTTTGAGGGCGATTAAACTTCTTTTATTCAGCGTCTTATCAAAAATGAAAACATTTTTGAAAACTACAAGTCTCATGCGTTGTAGTGGTGAAAAAATAATTTAAAAAATCGTTCGGAAAATGAGTTTACTCCCTGGGTACTTTCTTTGTATACTTTTGACTATACGGGCCGAGTCCGGGGTTTACGGGAAATGGCGGGTTTGCGTTTGCCGGCGATTAAACTTCTTTTATTCAGCGTCTCATCAAAAATGAAAACATTTTTAAAAACTATAAGTCTCATGGGTTTTAGTGGTGCAATAATAATTTAAAAAATCGTTCGGGAAATGAGTTTACATCCCGGGTACTTTCTTTACTATACGGGCCGAGTCCGGGATTTACGGGAAATCGCAGGTTTTCGTTTGCCGGCGATTAAACTTCTTTTATTCAGCGTCTCATCAAAATTGAAAACATTTTTGAAAACTACAAGTCTCATGCGTTTTAGTGGTGAAAAAATATTTTAAAAAATCGTTCGGGAAATGAGTTTACTCCCTGGGTACTTTCTTTGTATACATTCGACTATACGGGCCAAGCCCCGTATTTACGGGAAAACGCGGGATTTCGTTTGCCGGCGATTAAACTTTATTTATTCAGCGTCCCATCAAATATGAAAATATTTTTGAAAACTACAAGTCTCATGCGTTTAGTGGTAAAAAAATAATATAAAAAATCGTTCGGGAAATGAGTTTACTCCCTGGGTACTTTCTTTGTATACTTTTGACTATACGGTCGAGTCCAGGGTTTACGGGAAATCGCGGATTTTCGTTTGCCGGCGATTAAACTTCTTTTATTCAGCGTCTCATCAAAAATGAAAACATTTTTGAAAACTACAAGTCTCATGCGTTTTAGTGGTGAAAAAATAATTTAAAAAATCATTCGGGAAATGAGTTTACTCCCTGGGTACTTTCTTTGTATACTTTTGACTATACGGGCTGAGTCCGGGATTTACGGGAAATCGCGGATTTTCGTTTGCCGACGATTAAACTTCTTTTATTCAGCGTCTCATCAAAAATGAAAACATTTTTGAAAACTACAAGTCTCATGCGTTTTAGTGGTGAAAAGATAATTTAAAAAATCGTTTTGGAAATGCGTTTACTCACAGGGTACTTTCTTTGTATACATTCGACTATACGGGCCAAGCCCGGGATTTACGGGAAATCGCGGGTTTTCGATTGCCGGCGATTAAACCTCTTTCATTAAGCGTCTCATCAAAATGAAAACATTTTTGAAAACTACAAGTCTCATGCGTTTTAGTGGTGAAAAAAGAATTTAAAAAATCTTTCGGGAAATGAGTTTACTCCCTGGGTACTTTCTTTGTATACTTTGGACTATACGGGCCGAGTCAGGGATTTACGGGAAATCGCGGATTTTCGTTTGAGGGCGATTAAACTTCTTTTATTCAGCGTCTTATCAAAAATGAAAACATTTTTGAAAACTACAAGTCTCATGCGTTGTAGTGGTGAAAAAATAATTTAAAAAATCGTTCGGAAAATGAGTTTACTCCCTGGGTACTTTCTTTGTATACTTTTGACTATACGGGCCGAGTCCGGGGTTTACGGGAAATGGCGGGTTTGCGTTTGCCGGCGATTAAACTTCTTTTATTCAGCGTCTCATCAAAAATGAAAACATTTTTAAAAACTATAAGTCTCATGGGTTTTAGTGGTGCAATAATAATTTAAAAAATCGTTCGGGAAATGAGTTTACATCCCGGGTACTTTCTTTACTATACGGGCCGAGTCCGGGATTTACGGGAAATCGCAGGTTTTCGTTTGCCGGCGATTAAACTTCTTTTATTCAGCGTCTCATCAAAATTGAAAACATTTTTGAAAACTACAAGTCTCATGCGTTTTAGTGGTGAAAAAATATTTTAAAAAATCGTTCGGGAAATGAGTTTACTCCCTGGGTTTTTTCTTTGTATACTATTGACTATACGGGCGGAGTCCGGGATTTACGGAAAGTCGCGGGTTTTCGTTTGCCGGCGTTTAAACTTCTTTTATTCAGCGTCTCATCAAAAATGAAAACATTTTTAAAAACTACAAGTCTCATGGGCTTTAGTGGTGAACTAATAATTTAAAAAATCGTTCGGGAAATGAGTTTACTCCCTGGGGACTTTCTTTGTATACTTTTGACTATACGGGCCGAGTCCGGGATTTACGGGAAATCGCGGGTTTTCGTTTGCCGGCGATTAAACTTCTTTTATTCAGCGTCTCATCAAAAATGAATACATTTTTGAAAACTACAAGTCTCATGCGTTTTAGTGGTGAAAAAATAATTTAAAAAATCGTTCGGGAAATGAGTTTACTCCCTGGGTACTTTCTTTGTATACATTCGACTATACGGGCCAAGCCCCGGATTTACGGGAAAACGCGGGATTTCGTTTGCCGGCAATTAAACTTCTTTTATTCAGCGTCCCATCAAATATGAAAATATTTTTGAAAACTACAAGTCTCATGCGTTTAGTGGTAAAAAAATAATATAAAAAATCGTTCGGGAAATGAGTTTACTCCCTGGGTACTTTCTTTGTATACTTTTGACTATACGGTCGAGTCCAGGGTTTACGGGAAATGGCGGGTTTTCGTTTGCCGGCGATTAAACTTCTTTTATTCAGCGTCTCATCAAAAATGAAAACATTTTTGAAAACTACAAGTCTCATGCGTTTTAGTGGTGAAAAAATAATTTAAAAAATCGTTCGGGAAATGAGTTTACTCCCTGGGTACTTTCTCTGTATACTTTTGACTATACGGGCCGAGTCCGGGATTTACGGGAAATCGCGGATTTTCGTTTGCCGACGATTAAACTTCTTTTATTCAGCGTCTCATCAAAAATGAAAACATTTTTGAAAACTACAAGTCTCATGCGTTTTAGTGGTGAAAAGATAATTTAAAAAATCGTTTTGGAATGCGTTTACTCACAGGGTACTTTTTTTGTATACATTCGACTATACGGGCCAAGCCCGGGATTTACGGGAAATCGCGGGTTTTCGATTGCCGGCGATTAAACCTCTTTCATTAAGCGTCTCATCGAAAATGAAAACATTTTTGAAAACTACAAGTCTCATGCGTTTTAGTGGTGAAAAAAGAATTTAAAAAATCTTTCGGGAAATGAGTTTACTCCCTGGGTACCTTCTTTGCATACTTTGGACTATACGGGCCGAGTCCGGGATTTACGGGAAATCGCGGATTTTCGTTTGAGGGCGATTAAACTTCTTTTATTCAGCGTCTTATCAAAAATGAAAATATTTTTAAAAACTACAAGTCTCATGCGTTGTAGTGGTGAAAAAATAATTTAAAAAATCGTTCGGAAAATGAGTTTACTCCCTGGGTACTTTCTTTGTATACTTTTGACTATACGGGCCGAGTCCGGGGTTTACGGGAAATGGCTGGTTTGCGTTTGCCGGCGATTAAACTTCTTTTATTCAGCGTCTCATCAAAAATGAAAACATTTTTAAAAACTATAAGTCTCATGGGTTTTAGTGGTGCAATAATAATTTAAAAAATCGTTCGGGAAATGAGTTCACATCCCGGGTACTTTCTTTACTATACGGGCCGAGTCCGGGATTTACGGGAAATCGCAGGTTTTCGTTTGCCGGCGATTAAACTTCTTTTATTCAGCGTCTCATCAAAATTGCAAACATTTTTGAAAACTACAAGTCTCATGCGTTTTAGTGGTGAAAAAATATTTTAAAAAATCGTTCGGGAAATGAGTTTACTCCCTGGGTTTTTTCTTTGTATACTATTGACTATACGGGCGGAGTCCGGGATTTAAGGAAAGTCGCGGGTTTTCGTTTCCCGGCGTTTAAACTTCTTTTATTCAGCGTCTCATCAAAAATGAAAACATTTTTAAAAACTACAAGTCTCATGGGCTTTAGTGGTGAAATAATAATTTAAAAAATCGTTCGGGAAATGAGTTTACTCCCTGGGTACTTTCTTTGTATACTTTTGACTATGAGGGCCGAGTCCGGGGTTTACGGGAAATGGCGGGTTTTCGTTTGCCGGCGATTAAACTTCTTTTATTCAGCGTCTCATCAAAAATGAAAACATTTTTGAAAACTACAAGTGTCATGCGTTTTAGTGGTGAAAAAATAATTTAAAAAATCGTTCGGGATATGAGTTTACTCCCTGGGTACTTTCTTTGTATTTTTTTGATTATACGGGCCGAGTCCGGGGTTTACGGGAAATGGCGGGTTTTCGTTTGCCGCCGATTAAACTTCTTTTATTCCGCGTCTCATCAAAAATGAAAACATTTTTGAAAACTACAAGTGTCATGCGTTTTAGTGGTGAACTAATAATTTAAAAAATCGTTCGGGAAATGAGTTTACTCCCTGGGGACTTTCTTTGTATACTTTTGACTATACGGGCCGAGTCCGGGATTTACGGGAAATCGCGGGTTTTCGTTTGCCGGCGATTAAACTTCTTTTATTCAGCGTCTCATCAAAAATGAATACATTTTTGAAAACTACAAGTCCCATGCGTTTTAGTGGTGAAAAAATAATTTAAAAAATCGTTCGGGATATGAGTTTACTCCCTGGGTACTTTCTTTGTATTTTTTTGATTACACGGGCCGAGTCCGGGGTTTACGGGAAATGGCGGGTTTTCGTTTGCCGCCGATTAAACTTCTTTTATTCCGCGTCTCATCAAAAATGAAAACATTTTTGAAAACTACAAGTGTCATGCGTTTTAGTGGTGAACTAATAATTTAAAAAATCGTTCGGGAAATGAGTTTACTCCCTGGGGACTTTCTTTGTATACTTTTGACTATACGGGCCGAGTCCGGGATTTACGGGAAATCGCGGGTTTTCGTTTGCCGGCGATTAAACTTCTTTTATTCAGCGTCTCATCAAAAATGAATACATTTTTGAAAACTACAAGTCTCATGCGTTTTAGTGGTGAAAAAATAATTTAAAAAATCGTTCGGGAAATGAGTTTACTCCCTGGGTACTTTCTTTGTATACATTCGACTATACGGGCCAAGCCCCGGATTTACGGGAAAACGCGGGATTTCGTTTGCCGGCGATTAAACTTCTTTTATTCAGCGTCTTATCAAAAATAAAAACATTTTTGAAAACTACAAGTCTCATGCGTTGTAGTGGTGAAAAAATAATTTAAAAAATCGTTCGGAAAATGAGTTTACTCCCTGGGTACTTTCTTTGTATACTTTTGACTATACGGGCGGAGTCCGGGATTTAAGGAAAGTCGCGGGTTTTCGTTTGCCGGCGTTTAAACTTCTTTTATTCAGCGTCTCATCAAAAATGAAAACATTTTTAAAAACTACAAGTCTCATGGGCTTTAGTGGTGAAATAATAATTTAAAAAAACGTTCGGGAAATGAGTTTACTCCCTGGGTACTTTCTTTGTATACTTTTGACTATGAGGGCCGAGTCCGGGGTTTACGGGAAATGGCGGGTTTTCGTTTGCCGGCGATTAAACTTCTTTTATTCAGCGTCTCATCAAAAATGAAAACATTTTTGAAAACTACAAGTGTCATGCGTTTTAGTGGTGAAAAAATAATTTAAAAAATCGTTCGGGATATGAGTTTACTCCCTGGGTACTTTCTTTGTATTTTTTTGATTATACGGGCCGAGTCCGGGGTTTACGGGAAATGGCGGGTTTTCGTTTGCCGCCGATTAAACTTCTTTTATTCCGCGTCTCATCAAAAATGAAAACATTTTTGAAAACTACAAGTGTCATGCGTTTTAGTGGTGAACTAATAATTTAAAAAATCGTTCGGGAAATGAGTTTACTCCCTGGGGACTTTCTTTGTATACTTTTGACTATACGGGCCGAGTCCGGGATTTACGGGAAATCGCGGGTTTTCGTTTGCCGGCGATTAAACTTCTTTTATTCAGCGTCTCATCAAAAATGAATACATTTTTGAAAACTACAAGTCCCATGCGTTTTAGTGGTGAAAAAATAATTTAAAAAATCGTTCGGGAAATGAGTTTACTCCCTGGGTACTTTCTTTGTATACATTCGACTATACGGGCCAAGCCCCGGATTTACGGGAAAACGCGGGATTTCGTTTGCCGGCGATTAAACTTCTTTTATTCAGCGTCTTATCAAAAATGAAAACATTTTTGAAAACTACAAGTCTCATGCGTTTTAGTGGTGAAAAAATATTTTAAAAAATCGTTCGGGAAATGAGTTTACTCCCTGGGTTTTTTCTTTGTATACTTTTGACTATGAGGGCCGAGTCCGGGGTTTACGGGAAATGGCGGGTTTTCGTTTGCCGGCGATTAAACTTCTTTTATTCCGCGTCTCATCAAAAATGAAAACATTTTTGAAAACTACAAGTGTCATGCGTTTTAGTGGTGAACTAATAATTTAAAAAATCGTTCGGGAAATGAGTTTACTCCCTGGGGACTTTCTTTGTATACTTTTGACTATACGGGCCGAGTCCGGGATTTACGGGAAATCGCGGGTTTTCGTTTGCCGGCGATTAAACTTCTTTTATTCAGCGTCTCATCAAAAATGAATACATTTTTGAAAACTACAAGTCCCATGCGTTTTAGTGGTGAAAAAATAATTTAAAAAATCGTTCGGGAAATGAGTTTACTCCCTGGGTACTTTCTTTGTATACATTCGACTATACGGGCCAAGCCCCGGATTTACGGGAAAACGCGGGATTTCGTTTGCCGGCGATTAAACTTCTTTTATTCAGCGTCTTATCAAAAATGAAAACATTTTTGAAAACTACAAGTCTCATGCGTTTTAGTGGTGAAAAAATATTTTAAAAAATCGTTCGGGAAATGAGTTTACTCCCTGGGTTTTTTCTTTGTATACTTTTGACTATGAGGGCCGAGTCCGGGGTTTACGGGAAATGGCGGGTTTTCGTTTGCCGGCGATTAAACTTCTTTTATTCCGCGTCTCATCAAAAATGAAAACATTTTTGAAAACTACAAGTGTCATGCGTTTTAGTGGTGAACTAATAATTTAAAAAATCGTTCGGGAAATGAGTTTACTCCCTGGGGACTTTCTTTGTATACTTTTGACTATACGGGCCGAGTCCGGGATTTACGGGAAATCGCGGGTTTTCGTTTGCCGGCGATTAAACTTCTTTTATTCAGCGTCTCATCAAAAATGAATACATTTTTGAAAACTACAAGTCTCATGCGTTTTAGTGGTGAAAAAATAATTTAAAAAATCGTTCGGGAAATGAGTTTACTCCCTGGGTACTTTCTTTGTATACATTCGACTATACGGGCCAAGCCCCGGATTTACGGGAAAACGCGGGATTTCGTTTGCCGGCGATTAAACTTCTTTTATTCAGCGTCTTATCAAAAATGAAAACATTTTTGAAAACTACAAGTCTCATGCGTTGTAGTGGTGAAAAAATAATTTAAAAAATCGTTCGGAAAATGAGTTTACTCCCTGGGTACTTTCTTTGTATACTTTTGACTATACGGGCCGAGTCCGGGGTTTACGGGAAATGGCGGGTTTGCGTTTGCCGGCGATTAAACTTCTTTTATTCAGCGTCTCATCAAAAATGAAAACATTTTTAAAAACTATAAGTCTCATGGGTTTTAGTGGTGCAATAATAATTTAAAAAATCGTTCGGGAAATGAGTTTACATCCCGGGTACTTTCTTTACTATACGGGCCGAGTCCGGGATTTACGGGAAATCGCAGGTTTTCGTTTGCCGGCGATTAAACTTCTTTTATTCAGCGTCTCATCAAAATTGAAAACATTTTTGAAAACTACAAGTCTCATGCGTTTTAGTGGTGAAAAAATATTTTAAAAAATCGTTCGGGAAATGAGTTTACTCCCTGGGTTTTTTCTTTGTATACTATTGACTATACGGGCGGAGTGCGGGATTTACGGAAAGTCGCGGGTTTTCGTTTGCCGGCGTTTAAACTTCTTTTATTCAGCGTCTCATCAAAAATGAAAACATTTTTAAAAACTACAAGTCTCATGGGCTTTAGTGGTGAACTAATAATTTAAAAAATCGTTCGGGAAATGAGTTTACTCCCTGGGGACTTTCTTTGTATACTTTTGACTATACAGGCCGAGTCCGGGATTTACGGGAAATCGCGGGTTTTCGTTTGCCGGCGATTAAACTTCTTTTATTCAGCGTCTCATCAAAAATGAATACATTTTTGAAAACTACAAGTCTCATGCGTTTTAGTGGTGAAAAAATAATTTAAAAAATCGTTCGGGAAATGAGTTTACTCCCTGGGTACTTTCTTTGTATACATTCGACTATACGGGCCAAGCCCCGGATTTACGGGAAAACGCGGGATTTCGTTTGCCGGCGATTAAACTTCTTTTATTCAGCGTCCCATCAAATATGAAAACATTTTTGAAAACTACAAGTCTCATGCGTTTAGTGGTAAAAAAATAATATAAAAAATCGTTCGGGAAATGAGTTTACTCCCTGGGTACTTTCTTTGTATACTTTTGACTATACGGTCGAGTCCAGGGTTTACGGGAAATGGCGGGTTTTCGTTTGCCGGCGATTAAACTTCTTTTATTCAGCGTCTCATCAAAAATGAAAACATTTTTGAAAACTACAAGTCTCATGCGTTTTAGTGGTGAAAAAATAATTTAAAAAATCGTTCGGGAAATGAGTTTACTCCCTGGGTACTTTCTTTGTATACTTTTGACTATACGGGCCGAGTCCGGGATTTACGGGAAATCGCGGATTTTCGTTTGCCGACGATTAAACTTCTTTTATTCAGCGTCTCATCAAAAATGAAAACATTTTTGAAAACTACAAGTCTCATGCGTTTTAGTGGTGAAAAGATAATTTAAAAAATCGTTTTGGAAATGCGTTTACTCACAGGGTACTTTTTTTGTATACATTCGACTATACGGGCCAAGCCCGGGATTTACGGGAAATCGCGGGTTTTCGATTGCCAGCGATTAAACCTCTTTCATTAAGCGTCTCATCGAAAATGAAAACATTTTTGAAAACTACAAGTCTCATGCGTTTTAGTGGTGAAAAAAGAATTTAAAAAATCTTTCGGGAAATGAGTTTACTCCCTGGGTACCTTCTTTGCATACTTTGGACTATACGGGCCGAGTCCGGGATTTACGGGAAATCGCGGATTTTCGTTTGAGGGCGATTAAACTTCTTTTATTCAGCGTCTTATCAAAAATGAAAACATTTTTAAAAACTACAAGACTCATGCGTTGTAGTGGTGAAAAAATAATTTAAAAAATCGTTCGGAAAATGAGTTTACTCCCTGGGTACTTTCTTTGTATACTTTTGACTATACGGGCCGAGTCCGGGGTTTACGGGAAATGGCGGGTTTGCGTTTGCCGGCGATTAAACTTCTTTTATTCAGCGTCTCATCAAAAATGAAAACATTTTTAAAAACTATAAGTCTCATGGGTTTTAGTGGTGCAATAATAATTTAAAAAATCGTTCGGGAAATGAGTTTACATCCCGGGTACTTTCTTTACTATACGGGCGGAGTCCGGGATTTACGGGAAATCGCAGGTTTTCGTTTGCCGGCGATTAAACTTTTTTTATTCAGCGTCTCATCAAAATTGCAAACATTTTTGAAATTACAAGTCTCATGCGTTTTAGTGGTGAAAAAATATTTTAAAAAATCGTTCGGGAAATGAGTTTACTCCCTGGGTTTTTCCTTTTTATACTATTGACTATACGGGCGGAGTCCGGGATTTAAGGAAAGTCGCGGGTTTTCGTTTGCCGGCGTTTAAACTTCTTTTATTCAGCGTCTCATCAAAAATGAAAACATTTTTAAAAACTACAAGTCTCATGGGCTTTAGTGGTGAAATAATAATTTAAAAAATCGTTCGGGAAATGAGTTTACTCCCTGGGTACTTTCTTTGTATACTTTTGACTATGAGGGCCGAGTCCGGGGTTTACGGGAAATGGCGGGTTTTCGTTTGCCGGCGATTAAACTTCTTTTATTCAGCGTCTCATCAAAAATGAAAACATTTTTGAAAACTACAAGTGTCATGCGTTTTAGTGGTGAAAAAATAATTTAAAAAATCGTTCGGGATATGAGTTTACTCCCTGGGTACTTTCTTTGTATTTTTTTGATTATACGGGCCGAGTCCGGGGTTTAGGGGAAATGGCGGGTTTTCGTTTGCCGCCGATTAAACTTCTTTTATTCCGCGTCTCATCAAAAATGAAAACATTTTTGAAAACTACAAGTGTCATGCGTTTTAGTGGTGAACTAATAATTTAAAAAATCGTTGGGGAAATGAGTTTACTCCCTGGGTACTTTCTTTGTATACATTCGACTATACGGGCCAAGCCCCGGATTTACGGGAAAACGCGGGATTTCGTTTGCCGGCGATTAAACTTCTTTTATTTAGCGTCCCATCAAATATGAAAATATTTTTGAAAACTACAAGTCTCATGCGTTTAGTGGTGAAAAAATAATTTAAAAAATCGTTCGGAAAATGAGTTTACTCCCTGGGTACTTTCTTTGTATACTTTTGACTATACGGGCCGAGTCCGGGGTTTACGGGAAATGGCGGGTTTGCGTTTGCCGGCGATTAAACTTCTTTTATTCAGCGTCTCATCAAAAATGAAAACATTTTTAAAAACTATAAGTCTCATGGGTTTTAGTGGTGCAATAATAATTTAAAAAATCGTTCGGGAAATGAGTTTACAACCCGGGTACTTTCTTTACTATACGGGCCGAGTCCGGGATTTACGGGAAATCGCAGGTTTTCGTTTGCCGGCGATTAAACTTCTTTTATTCAGAGTCTCATCAAAATTGCAAACATTTTTGAAAACTACAAGTCTCATGCGTTTTAGTGGTGAAAAAATATTTTGAAAAATCGTTCGGGAAATGAGTTTACTCCCTGGGTTTTTTCTTTGTATACTATTGACTATACGGGCGGAGTCCGGGATTTAAGGAAAGTCGCGGGTTTTCGTTTGCCGGCGTTTAAACTTCTTTTATTCAGCGTCTCATCAAAAATGAAAACATTTTTAAAAACTACAAGTCTCATGGGCTTTAGTGGTGAAATAATAATTTAAAAAATCGTTCGGGAAATGAGTTTACTCCCTGGGTACTTTCTTTGTATACTTTTGACTATGAGGGCCGAGTCCGGGGTTTACGGGAAATGGCGGGTTTTCGTTTGCCGGCGATTAAACTTCTTTTATTCAGCGTCTCATCAAAAATGAAAACATTTTTGAAAACTACAAGTGTCATGCGTTTTAGTGGTGAAAAAATAATTTAAAAAATCGTTCGGGATATGAGTTTACTCCCTGGGTACTTTCTTTGTATTTTTTTGATTATACGGGCCGAGTCCGGGGTTTACGGGAAATGGCGGGTTTTCGTTTGCCGCCGATTAAACTTCTTTTATTCCACGTCTCATCAAAAATGAAAACATTTTTGAAAACTACAAGTGTCATGCGTTTTAGTGGTGAAAAAATAATTTAAAAAATCGTTCGGGAAATGAGTTTACTCCCTGGGTACTTTCTTTGTATACTTTTGATTATACGGGCCGAGTCCAGGGTTTACAGGAAATGGCGGGTTTTCGTTTGCCGGCGATTAAACTTCTTTTATTCAGCGTCTCATCAAAATTGCAAACATTTTTGAAAACTACAAGTCTCATGCGTTTTAGTGGTGAAAAAATATTTTAAAAAATCGTTCGGGAAATGAGTTTACTCCCTGGGTTTTTTCTTTGTATACTATTGACTATACGGGCCAAGCCCGGGATTTACGGGAAATCGCGGGTTTTCGATTGCCGGCGATTAAACCTCTTTCATTAATCGTCTCATCGAAAATGAAAACATTTTTGAAAACTACAAGTCTCATGCGTTTTAGTGGTGAAAAAAGAATTTAAAAAATCTTTCGGGAAATGAGTTTACTCCCTGGGTACTTTCTTTGCATACTTTGGACTATACGGGCCGAGTCCGGGATTTACGGGAAATCGCGGATTTTCGTTTGAGGGCGATTAAACTTCTTTTATTCAGCGTCTTATCAAAAATGAAAACATTTTTAAAAACTACAAGTCTCATGCGTTGTAGTGGTGAAAAAATAATTTAAAAAAACGTTCGGAAAATGAGTTTACTCCCTGGGTACTTTCTTTGTATACTTTTGACTATACGGGCCGAGTCCGGGGTTTACGGGAAATGGCGGGTTTGCGTTTGCCGGCGATTAAACTTCTTTTATTCAGCGTCTCATCAAAAATGAAAACATTTTTAAAAACTATAAGTCTCATGGGTTTTAGTGGTGCAATAATAATTTAAAAAATCGTTCGGGAAATGAGTTTACAACCCGGGTACTTTCTTTACTATACGGGCCGAGTCCGGGATTTACGGGAAATCGCAGGTTTTCGTTTGCCGGCGATTAAACTTCTTTTATTCAGCGTCTCATCAAAATTGCAAACATTTTTGAAAACTACAAGTCTCATGCGTTTTAGTGGTGAAAAAATATTTTGAAAAATCGTTCGGGAAATGAGTTTACTCCCTGGGTTTTTTCTTTGTATACTATTGACTATACGGGCGGAGTCCGGGATTTAAGGAAAGTCGCGGGTTTTCGTTTGCCGGCGTTTAAACTTCTTTTATTCAGCGTCTCATCAAAAATGAAAACATTTTTAAAAACTACAAGTCTCATGGGCTTTAGTGGTGAAATAATAATTTAAAAAATCGTTCGGGAAATGAGTTTACTCCCTGGGTACTTTCTTTGTATACTTTTGACTATGAGGGCCGAGTCCGGGGTTTACGGGAAATGGCGGGTTTTCGTTTGCCGGCGATTAAACTTCTTTTATTCAGCGTCTCATCAAAAATGAAAACATTTTTGAAAACTACAAGTGTCATGCGTTTTAGTGGTGAAAAAATAATTTAAAAAATCGTTCGGGATATGAGTTTACTCCCTGGGTACTTTCTTTGTATTTTTTTGATTATACGGGCCGAGTCCGGGGTTTACGGGAAATGGCGGGTTTTCGTTTGCCGCCGATTAAACTTCTTTTATTCCACGTCTCATCAAAATTGCAAACATTTTTGAAAACTACAAGTCTCATGCGTTTTAGTGGTGAAAAAATATTTTAAAAAATCGTTCGGGAAATGAGTTTACTCCCTGGGTTTTTTCTTTGTATACTATTGACTATACGGGCGGAGTCCGGGATTTAAGGAAAGTCGCGGGTTTTCGTTTGCCGGCGTTGAAACTTCTTTTATTCAGCGTCTCATCAAAAATGAAAACATTTTTAAAAACTACAAGTCTCATGGGCTTTAGTGGTGAAATAATAATTTAAAAAATCGTTCGGGAAATGAGTTTACTCCCTGGGTACTTTCTTTGTATACTTTTGACTATGAGGGCCGAGTCCGGGGTTTACGGGAAATGGCGGGTTTTCGTTTGCCGGCGATTAAACTTCTTTTATTTAGCGTCTCATCAAAAATGAAAACATTTTTGAAAACTACAAGTGTCATGCGTTTTAGTGGTGAAAAAATAATTTAAAAAATCGTTCGGGATATGAGTTTACTCCCTGGGTACTTTCTTTGTATTTTTTTGATTATACGGGCCGAGTCCGGGGTTTAGGGGAAATGGCGGGTTTTCGTTTGCCGCCGATTAAACTTCTTTTATTCCGCGTCTCATCAAAAATGAAAACATTTTTGAAAACTACAAGTGTCATGCGTTTTAGTGGTGAACTAATAATTTAAAAAATCGTTCGGGAAATGAGTTTACTCCCTGGGGACTTTCTTTGTATACTTTTGACTATACGGGCCGAGTCCGGGATTTACGGGAAATCGCGGGTTTTCGTTTGCCGGCGATTAAACTTCTTTTATTCAGCGTCTCATCAAAAATGAATACATTTTTGAAAACTACAAGTCTCATGCGTTTAGTGGTAAAAAAATAATATAAAAAATCGTTCGGGAAATGAGTTTACTCCCTGGGTACTTTCTTTGTATACTTTTGACTATACGGTCGAGTCCAGGGTTTACGGGAAATGGCGGGTTTTCGTTTGCCGGCGATTAAACTTTTCTTATTCAGCGTCTCATCAAAAATGACAACATTTTTGAAAACTACAAGTCTCATGCGTTTTAGTGGTGAAAAGATAATTTAAAAAATCGTTTTGGAAATGTGTTTACTCACAGGGTACTTTTTTTGTATACATTCGACTATACGGGCCAAGCCCGGGATTTACGGGAAATCGCGGGTTTTCGATTGCCGGCGATTAAACCTCTTTCATTAAGCGTCTCATCGAAAATGAAAACATTTTTGAAAACTACAAGTCTCATGCGTTTTAGTGGTGAAAAAAGAATTTAAAAAATCTTTCGGGAAATGAGTTTACTCCCTGGGTACTTTCTTTGCATACTTTGGACTATACGGGCCGAGTCCGGGATTTACGGGAAATCGCGGATTTTCGTTTGAGGGCGATTAAACTTCTTTTATTCAGCGTCTTATCAAAAATGAAAACATTTTTAAAAACTACAAGTCTCATGCGTTGTAGTGGTGAAAAAATAATTTAAAAAATCGTTCGGAAAATGAGTTTACTCCCTGGGTACTTTCTTTGTATACTTTTGACTATACGGGCCGAGTCCGGGGTTTACGGGAAATGGCGGGTTTGCGTTTGCCGGCGATTAAACTTCTTTTATTCAGCGTCTCATCAAAAATGAAAACATTTTTAAAAACTATAAGTCTCATGGGTTTTAGTGGTGCAATAATAATTTAAAAAATCGTTCGGGAAATGAGTTTACAACCCGGGTACTTTCTTTACTATACGGGCCGAGTCCGGGATTTACGGGAAATCGCAGGTTTTCGTTTGCCGGCGATTAAACTTCTTTTATTCAGCGTCTATTCAAAATTGCAAACATTTTTGAAAACTACAAGTCTCATGCGTTTTAGTGGTGAAAAAATATTTTGAAAAATCGTTCGGGAAATGAGTTTACTCCCTGGGTTTTTTCTTTGTATACTATTGACTATACGGGCGGAGTCCGGGATTTAAGGAAAGTCGCGGGTTTTCGTTTGCCGGCGTTTAAACTTCTTTTATTCAGCGTCTCATCAAAAATGAAAACATTTTTAAAAACTACAAGTCTCATGGGCTTTAGTGGTGAAATAATAATTTAAAAAATCGTTCGGGAAATGAGTTTACTCCCTGGGGACTTTCTTTGTATACTTTTGACTATACGGGCCGAGTCCGGGATTTACGGGAAATCGCGGGTTTTCGTTTGCCGGCGATTAAACTTCTTTTATTCAGCGTCTCATCAAAAATGAATTCATTTTTGAAAACTACAAGTCTCATGCGTTTTAGTGGTGAAAAAATAATTCAAAAAAATCGTTCGGGAAATGAGTTTACTCCCTGGGTACTTTCTTTGTATACATTCGACTATACGGGCCAAGCCCCGGATTTACGGGAAAACGCGGGATTTCGTTTGCCGGCGATTAAACTTCTTTTATTTAGCGTCCCATCAAATATGAAAATATTTTTGAAAACTACAAGTCTCATGCGTTTAGTGGTAAAAAAATAATATAAAAAATCGTTCGGGAAATGAGTTTACTCCCTGGGTACTTTCTTTGTATACTTTTGACTATACGGTCGAGTCCAGGGTTTACGGGAAATGGCGGGTTTTCGTTTGCCGGCGATTAAACTTTTTTTATTCAGCGTCTCATCAAAAATGACAACATTTTTGAAAACTACAAGTCTCATGCGTTTTAGTGGTGAAAAAATAATTTAAAAAATCGTTCGGGAAATGAGTTTACTCCCTGGGTACTTTCTTTGTATACTTTTGACTATACGGGCCGAGTCCGGGATTTACGGGAAATCGCGGATTTTCGTTTGCCGACGATTAAACTTCTTTTATTCAGCGTCTCATCAAAAATGAAAACATTTTTGAAAACTACAAGTCTCATGCGTTTTAGTGGTGAAAAGATAATTTAAAAAATCGTTTTGGAAATGTGTTTACTCACAGGGTACTTTTTTTGTATACATTCGACTATACGGGCCAAGCCCGGGATTTACGGGAAATCGCGGGTTTTCGATTGCCGGCGATTAAACCTCTTTCATTAAGCGTCTCATCGAAAATGAAAACATTTTTGAAAACTACAAGTCTCATGCGTTTTAGTGGTGAAAAAAGAATTTAAAAAATCTTTCGGGAAATGAGTTTACTCCCTGGGTACTTTCTTTGCATACTTTGGACTATACGGGCCGAGTCCGGGATTTACGGGAAATCGCGGATTTTCGTTTGAGGGCGATTAAACTTCTTTTATTCAGCGTCTTATCAAAAATGAAAACATTTTTAAAAACTACAAGTCTCATGCGTTGTAGTGGTGAAAAAATAATTTAAAAAATCGTTCGGAAAATGAGTTTACTCCCTGCGTACTTTCTTTGTAAACTTTTGACTATACGGGCCGAGTCCGGGGTTTACGGGAAAGGGCGGGTTTGCGTTTGCCGGCGATTAAACTTCTTTTATTCAGCGTCTCATCAAAAATGAAAACATTTTTAAAAACTATAAGTCTCATGCGTTTTAGTGGTGAAAATATAATATAAAAAATCGTTCGGGAAATGAGTTTACTCCCTGGGTACTTTCTTTGTATACTTTTGACTATACGGGCCGAGTCCGGGATTTACGGGAAGTCGCGGGTTTTCGTTTGCCGGCGATTAAAGTTCTTTTATTCAGCGTCTCATCAAAAATGGAAACAATTTTAAAAACTACAAGTCTCATGGGCTTTAGTGGTGAAATAATAATTTATAAAATAGTTCGGGAAATGAGTTTACACCCTAGGTACTTTCTTTGTATACTTTGGACTATACGGGTCGAGTCTGGGATTTACGGGAAATCGCAGGTTTTCGTTTGCCGGCGATTAAACTTCTTTTATTCCGCGTCTCATCAAAAATAAAAAAACATTTTTGAAAACTACTAGTGTCATGCGTTTTAGTGGTGAAAAAATAATTTAAAAAATCGTTCGGGAAATGAGTTTACTCCCTGGGTACTTTCTTTGTATACTTTTGATTATACGGGCCGAGTCCAGGGTTTACGGTAAATGGCGGGTTTTCGTTTGCCGGCGATTAAACTTCTTTTATTCAGCGTCTCATCAAAAATGAAAACATTTTTAAAAACTACAAGTCTCATGGGCTTTAGTGGTGAAATAATAATTTAAAAAATCGTTCGGGAAGTGAGTTTACACCCTGGGTACTTTCTTTGTATACTTTTGACTATACGGGCCGAGTCCGGGATTTACGGGAAATCGCAGGTTTTCGTTTGCCGGCGATTAAACTTCTTTCATTCAGCGTCTCATCAAAAATGAAAACATTTTTGAAAACTACAAGTCTCATGCGTTTTAGTGGTGAAAATATAATATAAAAAATCGTTCGGGAAATGAGTTTACTCCCTGGGTACTTTCTTTGTATACTTTTGACTATACGGGCCGAGTCCGGGATTTACGGGAAGTCGCGGGTTTTCGTTTGCCGGCGATTAAAGTTCTTTTATTCAGCGTCTCATCAAAAATGGAAACATTTTTAAAAACTACAAGTCTCATGGGCTTTAGTGGTGAAATAATAATTTAAAAAATAGTTCGGGAAATGAGTTTAAACCCTAGGTACTTTCTTTGTATACTTTTGACTATACGGGTCGAGTCTGGGATTTACGGGAAATCGCAGGTTTTCGTTTGCCGGCGATTAAACTTCTTTCATTCAGCGTCTCATCAAAAATGAAAACATTTTTAAAAACTACAAGTCTCATGCGTTTTAGTGGTGAAAAAATAATTTAAAAAATCGTTCGGGATATAAATTTACTCCCTGGCTACTTTCTTTGTATACATTTGACTATACGGGCCAAGCCCGGGATTTACGGGAAATCGCAGGTTTTCGTTTGCCGGCGATTAAACCACTTTCATTAAGCGTCTCATCAAAAATGAAAACATTTCTGAAAACTACAAGTCTCATGCGTTTTAGTGGTGAAAAAATAATTTAAAAAATCGTTCGGGAAATGAGTTTACTCCCTGGGTACTTTCTTTGTATACTTTTGACTATACGGGCCGAGTCCGGGATTTACGGGAAATCGCAGGTTTTCGTTTGCCGGCGATTAAACTTCTTTTATTCAGCGTCTCATCAAAAATGAAAACATTTTTAAAAACTACAAGTCTCATGGGCTTTAGTGGTGAAATAATAATTTACAAAATCGTTTGGAAAATTAGTTTACTCCCTGGGTACTTTCTTTGTATACTTTTGACTATACGGGCCGAATCCGGGATTTACGGAAAATCGCAGGTTTTCGTTTGCCGGCGATTAAACTTCTTTTATTCAGCGTCTCATCAAAAATGAAAACATTTTTGAAAACTACAAGTCTCATGCGTTTTAGTGGTGAAAAAATAAATTAAAAAATCGTTCGGAAAATGAGTTTACTCCCTGGGTACTATCTTTGTATGCTTTTGACTATACGGGCCAAGCCCGGGATTTACGGGAAATGTCGGGTTTTCGTTTGCCGGCGATTAAACTTCTTTTATTCAGCGTCTCATCAGAAATGAAAACATTTTTGAAAACTACAAGTCTTATGCGTTTTAGTGGTGAAAAAATAATTTAAAGAATCGTTCTGGAAATGAGTTTACTTACAGGGTACATTCTTTGTATACATTCGACTATACGGGGCAAGCCCGCGATTTACGGGAAATTGCGGGTTTTCGTTTGCCGGGGATTAAACCTCTTTTATTAAGCGTGTCATCAAAAATGAAAACATTTTTGAAAACTACAAGTCTCATGGGATTTAGTGGTGAAATAATAATTTAAAAAATCGTTCGGGAAATGAGTTTACACCCCGGGTACTTTCTTTGTATACTTTTGACTATACGGGCCGAGTCCGGGATTTACGGGAAATCGCAGGTTTTCGTTTGCCGGCGATTAAACTTCTTTTATTCCACGTCTCATCAAAAATGAAAACATTTTTGAAAACTACAAGTGTCATGCGTTTTAGTGGTGAAAAAATAATTTAAAAAATCGTTCGGGAAATGAGTTTACTCCCTGGGTACTTTCTTTGTATACTTTTGATTATACGGGCCGAGTCCAGGGTTTACAGGAAATGGCGGGTTTTCGTTTGCCGGCGATTAAACTTCTTTTATTCAGCGTCTCATCAAAAATGAAAACATTTTTAAAAACTACAAGTCTCATGGGCTTTAGTGGTGAAATAATAATTTAAAAAATCGTTCGGGAAATGAGTTTACTCCCTGGGTACTTTCTTTGTATACTTTTGACTATGAGGGCCGAGTCCGGGGTTTACGGGAAATGGCGGGTTTTCGTTTGCCGGCGATTAAACTTCTTTTATTCAGCGTCTCATCAAAAATGAAAACATTTTTGAAAACTACAAGTGTCATGCGTTTTAGTGGTGAAAAAATAATTTAAAAAATCGTTCGGGATATGAGTTTACTCCCTGGGTACTTTCTTTGTATTTTTTTGATTATACGGGCCGAGTCCGGGGTTTAGGGGAAATGGCGGGTTTTCGTTTGCCGCCGATTAAACTTCTTTTATTCCGCGTCTCATCAAAAATGAAAACATTTTTGAAAACTACAAGTGTCATGCGTTTTAGTGGTGAACTAATAATTTAAAAAATCGTTCGGGAAATGAGTTTACTCCCTGGGGACTTTCTTTGTATACTTTTGACTATACGGGCCGAGTCCGGGATTTACGGGAAATCGCGGGTTTTCGTTTGCCGGCGATTAAACTTCTTTTATTCAGCGTCTCATCAAAAATGAATACATTTTTGAAAACTACAAGTCTCATGCGTTTTAGTGGTGAAAAAATAATTTAAAAAATCGTTCGGGAAATGAGTTTACTCCCTGGGTACTTTCTTTGTATACATTCGACTATACGGGCCAAGCCCCGGATTTACGGGAAAACACGGGATTTCGTTTGCCGGCGATTAAAC
The DNA here is from genome assembly GCF_029227915.1 of Hydractinia symbiolongicarpus. Classification (NCBI taxonomy): domain Eukaryota; kingdom Metazoa; phylum Cnidaria; class Hydrozoa; order Anthoathecata; family Hydractiniidae; genus Hydractinia; species Hydractinia symbiolongicarpus. The sequence continues at coordinate 32,953,762 of NC_079876.1, read as the reverse complement.
TTCTTTTATTTAGCGTCCCATCAAATATGAAAATATTTTTGAAAACTACAAGTCTCATGCGTTTAGTGGTAAAAAAATAATATAAAAAATCGTTCGGGAAATGAGTTTACTCCCTGGGTACTTTCTTTGTATACTTTTGACTATACGGTCGAGTCCAGGGTTTACGGGAAATGGCGGGTTTTCGTTTGCCGGCGATTAAACTTTTCTTATTCAGCGTCTCATCAAAAATGACAACATTTTTGAAAACTACAAGTCTCATGCGTTTTAGTGGTGAAAAAATAATTTAAAAAATCGTTCGGGAAATGAGTTTACTCCCTGGGTACTTTCTTTGTATACTTTTGACTATACGGGCCGAGTCCGGGATTTACGGGAAATCGCGGATTTTCGTTTGCCGACGATTAAACTTCTTTTATTCAGCGTCTCATCAAAAATGAAAACATTTTTGAAAACTACAAGTCTCATGCGTTTTAGTGGTGAAAAGATAATTTAAAAAATCGTTTTGGAAATGTGTTTACTCACAGGGTACTTTTTTGTATACATTCGACTATACGGGCCAAGCCCGGGATTTACGGGAAATCGCGGGTTTTCGATTGCCGGCGATTAAACCTCTTTCATTAAGCGTCTCATCGAAAATGAAAACATTTTTGAAAACTACAAGTCTCATGCGTTTTAGTGGTGAAAAAAGAATTTAAAAAATCTTTCGGGAAATGAGTTTACTCCCTGGGTACTTTCTTTGCATACTTTGGACTATACGGGCCGAGTCCGGGATTTACGGGAAATCGCGGATTTTCGTTTGAGGGCGATTAAACTTCTTTTATTCAGCGTCTTATCAAAAATGAAAACATTTTTAAAAACTACAAGTCTCATGCGTTGTAGTGGTGAAAAAATAATTTAAAAAATCGTTCGGAAAATGAGTTTACTCCCTGGGTACTTTCTTTGTATACTTTTGACTATACGGGCCGAGTCCGGGGTTTACGGGAAATGGCGGGTTTGCGTTTGCCGGCGATTAAACTTCTTTTATTCAGCGTCTCATCAAAAATGAAAACATTTTTAAAAACTATAAGTCTCATGGGTTTTAGTGGTGCAATAATAATTTAAAAAATCGTTCGGGAAATGAGTTTACAACCCGGGTACTTTCTTTACTATACGGGCCGAGTCCGGGATTTACGGGAAATCGCAGGTTTTCGTTTGCCGGCGATTAAACTTCTTTTATTCAGCGTCTCATCAAAATTGCAAACATTTTTGAAAACTACAAGTCTCATGCGTTTTAGTGGTGAAAAAATATTTTGAAAAATCGTTCGGGAAATGAGTTTACTCCCTGGGTTTTTTCTTTGTATACTATTGACTATACGGGCGGAGTCCGGGATTTAAGGAAAGTCGCGGGTTTTCGTTTGCCGGCGTTTAAACTTCTTTTATTCAGCGTCTCATCAAAAATGAAAACATATTTAAAAACTACAAGTCTCATGGGCTTTAGTGGTGAAATAATAATTTAAAAAATCGTTCGGGAAATGAGTTTACTCCCTGGGGACTTTCTTTGTATACTTTTGACTATACGGGCCGAGTCCGGGATTTACGGGAAATCGCGGGTTTTCGTTTGCCGGCGATTAAACTTCTTTTATTCAGCGTCTCATCAAAAATGAATACATTTTTGAAAACTACAAGTCTCATGCGTTTTAGTGGTGAAAAAATAATTTAAAAAATCGTTCGGGAAATGAGTTTACTCCCTGGGTACTTTCTTTGTATACATTCGACTATACGGGCCAAGCCCCGGATTTACGGGAAAACGCGGGATTTCGTTTGCCGGCGATTAAACTTCTTTTATTTAGCGTCCCATCAAATATGAAAATATTTTTGAAAACTACAAGTCTCATGCGTTTAGTGGTAAAAAAATAATATAAAAAATCGTTCGGGAAATGAGTTTACTCCCTGGGTACTTTCTTTGTATACTTTTGACTATACGGGCCGAGTCCGGGATTTACGGAAAATCGCGGATTTTCGTTTGCCGACGATTAAACTTCTTTTATTCAGCGTCTCATCAAAAATGAAAACATTTTTGAAAACTACAAGTCTCATGCGTTTTAGTGGTGAAAAGATAATTTAAAAAATCGTTTTGGAAATGTGTTTACTCACAGGGTACTTTTTTTGTATACATTCGACTATACGGGCCAAGCCCGGGATTTACGGGAAATCGTGGGTTTTCGATTGCCGGCGATTAAACCTCTTTCATTAAGCGTCTCATCGAATATGAAAACATTTTTGAAAACTACAAGTCTCATGCGTTTTAGTGGTGAAAAAAGAATTTAAAAAATCTTTCGGGAAATGAGTTTACTCCCTGGGTACTTTCTTTGCATACTTTGGACTATACGGGCCGAGTCCGGGATTTACGGGAAATCGCGGATTTTCGTTTGAGGGCGATTAAACTTCTTTTATTCAGCGTCTTATCAAAAATGAAAACATTTTTAAAAACTACAAGTCTCATGCGTTGTAGTGGTGAAAAGATAATTTAAAAAATCGTTCGGAAAATGAGTTTACTCCCTGGGTACTTTCTTTGTATACTTTTGACTATACGGGCCGAGTCCGGGGTTTACGGGAAATGGCGGGTTTGCGTTTGCCGGCGATTAAACTTCTTTTATTCAGCGTCTCATCAAAAATGAAAACATTTTTAAAAACTATAAGTCTCATGGGTTTTAGTGGTGCAATAATAATTTAAAAAATCGTTCGGGAAATGAGTTTACAACCCGGGTACTTTCTTTACTATACGGGCCGAGTCCGGGATTTACGGGAAATCGCAGGTTTTCGTTTGCCGGCGATTAAACTTCTTTTATTCAGCGTCTCATCAAAATTGCAAACATTTTTGAAAACTACAAGTCTCATGCGTTTTAGTGGTGAAAAAATATTTTGAAAAATCGTTCGGGAAATGAGTTTACTCCCTGGGTTTTTTCTTTGTATAAAATTGACTATACGGGCGGAGTCCGGGATTTAAGGAAAGTCGCGGGTTTTCGTTTGCCGGCGTTTAAACTTCTTTTATTCAGCGTCTCATCAAAAATGAAAACATTTTTAAAAACTACAAGTCTCATGGGCTTTAGTGGTGAAATAATAATTTAAAAAATCGTTCGGGAAATGAGTTTACTCCCTGGGTACTTTCTTTGTATACTTTTGACTATGAGGGCCGAGTCCGGGGTTTACGGGAAATGGCGGGTTTTCGTTTGCCGGCGATTAAACTTCTTTTATTCAGCGTCTCATCAAAAATGAAAACATTTTTGAAAACTACAAGTGTCATGCGTTTTAGTGGTGAAAAAATAATTTAAAAAATCGTTCGGGATATGAGTTTACTCCCTGGGTACTTTCTTTGTATTTTTTTGATTATACGGGCCGAGTCCGGGGTTTACGGGAAATGGCGGGTTTTCGTTTGCCGCCGATTAAACTTCTTTTATTCCACGTCTCATCAAAAATGAAAACATTTTTGAAAACTACAAGTGTCATGCGTTTTAGTGGTGAAAAAATAATTTAAAAAATCGTTCGGGAAATGAGTTTACTCCCTGGGTACTTTCTTTGTATACTTTTGATTATACGGGCCGAGTCCAGGGTTTACAGGAAATGGCGGGTTTTCGTTTGCCGGCGATTAAACTTCTTTTATTCAGCGTCTCATCAAAAATGAAAACATTTTTAAAAACTACAAGTCTTATGGGCTTTAGTGGTGAAATAATAATTTAAAAAATCGTTCGGGAAGTGAGTTTACACCCTGGGTACTTTCTTTGTATACTTTTGACTATACGGGCCGAGTCCGGGATTTACGGGAAATCGCAGGTTTTCGTTTGCCGGCGATTAAACTTCTTTCATTCAGCGTCTCATCAAAAATGAAAACATTTTTGAAAACTACAAGTCTCATGCGTTTTAGTGGTGAAAATATAATATAAAAAATCGTTCGGGAAATGAGTTTACTCCCTGGGTACTTTCTTTGTATACTTTTGACTATACGGGCCGAGTCCGGGATTTACGGGAAGTCGCGGGTTTTCGTTTGCCGGCGATTAAAGTTCTTTTATTCAGCGTCTCATCAAAAATGGAAACAATTTTAAAAACTACAAGTCTCATGGGCTTTAGTGGTGAAATAATAATTTAAAAAATCGTTCGGGAAATGAGTTTACTCCCTGGGTACTTTCTTTGTATACTTTTGATTATACGGGCCGAGTCCAGGGTTTACAGGAAATGGCGGGTTTTCGTTTGCCGGCGATTAAACTTCTTTTATTCAGCATCTCATCAAAAATGAAAACATTTTTAAAAACTACAAGTCTTATGGGCTTTAGTGGTGAAAAAACAATTTAAAAAATCGTTCGGGAAATGAGTTTACTCACAGGGTACTTTCTTTGTATACATTCGACTATACGGGCCAAGCCCGGGATTTACGGGAAATCGCGGGTTTTAGATTGCCGGCGATTAAACTTCTTTCATTAACCGTCTCATCAAAAATGAAAACATTTTTGAAAACTACAAGTCTCATGCGTTTTAGTGGTGAAAAAAAATATTAAAAATCGTTCGGGAAATGAGTTTACTCCCTGGGTACTTTCTTTGTATACATTCGACTATACGGGCCAAGCCCGCGATTTACGGGAAATCGCGGGATTTCGTTTGCCGGCGATTAAACCTCTTTCATTAAGCGTCTCATCAAAAATGAAAACATTTTTGAAAACTACAAGTCTCATGCGTTGTAGTGGTGAAAAAATAATTTAAAAAATAGTTCGGAAAATGAGTTTACTCCCTGGGTACTTTCTTTGTATACTTTTGACTATACGGGCCGAGTCCGGGGTTTACGGGAAATGGCGGGTTTTCGTTTGCCGGCGATTAAACTTCTTTTATTCAGCGTCTCATCAAAAATGAAAACATTTTTAAAAACTACAAGTCTCATGCGTTTTAGTATTGAAAAAATATTTTAAAAAATCGTTCGGGAAATAAGTTTACTCCCTGGGTACTTTCTTTGTATACTTTTGACTATACGGGCCGAGTCCGGGATATACGGGAAGTCGCGGGTTTTCGTTTGCCGGCGTTTAAACTTCTTTTATTCAGCGTCTCATCAAAAATGAAAACATTTTTAAAAACTACAAGTCTCATGGGCTTTAGTGGTGAAATAATAATTTAAAAAATCGTTCGGGAAATGAGTTTACACCCTGGGTACTTTCTTTGTATACTTTTGACTATACGGGCCGAGTCCGGGATTTACGGGAAATTGCAGGCTTTCGTTTGCCGGCGATTAAACTTCTTTTATTCAGCCTCTCATCAAAAATGAAAACATTTTTAAAAACTACAAGTCTCATGCGTTTTAATGGTGAAAAAATAATTTAAAAAATCGTTCGGGAAATGAGTTTACTCCCTGGGTACTTTCTTTGTATACTTTTGACTATGCGGGCCGAGTCCGGGGTTTACGGGAAATGGCGGGTTTTCGTTTGCCGGCGATTAAACTTCTTTTATTCAGCGTCTCATCAAAAATGAAAACATTTTTAAAAACTACAAGTCTCATGCGTTTTAGTGGTGAAAATATAATATAAAAAATCGTTCGGAAAATGAGTTTACTCCCTGGGTACTTTCTTTGTATACATTCGACTATACGGGCCAAGCCCCGGATTTACGGGAAAACGCGGGATTTCGTTTGCCGGCGATTAAACTTCTTTTTTTCAGCGTCCCATCAAATATGAAAATATTTTTGAAAACTACAAGTCTCATGCGTTTAGTGGTAAAAAAATAATATAAAAAATCGTTCGGGAAATGAGTTTACTCCCTGGGTACTTTCTTTGTATACTTTTGACTATACGGGCCGAGTCCGGGATATACGGGAAGTCGCGGGTTTTCGTTTGCCGGCGTTTAAACTTCTTTTATTCAGCGTCTCATCAAAAATGAAAACATTTTTAAAAACTACAAGTCTCATGGGCTTTAGTGGTGAAATAATAATTTAAAAAATCGTTCGGGAAATGAGTTTACACCCTGGGTACTTTCTTTGTATACATTCGACTATACGGGCCAAGCCCGGGATTTACGGGAAATCTTGGGTTTTCGTTTGCTGGCGATTAAACCACTTTCATTAAGCGTCTCATCAAAAATGAAAACATTTCTGAAAACTACAAGTCTCATGCGTTTTAGTGGTGAAAAAATAATTAAAAAAATCGTTCGGGAAATGAGTTTACTCACAGGGTACTTTCTTTGTATACATTCGACTATACGGGCCAAGCCCGGGATTTACGGGAAATCGCGGGTTTTAGATTGCCGGCGATTAAACTTCTTTCATTAACCGTCTCATCAAAAATGAAAACATTTTTGAAAACTACAAGTCTCATGCGTTTTAGTGGTGAAAAAAAATATTAAAAAATCGTTCGGGAAATGAGTTTACTCCCTGGGTACTTTCTTTGTATACATTCGACTATACGGGCTAAGCCCGGGATTTACGGAAAATCGCGGGATTTCGTTTGCCGGCGATTAAACCTCTTTCATTAAGCGTCTCATCAAAAATGAAAACATTTTTGAAAACTACAAGTCTCATGCGTTGTAGTGGTGAAAAAATAATTTAAAAAATCGTTCGGAAAATGAGTTTACTCCCTGGGTACTTTCTTTGTATACTTTTGACTATACGGGCCGAGTCCGGGGTTTACGGGAAATGGCGGGTTTTCGTTTGCCGGCGATTAAACTTCTTTTATTCAGCGTCTCATCAAAAATGAAAACATTTTTAAAAACTACAAGTCTCATGCGTTGTAGTGGTGAGAAAATAATTTAAAAAATCGTTCGGAAAATGAGTTTACTCCCTGGGTAATTTCTTTGTATACTTTTGACTATACGGGCCGAGTCCGGGGTTTACGGGAAATGGCGGGTTTTCGTTTGCCGGCGATTAAACTTCTTTTATTCAGCGTCTCATCAAAATTGAAAACATTTTTAAAAACTACAAGTCTCATGCGTTTTAGTATTGAAAAAATATTTTAAAAAATCGTTCGGGAAATAAGTTTACTCCCTGGGTACTTTCTTTGTATACTTTTGACTATACAGGCCGAGTCCGGGATATACGGGAAGTCGCGGGTTTTCGTTTGCCGGCGTTTAAACTTCTTTTATTCAGCGTCTCATCAAAAATGAAAACATTTTTAAAAACTACAAGTCTCGTAGGCTTTAGTGGTGAAATAATAATTTAAAAAATCGTTCGGGAAATGAGTTTACACCCTGGGTACTTTCTTTGTATACTTTTGACTATACGGGCCGAGTCCGGGATTTACGGGAAATTGCGGGTTTTCGTTTGCCGGCGATTAAACTTCTTTTATTCAGCGTCTCATCAGAAATGAAAACATTTTTAAAAACTACAAGTCTCATGCGTTTTAGTGGTGAAAAAATAATTTAAAAAATCGTTCGGGAAATGAGTTTACTCCCTGGGTACTTTCTTTGTATACTTTTGACTATGCGGTCCGAGTCCGGGGTTTACGGGAAATGGCGGATTTTCGTTTGCCGGCGATTAAACTTATTTTATTCAGCGTCTCATCAAAAATGAAAACATTTTTAAAAACTACAGGTCTCATGCGTTGTAGTGGTGAGAAAATAATTTAAAAAATCGTTCGGAAAATGAGTTTACTCCCTGGGTAATTTCTTTGTATACTTTTGACTATACGGGCCGAGTCCGGGGTTTACGGGAAATGGCGGGTTTTCGTTTGCCGGCGATTAAACTTCTTTTATTCAGCGTCTCATCAAAAATGAAAACATTTTTAAAAACTACAAGTCTCATGCGTTTTAGTATTGAAAAAATATTTTTAAAAATCGTTCGGGAAATAAGTTTACTCCCTGGGTACTTTCTTTGTATACTTTTGACTATACGGGCCGAGTCCGGGGTTTACGGGAAATTGCGGGTTTTCGTTTGCCGGCGATTAAACTTCTTTTATTCAGCGTCTCATCAAAAATGAAAACATTTTTAAAAACTACAAGTGTCATGCGTTTTAGTGGTGAAAAAATAATTTAAAAAATCGTTAGGGAAATGAGTTTACTCCCTAGGTACTTTCTTTGTATACTTTTGACTATGCGGGCCGAGTCCGGGGTTTACGGGAAATGGCGGGTTTTCGTTTGCCGGCGATTAAACTTCTTTTATTCAGCGTCTCATCAAAAATGAAAACATTTTTAAAAACTACAAGTGTCATGCGTTTTAGTGGTGAAAAAATAATTTAAAAAATCGTTAGGGAAATGAGTTTACTCCCTGAGTACTTTCTTTGTATACTTTTGATTATACGGGCCGACTCCAGGGTTTACGGGAAATGGCGGGTTTTCGTTTGCCGGCGATTAAACATCTTTTATTCAGCGTCTCATCAAAAATGAAAACATTTTTAAAAACTACAAGTCTCATGGGCTTTAGTGGTGAAATAATAATTTAAAAAATCGTTCGGGAAGTGAGTTTACACCCGGGGTACTTTCTTTGTATACTTTTGACTATACGGGCCGAGTCCGGGATTTACTGGAAATCGCAAGTTTTCGTTTGCCGGCGACTAAACTTCTTTCATTCAGCGTCTCATCAAAAATGAAAACATTTTTGAAAACTACAAGTCTCATGCGTTTTAGTGGTGAAAATATAATTTAAAAAATCGTTCGGGAAATGAGTTTACTCCCTGGGTACTTTCTTTGTATACTTTTGACTATACGGGCCGAGTCCGAGATTTACGGAAAGTCACGGGTTTTCGTTTGCCGGCGATTAAACTTCTTTTATTCAGCGTCTCATCAAAAATGGAAACATTTTTAAAAACTACAAGTCTCATGGGCTTTAGTGGTGAAATAATAATTTAAAAAATAGTACGGGAAATGAGTTTACACCCTGGGTACTTTCTTTGTATACTTTTGACTATACGGGCCGAGTCCGGGATTTACGGGAAATCGCAGGTTTTCGTTTACCGGCGATTAAACTTCTTTCATTCAGCGTCTCATCAAAAATGAAAACATTTTTGAAAACTACAAGTCCCATGCGTTTTAGTGGTGAAAAAATAATTTAAAAAATCGTTCGGGAAATGAGTTTACTCCCTGGGTACTATCTTTGTATGCTTTTGACTATACGGGCCAAGCCCGGGATTTACGGAAAATCTCGGGTTTTCGTTTGCCGGCAATTAAACTTCTTTTATTCAGCGTCTCATCAGAAATGAAAACATTTTTGAAAACTACAAGTCTTATGCGCTTTAGTGGTGAAAAAGTAATTTAAAAAATCGTTCTGGAAATGAGTTTACTCACAGGGTACTTTCTTTGTATACATTCGACTATACGGGCCAAGCCCGGGATTTACGGGAAATCGCGGGTTTTCGTTTGCCGGCGATTAAACCTCTTTCATTAAGCGTCTCATCAAAAATGAAAACATTTTTGAAAACTACAAGTCTCATTCGTTTTAGTGGTGAGAAAAAAATTTAAAAAATCGTTCGGGAAATGAGTTTACTCCCTGGGTACTTTCTTTGTATACATTCAACTATACGGGCCAAGCCCGGGATTTACGGGAAATCGCAGGATTTCGTTTGCCGGCGATTAAACCTCTTTTATTAAGCGTGTCATCAAAAATGGAAACATTTTTGAAAACTGCAAGTCTCATGCGTTTTAGTGGTGAAAAGATAATTGAAAAAATCGTTTCGGAAATGAGTTTACTCACAGGGTACTTTCTTTGTATACATTCGACTATACGGGCCAAGCCCGGGATTTACGGGAAGTCGCGGGTTTTCGTTTGACGGCGATTAAACAACTTTCATTAAGCGTCTCATCAAAAATGAAAACATTTCTGAAAACTACAAGACTCATGCGTTTTAGTGGTGAAAATTAATTTGAAAAATCGTTCGGGAAATGAGTTTACTCCCTGGGTACTTTCTTTGTATACTTTTGACTATACGGGCCGAGTCCGGGATTTACGGGAAGTTGCGGGTTTTCGTTTGCCGGCAATTAAACTTCTTTTATTCAGCGTCTCATCAAAAATGAAAACATTTTTAAAAACTACAAGTCTCATGGGATTTAGTGGTGAAATAATGATTTAAAAAATCGTTCGGGAAATGAGTTTACACCCCGGGTACTTTCTTTGTACACTTCTGACTATACGGGCCGAGTCCGGGATTTACGGGAAATCGCAGGTTTTCGTTTGCCGGCGATTAAACGTCTTTTATTCTGCGTCTCATCAAAAATGAAAACATTTTTGAAAACTACAAGTCTCATGCGTTTTAGTGGTGAAAAAAAAATTTAAAAAATCGTTCGGGAAATGAGTTTACTCCCTGGGTACTTTCTTTGTATACATTCGACTATACGGGCCAAGACCCGGATTTACGGGAAAACGCGGGATTTCGTTTGCCGGCGATTAAACCTCTTTCATTAAGCGTCTCATCAAAAATGAAAACATTTTTGAAAACTACAAGTCTCATGCGTTTTAGTGGTGAAAAAATAATTTAAAAAATCGTTCGGGAAATGAGTTTACTCCCTGGGTACTATCTTTGTATGCTTTTGACTATACGGGCCAAGCCCGGGATTTACGGAAAATCTCGGGTTTTCGTTTGCCGGCAATTAAACTTCTTTTATTCAGCGTCTCATCAGAAATGAAAACATTTTTGAAAACTACAAGTCTTATGCGCTTTAGTGGTGAAAAAGTAATTTAAAAAATCGTTCGGGAAATGAGTTTACTCCCTGGGTACTTTCTTTGTATACATTCAACTATACGGGCCAAGACCGGGATTTACGGGAAATCGCAGGATTTCGTTTGCCGGCGATTAAACCTCTTTTATTAAGCGTGTCATCAAAAATGGAAACATTTTTGAAAACTGCAAGTCTCATGCGTTTTAGTGGTGAAAAGATAATTGAAAAAATCGTTTCGGAAATGAGTTTACTCACAGGGTACTTTCTTTGTATACATTCGACTATACGGGCCAAGCCCGGGATTTACGGGAAGTCGCGGGTTTTCGTTTGACGGCGATTAAACAACTTTCATCAAGCGTCTCATCAAAAATGAAAACATTTCTGAAAACTACAAGTCTCATGCGTTTTAGTGGTGAAAATTAATTTAAAAAATCGTTCGGGAAATGAGTTTACTCCCTGGGTACTTTCTTTGTATACTTTTGACTATACGGGCCGAGTCCGGGATTTACGGGAAGTTGCGGGTTTTCGTTTGCCGGCAATTAAACTTCTTTTATTCAGCGTCTCATCAAAAATGTAAACATTTTTAAAAACTACAAGTCTCATGGGATTTAGTGGTGAAATAATGATTTAAAAAATCGTTCGGGAAATGAGTTTACACCCCGGGTACTTTCTTTGTACACTTCTGACTATACGGGCCGAGTCCGGGATTTACGGGAAATCGCAGGTTTTTGTTTGCCGGCGATTAAACGTCTTTTATTCAGCGTCTCATCAAAAATGAAAACATTTTTAAAAACTGCAAGTCCTATGCGTTTTAGTGGTGAAAAAATAATTTAAAAAATCGTTCTGGAAATGAGTTTACTCCCTGGGTACTTTCTTTGTATAGTTTTGACTATACGGGCCGAGTCCGGGATTTACGGGAAATCGCAGGTTTTCGTTTGCCGGCGATTAAACTGCTTTTATTCAGCGTCTCATCAAAAATGAAAACATTTTTGCAAACTACAAGTCTTATGCGTTTTAGTGGTGAAAAAATAATTTAAAAAATCGTTCGGAAAATGAGTTTACTCCCTGGGTACTTTCTTTGTATACTTTTGACTATACGGGCCAAGCCGGGATTTACGGGAAATCGCGGGTTTTCGTTTGCCGACGATTAAACTTCTTTTAATCAGCGTTTCATCAAAAATGAAAACATTTTTAAAAACTACAAGTCTTATGCGTTTTAGTGGTGAAATAATAATTTAAAAAATCGTTCGAGAAATGAGTTTACTCCCTGGGTACTTTCTTTGTATACATTCGACTATACGGGCCAAGCCCCGGATTTACGGGAAAACGCGGGATTTCGTTTGCCGGCGATTAAACTTTATTTATTCAGCGTCCCATCAAATATGAAAATATTTTTGAAAACTGCAAGTCTCATGCGTTTAGTGGTAAAAAAATAATATAAAAAATCGTTCGGGAAATGAGTTTACTCCCTGGGTACTTTCTTTGTATACTTTTGACTATACGGTCGAGTCCAGGGTTTACGGGAAATCGCGGATTTTCGTTTGCCGGCGATTAAACTTCTTTTATTCAGCGTCTCATCAAAAATGAAAACATTTTTGAAAACTACAAGTCTCATGCGTTTTAGTGGTGAAAAAATAATTTAAAAAATCGTTCGGGAAATGAGTTTACTCCCTGGGTACTTTCTTTGTATACTTTTGACTATACGGGCTGCGTCCGGGATTTACGGGAAATCGCGGATTTTCGTTTGCCGACGATTAAACTTCTTTTATTCAGCGTCTCATCAAAAATGAAAACATTTTTGAAAACTACAAGTCTCATGCGTTTTAGTGGTGAAAAGATAATTTAAAAAATCGTTTTGGAAATGCGTTTACTCACAGGGTACTTTCTTTGTATACATTCGACTATACGGGCCAAGCCCGGGATTTACGGGAAATCGCGGGTTTTCGATTGCCGGCGATTAAACCTCTTTCATTAAGCGTCTCATCAAAATGAAAACATTTTTGAAAACTACAAGTCTCATGCGTTTTAGTGGTGAAAAAAGAATTTAAAAAATCTTTCGGGAAATGAGTTTACTCCCTGGGTACTTTCTTTGTATACATTCGACTATACGGGCCAAGCCCCGGATTTACGGGAAAACGCGGGATTTCGTTTGCCGGCGATTAAACTTTATTTATTCAGCGTCCCATCAAATATGAAAATATTTTTGAAAACTGCAAGTCTCATGCGTTTAGTGGTAAAAAAATAATATAAAAAATCGTTCGGGAAATGAGTTTACTCCCTGGGTACTTTCTTTGTATACTTTTGACTATACGGTCGAGTCCAGGGTTTACGGGAAATCGCGGATTTTCGTTTGCCGGCGATTAAACTTCTTTTATTCAGCGTCTCATCAAAAATGAAAACATTTTTGAAAACTACAAGTCTCATGCGTTTTAGTGGTGAAAAAATAATTTAAAAAATCGTTCGGGAAATGAGTTTACTCCCTGGGTACTTTCTTTGTATACTTTTGACTATACGGGCTGCGTCCGGGATTTACGGGAAATCGCGGATTTTCGTTTGCCGACGATTAAACTTCTTTTATTCAGCGTCTCATCAAAAATGAAAACATTTTTGAAAACTACAAGTCTCATGCGTTTTAGTGGTGAAAAGATAATTTAAAAAATCGTTTTGGAAATGCGTTTACTCACAGGGTACTTTCTTTGTATACATTCGACTATACGGGCCAAGCCCGGGATTTACGGGAAATCGCGGGTTTTCGATTGCCGGCGATTAAACCTCTTTCATTAAGCGTCTCATCAAAATGAAAACATTTTTGAAAACTACAAGTCTCATGCGTTTTAGTGGTGAAAAAAGAATTTAAAAAATCTTTCGGGAAATGAGTTTACTCCCTGGGTACTTTCTTTGTATACTTTGGACTATACGGGCCGAGTCCGGGATTTACGGGAAATCGCGGATTTTCGTTTGAGGGCGATTAAACTTCTTTTATTCAGCGTCTTATCAAAAATGAAAACATTTTTGAAAACTACAAGTCTCATGCGTTGTAGTGGTGAAAAAATAATTTAAAAAATCGTTCGGAAAATGAGTTTACTCCCTGGGTACTTTCTTTGTATACTTTTGACTATACGGGCCGAGTCCGGGGTTTACGGGAAATGGCGGGTTTGCGTTTGCCGGCGATTAAACTTCTTTTTTTCAGCGTCTCATCAAAAATGAAAACATTTTTAAAAACTATAAGTCTCATGGGTTTTAGTGGTGCAATAATAATTTAAAAAATCGTTCGGGAAATGAGTTTACATCCCGGGTACTTTCTTTACTATACGGGCCGAGTCCGGGATTTACGGGAAATCGCAGGTTTTCGTTTGCCGGCGATTAAACTTCTTTTATTCAGCGTCTCATCAAAATTGAAAACATTTTTGAAAACTACAAGTCTCATGCGTTTTAGTGGTGAAAAAATATTTTAAAAAATCGTTCGGGAAATGAGTTTACTCCCTGGGTTTTTTCTTTGTATACTATTGACTATACGGGCGGAGTCCGGGATTTACGGAAAGTCGCGGGTTTTCGTTTGCCGGCGTTTAAACTTCTTTTATTCAGCGTCTCATCAAAAATGAAAACATTTTTAAAAACTACAAGTCTCATGGGCTTTAGTGGTGAACTAATAATTTAAAAAATCGTTCGGGAAATGAGTTTACTCCCTGGGTACTTTCTTTGTATACTTTTGACTATACGGGCCGAGTCCGGGATTTACGGGAAGTTGCGGGTTTTCGTTTGCCGGCAATTAAACTTCTTTTATTCAGCGTCTCATCAAAAATGTAAACATTTTTAAAAACTACAAGTCTCATGGGATTTAGTGGTGAAATAATGATTTAAAAAATCGTTCGGGAAATGAGTTTACACCCCGGGTACTTTCTTTGTACACTTCTGACTATACGGGCCGAGTCCGGGATTTACGGGAAATCGCAGGTTTTTGTTTGCCGGCGATTAAACGTCTTTTATTCAGCGTCTCATCAAAAATGAAAACATTTTTAAAAACTGCAAGTCCTATGCGTTTTAGTGGTGAAAAAATAATTTAAAAAATCGTTCTGGAAATGAGTTTACTCCCTGGGTACTTTCTTTGTATAGTTTTGACTATACGGGCCGAGTCCGGGATTTACGGGAAATCGCAGGTTTTCGTTTGCCGGCGATTAAACTGCTTTTATTCAGCGTCTCATCAAAAATGAAAACATTTTTGCAAACTACAAGTCTCATGCGTTTTAGTGGTGAAAAAATAATTTAAAAAATCGTTCGGAAAATGAGTTTACTACCTGGGTACTTTCTTTGTATACTTTTGACTATACGGGCCAAGCCGGGATTTACGGGAAATCGCGGGTTTTCGTTTGCCGACGATTAAACTTCTTTTAATCAGCGTTTCATCAAAAATGAAAACATTTTTAAAAACTACAAGTCTTATGCGTTTTAGTGGTGAAATAATAATTTAAAAAATCGTTCGAGAAATGAGTTTACTCCCTGGGTACTTTCTTTGTATACATTCGACTATACGGGCCAAGCCCCGGATTTACGGGAAAACGCGGGATTTCGTTTGCCGGCGATTAAACTTTATTTATTCAGCGTCCCATCAAATATGAAAATATTTTTGAAAACTGCAAGTCTCATGCGTTTAGTGGTAAAAAAATAATATAAAAAATCGTTCGGGAAATGAGTTTACTCCCTGGGTACTTTCTTTGTATACTTTTGACTATACGGTCGAGTCCAGGGTTTACGGGAAATCGCGGATTTTCGTTTGCCGGCGATTAAACTTCTTTTATTCAGCGTCTCATCAAAAATGAAAACATTTTTGAAAACTACAAGTCTCATGCGTTTTAGTGGTGAAAAAATAATTTAAAAAATCGTTCGGGAAATGAGTTTACTCCCTGGGTACTTTCTTTGTATACTTTTGACTATACGGGCTGCGTCCGGGATTTACGGGAAATCGCGGATTTTCGTTTGCCGACGATTAAACTTCTTTTATTCAGCGTCTCATCAAAAATGAAAACATTTTTGAAAACTACAAGTCTCATGCGTTTTAGTGGTGAAAAGATAATTTAAAAAATCGTTTTGGAAATGCGTTTACTCACAGGGTACTTTCTTTGTATACATTCGACTATACGGGCCAAGCCCGGGATTTACGGGAAATCGCGGGTTTTCGATTGCCGGCGATTAAACCTCTTTCATTAAGCGTCTCATCAAAATGAAAACATTTTTGAAAACTACAAGTCTCATGCGTTTTAGTGGTGAAAAAAGAATTTAAAAAATCTTTCGGGAAATGAGTTTACTCCCTGGGTACTTTCTTTGTATACTTTGGACTATACGGGCCGAGTCCGGGATTTACGGGAAATCGCGGATTTTCGTTTGAGGGCGATTAAACTTCTTTTATTCAGCGTCTTATCAAAAATGAAAACATTTTTGAAAACTACAAGTCTCATGCGTTGTAGTGGTGAAAAAATAATTTAAAAAATCGTTCGGAAAATGAGTTTACTCCCTGGGTACTTTCTTTGTATACTTTTGACTATACGGGCCGAGTCCGGGGTTTACGGGAAATGGCGGGTTTGCGTTTGCCGGCGATTAAACTTCTTTTTTTCAGCGTCTCATCAAAAATGAAAACATTTTTAAAAACTATAAGTCTCATGGGTTTTAGTGGTGCAATAATAATTTAAAAAATCGTTCGGGAAATGAGTTTACATCCCGGGTACTTTCTTTACTATACGGGCCGAGTCCGGGATTTACGGGAAATCGCAGGTTTTCGTTTGCCGGCGATTAAACTTCTTTTATTCAGCGTCTCATCAAAATTGAAAACATTTTTGAAAACTACAAGTCTCATGCGTTTTAGTGGTGAAAAAATATTTTAAAAAATCGTTCGGGAAATGAGTTTACTCCCTGGGTTTTTTCTTTGTATACTATTGACTATACGGGCGGAGTCCGGGATTTACGGAAAGTCGCGGGTTTTCGTTTGCCGGCGTTTAAACTTCTTTTATTCAGCGTCTCATCAAAAATGAAAACATTTTTAAAAACTACAAGTCTCATGGGCTTTAGTGGTGAACTAATAATTTAAAAAATCGTTCGGGAAATGAGTTTACTCCCTGGGTACTTTCTTTGTATACTTTTGACTATACGGGCCGAGTCCGGGATTTACGGGAAGTTGCGGGTTTTCGTTTGCCGGCAATTAAACTTCTTTTATTCAGCGTCTCATCAAAAATGTAAACATTTTTAAAAACTACAAGTCTCATGGGATTTAGTGGTGAAATAATGATTTAAAAAATCGTTCGGGAAATGAGTTTACACCCCGGGTACTTTCTTTGTACACTTCTGACTATACGGGCCGAGTCCGGGATTTACGGGAAATCGCAGGTTTTTGTTTGCCGGCGATTAAACGTCTTTTATTCAGCGTCTCATCAAATATGAAAATATTTTTGAAAACTACAAGTCTCATGCGTTTAGTGGTAAAAAAATAATATAAAAAATCGTTCGGGAAATGAGTTTACTCCCTGGGTACTTTCTTTGTATACTTTTGACTATACGGTCGAGTCCAGGGTTTACGGGAAATGGCGGGTTTTCGTTTGCCGGCGATTAAACTTCTTTTATTCAGCGTCTCATCAAAAATGAAAACATTTTTGAAAACTACAAGTCTCATGCGTTTTAGTGGTGAAAAAATAATTTAAAAAATCGTTCGGGAAATGAGTTTACTCCCTGGGTACTTTCTCTGTATACTTTTGACTATACGGGCCGAGTCCGGGATTTACGGGAAATCGCGGATTCTCGTTTGCCGACGATTAAACTTCTTTTATTCAGCGTCTCATCAAAAATGAAAACATTTTTGAAAACTACAAGTCTCATGCGTTTTAGTGGTGAAAAGATAATTTAAAAAATCGTTTTGGAAATGCGTTTACTCACAGGGTACTTTTTTTGTATACATTCGACTATACGGGCCAAGCCCGGGATTTACGGGAAATCGCGGGTTTTCGATTGCCGGCGATTAAACCTCTTTCATTAAGCGTCTCATCGAAAATGAAAACATTTTTGAAAACTACAAGTCTCATGCGTTTTAGTGGTGAAAAAAGAATTTAAAAAATCTTTCGGGAAATGAGTTTACTCCCTGGGTACCTTCTTTGCATACTTTGGACTATACGGGCCGAGTCCGGGATTTACGGGAAATCGCGGATTTTCGTTTGAGGGCGATTAAACTTCTTTTATTCAGCGTCTTATCAAAAATGAAAATATTTTTAAAAACTACAAGTCTCATGCGTTGTAGTGGTGAAAAAATAATTTAAAAAATCGTTCGGAAAATGAGTTTACTCCCTGGGTACTTTCTTTGTATACTTTTGACTATACGGGCCGAGTCCGGGGTTTACGGGAAATGGCTGGTTTGCGTTTGCCGGCGATTAAACTTCTTTTATTCAGCGTCTCATCAAAAATGAAAACATTTTTAAAAACTATAAGTCTCATGGGTTTTAGTGGTGCAATAATAATTTAAAAAATCGTTCGGGAAATGAGTTCACATCCCGGGTACTTTCTTTACTATACGGGCCGAGTCCGGGATTTACGGGAAATCGCAGGTTTTCGTTTGCCGGCGATTAAACTTCTTTTATTCAGCGTCTCATCAAAATTGCAAACATTTTTGAAAACTACAAGTCTCATGCGTTTTAGTGGTGAAAAAATATTTTAAAAAATCGTTCGGGAAATGAGTTTACTCCCTGGGTTTTTTCTTTGTATACTATTGACTATACGGGCGGAGTCCGGGATTTAAGGAAAGTCGCGGGTTTTCGTTTCCCGGCGTTTAAACTTCTTTTATTCAGCGTCTCATCAAAAATGAAAACATTTTTAAAAACTACAAGTCTCATGGGCTTTAGTGGTGAAATAATAATTTAAAAAATCGTTCGGGAAATGAGTTTACTCCCTGGGTACTTTCTTTGTATACTTTTGACTATGAGGGCCGAGTCCGGGGTTTACGGGAAATGGCGGGTTTTCGTTTGCCGGCGATTAAACTTCTTTTATTCAGCGTCTCATCAAAAATGAAAACATTTTTGAAAACTACAAGTGTCATGCGTTTTAGTGGTGAAAAAATAATTTAAAAAATCGTTCGGGATATGAGTTTACTCCCTGGGTACTTTCTTTGTATTTTTTTGATTATACGGGCCGAGTCCGGGGGTTACGGGAAATGGCGGGTTTTCGTTTGCCGCCGATTAAACTTCTTTTATTCCGCGTCTCATCAAAAATGAAAACATTTTTGAAAACTACAAGTGTCATGCGTTTTAGTGGTGAACTAATAATTTAAAAAATCGTTCGGGAAATGAGTTTACTCCCTGGGGACTTTCTTTGTATACTTTTGACGATACGGGCCGAGTCCGGGATTTACGGGAAATCGCGGGTTTTCGTTTGCCGGCGATTAAACTTCTTTTATTCAGCGTCTCATCAAAAATGAATACATTTTTGAAAACTACAAGTCCCATGCGTTTTAGTGGTGAAAAAATAATTTAAAAAATCGTTCGGGAAATGAGTTTACTCCCTGGGTACTTTCTTTGTATACATTCGACTATACGGGCCAAGCCCCGGATTTACGGGAAAACGCGGGATTTCGTTTGCCGGCGATTAAACTTCTTTTATTCAGCGTCTTATCAAAAATGAAAACATTTTTGAAAACTACAAGTCTCATGCGTTGTAGTGGTGAAAAAATAATTTAAAAAATCGTTCGGAAAATGAGTTTACTCCCTGGGTACTTTCTTTGTATACTTTTGACTATACTGGCCGAGTCCGGGGTTTACGGGAAATGGCGGGTTTGCGTTTGCCGGCGATTAAACTTCTTTTATTCAGCGTCTCATCAAAAATGAAAACATTTTTAAAAACTATAAGTCTCATGGGTTTTAGTGGTGCAATAATAATTTAAAAAATCGTTCGGGAAATGAGTTTACATCCCGGGTACTTTCTTTACTATACGGGCCGAGTCCGGGATTTACGGGAAATCGCAGGTTTTCGTTTGCCGGCGATTAAACTTCTTTTATTCAGCGTCTCATCAAAATTGAAAACATTTTTGAAAACTACAAGTCTCATGCGTTTTAGTGGTGAAAAAATATTTTAAAAAATCGTTCGGGAAATGAGTTTACTCCCTGGGTTTTTTCTTTGTATACTTTTGATTACACGGGCCGAGTCCGGGGTTTACGGGAAATGGCGGGTTTTCGTTTGCCGCCGATTAAACTTCTTTTATTCCGCGTCTCATCAAAAATGAAAACATTTTTGAAAACTACAAGTGTCATGCGTTTTAGTGGTGAACTAATAATTTAAAAAATCGTTCAGGAAATGAGTTTACTCCCTGGGGGCTTTCTTTGTATACTTTTGACTATACGGGCCGAGTCCGGGATTTACGGGAAATCGCGGGTTTTCGTTTGCCGGCGATTAAACTTCTTTTATTCAGCGTCTCATCAAAAATGAATACATTTTTGAAAACTACAAGTCTCATGCGTTTTAGTGGTGAAAAAATAATTTAAAAAATCGTTCGGGAAATGAGTTTACTCCCTGGGTACTTTCTTTGTATACATTCGACTATACGGGCCAAGCCCCGGATTTACGGGAAAACGCGGGATTTCGTTTGCCGGCGATTAAAATTCTTTTATTCAGCGTCTTATCAAAAATGAAAACATTTTTGAAAACTACAAGTCTCATGCGTTGTAGTGGTGAAAAAATAATTTAAAAAATCGTTCGGAAAATGAGTTTACTCCCTGGGTACTTTCTTTGTATACTTTTGACTATACGGGCCGAGTCCGGGGTTTACGGGAAATGGCGGGTTTGCGTTTGCCGGCGATTAAACTTCTTTTATTCAGCGTCTCATCAAAAATGAAAACATTTTTAAAAACTATAAGTCTCATGGGTTTTAGTGGTGCAATAATAATTTAAAAAATCGTTCGGGAAATGAGTTTACATCCCGGGTACTTTCTTTACTATACGGGCCGAGTCCGGGATTTACGGGAAATCGCAGGTTTTCGTTTGCCGGCGATTAAACTTCTTTTATTCAGCGTCTCATCAAAATTGAAAACATTTTTGAAAACTACAAGTCTCATTCGTTTTAGTGGTGAAAAAATATTTTAAAAAATCGTTCGGGAAATGAGTTTACTCCCTGGGTTTTTTCTTTGTATACTATTGACTATACGGGCGGAGTCCGGGATTTACGGAAAGTCGCGGGTTTTCGTTTGCCGGCGTTTAAACTTCTTTTATTCAGCGTCTCATCAAAAATGAAAACATTTTTAAAAACTACAAGTCTCATGGGCTTTAGTGGTGAACTAATAATTTAAAAAATCGTTCGGGAAATGAGTTTACTCCCTGGGGACTTTCTTTGTATACTTTTGACTATACGGGCCGAGTCCGGGATTTACGGGAAATCGCGGGTTTTCGTTTGCCGGCGATTAAACTTCTTTTATTCAGCGTCTCATCAAAAATGAATACATTTTTGAAAACTACAAGTCTCATGCGTTTTAGTGGTGAAAAAATAATTTAAAAAATCGTTCGGGAAATGAGTTTACTCCCTGGGTACTTTCTTTGTATACATTCGACTATACGGGCCAAGCCCCGGATTTACGGGAAAACGCGGGATTTCGTTTGCCGGCGATTAAACTTCTTTTATTCAGCGTCCCATCAAATATGAAAACATTTTTGAAAACTACAAGTCTCATGCGTTTAGTGGTAAAAAAATAATATAAAAAATCGTTCGGGAAATGAGTTTACTCCCTGGGTACTTTCTTTGTATACTTTTGACTATACGGTCGAGTCCAGGGTTTACGGGAAATGGCGGGTTTTCGTTTGCCGGCGATTAAACTTCTTTTATTCAGCGTCTCATCAAAAATGAAAACATTTTTGAAAACTACAAGTCTCATGCGTTTTAGTGGTGAAAAAATAATTTAAAAAATCGTTCGGGAAATGAGTTTACTCCCTGGGTACTTTCTTTGTATACTTTTGACTATACGGGCCGAGTCCGGGATTTACGGGAAATCGCGGATTTTCGTTTGCCGACGATTAAACTTTTTTTATTCAGCGTCTCATCAAAAATGAAAACATTTTTGAAAACTACAAGTCTCATGCGTTTTAGTGGTGAAAAGATAATTTAAAAAATCGTTTTGGAAATGCGTTTACTCACAGGGTACTTTTTTTGTATACATTCGACTATACGGGCCAAGCCCGGGATTTACGGGAAATCGCGGGTTTTCGATTGCCAGCGATTAAACCTCTTTCATTAAGCGTCTCATCGAAAATGAAAACATTTTTGAAAACTACAAGTCTCATGCGTTTTAGTGGTGAAAAAAGAATTTAAAAAATCTTTCGGGAAATGAGTTTACTCCCTGGGTACCTTCTTTGCATACTTTGGACTATACGGGCCGAGTCCGGGATTTACGGGAAATCGCGGATTTTCGTTTGAGGGCGATTAAACTTCTTTTATTCAGCGTCTTATCAAAAATGAAAACATTTTTAAAAACTACAAGTCTCATGCGTTGTAGTGGTGAAAAAATAATTTAAAAAATCGTTCGGAAAATGAGTTTACTCCCTGGGTACTTTCTTTGTATACTTTTGACTATACGGGCCGAGTCCGGGGTTTACGGGAAATGGCGGGTTTGCGTTTGCCGGCGATTAAACTTCTTTTATTCAGCGTCTCATCAAAAATGAAAACATTTTTAAAAACTATAAGTCTCATGGGTTTTAGTGGTGCAATAATAATTTAAAAAATCGTTCGGGAAATGAGTTTACATCCCGGGTACTTTCTTTACTATACGGGCGGAGTCCGGGATTTACGGGAAATCGCAGGTTTTCGTTTGCCGGCGATTAAACTTTTTTTATTCAGTGTCTCATCAAAATTGCAAACATTTTTGAAAACTACAAGTCTCATGCGTTTTAGTGGTGAAAAAATATTTTAAAAAATCGTTCGGGAAATGAGTTTACTCCCTGGGTTTTTTCTTTGTATACTATTGACTATACGGGCGGAGTCCGGGATTTAAGGAAAGTCGCGGGTTTTCGTTTGCCGGCGTTTAAACTTCTTTTATTCAGCGTCTCATCAAAAATGAAAACATTTTTAAAAACTACAAGTCTCATGGGCTTTAGTGGTGAAATAATAATTTAAAAAATCGTTCGGGAAATGAGTTTACTCCCTGGGTACTTTCTTTGTATACTTTTGACTATGAGGGCCGAGTCCGGGGTTTACGGGAAATGGCGGGTTTTCGTTTGCCGGCGATTAAACTTCTTTTATTCAGCGTCTCATCAAAAATGAAAACATTTTTGAAAACTACAAGTGTCATGCGTTTTAGTGGTGAAAAAATAATTTAAAAAATCGTTCGGGATATGAGTTTACTCCCTGGGTACTTTCTTTGTATTTTTTTGATTATACGGGCCGAGTCCGGGGTTTAGGGGAAATGGCGGGTTTTCGTTTGCCGCCGATTAAACTTCTTTTATTCCGCGTCTCATCAAAAATGAAAACATTTTTGAAAACTACAAGTGTCATGCGTTTTAGTGGTGAACTAATAATTTAAAAAATCGTTCGGGAAATGAGTTTACTCCCTGGGGACTTTCTTTGTATACTTTTGACTATACGGGCCGAGTCCGGGATTTACGGGAAATCGCGGGTTTTCGTTTGCCGGCGATTAAACTTCTTTTATTCAGCGTCTCATCAAAAATGAATACATTTTTGAAAACTACAAGTCTCATGCGTTTTAGTGGTGAAAAAATAATTTAAAAAATCGTTGGGGAAATGAGTTTACTCCCTGGGTACTTTCTTTGTATACATTCGACTATACGGGCCAAGCCCCGGATTTACGGGAAAACGCGGGATTTCGTTTGCCGGCGATTAAACTTCTTTTATTTAGCGTCCCATCAAATATGAAAATATTTTTGAAAACTACAAGTCTCATGCGTTTAGTGGTAAAAAAATAATATAAAAAATCGTTCGGGAAATGAGTTTACTCCCTGGGTACTTTCTTTGTATACTTTTGACTATACGGTCGAGTCCAGGGTTTACGGGAAATGGCGGGTTTTCGTTTGCCGGCGATTAAACTTTTTTTATTCAGCGTCTCATCAAAAATGAAAACATTTTTAAAAACTATAAGTCTCATGGGTTTTAGTGGTGCAATAATAATTTAAAAAATCGTTCGGGAAATGAGTTTACATCCCGGGTACTTTCTTTACTATACGGGCGGAGTCCGGGATTTACGGGAAATCGCAGGTTTTCGTTTGCCGGCGATTAAACTTCTTTTATTCAGCGTCTCATCAAAATTGCAAACATTTTTGAAAACTACAAGTCTCATGCGTTTTAGTGGTGAAAAAATATTTTAAAAAATCGTTCGGGAAATGAGTTTACTCCCTGGGTTTTTTCTTTGTATACTATTGACTATACGGGCGGAGTCCGGGATTTAAGGAAAGTCGCGGGTTTTCGTTTGCCGGCGTTTAAACTTCTTTTATTCAGCGTCTCATCAAAAATGAAAACATTTTTAAAAACTACAAGTCTCATGGGCTTTAGTGGTGAAATAATAATTTAAAAAATCGTTCGGGAAATGAGTTTACTCCCTGGGTACTTTCTTTGTATACTTTTGACTATGAGGGCCGAGTCCGGGGTTTACGGGAAATGGCGGGTTTTCGTTTGCCGGCGATTAAACTTCTTTTATTCAGCGTCTCATCAAAAATGAAAACATTTTTGAAAACTACAAGTGTCATGCGTTTTAGTGGTGAAAAAATAATTTAAAAAATCGTTCGGGATATGAGTTTACTCCCTGGGTACTTTCTTTGTATTTTTTTGATTATACGGGCCGAGTCCGGGGTTTAGGGGAAATGGCGGGTTTTCGTTTGCCGCCGATTAAACTTCTTTTATTCCGCGTCTCATCAAAAATGAAAACATTTTTGAAAACTACAAGTGTCATGCGTTTTAGTGGTGAACTAATAATTTAAAAAATCGTTCGGGAAATGAGTTTACTCCCTGGGGACTTTCTTTGTATACTTTTGACTATACGGGCCGAGTCCGGGATTTACGGGAAATCGCGGGTTTTCGTTTGCCGGCGATTAAACTTCTTTTATTCAGCGTCTCATCAAAAATGAATACATTTTTGAAAACTACAAGTCTCATGCGTTTTAGTGGTGAAAAAATAATTTAAAAAATCGTTGGGGAAATGAGTTTACTCCCTGGGTACTTTCTTTGTATACATTCGACTATACGGGCCAAGCCCCGGATTTACGGGAAAACGCGGGATTTCGTTTGCCGGCGATTAAACTTCTTTTATTTAGCGTCCCATCAAATATGAAAATATTTTTGAAAACTACAAGTCTCATGCGTTTAGTGGTAAAAAAATAATATAAAAAATCGTTCGGGAAATGAGTTTACTCCCTGGGTACTTTCTTTGTATACTTTTGACTATACGGTCGAGTCCAGGGTTTACGGGAAATGGCGGGTTTTCGTTTGCCGGCGATTAAACTTTTTTTATTCAGCGTCTCATCAAAAATGAAAACATTTTTGAAAACTACAAGTCTCATGCGTTTTAGTGGTGAAAAGATAATTTAAAAAATCGTTTTGAAAATGTGTTTACTCACAGGGTACTTTTTTTGTATACATTCGACTATACGGGCCAAGCCCGGGATTTACGGGAAATCGCGGGTTTTCGATTGCCGGCGATTAAACCTCTTTCATTAAGCGTCTCATCGAAAATGAAAACATTTTTGAAAACTACAAGTCTCATGCGTTTTAGTGGTGAAAAAAGAATTTAAAAAATCTTTCGGGAAATGAGTTTACTCCCTGGGTACTTTCTTTGCATACTTTGGACTATACGGGCCGAGTCCGGGATTTACGGGAAATCGCGGATTTTCGTTTGAGGGCGATTAAACTTCTTTTATTCAGCGTCTTATCAAAAATGAAAACATTTTTAAAAACTACAAGTCTCATGCGTTGTAGTGGTGAAAAAATAATTTAAAAAATCGTTCGGAAAATGAGTTTACTCCCTGGGTACTTTCTTTGTATACTTTTGACTATACGGGCCGAGTCCGGGGTTTACGGGAAATGGCGGGTTTGCGTTTGCCGGCGATTAAACTTCTTTTATTCAGCGTCTCATCAAAAATGAAAACATTTTTAAAAACTATAAGTCTCATGGGTTTTAGTGGTGCAATAATAATTTAAAAAATCGTTCGGGAAATGAGTTTACAACCCGGGTACTTTCTTTACTATACGGGCCGAGTCCGGGATTTACGGGAAATCGCAGGTTTTCGTTTGCCGGCGATTAAACTTCTTTTATTCAGCGTCTCATCAAAATTGCAAACATTTTTGAAAACTACAAGTCTCATGCGTTTTAGTGGTGAAAAAATATTTTGAAAAATCGTTCGGGAAATGAGTTTACTCCCTGGGTTTTTTCTTTGTATACTATTGACTATACGGGCGGAGTCCGGGATTTAAGGAAAGTCGCGGGTTTTCGTTTGCCGGCGTTTAAACTTCTTTTATTCAGCGTCTCATCAAAAATGAAAACATTTTTAAAAACTACAAGTCTCATGGGCTTTAGTGGTGAAATAATAATTTAAAAAATCGTTCGGGAAATGAGTTTACTCCCTGGGTACTTTCTTTGTATACTTTTGACTATGAGGGCCGAGTCCGGGGTTTACGGGAAATGGCGGGTTTTCGTTTGCCGGCGATTAAACTTCTTTTATTCCACGTCTCATCAAAAATGAAAACATTTTTGAAAACTACAAGTGTCATGCGTTTTAGTGGTGAAAAAATAATTTAAAAAATCGTTCGGGAAATGAGTTTACTCCCTGGGTACTTTCTTTGTATACTTTTGATTATACGGGCCGAGTCCAGGGTTTACAGGAAATGGCGGGTTTTCGTTTGCCGGCGATTAAACTTCTTTTATTCAGCGTCTCATCAAAATTGCAAACATTTTTGAAAACTACAAGTCTCATGCGTTTTAGTGGTGAAAAAATATTTTAAAAAATCGTTCGGGAAATGAGTTTACTCCCTGTGTTTTTTCTTTGTATACTATTGACTATACGGGCCAAGCCCGGGATTTACGGGAAATCGCGGGTTTTCGATTGCCGGCGATTAAACCTCTTTCATTAAGCGTCTCATCGAAAATGAAAACATTTTTGAAAACTACAAGTCTCATGCGTTTTAGTGGTGAAAAAAGAATTTAAAAAATCTTTCGGGAAATGAGTTTACTCCCTGGGTACTTTCTTTGCATACTTTGGACTATACGGGCCGAGTCCGGGATTTACGGGAAATCGCGGATTTTCGTTTGAGGGCGATTAAACTTCTTTTATTCAGCGTCTTATCAAAAATGAAAACATTTTTAAAAACTACAAGTCTCATGCGTTGTAGTGGTGAAAAAATAATTTAAAAAATCGTTCGGAAAATGAGTTTACTCCCTGGGTACTTTCTTTGTATACTTTTGACTATACGGGCCGAGTCCGGGGTTTACGGGAAATGGCGGGTTTGCGTTTGCCGGCGATTAAACTTCTTTTATTCAGCGTCTCATCAAAAATGAAAACATTTTTAAAAACTATAAGTCTCATGGGTTTTAGTGGTGCAATAATAATTTAAAAAATCGTTCGGGAAATGAGTTTACAGCCCGGGTACTTTCTTTACTATACGGGCCGAGTCCGGGATTTACGGGAAATCGCAGGTTTTCGTTTGCCGGCGATTAAACTTCTTTTATTCAGCGTCTCATCAAAATTGCAAACATTTTTGAAAACTACAAGTCTCATGCGTTTTAGTGGTGAAAAAATATTTTGAAAAATCGTTCGGGAAATGAGTTTACTCCCTGGGTTTTTTCTTTGTATACTATTGACTATACGGGCGGAGTCCGGGATTTAAGGAAAGTCGCGGGTTTTCGTTTGCCGGCGTTTAAACTTCTTTTATTCAGCGTCTCATCAAAAATGAAAACATTTTTAAAAACTACAAGTCTCATGGGCTTTAGTGGTGAAATAATAATTTAAAAAATCGTTCGGGAAATGAGTTTACTCCCTGGGTACTTTCTTTGTATACTTTTGACTATGAGGGCCGAGTCCGGGGTTTACGGGAAATGGCGGGTTTTCGTTTGCCGGCGATTAAACTTCTTTTATTCAGCGTCTCATCAAAATTGCAAACATTTTTGAAAACTACAAGTCTCATGCGTTTTAGTGGTGAAAAAATATTTTAAAAAATCGTTCGGGAAATGAGTTTACTCCCTGGGTTTTTTCTTTGTATACTATTGACTATACGGGCGGAGTCCGGGATTTAAGGAAAGTCGCGGGTTTTCGTTTGCCGGCGTTTAAACTTCTTTTATTCAGCGTCTCATCAAAAATGAAAACATTTTTAAAAACTACAAGTCTCATGGGCTTTAGTGGTGAAATAATAATTTAAAAAATCGTTCGGGAAATGAGTTTACTCCCTGGGTACTTTCTTTGTATACTTTTGACTATGAGGGCCGAGTCCGGGGTTTACGGGAAATGGCGGGTTTTCGTTTGCCTGCGATTAAACTTCTTTTATTTAGCGTCTCATCAAAAATGAAAACATTTTTGAAAACTACAAGTGTCATGCATTTTAGTGGTGAAAAAATAATTTAAAAAATCGTTCGGGATATGAGTTTACTCCCTGGGTACTTTCTTTGTATTTTTTTGATTATACGGGCCGAGTCCGGGGTTTAGGGGAAATGGCGGGTTTTCGTTTGCCGCCGATTAAACTTCTTTTATTCCGCGTCTCATCAAAAATGAAAACATTTTTGAAAACTACAAGTGTCATGCGTTTTAGTGGTGAACTAATAATTTAAAAAATCGTTCGGGAAATGAGTTTACTCCCTGGGGACTTTCTTTGTATACTTTTGACTATACGGGCCGAGTCCGGGATTTACGGGAAATCGCGGGTTTTCGTTTGCCGGCGATTAAACTTCTTTTATTCAGCGTCTCATCAAAAATGAATACATTTTTGAAAACTACAAGTCTCATGCGTTTTAGTGGTGAAAAAATAATTTAAAAAATCGTTCGGGAAATGAGTTTACTCCCTGGGTACTTTCTTTGTATACATTCGACTATACGGGCCAAGCCCCGGATTTACGGGAAAACGCGGGATTTCGTTTGCCGGCGATTAAACTTCTTTTATTTAGCGTCCCATCAAATATGAAAATATTTTTGAAAACTACAAGTCTCATGCGTTTAGTGGTAAAAAAATAATATAAAAAATCGTTCGGGAAATGAGTTTACTCCCTGGGTACTTTCTTTGTATACTTTTGACTATACGGTCGAGTCCAGGGTTTACGGGAAATGGCGGGTTTTCGTTTGCCGGCGATTAAACTTTTCTTATTCAGCGTCTCATCAAAAATGACAACATTTTTAAAAAACTACAAGTCTCATGCGTTTTAGTGGTGAAAAAATAATTTAAAAAATCGTTCGGGAAATGAGTTTACTCCCTGGGTACTTTCTTTGTATACTTTTGACTATACGGGCCAAGTCCGGGATTTACGGGAAATCGCGGATTTTCGTTTGCCGACGATTAAACTTCTTTTATTCAGCGTCTCATCAAAAATGAAAACATTTTTGAAAACTACAAGTCTCATGCGTTTTAGTGGTGAAAAGATAATTTAAAAAATCGTTTTGGAAATGTGTTTACTCACAGGGTACTTTTTTTGTATACATTCGACTATACGGGCCAAGCCCGGGATTTACGGGAAATCGCGGGTTTTCGATTGCCGGCGATTAAACCTCTTTCATTAAGCGTCTCATCGAAAATGAAAACATTTTTGAAAACTACAAGTCTCATGCGTTTTAGTGGTGAAAAAAGAATTTAAAAAATCTTTCGGGAAATGAGTTTACTCCCTGGGTACTTTCTTTGCATACTTTGGACTATACGGGCCGAGTCCGGGATTTACGGGAAATCGCGAATTTTCGTTTGAGGGCGATTAAACTTCTTTTATTCAGCGTCTTATCAAAAATGAAAACATTTTTAAAAACTACAAGTCTCATGCGTTGTAGTGGTGAAAAAATAATTTAAAAAATCGTTCGGAAAATGAGTTTACTCCCTGGGTACTTTCTTTGTATACTTTTGACTATACGGGCCGAGTCCGGGGTTTACGGGAAATGGCGGGTTTGCGTTTGCCGGCGATTAAACTTCTTTTATTCAGCGTCTCATCAAAAATGAAAACATTTTTAAAAACTATAAGTCTCATGAGTTTTAGTGGTGCAATAATAATTTAAAAAATCGTTTGGGAAATGAGTTTACAACCCGGGTACTTTCTTTACTATACGGGCCGAGTCCGGGATTTACGGGAAATCGCAGGTTTTCGTTTGCCGGCGATTAAACTTCTTTTATTCAGCGTCTATTCAAAATTGCAAACATTTTTGAAAACTACAAGTCTCATGCGTTTTAGTGGTGAAAAAATATTTTGAAAAATCGTTCGGGAAATGAGTTTACTCCCTGGGTTTTTTCTTTGTATACTATTGACTATACGGGCGGAGTCCGGGATTTAAGGAAAGTCGCGGGTTTTCGTTTGCCGGCGTTTAAACTTCTTTTATTCAGCGTCTCATCAAAAATGAAAACATTTTTAAAAACTACAAGTCTCATGGGCTTTAGTGGTGAAATAATAATTTAAAAAATCGTTCGGGAAATGAGTTTACTCCCTGGGGACTTTCTTTGTATACTTTTGACTATACGGGCCGAGTCCGGGATTTACGGGAAATCGCGGGTTTTCGTTTGCCGGCGATTAAACTTCTTTTATTCAGCGTCTCATCAAAAATGAATACATTTTTGAAAACTACAAGTCTCATGCGTTTTAGTGGTGAAAAAATAATTTAAAAAATCGTTCGGGAAATGAGTTTACTCCCTGGGTACTTTCTTTGTATACATTCGACTATACGGGCCAAGCCCCGGATTTACGGGAAAACGCGGGATTTCGTTTGCCGGCGATTAAACTTCTTTTATTTAGCGTCCCATCAAATATGAAAATATTTTTGAAAACTACAAGTCTCATGCGTTTAGTGGTAAAAAAATAATATAAAAAATCGTTCGGGAAATGAGTTTACTCCCTGGGTACTTTCTTTGTATACTTTTGACTATACGGTCGAGTCCAGGGTTTACGGGAAATGGCGGGTTTTCGTTTGCCGGCGATTAAACTTTTTTTATTCAGCGTCTCATCAAAAATGACAACATTTTTGAAAACTACAAGTCTCATGCGTTTTAGTGGTGAAAAAATAATTTAAAAAATCGTTCGGGAAATGAGTTTACTCCCTGGGTACTTTCTTTGTATACTTTTGACTATACGGGCCGAGTCCGGGATTTACGGGAAATCGCGGATTTTCGTTTGCCGACGATTAAACTTCTTTTATTCAGCGTCTCATCAAAAATGAAAACATTTTTGAAAACTACAAGTCTCATGCGTTTTAGTGGTGAAAAGATAATTTAAAAAATCGTTTTGGAAATGTGTTTACTCACAGGGTACTTTTTTTGTATACATTCGACTATACGGGCCAAGCCCGGGATTTACGGGAAATCGCGGGTTTTCGATTGCCGGCGATTAAACCTCTTTCATTAAGCGTCTCATCGAAAATGAAAACATTTTTGAAAACTACAAGTCTCATGCGTTTTAGTGGTGAAAAAAGAATTTAAAAAATCTTTCGGGAAATGAGTTTACTCCCTGGGTACTTTCTTTGCATACTTTGGACTATACGGGCCGAGTCCGGGATTTACGGGAAATCGCGGATTTTCGTTTGAGGGCGATTAAACTTCTTTTATTCAGCGTCTTATCAAAAATGAAAACATTTTTAAAAACTACAAGTCTCATGCGTTGTAGTGGTGAAAAAATAATTTAAAAAATCGTTCGGAAAATGAGTTTACTCCCTGGGTACTTTCTTTGTATACTTTTGACTATACGGGCCGAGTCCGGGGTTTACGGGAAATGGCGGGTTTGCGTTTGCCGGCGATTAAACTTCTTTTATTCAGCGTCTCATCAAAAATGAAAACATTTTTAAAAACTATAAGTCTCATGGGTTTTAGTGGTGCAATAATAATTTAAAAAATCGTTCGGGAAATGAGTTTACAACCCGGGTACTTTCTTTACTATACGGGCCGAGTCCGGGATTTACGGGAAATCGCAGGTTTTCGTTTGCCGGCGATTAAACTTCTTTTATTCAGCGTCTCATCAAAATTGCAAACATTTTTGAAAACTACAAGTCTCATGCGTTTTAGTGGTGAAAAAATATTTTGAAAAATCGTTCGGGAAATGTGTTTACTCCCTGGGTTTTTTCTTTGTATACTATTGACTATACGGGCGGAGTCCGGGATTTAAGGAAAGTCGCGGGTTTTCGTTTGCCGGCGTTTAAACTTCTTTTATTCAGCGTCTCATCAAAAATGAAAACATTTTTAAAAACTACAAGTCTCATGGGCTTTAGTGGTGAAATAATAATTTAAAAAATCGTTCGGGAAATGAGTTTACTCCCTGGGTACTTTCTTTGTATTTTTTTGATTATACGGGCCGAGTCCGGGGTTTACGGGAAATGGCGGGTTTTCGTTTGCCGCCGATTAAACTTCTTTTATTCCACGTCTCATCAAAAATGAAAACATTTTTGAAAACTACAAGTGTCATGCGTTTTAGTGGTGAAAAAATAATTTAAAAAATCGTTCGGGAAATGAGTTTACTCCCTGGGTACTTTCTTTGTATACTTTTGATTATACGGGCCGAGTCCAGGGTTTACAGGAAATGGCGGGTTTTCGTTTGCCGGCGATTAAACTTCTTTTATTCAGCGTCTCATCAAAAATGAAAACATTTTTAAAAACTACAAGTCTTATGGGCTTTAGTGGTGAAATAATAATTTAAAAAATCGTTCGGGAAGTGAGTTTACACCCTGGGTACTTTCTTTGTATACTTTTGACTATACGGGCCGAGTCCGGGATTTACGGGAAATCGCAGGTTTTCGTTTGCCGGCGATTAAACTTCTTTCATTCAGCGTCTCATCAAAAATGAAAACATTTTTGAAAACTACAAGTCTCATGCGTTTTAGTGGTGAAAATATAATATAAAAAATCGTTCGGGAAATGAGTTTACTCCCTGGGTACTTTCTTTGTATACTTTTGACTATACGGGCCGAGTCCGGGATTTACGGGAAGTCGCGGGTTTTCGTTTGCCGGCGATTAAAGTTCTTTTATTCAGCGTCTCATCAAAAATGGAAACAATTTTAAAAACTACAAGTCTCATGGGCTTTAGTGGTGAAATAATAATTTATAAAATAGTTCGGGAAATGAGTTTACACCCTAGGTACTTTCTTTGTATACTTTGGACTATACGGGTCGAGTCTGGGATTTACGGGAAATCGCAGGTTTTCGTTTGCCGGCGATTAAACTTATTTTATTCCGCGTCTCATCAAAAATAAAAAAACATTTTTGAAAACTACTAGTGTCATGCGTTTTAGTGGTGAAAAAATAATTTAAAAAATCGTTCGGGAAATGAGTTTACTCCCTGGGTACTTTCTTTGTATACTTTTGATTATACGGGCCGAGTCCAGGGTTTACGGTAAATGGCGGGTTTTCGTTTGCCGGCGATTAAACTTCTTTTATTCAGCGTCTCATCAAAAATGAAAACATTTTTAAAAACTACAAGTCTCATGGGCTTTAGTGGTGAAATAATAATTTAAAAAATCGTTCGGGAAGTGAGTTTACACCCTGGGTACTTTCTTTGTATACTTTTGACTATACGGGCCGAGTCCGGGATTTACGGGAAATCGCAGGTTTTCGTTTGCCGGCGATTAAACTTCTTTCATTCAGCGTCTCATCAAAAATGAAAACATTTTTGAAAACTACAAGTCTCATGCGTTTTAGTGGTGAAAATATAATATAAAAAATCGTTCGGGAAATGAGTTTACTCCCTGGGTACTTTCTTTGTATACTTTTGACTATACGGGCCGAGTCCGGGATTTACGGGAAGTCGCGGGTTTTCGTTTGCCGGCGATTAAAGTTCTTTTATTCAGCGTCTCATCAAAAATGGAAACATTTTTAAAAACTACAAGTCTCATGGGCTTTAGTGGTGAAATAATAATTTAAAAAATAGTTCGGGAAATGAGTTTAAACCCTAGGTACTTTCTTTGTATACTTTTGACTATACGGGTCGAGTCTGGGATTTACGGGAAATCGCAGGTTTTCGTTTGCCGGCGATTAAACTTCTTTCATTCAGCGTCTCATCAAAAATGAAAACATTTTTAAAAACTACAAGTCTCATGCGTTTTAGTGGTGAAAAAATAATTTAAAAAATCGTTCGGGAAATAAATTTACTCCCTGGCTACTTTCTTTGTATACATTTGACGATACGGGCCAAGCCCGGGATTTACGGGAAATCGCGGGTTTTCGTTTGCCGGCGATTAAACCACTTTCATTAAGCGTCTCATCAAAAATGAAAACATTTCTGAAAACTACAAGTCTCATGCGTTTCAGTGGTGAAAAAATAATTTAAAAAATCGTTCGGGAAATGAGTTTACTCCCTGGGTACTTTCTTTGTATACTTTTGACTATACGGGCCGAGTCCGGGATTTACGGGAAATCGCAGGTTTTCGTTTGCCGGCGATTAAACTTCTTTTATTCAGCGTCTCATCAAAAATGAAAACATTTTTAAAAACTACAAGTCTCATGGGCTTTAGTGGTGAAATAATAATTTACAAAATCGTTTGGAAAATTAGTTTACTCCCTGGGTACTTTCTTTGTATACTTTTGACTATACGGGCCGAATCCGGGATTTACGGAAAATCGCAGGTTTTCGTTTGCCGGCGATTAAACTTCTTTTATTCAGCGTCTCATCAAAAATGAAAACATTTTTGAAAACTACAAGTCTCATGCGTTTTAGTGGTGAAAAAATAAATTAAAAAATCGTTCGGAAAATGAGTTTACTCCCTGGGTACTATCTTTGTATGCTTTTGACTATACGGGCCAAGCCCGGGATTTACGGGAAATGTCGGGTTTTCGTTTGCCGGCGATTAAACTTCTTTTATTCAGCGTCTCATCAGAAATGAAAACATTTTTGAAAACTACAAGTCTTATGCGTTTTAGTGGTGAAAAAATAATTTAAAGAATCGTTCTGGAAATGAGTTTACTTACAGGGTACATTCTTTGTATACATTCGACTATACGGGGCAAGCCCGCGATTTACGGGAAATTGCGGGTTTTCGTTTGCCGGGGATTAAACCTCTTTTATTAAGCGTGTCATCAAAAATGAAAACATTTTTGAAAACTACAAGTCTCATGGGATTTAGTGGTGAAATAATAATTTAAAAAATCGTTCGGGAAATGAGTTTACACCCCGGGTACTTTCTTTGTATACTTTTGACTATACGGGCCGAGTCCGGGATTTACGGGAAATCGCAGGTTTTCGTTTGCCGGCGATTAAACTTCTTTTACTCAGCGTCTCATCAAAAATGAAAACATTTTTGAAAACTACAAGTCTCATGCGTTTTAGCGGTGAAAAAATAATTTATAAAATCGTTCGAGAAATGAGTTTACTCCCTGGGTACTTTCTTTGTATACTTTTGACTATGAGGGCCGAGTCCGGGGTTTACGGGAAATGGCGGGTTTTCGTTTGCCGGCGATTAAACTTCTTTTATTCAGCGTCTCATCAAAGATGAAAACATTTTTGAAAACTACAAGTGTCATGCGTTTTAGTGGTGAAAAAATAATTTAAAAAATCGTTCGGGATATGAGTTTACTCCCTGGGTACTTTCTTTGTATTTTTTTGATTATACGGGCCGAGTCCGGGGTTTACGGGAAATGGCGGGTTTTCGTTTGCCGCCGATTAAACTTCTTTTATTCCACGTCTCATCAAAAATGAAAACATTTTTGAAAACTACAAGTGTCATGCGTTTTAGTGGTGAAAAAATAATTTAAAAAATCGTTCGGGAAATGAGTTTACTCCCTGGGTACTTTCTTTGTATACTTTTGATTATACGGGCCGAGTCCAGGGTTTACAGGAAATGGCGGGTTTTCGTTTGCCGGCGATTAAACTTCTTTTATTCAGCGTCTCATCAAAATTGCAAACATTTTTGAAAACTACAAGTCTCATGCGTTTTAGTGGTGAAAAAATATTTTAAAAAATCGTTCGGGAAATGAGTTTACTCCCTGGGTTTTTTCTTTGTATACTATTGACTATACGGGCGGAGTCCGGGATTTAAGGAAAGTCGCGGGTTTTCGTTTGCCGGCGTTTAAACTTCTTTTATTCAGCGTCTCATCAAAAATGAAAACATTTTTAAAAACTACAAGTCTCATGGGCTTTAGTGGTGAAATAATAATTTAAAAAATCGTTCGGGAAATGAGTTTACTCCCTGGGTACTTTCTTTGTATACTTTTGACTATGAGGGCCGAGTCCGGGGTTTACGGGAAATGGCGGGTTTTCGTTTGCCGGCGATTAAACTTCTTTTATTCAGCGTCTCATCAAAAATGAAAACATTTTTAAAAACTACAAGTGTCATGCGTTTTAGTGGTGAAAAAATAATTTAAAAAATCGTTCGGGATATGAGTTTACTCCCTGGGTACTTTCTTTGTATTTTTTTGATTATACGGGCCGAGTCCGGGGTTTAGGGGAAATGGCGGGTTTTCGTTTGCCGCCGATTAAACTTCTTTTATTCCGCGTCTCATCAAAAATGAAAACATTTTTGAAAACTACAAGTGTCATGCGTTTTAGTGGTGAACTAATAATTTAAAAAATCGTTCGGGAAATGAGTTTACTCCCTGGGGACTTTCTTTGTATACTTTTGACTATACGGGCCGAGTCCGGGATTTACGGGAAATCGCGGGTTTTCGTTTGCCGGCGATTAAACTTCTTTTATTCAGCGTCTCATCAAAAATGAATACATTTTTGAAAACTACAAGTCTCATGCGTTTTAGTGGTGAAAAAATAATTTAAAAAATCGTTCGGGAAATGAGTTTACTCCCTGGGTACTTTCTTTGTATACATTCGACTATACGGGCCAAGCCCCGGATTTACGGGAAAACGCGGGATTTCGTTTGCCGGCGATTAAACTTCTTTTATTTAGCGTCCCATCAAATATGAAAATATTTTTGAAAACTACAAGTCTCATGCGTTTAGTGGTAAAAAAATAATATAAAAAATCGTTCGGGAAATGAGTTTACTCCCTGGGTACTTTCTTTGTATACTTTTGACTATACGGGCCGAGTCCAGGGTTTACAGGAAATGGCGGGTTTTCGTTTGCCGGCGATTAAACTTCTTTTATTCAGCGTCTCATCAAAATTGCAAACATTTTTGAAAACTACAAGTCTCATGCGTTTTAGTGGTGAAAAAATATTTTAAAAAATCGTTCGGGAAATGAGTTTACTCCCTGGGTTTTTTCTTTGTATACTATTGACTATACGGGCGGAGTCCGGGATTTAAGGAAAGTCGCGGGTTTTCGTTTGCCGGCGTTTAAACTTCTTTTATTCAGCGTCTCATCAAAAATGAAAACATTTTTAAAAACTACAAGTCTCATGGGCTTTAGTGGTGAAATAATAATTTAAAAAATCGTTCGGGAAATGAGTTTACTCCCTGGGTACTTTCTTTGTATACTTTTGACTATGAGGGCCGAGTCCGGGGTTTACGGGAAATGGCGGGTTTTCGTTTGCCGGCGATTAAACTTCTTTTATTCAGCGTCTCATCAAAAATGAAAACATTTTTAAAAACTACAAGTGTCATGCGTTTTAGTGGTGAAAAAATAATTTAAAAAATCGTTCGGGATATGAGTTTACTCCCTGGGTACTTTCTTTGTATTTTTTTGATTATACGGGCCGAGTCCGGGGTTTAGGGGAAATGGCGGGTTTTCGTTTGCCGCCGATTAAACTTCTTTTATTCCGCGTCTCATCAAAAATGAAAACATTTTTGAAAACTACAAGTGTCATGCGTTTTAGTGGTGAACTAATAATTTAAAAAATCGTTCGGGAAATGAGTTTACTCCCTGGGGACTTTCTTTGTATACTTTTGACTATACGGGCCGAGTCCGGGATTTACGGGAAATCGCGGGTTTTCGTTTGCCGGCGATTAAACTTCTTTTATTCAGCGTCTCATCAAAAATGAATACATTTTTGAAAACTACAAGTCTCATGCGTTTTAGTGGTGAAAAAATAATTTAAAAAATCGTTCGGGAAATGAGTTTACTCCCTGGGTACTTTCTTTGTATACATTCGACTATACGGGCCAAGCCCCGGATTTACGGGAAAACGCGGGATTTCGTTTGCCGGCGATTAAACTTCTTTTATTTAGCGTCCCATCAAATATGAAAATATTTTTGAAAACTACAAGTCTCATGCGTTTAGTGGTAAAAAAATAATATAAAAAATCGTTCGGGAAATGAGTTTACTCCCTGGGTACTTTCTTTGTATACTTTTGACTATACGGTCGAGTCCAGGGTTTACGGGAAATGGCGGGTTTTCGTTTGCCGGCGATTAAACTTTTCTTATTCAGCGTCTCATCAAAAATGACAACATTTTTGAAAACTACAAGTCTCATGCGTTTTAGTGGTGAAAAAATAATTTAAAAAATCGTTCGGGAAATGAGTTTACTCCCTGGGTACTTTCTTTGTATACTTTTGACTATACGGGCCGAGTCCGGGATTTACGGGAAATCGCGGATTTTCGTTTGCCGACGATTAAACTTCTTTTATTCAGCGTCTCATCAAAAATGAAAACATTTTTGAAAACTACAAGTCTCATGCGTTTTAGTGGTGAAAAGATAATTTAAAAAATCGTTTTGGAAATGTGTTTACTCACAGGGTACTTTTTTTGTATACATTCGACTATACGGGCCAAGCCCGGGATTTACGGGAAATCGCGGGTTTTCGATTGCCGGCGATTAAACCTCTTTCATTAAGCGTCTCATCGAAAATGAAAACATTTTTGAAAACTACAAGTCTCATGCGTTTTAGTGGTGAAAAAAAGAATTTAAAAAATCTTTCGGGAAATGAGTTTACTCCCTGGGTACTTTCTTTGCATACTTTGGACTATACGGGCCGAGTCCGGGATTTACGGGAAATCGCGGATTTTCGTTTGAGGGCGATTAAACTTCTTTTATTCAGCGTCTTATCAAAAATGAAAACATTTTTAAAAACTACAAGTCTCATGCGTTGTAGTGGTGAAAAAATAATTTAAAAAATCGTTCGGAAAATGAGTTTACTCCCTGGGTACTTTCTTTGTATACTTTTGACTATACGGGCCGAGTCCGGGGTTTACGGGAAATGGCGGGTTTGCGTTTGCCGGCGATTAAACTTCTTTTATTCAGCGTCTCATCAAAAATGAAAACATTTTTAAAAACTATAAGTCTCATGGGTTTTAGTGGTGCAATAATAATTTAAAAAATCGTTCGGGAAATGAGTTTACAACCCGGGTACTTTCTTTACTATACGGGCCGAGTCCGGGATTTACGGGAAATCGCAGGTTTTCGTT
Organism: Hydractinia symbiolongicarpus; assembly: GCF_029227915.1. Classification (NCBI taxonomy): domain Eukaryota; kingdom Metazoa; phylum Cnidaria; class Hydrozoa; order Anthoathecata; family Hydractiniidae; genus Hydractinia; species Hydractinia symbiolongicarpus. The sequence goes on along the minus strand of NC_079876.1, from coordinate 32,914,782 downwards.
TGCCGGCGATTAAACTTCTTTTATTCAGCGTCTCATCAAAATTGCAAACATTTTTGAAAACTACAAGTCTCATGCGTTTTAGTGGTGAAAAAATATTTTGAAAAATCGTTCGGGAAATGAGTTTACTCCCTGGGTTTTTTCTTTGTATACTATTGACTATACGGGCGGAGTCCGGGATTTAAGGAAAGTCGCGGGTTTTCGTTTGCCGGCGTTTAAACTTCTTTTATTCAGCGTCTCATCAAAAATGAAAACATTTTTAAAAACTACAAGTCTCATGGGCTTTAGTGGTGAAATAATAATTTAAAAAATCGTTCGGGAAATGAGTTTACTCCCTGGGGACTTTCTTTGTATACTTTTGACTATACGGGCCGAGTCCGGGATTTACGGGAAATCGCGGGTTTTCGTTTGCCGGCGATTAAACTTCTTTTATTCAGCGTCTCATCAAAAATGAATACATTTTTGAAAACTACAAGTCTCATGCGTTTTAGTGGTGAAAAAATAATTTAAAAAATCGTTCGGGAAATGAGTTTACTCCCTGGGTACTTTCTTTGTATACATTCGACTATACGGGCCAAGCCCCGGATTTACGGGAAAACGCGGGATTTCGTTTGCCGGCGATTAAACTTCTTTTATTTAGCGTCCCATCAAATATGAAAATATTTTTGAAAACTACAAGTCTCATGCGTTTAGTGGTAAAAAAATAATATAAAAAATCGTTCGGGAAATGAGTTTACTCCCTGGGTACTTTCTTTGTATACTTTTGACTATACTGTCGAGTCCAGGGTTTACGGGAAATGGCGGGTTTTCGTTTGCCGGCGATTAAACTTTTTTTATTCAGCGTCTCATCAAAAATGACAACATTTTTGAAAACTACAAGTCTCATGCGTTTTAGTGGTGAAAAAATAATTTAAAAAATCGTTCGGGAAATGAGTTTACTCCCTGGGTACTTTCTTTGTATACTTTTGACTATACGGGCCGAGTCCTGGATTTACGGGAAATCGCGGATTTTCGTTTGCCGACGATTAAACTTCTTTTATTCAGCGTCTCATCAAAAATGAAAACATTTTTGAAAACTACAAGTCTCATGCGTTTTAGTGGTGAAAAGATAATTTAAAAAATCGTTTTGGAAATGTGTTTACTCACAGGGTACTTTTTTTGTATACATTCGACTATACGGGCCAAGCCCGGGATTTACGGGAAATCGCGGGTTTTCGATTGCCGGCGATTAAACCTCTTTCATTAAGCGTCTCATCGAATATGAAAACATTTTTGAAAACTACAAGTCTCATGCGTTTTAGTGGTGAAAAAAGAATTTAAAAAATCTTTCGGGAAATGAGTTTACTCCCTGGGTACTTTCTTTGCATACTTTGGACTATACGGGCCGAGTCCGGGATTTACGGGAAATCGCGGATTTTCGTTTGAGGGCGATTAAACTTCTTTTATTCAGCGTCTTATCAAAAATGAAAACATTTTTAAAAACTACAAGTCTCATGCGTTGTAGTGGTGAAAAAATAATTTAAAAAATCGTTCGGAAAATGAGTTTACTCCCTGGGTACTTTCTTTGTATACTTTTGACTATACGGGCCGAGTCCGGGGTTTACGGGAAATGGCGGGTTTGCGTTTGCCGGCGATTAAACTTCTTTTATTCAGCGTCTCATCAAAAATGAAAACATTTTTAAAAACTATAAGTCTCATGGGTTTTAGTGGTGCAATAATAATTTAAAAAATCGTTCGGGAAATGAGTTTACAACCCGGGTACTTTCTTTACTATACGGGCCGAGTCCGTGATTTACGGGAAATCGCAGGTTTTCGTTTGCCGGCGATTAAACTTCTTTTATTCAGCGTCTCATCAAAATTGCAAACATTTTTGAAAACTACAAGTCTCATGCGTTTTAGTGGTGAAAAAATATTTTGAAAAATCGTTCGGGAAATGAGTTTACTCCCTGGGTTTTTTCTTTGTATACTATTGACTATACGGGCGGAGTCCGGGATTTAAGGAAAGTCGCGGGTTTTCGTTTGCCGGCGTTTAAACTTCTTTTATTCAGCGTCTCATCAAAAATGAAAACATTTTTAAAAACTACAAGTCTCATGGGCTTTAGTGGTGAAATAATAATTTAAAAAATCGTTCGGGAAATGAGTTTACTCCCTGGGCACTTTCTTTGTATACTTTTGACTATGAGGGCCGAGTCCGGGGTTTACGGGAAATGGCGGGTTTTCGTTTGCCGGCGATTAAACTTCTTTTATTCAGCGTCTCATCAAAAATGAAAACATTTTTGAAAACTACAAGTGTCATGCGTTTTAGTGGTGAAAAAATAATTTAAAAAATCGTTCGGGATATGAGTTTACTCCCTGGGTACTTTCTTTGTATTTTTTTGATTATACGGGCCGAGTCCGGGGTTTACGGGAAATGGCGGGTTTTCGTTTGCCGCCGATTAAACTTCTTTTATTCCACGTCTCATCAAAAATGAAAACATTTTTGAAAACTACAAGTGTCATGCGTTTTAGTGGTGAAAAAATAATTTAAAAAATCGTTCGGGAAATGAGTTTACTCCCTGGGTACTTTCTTTGTATACTTTTGACTATACGGGCCGAGTCCTGGATTTACGGGAAATCGCGGATTTTCGTTTGCCGACGATTAAACTTCTTTTATTCAGCGTCTCATCAAAAATGAAAACATTTTTGAAAACTACAAGTCTCATGCGTTTTAGTGGTGAAAAGATAATTTAAAAAATCGTTTTGGAAATGTGTTAACTCACAGGGTACTTTTTTTGTATACATTCGACTATACGGGCCAAGCCCGGGATTTACGGGAAATCGCGGGTTTTCGATTGCCGGCGATTAAACCTCTTTCATTAAGCGTCTCATCGAATATGAAAACATTTTTGAAAACTACAAGTCTCATGCGTTTTAGTGGTGAAAAAAGAATTTAAAAAATCTTTCGGGAAATGAGTTTACTCCCTGGGTACTTTCTTTGCATACTTTGGACTATACGGGCCGAGTCCGGGATTTACGGGAAATCGCGGATTTTCGTTTGAGGGCGATTAAACTTCTTTTATTCAGCGTCTTATCAAAAATGAAAACATTTTTAAAAACTACAAGTCTCATGCGTTGTAGTGGTGAAAAAATAATTTAAAAAATCGTTCGGAAAATGAGTTTACTCCCTGGGTACTTTCTTTGTATACTTTTGACTATACGGGCCGAGTCCGGGGTTTACGGGAAATGGCGGGTTTGCGTTTGCCGGCGATTAAACTTCTTTTATTCAGCGTCTCATCAAAAATGAAAACATTTTTAAAAACTATAAGTCTCATGGGTTTTAGTGGTGCAATAATAATTTAAAAAATCGTTCGGGAAATGAGTTTACAACCCGGGTACTTTCTTTACTATACGGGCCGAGTCCGTGATTTACGGGAAATCGCAGGTTTTCGTTTGCCGGCGATTAAACTTCTTTTATTCAGCGTCTCATCAAAATTGCAAACATTTTTGAAAACTACAAGTCTCATGCGTTTTAGTGGTGAAAAAATATTTTGAAAAATCGTTCGGGAAATGAGTTTACTCCCTGGGTTTTTTCTTTGTATACTATTGACTATACGGGCGGAGTCCGGGATTTAAGGAAAGTCGCGGGTTTTCGTTTGCCGGCGTTTAAACTTCTTTTATTCAGCGTCTCATCAAAAATGAAAACATTTTTAAAAACTACAAGTCTCATGGGCTTTAGTGGTGAAATAATAATTTAAAAAATCGTTCGGGAAATGAGTTTACTCCCTGGGCACTTTCTTTGTATACTTTTGACTATGAGGGCCGAGTCCGGGGTTTACGGGAAATGGCGGGTTTTCGTTTGCCGGCGATTAAACTTCTTTTATTCAGCGTCTCATCAAAAATGAAAACATTTTTGAAAACTACAAGTGTCATGCGTTTTAGTGGTGAAAAAATAATTTAAAAAATCGTTCGGGATATGAGTTTACTCCCTGGGTACTTTCTTTGTATTTTTTTGATTATACGGGCCGAGTCCGGGGTTTACGGGAAATGGCGGGTTTTCGTTTGCCGCCGATTAAACTTCTTTTATTCCACGTCTCATCAAAAATGAAAACATTTTTGAAAACTACAAGTGTCATGCGTTTTAGTGGTGAAAAAATAATTTAAAAAATCGTTCGGGAAATGAGTTTACTCCCTGGGTACTTTCTTTGTATACTTTTGATTATACGGGCCGAGTCCAGGGTTTACAGGAAATGGCGGGTTTTCGTTTGCCGGCGATTAAACTTCTTTTATTCAGCGTCTCATCAAAAATGAAAACATTTTTAAAAACTACAAGTCTTATGGGCTTTAGTGGTGAAATAATAATTTAAAAAATCGTTCGGGAAGTGAGTTTACACCCTGGGTACTTTCTTTGTATACTTTTGACTATACGGGCCGAGTCCGGGATTTACGGGAAATCGCAGGTTTTCGTTTGCCGGCGATTAAACTTCTTTCATTCAGCGCCTCATCAAAAATGAAAACATTTTTGAAAACTACAAGTCTCATGCGTTTTAGTGGTGAAAATATAATATAAAAAATCGTTCGGGAAATGAGTTTACTCCCTGGGTACTTTCTTTGTATACTTTTGACTATACGGGCCGAGTCCGGGATTTACGGGAAGTCGCGGGTTTTCGTTTGCCGGCGATTAAAGTTCTTTTATTCAGCGTCTCATCAAAAATGGAAACAATTTTAAAAACTACAAGTCTCATGGGCTTTAGTGGTGAAATAATAATTTATAAAATAGTTCGGGAAATGAGTTTACACCCTAGGTACTTTCTTTGTATACTTTTGACTATACGGGTCGAGTCTGGGATTTACGGGAAATCGCAGGTTTTCGTTTGCCGGCGATTAAACTTCTTTTATTCCGCGTCTCATCAAAAATAAAAAAACATTTTTGAAAACTACTAGTGTCATGCGTTTTAGTGGTGAAAAAATAATTTAAAAAATCGTTCGGGAAATGAGTTTACTCCCTGGGTACTTTCTTTGTATACTTTTGATTATACGGGCCGAGTCCAGGGTTTACGGGAAATGGCGGGTTTTCGTTTGCCGGCGATTAAACTTCTTTTATTCAGCGTCTCATCAAAAATGAAAACATTTTTAAAAACTACAAGTCTCATGGGCTTTAGTGGTGAAATAATAATTTAAAAAATCGTTCGGGAAGTGAGTTTACACCCTGGGTACTTTCTTTGTATACTTTTGACTATACGGGCCGAGTCCGGGATTTACGGGAAATCGCAGGTTTTCGTTTGCCGGCGATTAAACTTCTTTCATTCAGCGTCTCATCAAAAATGAAAACATTTTTGAAAACTACAAGTCTCATGCGTTTTAGTGGTGAAAATATAATATAAAAAATCGTTCGGGAAATGAGTTTACTCCCTGGGTACTTTCTTTGTATACTTTTGACTATACGGGCCGAGTCCGGGATTTACGGGAAGTCGCGGGTTTTCGTTTGCCGGCGATTAAAGTTCTTTTATTCAGCGTCTCATCAAAAATGGAAACATTTTTAAAAACTACAAGTCTCATGGGCTTTAGTGGTGAAATAATAATTTAAAAAATAGTTCGGGAAATGAGTTTAAACCCTAGGTACTTTCTTTGTATACTTTTGACTATACGGGTCGAGTCTGGGATTTACGGGAAATCGCAGGTTTTCGTTTGCCGGCGATTAAACTTCTTTCATTCAGCGTCTCATCAAAAATGAAAACATTTTTAAAAACTACAAGTCTCATGCGTTTTAGTGGTGAAAAAATAATTTAAAAAATCGTTCGGGAAATAAATTTACTCCCTGGCTACTTTCTTTGTATACATTTGACTATACGGGCCAAGCCCGGGATTTACGGGAAATCGCGGGTTTTCGTTTGCCGGCGATTAAACCACTTTCATTAAGCGTCTCATCAAAAATGAAAACATTTCTGAAAACTACAAGTCTCATGCGTTTTAGTGGTGAAAAAATAATTTAAAAAATCGTTCGGGAAATGAGTTTACTCCCTGGGTACTTTCTTTGTATACTTTTGACTATACGGGCCGAGTCCGGGATTTACGGGAAATCGCAGGTTTTCGTTTGCCGGCGATTAAACTTCTTTTATTCAGCGTCTCATCAAAAATGAAAACATTTTTAAAAACTACAAGTCTCATGGGCTTTAGTGGTGAAATAATAATTTACAAAATCGTTTGGAAAATTAGTTTACTCCCTGGGTACTTTCTTTGTATACTTTTGACTATACGGGCCGAATCCGGGATTTACGGAAAATCGCAGGTTTTCGTTTGCCGGCGATTAAACTTCTTTTATTCAGCGTCTCATCAAAAATGAAAACATTTTTGAAAACTACAAGTCTCATGCGTTTTAGTGGTGAAAAAATAAATTAAAAAATCGTTCGGAAAATGAGTTTACTCCCTGGGTACTATCTTTGTATGCTTTTGACTATACGGGCCAAGCCCGGGATTTACGGGAAATGTCGGGTTTTCGTTTGCCGGCGATTAAACTTCTTTTATTCAGCGTCTCATCAGAAATGAAAACATTTTTGAAAACTACAAGTCTTATGCGTTTTAGTGGTGAAAAAATAATTTAAAGAATCGTTCTGGAAATGAGTTTACTTACAGGGTACATTCTTTGTATACATTCGACTATACGGGGCAAGCCCGCGATTTACGGGAAATTGCGGGTTTTCGTTTGCCGGGGATTAAACCTCTTTTATTAAGCGTGTCATCAAAAATGAAAACATTTTTGAAAACTACAAGTCTCATGGGATTTAGTGGTGAAATAATAATTTAAAAAATCGTTCGGGAAATGAGTTTACACCCCGGGTACTTTCTTTGTATACTTTTGACTATACGGGCCGAGTCCGGGATTTACGGGAAATCGCAGGTTTTCGTTTGCCGGCGATTAAACTTCTTTTACTCAGCGTCTCATCAAAAATGAAAACATTTTTGAAAACTACAAGTCTCATGCGTTTTAGCGGTGAAAAAATAATTTATAAAATCGTTCGAGAAATGAGTTTACTCCCTGGGTACTTTCTTTGTATACTTTTGACTATACGGGCCGAATCCGGGATTTACGGAAAATCGCAGGTTTTCGTTTGCCGGCGATTAAACTTCTTTTATTCAGCGTCTCATCAAAAATGAAAACATTTTTAAAAACTACAAGTCTCATGGGCTTTAGTGGTGAAATAATAATTTAAAAAATCGTTTGGGAAATTAGTTTACTCCCTGGGTACTTTCTTTGTATACTTTTGACTATACGGGCCGAATCAGGGATTTACGGAAAATCGCAGGTTTTCGTTTGCCGGCGATTAAACTTCTTTTATTCAGCGTCTCATCAAAAATGAAAACATTTTTGAAAACTACAAGTCTTATGCGTTTTAGTGGTGAAAAAATAATTTAAAAAATCGTTCTGGAAATGAGTTTACTCACAGGGTACTTTCTTTGTATGCTTTTGACTATACGGGCCAAGCCCGGGATTTACGGGAAATGTCGGGTTTTCGTTTGCCGGCGATTAAACTTCTTTTATTCAGCGTCTCATCAGAAATGAAAACATTTTTGAAAACTACAAGTCTTATGCGTTTTAGTGGTGAAAAAATAATTTAAAGAATCGTTCTGGAAATGAGTTTACTTACAGGGTACATTCTTTGTATACATTCGACTATACGGGGCAAGCCCGCGATTTACGGGAAATTGCGGGTTTTCGTTTGCCGGGGATTAAACCTCTTTTATTAAGCGTGTCATCAAAAATGAAAACATTTTTGAAAACTACAAGTCTCATGGGATTTAGTGGTGAAATAATAATTTAAAAAATCGTTCGGGAAATGAGTTTACACCCCGGGTACTTTCTTTGTATACTTTTGACTATACGGGCCGAGTCCGGGATTTACGGGAAATCGCAGGTTTTCGTTTGCCGGCGATTAAACTTCTTTTACTCAGCGTCTCATCAAAAATGAAAACATTTTTGAAAACTACAAGTCTCATGCGTTTTAGCGGTGAAAAAATAATTTATAAAATCGTTCGAGAAATGAGTTTACTCCCTGGGTACTTTCTTTGTATACTTTTGACTATACGGGCCGAATCCGGGATTTACGGAAAATCGCAGGTTTTCGTTTGCCGGCGATTAAACTTCTTTTATTCAGCGTCTCATCAAAAATGAAAACATTTTTAAAAACTACAAGTCTCATGGGCTTTAGTGGTGAAATAATAATTTAAAAAATCGTTTGGGAAATTAGTTTACTCCCTGGGTACTTTCTTTGTATACTTTTGACTATACGGCCGAATCAGGGATTTACGGAAAATCGCAGGTTTTCGTTTGCCGGCGATTAAACTTCTTTTATTCAGCGTCTCATCAAAAATGAAAACATTTTTGAAAACTACAAGTCTTATGCGTTTTAGTGGTGAAAAAATAATTTAAAGAATCGTTCTGGAAATGAGTTTACTTACAGGGTACATTCTTTGTATACATTCGACTATACGGGGCAAGCCCGCGATTTACGGGAAATTGCGGGTTTTCGTTTGCCGGGGATTAAACCTCTTTTATTAAGCGTGTCATCAAAAATGAAAACATTTTTGAAAACTACAAGTCTCATGGGATTTAGTGGTGAAATAATAATTTAAAAAATCGTTCGGGAAATGAGTTTACACCCCGGGTACTTTCTTTGTATACTTTTGACTATACGGGCCGAGTCCGGGATTTACGGGAAATCGCAGGTTTTCGTTTGCCGGCGATTAAACTTCTTTTACTCAGCGTCTCATCAAAAATGAAAACATTTTTGAAAAATACAAGTCTCATGCGTTTTAGCGGTGAAAAAATAATTTATAAAATCGTTCGAGAAATGAGTTTACTCCCTGGGTACTTTCTTTGTATACTTTTGACTATACGGGCCGAATCCGGGATTTACGGAAAATCGCAGGTTTTCGTTTGCCGGCGATTAAACTTCTTTTATTCAGCGTCTCATCAAAAATGAA